>NC_058338.1:10475934-11100934 GCF_905475395.1 Chrysoperla carnea | reverse complement strand
TTTATTAATACACACACATATACAACAAATATAATACAAAAATATTATGAACAAAACAAAACACAAAAAAAAAGTAAAAGCAATCATAAAATAAAAGTGAAGTAAAACAAAACAATATTTACTACAAATGTATGGAGTACATATAAACATTTTATACCATTGAATAGAATACAAAGTAGATCAAATATAATGTACACTATCAAAAAGACCTCGTCTCTATATGTCCTAAAAAGCAATACAGTTTTGACTATCGAAATTATTCCATAAAACCATGTAAAAGTAACAAGAACACAAGTATAATTTCCTCACCCATTTGCAGGGAACTCAAATGCGAGAAAAGATTAAATAGAATTATATCAATCCGTAAAATGTGGTGAAAAAGGGAAAAACTGATACAATTTATTTATAAGGCAACAATATCTAAAGGACCGTTAGCGGTGTACCAATTGTAACGGTTTTTTTTTTAATCTGGCATTAACTATTTTAATTTTTTACAGAAATCTTTAAAATATGGTTCGAAATGATGATCACAGATGGAGCAGAGTAATGATCATCATTTGGAACCATAAAATAAAGATTTCTATAAAAATTTAAAATGGTAAATGTCACAATTCATGGTCACCTTTTCTGATATACTCAATGAATTATGACTACTTTACAGTTAAAAAAATTGAAAACTGTGCACATCTTTTAGCTGCGTAAAACAATCCCTTCAAGTGTTATGGAACGTTGATAAGTGAGATCAAAAGAGGTAGAGGCTATAAAGCGGTAGTTTTTTACTTTTAAACCCAGTGAAGCGGGCGGGTATCAAGCTAGCATTTTATAACAATTTGTTGTATTCGAACATAGATGTAATTGTATATACATGGGTATCAGAGAATAAAAAGAATAGGTACAACAAAAGAATTGAAACAGCCAAAAAAACAAGTGAAAACAAACAATTGACTGAATTAATTGTTGAAATACCATGTATAGACAGTGTTGATTACTCTGTCACATTACACATACATACATGTCGAACGTATACCTATATATGACATTCCCACATAATACATACTATACAATTTGCGCTCTCACGGGTAAACAGTGATGTTTAAGAAAAAATGTTTCAAACAAAAGTTGTTTATTTTTTTATAAGGATTAAGATATTAAGGATAAGAATTTTTTACATTTTAACTTTTGTTCTATCTGTAACGGTTTAAAAGATGGGTCCTATGAACCCAAGACCTAATTGACCTATGTTGCTCATTTACGAACTTGATCTCACTTTATACGTCCTAAGCACGCTATCAAAATTTCAGATATCTCTTTTCGTTTTTGAGTAATCGTGATGACAGACGGACAGACAGACAACCGGGAATGGACTAATAAGGTGATTTTATGAACACCTATACCAAAATTTTATTCATAGTATCAATATTTTTAGGCGTTACAAACTTGGGACTAAACTTAGTATACCTTGCATATTACATATATGCATGGTATAACAACATTCACAATAAACGTATGATTTTTAAAATATTTATGGTAAAATTTTTAGTATAATATAGACAAATGAATGTATGTATGAATGTTGTCATTCAATATTAAATTATTATTATAAAATTTTTTTGGATATATTATAAATAACATAAAGATGGAGGATAATATTTATGATGTTTTAAAACTGAACATGACAATGTTTTTTGGTGGATGAACAAAACACTAAATTATTTTTGTTGTTCACTTTTATGTATACCTATTATATAATACTCTGAAAATTGAAAATTATATTTTTAAATATTTTATACATTGTATTATTCATATGTAATGGGTGTACAAAAAAATTCTTACTAATAAATACTTTCGCATCGGGCGCCGCTATATTGGAAAAATGGCCACATTTACGAGGAAAATATATTCATACAAAATTAAACCTCAGAAAATTTAGAGTGATTAGATTAAGTGAAAGATTGATAACCTTTTTAAAAAACTAATGTAATAAAATGAATAACAAATATCTTGGGTCTTTGTCCAACTTATTACTGTGTGTCCGAAATAGTAATGAATCGTAATTGAAATGAAAAGGACAATTTAGGAATAATTAGATTCAATGCGGAATAATTTCAGAGACTGAACGGAATGAAAATGTTGGCTCTACAGTCTGATTCATAAAATATCTCGAAAATTACTCATTTAATGGGCAAATAAACACGATTTTTGTAATTTTCGGGTCAAAATTACCTTACAAACTTAGTTTTATCGAAATCGGAAACAAAAACTTTTTTTACACTTTTTGCAACTTGTAAAAATCGAAAAAATCATAAAAAATTCAAAAAAACACAATTTTTGTAATTTTTGGTTGGGTTGGGTTGGGTTAGGTTGGGTTAGGCTGGATTAGGTTGGGTTGGGTTGGGTTAGGTTGGGTTGGGTTGGGTTGGGTTGGGTTGGGTTGGGTTGGGTGTGGGTGTGGGTGTGGGTGTGGGTGTGGGTGTGGGTGTGGGTGTGGGTGTGGGTGTGGGTGTGGGTGTGGGTGTGGGTGTGGGTGTGGGTGTGGGTGTGGGTGTGGGTGTGGGTGTGGGTGTGGGTGTGGGTGTGGGTGTGGGTGTGGGTGTGGGTGTGGGTTGAGTTGGGTTGCGTTTTTTTTCAATTTTATTGATCTGTATGTATACAAATAAATTGCTGTGCGTTAGTCTCGCTAAAACTCAAAAACGGCTGGACCGATTTTCAATATTTTTTGTTTGTTTTGTTCGCTATTAGAGTATATCAAATGATTCAAAATTTCTTAACTTTATCTGTATCTGAATTTCCATACTTTCTGAAAACTCTGTATACGTAAGCAAATAACAAATGATATGTAGCAAAAGTTATTATTAAAAAAGATAACTTAACTAAGTAACTAACATACATACATGCATGTATGTAAATGTACTGTATAATATAATAAAGATATAATGTAGTTATTTAAAAGCACTAAGAAATAACGACATATAAAATGAAAAGCTGTCACCATATCATATATTTAATAATGTCCTTAAGGTATCAAATGTTACATGTATTATTTACAACAGTTCCCATCTACCTTCAACTTAACTTATTATATTCAACAGTGACTGACTGTGTTACACTATGGCACTGCTATAATAAATACCTTTTATTATAAAAGTTTTGTCACATAA
Source organism: Chrysoperla carnea (assembly GCF_905475395.1). Lineage (NCBI taxonomy): Eukaryota > Metazoa > Arthropoda > Insecta > Neuroptera > Chrysopidae > Chrysoperla > Chrysoperla carnea. Next base: position 11,097,776 of record NC_058338.1, on the reverse strand, counting down.
TTTTCTAATGTACTCTTACTTAATCAATATACACTGCAGTAGAAACTCAAAAAACGATATAACTTTAATCATAAAAAAATCAAATCAAATTATATTATTCTGGTACGAGAGATAGTTCTCGAAAGTTTGTTTTAAGATGGCTGCATTTTGGATATTTCATTCCTTATTATTGATATTAGGAAGGGAAATCAAATTATAATTAGGCTAAAATCATTTTAATATATTTTCTATTAGTTTAGATTAGTATCTGTCGGTACAACTGTTTGGTAAAAGGGTAGTAGCTCGATGTCGAATTTACATTATTACCTACCCATAAAAATGTAAAAGTAGACTTTATTCTATAACAAAATTTGTAAGTGAAATTAAAAAACTTTTCGCCTCAGTTAGTTTTTGAACTACAAAACGAGTTATTAGCCATATAAGATCAAAATGGTCCACTCTTAATAGTTAGTTCATTGCTATTATTGGTATTTTTGGAATTAGAAAAGTTAAAAAACACGTCTACTGTGAATTCATTATACCGAATAAACGCTAGAAGATTTCACTCTGACTTCAAACTTGACAATCAATGTATTCAAAAAAAAAGTGGTTTAATTTGCAAAATCAAAATAGAGGGAATTGAAAAATGCTTTGGAGTTCTAGTTTGTTCAGTTTCTGTGATCGCGGATATACAAGATCGTATTCCATTATATTATTGTTACAATGTAAATGAACATAAATCAAAACATGGATGCATGCATACTTATTCTTGTTAAATTCACTGAGGACATAAAATTTTACAGGTTGGTAGTGAAATAATACTTTAAACTCCTATGATTTGAAAAACATGTCGTATTTGGAAGACAATTAAAAAAACGAGCTATGTGAAAGAGTACATGTTAAAAAAAACTAAAAAAAGTGAAAACAAACAATTGACTGTGTTAATTGTTGAAGTACCAAGTATTACGTCAAATAAGTAAAGTTGTGTATTTAACAGAACTGTGGTGTCACACACACAGAACTTATGTTGCTATATAATACATACTGGGGGTAAAGGGGATGCTTACGAAAAAATGTTTCAAACATTTTTTGCATTTAAATTTTTGTTCTATCTTTCACGGTTTACAAGATTGGGTCAAGACCCAATTGACCTATGTTGCTCATTTACGAGCTCGACCTCAATTTTTACGTCCTAAGCAGGCTATAAAAATTCCAGGGGAATATCTCTTTTTGTTTTTGAGTTATCCTGTCCAAAAACAGACACACAGTCGACAGACAAACGGACAACCGAAAACTATTAATTGTTTGGATTTTATGAAATCCAATACCAAAATTTTGTGGCTGTTCGTGGCAAATAATTGTTTTTGTATAAATGAATATGATATGATAGTTTTATCGTTGTTAACACGTTGGCTGTACAACTCCATTCCTCCCCGTTGACTGTCGATACAGTACAAGACTTTATTTTTTCGAGAAAATATGACTAAAAGTAAACAGAAGAGTATTTCTTAAAATTGTTTAACAAATAATTGCTGCACATTATAAAGTATTTTCTACTCACTAATTATTATAATAACTAATTAACTAGAATAGAATATAAAACTATTCAAAAAGTTAAAATAGAATAAGTTTAATTAAGGTTGTTCAGGAGCTACAAAAAAAAAACTACCTGCACCCTTTCAATAAAATTTTGAGAAATTTATCTTCAACATACTAAAAAGTAACACTAAAATTCAGGTTTATTATGAGTTGGCGCAGTTTGTACTTTTTTCACGCTTTTTTACTCAAAATGCGGGTCGTACAAAAACTGTTGTGTTTTGTGCAAATAAATCTTTTCTATCTCGTGTATAATGAGTTAATCCCTCCTTTTAAATACAAGACACGCCTCAAAACATCGCACGGTGAAAAATTTTTGGCAATAAATTACTATTACAATAATTATTTTACTACTAATAATTATTAACACTTTTTTCAAAGTAGATTACTCAAAAAACTTCTTCAACTCATAGCATACTAAAAACTTATAAATGTTATCGGTTTTTTACAGATTTGGCTAAATTTCAATGCATAAGAAGGCTTTATACAATTTTCTTAATGAAATATATCCAATCTCAAATACTTTTAAGACCTTTTGTCTATTTTCGATACTATGCGCTTGTAAGACTAATAAAATCTTTGAAGTGTATAAGAATTATACTTAAGAGAATGGCTCACATTAAGCTCCTGTGCTATAAACAATTTATAAAATTTCAAGAGTTAGTTTTATAAAAGTTTATTAATTAGTTATTCATTTTCTTTATTCATGCATTCATTTAGGTATTTATAACAATAATTAAATTACTGTAACAAGCAAGGAAAATGATTCCCTTTTTATTTAAATTAAACAAGCCAAAACAATAGTGCCCGTGGATATGTAGTATCAATAGCATTCTGTTGATATTATTGGTAATTCGTGATAAGTGATTTTTGAGCAAACCACATATCGGATCATCATACGAATCCTTACTAAATTGCAATAAATTCCTGATCAATAAAAAACAGAAACTTCCCTTTCATGTTCAAACGTTTTGGTATGAAAATATACTGCGTATAATAAAATAATTTTAACTATTTTAGCTGTTTTTAGCCCCCGAACTAAAAGAGGGTGTAATAAGTTTGAGCACTAATCGTGTGTCTACTTGCTGTGTGTCTGTCTGTGGCATCGGATAACGCGATTTGGATTTTTTTGTTTCGTATGAAAGGTAATATAATGGGGAGTGATCTTAGCTATGTTTCGAGTGCGAGTTTAGGGTTCTGTACCCGGAACAACTGAAAATTAGGCAAAGATATTAAAAATCGGTTCAATTTGGAGAAAGCTCTAAGGAAGAGGGTAAATTAATATAGAGTGTTCTTAGATACGTTTAAAATGCGAAGCTCGGATTCCATCACTGAAAAATCTATCGCGTTTTTTTTAAATTTTGTAAATTTCACTTGTTTAATTATTTTACTCATTTTCTCATTCACAAGTTATAAAACATCTATAAAATCCAACGTTACAATAGCGTTGTTTTTCTGTAAAAGTGAAGTTGCATTTGGTTTGTACTAGTTTGTACACATGTCCACGAATTATGAAATGAATTAGTCATTAAATACTTTTTGTTTTCTGGAATATGGGCTATCATAGGAACCGGTCCATCATTGGTTCCACTACCTGACATTATAAACCCCCAATAAAAATTTTGAATATATGTAAATGTGTGATGTCATCTCAAATAAATCATAATGTTTTGTTTATGTAAATATAAAATGATATCCTGATGATACCGCAGGGTTATTTATTTTTAAAATATATTTGTTATTTAGCATTTCAAAGGAAATAAATAATAAAATATGAATATTGAAATTGACATATGTATGAATCAGTCATATCCTTCATCATAATGGGTAAATAAAAACATAATATATGTGTGACATAAAAAACACTGTGATTGATTAGGAATTTTAATTGTTTTTAATTTTACATTTATTTATTTCAAAAAAAGGAAAATCATAAACATCAGAATGTACAGCATGTCTCAAATTTTAATCTGGAAATATGAACAGTCGATAGATATCTGAAAGATAATAAGAAAAATTCATATGGAAGGTTTTAATGTTTATCTACCGCCGAAAATTGAAGTTTATAAAAACTGGAGAACGTATGTCATAACTTTTTTCTAAGATTCACATGACGTTGATTAATTAAAACAAAATCTGGTCGTTTTTTCGTTTTTTAATTTCGTTTCTTGAAAAAAATAAAAATTCCCTGAAATAAGAAAAATTTACAAAATTTAAAAACCCCAGACAAATGCGATTTATTTTTTGTAAACCAATTTTTGAAAATTTAGGTATAAAATGTTCTCAATGAAATATGTTCGACCGTTTAAGGGCTACGATGCCACTGAGAAACACACGGACGCACAGATAAACACTTTAAACTCATAACACTCCTTCTTTAATCAATATCAAAGTGGTGGTCAAGGACATCAGATGACATGAAAAGGATACTTAGAGAGCTATCATTTTTTGGAACTATCGGTTGACTTTGTTCTTCTGAATTATTGTTTTGAATTACGTAATTATTTTACCATTTCACTTTTCCAAATGAATTGAGCCAGGTTTGTTTGATCATTCATTTCCATAGTAATTATTTATATGTTAAAAATATACGTCATGCCTTTTCCAAACTGAATCGATTTTGAAGATCATCGCCAAATTTTTTGTTTTTTTGGGTACAAACCTCTAAACTTGATAAATAACCTTTCAAATGAAACCAAAAAAATTAAAATCTGTTCACCCGTTTAGGTGCTACGATGCCACAGACAGACAAACACACAAACACACACACACAGCAGTCAAACTTTTAGCACCCCTTTTTTTTTATTTTGGGGGTTAAAATACACCTTTCACAAAAAAAAAAAAAAAACATTGTTTAACGTACTATCTGAAATCGACAGAACGAAGTTGAAAATGAAATTAGTCATAAATTATCAATACATTAGCATTCTAACAGTTTATTTAAAGAGAAATAAAAGAAAAGTTATAATTTTCCTTTTAAAAATTTATGGTACGCAAATAATAATAAAAAAAAAGTTATTGATTTTACTTGCTTCAATTAAATGAGCTTCCCTAAAATAACAATCAATGAATGGAAAACTTTCTTTTTTAAATATTTATCTTCATGATTGTTTCAAACTGTTAAAAAGTTGTAGACGAGATAAATTTTAATTTATACTTTTTCAACATTTTCGAATGAAAGTGATTGTTTCAAAGTTTAAATCTACCTATACGCATTATTCACATACCTATTAATCCCATCACGAATTCCTTGAGATCAAAGTTTTAGTTTTAAAGTAGATACTGATGACACGATATAAAAACATAAATCAATATTTATTAATCGTTTAATTTATTTTCAGAGAAAGTTTAATCAAATTTAAAATATTTTAATTGTTCCATCCCCCTTTTTTTTTTGTAAAATTACGTTTTTACTTATCTACTTTCTTTGAAAAGTAAATTTATTGAATTTTCAATTAAACATTAATTTTTAATCTTTTACAAATATTTTCTGAATAAAAAAAAATTAAGTACTTAAATATGTCACACTAGCATAGCTTTGAATGTGTACTCGTGGAAAAGTATGTTATGTATTTGTATGTTTATAATTTTCTTCTTAGAAACACTAAATTCGCAAAAACCAAACTCGTTTTCAAAATACAAAAGTTTTTCTGAATGTTATCGAATTAGTTTATAGTTCTATATTGAATTTTTCATATCAAAATGCAAAGTTGGCAAATTATCATCCAAAGTTATATGACATACGTTGTTTATTTCGAAAATATTGAAAATTTATTATTTTAAAATATATCTATGTAACGGAATCCTTTAGTGTGATTTACTCCCTCGGCGAAGCTTCGGATTGAATTGAAACTTCACACACTTAACAAGGACCAATTAAAATATAAAAGTTTAATAAGATTGTTCGACTATCCTGACCAGGATTAATAAAAAGAATTTTGATGGTGGAAGCGCAGATTCCATAAATTAATAAACTAGCTGTGAACTACCCACTTTGCTGGGCAACACATGAGTGTGTATAACTTATATACTTGTGTGCTGTTGGCAAGGAATATATTCTTTGAAACTGATAATAACCTGACGGACACAGCACACAGTGTACTTGTTATCCACCGATACAGAATTACTCAGCCAACGTACATCGTACGTCTTCGGATTTTTTGGGGTTACCATATATAAATTATACTACATAGTACGTATAGCACAGACAAAGCATCTATTGTTTGAAAGTGACTATAACTTGACGTACACAGCACACTTTACAAAACTTAAGGAGTAAACTCCTGTTGTGCGTCGCAGCGGATACACACAATTTTTTTTTAAATTAGGGAAGTTATTTTGTACCTACTTCCTATTTCTACTAACTATTTCTACTAATGACATAATCGTGTTTTTTAAACTATTATTCACTTTCGACTTTTTAGTCCGATTGAATTTGTATTTTATAATTTTGTAGGTAAATATTAATATTTAGATAATAAATAATTGGTGTTTAACTTCATGGTGATCGGCGTTGGTATAAGAGAGGGTTTAGTTTGTATTAAAAAAAGATTGATAAATATTGATATCATTAACAGGGATTGTAAGTAGTCTGTATTAAGAAGTAAAAATAATATGATGATATGTAATTAGTAAAATTAAATTCTTTAGATCATTTATTGTAATGATATCTATTATAGATACAATTCCATGTACAAACTATTATCTTTTACAGTACTTTAAGTAACTAAGCACTTAGCTTTATATATATTTGTATAATACATGCAATATAATTAAATTTTATGTAAAAACCACAAAACTGAAATTACTATTTCACAAATTAATTTCACATGTTATAATTACATCATGTAATATAAACAAGTACTAGTATAATATCTGTACATGTACAGGATGTTTTAAAAGTAAAGCATAAAAATTCAAAGAAGCTTGGAATGGAATTTTTTTTTGAATGTATGTTTTGAAATTTTAGGATAAAGAGGATGTTGTTGTGAATGTTGCCAAAGTGACAGAAAAGTTCATAAAAATTAGAAATTTGACACTCAATGCTCCAAGCATGGAGTCTGCATAACGTTATCGTGCTTGTAATAAAGCCAATAACTTTTTTCTCAAAATGGGGAATGGAACACTCATATCCCTAAAGCTTTTTTTTTCTTAATGTCTCACTTAAATCCTTAAAACATGATGGATCCAAAGCTCATTATTTGATGAAAGCAGAAGATGGCGCTTTCCTGTCTGTAAGTCCTTTGCGAAATTTTCATTATTTTACATTATTTACCATTTCATAAAGTCCTTTTCTTGTAACTTGGACCACCCTACATATGTAAGCATAAAAAATAATCCTAAATTTGATCTTCTATACACTATAATTTTATCATTTATGTAATGTTATTGCCAATATTTTTTATTAATAAACTTCACACACTTATCAAGGATCGATGAAAATACCATAGATTAATAAGATTGTCCGACTATCCTGACCAAGATCATCAGGGCTAACGATTACCTAAACTATAATGGTGGAAGCGCAGATAACATTCCATAATATTAATAAATAATAGTTTAAAAACTTAAAAAACACGCTTTTATAGGTAGCTGAACTAAAAAGTAGGAAATAAATAAAGGTTTGAGAAAACCAAAACAAATACGCTTTTTTGATTAGCTGAGCTAAAAAGTAGAAAATAATTTCTATAAATTCCAAAAAAGTTATCAAGAAAAAAACCAGTTTATCGTAAAAACATGGAGTGCTTTTAAAGATATTTTTAATGACTTTACTTTAATCAATATCTGTCAATAAAATATTTACAATAATTAAAATTTAGTTCCCCAGCCTTTATTACGATAAAATGATTTTTTTCCTAATCACTGTAAAAGAACTTCCGTTCTCATTTTTATCCTCTATATTGTTTTGGTTCTCGAATGCTACAGGTTTGAGACACCGCATATAGTTTCAAAGTATTTGAACTATTTACGTTTCATAAATTACTTGCACGTACATTTAAATAGTATAGAGAACAATGTTCAATAACAATGGATGGTGTACTTACACTTAATGCACACCCATATGTATGACAGATAGCAATTACTATTACAATGCAGAGTGGTTTGCATTGCAAAAACAACGAGCTGTTGGGAGTAAGTAAATATCATTTTCGAAATGTCACACTGTGGGAGACGATGTGGTAAACTTGGCCATAAATTAAAATCTTACTTCTTGATATTTATAATCAGATCGAGGCTATGGCAAAATGAGACATGGATAATTTTGTGATATTGCATTCGTAGACCTTATTCAATGTTTTATAAACCAGCTTAGGTAATAAATACAGAATATCCATGATTTTTCTTTTAAATAAACGCTCTTTCATTCATGTAACAACAGAGATAAATTATTTTTCGAATAACTATAAAAGTAACCAACACAACAGCACTTTCTAACTGACCACTTGGTTTTCTTAAACAACAAACTAAAGACGTAATTTGTCATCCAAGTTAGAAGTTTCTTACTAATGTAGTTTGTCCATATACTATTCAGACCACGACTTCCAATTTGAATTACCTCTACAACAATTGTAATATTTGTTTAAAAGTACTATTGATATGAAGTCCATACTAAAAATTGTAAGCATTGTCCCACAATGAGATCAACCTATACATCAACATTTTGTTCGCTGCATCAATATTTTTAGGCGTTACAAACTTGGGACTAAATTTAGTATACCTTGATATATATTACAAATATGCATGGTATTAAAAAATACAAAGAGCAAGGTTTAACATGGTAATAAATTGAAAATATAAATCGATATTTTCGAAATTTCGAGACATGTAACGCCTAAAAATATTGATGCTACGAACAAAATTTTGAAACTTTTACCAATCAATAATTATTTAAAATTGACATACTGTTTTCCCATGAACGTATAAAGTCGAACAAGTTAGTGAATGAACGTCATTAAATGCAAACCACTTGGTAATATGATAAGCAGCATTCATTTTAATAATAATGTGAATATAATCCTTCTGGTGTATGTTAGTAGTATTTTAATAAATGAAAATTTAACAGATTGTTAGCGCTTCATTTAAAATACCATTAAATGCTTTTGGGTTGTTTTAAAGTGGAAATTCCACTAAAACCATGACAATGTAGATCATAATATTTGTTTAGAAAGTAGAATAAGCTATCTGTTGTTAAAGTAAATCAGTTCTTTCATCAATATAATAATTACATTAAAGTATAGATTAAAATATTAAACGCATTTAGGAAAAGGTTTGTTTGTGAGGACTGGATTCAGTTTTTTTTTTTCTATCCACCTATTGGTTATATGAGTTAAAAATTTGCAGAAAGCTTCAAATAGTGGTCTTGTGAAAGATTTTGGAAAAACGAAAAAAGATTCTAAAAAACCTTTTTTCCTGGACTGATTCCTGCACCATTGTTTTCTTATAATTATTATTCTGTCCCTTATCTTATAGTAAAAAATATACCAAATAAATAAATAAAAATATATTATATTTTTAATAAATTTTACTTTAACAAAGAAGAAATACTTTAAAGATTTATTTACTTTAATTTTTTTTTTTAAATTAAAAAAAAAATTGTTTTGAAAAGGAAAATTAAAAAATAACATTCTTTTCAATTTTTTTTTTTTCAAATTTAAATGAAAATTCTAAAATATTCTTAGAAAAATATCTTTACTTATTGGTTGCTGGTTAATGATTGTCAATATTCAATGAATGGAAAATACCAGGCCGGAACACAATATAACCAAATTCTTCTAGAAAAACACTTCTACAGTGTCTTTCTTGGTAGCTTCTAAGTACTTCATTGGAAATATTAAAAATTAATTATGCTCAATCTATATGAATACGGGACAATGAAAAGTAAGCACAACAAACGACTTTATCTTATTTCTTTATGTTTAACATATACCACGTCACATAGCATACTGTGTAGATTCCGTTTGCAATCAGCGCATTTTTTTATATATTTTAATCATTTCAATTAACATATATTTAATTATACAAAGCTTTCAAAAAAGCTTTGCTTATGAAGTTGAATATTGTTTATGATAAAGAATCAAAAAAAAAATTGATTGATTCAAAAATTGATTTTTTTTTATAAAAGAACCTGATTATTTAAAGATGTGTAAAATGGAAACATTAATAACTGGCACTAAGCATGACGAGTTAGTTACAGTATTGATTATAGACACTGTAGTGTACTATGTATCTTTTGTTATTCCTTTATAATAAACCCATTAACAATTTATATGGGTAAATAAAACTTTTCATATTTTTATTAAAAAGATATTATAATTTTATTTTGTACACTTCAACGAATCCAATTATATTTTTACCCAGAAACCTTATTTTTCAAATGTGTTTGCATGTGTGCGTGATAGAGAGTGTTGTACCTTGGATACTAATTTATATATTTTATATGTTTTTAAAGCATTTATTTTCATATTAAAATGAGAGTAAGGGAATCGATTGGATGAAGCATCATAAAACGAATCAAGACATACAGATACAAATACCGACTTCTGGAAGCCTACAGTAACAACTAGAGCTAGGGCCGCATTCAGAATTCGGAGGCCCTTGGGCCAATTTTTGGTGGAGGTCCCTAAAATGTTTACGTAGCATTCGCGGAGAATGTCGCTTTCCAAACTGAGAAGCGGCGATTTATTCTTTCAAATTTAGCATCCTCAACCTTTTACAATTTGTTAAAAAACTGAAACATACTAAGCCAGCAGAAAATAACTTTTTACTTTTTGCACTAACTTGCTTTCTATTTTACTTATAAAACAAAAGCACATGGACAATTATTTGAATTATCTCATAGATATAGATTTTTCAAAAATCTGAAAGATAATCTGAGGTATATATGTGGACCCAAAGGTACATCGTTTTACTTTCTATATATTATTAAAAATGTATAAAATAAAAATAAATATCTTCTTTCTCTTCAGAACATGGATTGTATATTTTTTTTCTAATAATTTTTCCTTCCTTTCATCATATTGGATATAAAAAAATATTGTATGAAATGTGATAAAAGTAAACGATACTGTTTGAATGAATTGAAAAATTCATTTTAATCCCATAGATTTGATATTTCTGTAAATAAAACGCTTTCTATTTTTTTTTAAATATTTTTTTTTTGTCTGAATTTAAAAAATAAATGTTTTTTTGACTTAAAATGATATTTGAAGAGGGGTTTATAAAAAAAGACTTTTTTTTTTAATATTTTAAAAATGGTAGAGTTCACGCTATAATTAATGGAATATATAAAATATAATAATGTTGGAAAAAAATTCCAGATTCGTTTTTATTGTGTATTCCTTTTCGAAAGCAGTACCTATCTTAATATGGATTAAACAATTTAATTTTTGGAAAACCTCCAAAAAGGACCATTTTCACAGCGGTGAAAATGTTGAAAGTAAATTTTTGTTAAAATAAATCTTTGAAAACCAATTCTAATTTTCATTAATGTATAAAACGTGATTTAGAAGTTAACCATAAAGTGTACTAGGTATATGAACTGATTTATGATCATGCTCTAACTTTCCATCATATAATCTGATTATCTTGGTTACATTGCTCGATACAATAGACTAGTTATTCACTATGATCGATATCGTGGGAACTCGAATCATATATTGACTATCGAAGAGAACACACTTTACCATTTCTTTACGAAGTGGAATAAGATATTGTAAAAAAATGTAACTTTACCTATAAAAAAAAACGTTCTTGTCTTATAGAGGGATTAGAAAAAAATTCCAACCTTTTATTTCGAAAATGGAATGGAATATACAAAAAGAATGTGTTTCGAATACAGATGCACTTTAGTTTTTTTGATTGATTTTACCTCAGTAATAATTTTGAACATAGAATTAAAAAAACCAAAAATAGAAAAATTAAATATGCGAAGTTTTTCTCAAATTTTTTTTTCGATATCTCTAACCATCTATAACGCTAAGCAAGATATTAAGAACTATCCTATTTCGTTTAAGTTGGTATCTTAAAAAATTCGACCTATCCTCATGTACGACTGTGCAAAATTTCAAATTGGCATTCCTTTAAATAACGAAAATTTGGAGGTGTCTGCATCTTAAATGCGACACACTGGATTTTTGAGAAAAAAAAAAAAAAGAGATAGCTTTTCTTTATAATATACTCATTTTTAGTGCATTTTTAATGATTTCTTATATTTGTAAATACTTATAGCACTTTTAAAATAACAAAGTCTTTAATTTACCTAATATCTATATACTGGTTATAGAATTACGTAATAATTAATAGAATCTATAGTCATTATAAATAATTAGACTCTATAATTAAACACTTAAAATACGAAAAGTGTTTCATAGGGACTATTTTATATAATAGAAACATAATATTGTTTTAACAAATATTAAATATCTAATATATGAAAAAGAGAAGTTGTATATATGTGAAATTTATTTAAATTTGGGCCGGGAATATAGATAATATTCTGAAATGTTGTGGGGTGGAGGGGGATGGTTTGTAAATTAAAATAGCCAATAGCGAATTCAAAATATCAAATAGTACCTACGTTTATATGATATATAGAAATTTTCATACTTGATCAAATTGTAAGCTCCAGCTGGACTAATAGAAGCGCAATATAATCCCCTTGTATTGAAATCATGCACGTATTATTGTTATTATTAATATGCATTCCTACACGTATGAAAATAATACATATTTATGTACATACAGACGCCAAGTGCGAAGCTTAGCCAACATACAGTTCGAGTTAGCCAACAAACACAATCCTGATTACGAAAATTTTGTGAGATGACTATTTTTAGATTTTAAGACTAGTCAAAAGTATCGTTTTGGCTTTTATTTTGATTCAGGATATAATATCCAATCGGAGGGGGGATATGCGACTACGAAATTCAAATGATTCCTGGAAGTTAAATATAGACCTCAAGTGATTCCTGGAAGTTCAATAGATGCTTTTATTTCGAGAACCAACAATACTGGAATTATTATATAAATTCTATCCTGAAAAGATTTATATTTTTCGGTGACTTCTTTCGGAAATTTGACCAGCGACCATTGTGCGACCAAATTTTCGCAATCCCATACATCTAGGCTTTACTTATCTTTGCCCACTCATTCATTTTGTATGTAATTGAACATTTAAGTTTCAATGTCTATAACACCAAACAACACCAGACAGAAAACATAAAACAGAAGAGGAGAAAGAATACTTTAATGTCGACATAATACTGAATTAACAGTCTTTGTTGTGTCTAATAATTTGATCCTGTGACAAGTAATCCTTTACAACAAGTACATACGTTTACAGCAAACTGTTTTTGATTTATATTTATAATTCTAATGTAGAAACAAAACTTAGAAAATTTAGATCGCTTTTATTTTGTCTTTACTTTCGTTTCTTTTGTTGTTTTTTTATAATTAAAAATTTCGGCATGATTCCCTTGGTTACCCTTGGACATAATAAAACATCCTTTTCAAAACATTTTAAAACACTCCAGTAATTATAGGATTTGTATGTGAATTCTGTAAGGGGTATTCAAAAATTTATCTGGTTATAAAAGACATTAATGAGAATGCATATACACAATTTGAATATGATCCTAAAAAAAAAACAATAATTTTTTTTTCCGTCCTTGGCAACGTCCTTAAACGCATGTTCTTCTCTGAGCGCCTGGTATTTTTATATTTTATTTGCGTACTTCAATCTAACCACGACAACAAATCACATAGGTGAATAATGTAACAACATGATACTTGATCTGAGGTACATCACGGTATCTATTTCGAACTTTGTTACGTTTCTACGCCTCTTTACTGTTAGCTCGTAATCACAACTTTAAGAAATTTGAGAAGGTATTCTCGATAATACTATTCACAATAGCACTTTTTCCTGTTCTCATTTTAGTAAAACTAAATGAGAAAGTGTGTATTATTTATCTAATTCATAAGGAAAGTGTGGTTTACAGATTTTCCAACAAGCTTTCTATCCGTCTCATATAATACCTACTATACAAAGTCTATTGAGAAAATGCATATCATAAAGGAAGTATATATCTCAACAACTACTGCTTGGTATATAATAACTTTTCCTTATTATTTTCATATGTGTTGATATGCAGGTATGTAAATTTTCTATGCATTAATTTGTTTTTAACAACAAAAGTGCAGAATACTTGAATTGAATATGTTGGTAGAATGTCGTCAAGGTTCGTCATACCTACTTTTTACTTCGGCCCATAACATTTGTTTATCAGTAAAATAATAATAATAATAATAATAATAATAATGGGGTTTAACCTCCGTTTCTCTGGCATATACGCCTAGAGCAGAGGCCACCCATTATTTACATTCATATGTTAATATTACAATTACAATTTTGATGTGGGTGGTGTCCGTTACTTCGTTCTTATCCAAACAACGACAATGTGATCAATTATACCGACCCCCATTAATTATAATTACTCACACTGCCGCCGCCTGGATTCGAACCCGCAACTTAAGTCTAAGTGGACAAACGGTCAAAGTCTAACGCCTTAGACCGCTTGCTTACTTAGGGTCCGAAATACATACCGTTCCTTAACGCTCTCAGCTATCATATGTTCTTAAAGCTCGGCTATCTTATGTTCCCATAATAAAATTTTAAAGTGATTTGATTTCAAAAAGAAAAAATATACTTTTATCGAATTCATTTCATGGAATTTAAAGTTTAGCAAGTGAAAACGAACAATTTACTGAGAGAAATTGTTGAAATACCATGTACAGTATAGTTAATTACGTAATCCTTTGGTTTCTTACGTCTTGTAAGTAAAGAAAGAGAGTCACTCTTACACACCAAGTAATAAAAGTATATTTTATTCACTTTCTCAGTCGATATAGTTATACCATCCATATGGGTGGTTATAGATATACCACCCATAAAAATTCAATTGATGAAGCACTTGGAATTTGTTATATATACTTTCCAAATTTTTTATGCTGTTTAAGGGCTAAGTTAAAACTAAGATGGAGTCAAACTTAGCAACAGTCCTACCTTGACGACTTTTTATTATAAATCCTTATAAAATTACTATCAACAGTTTCCTTCTAGCTCTAAAGTTACAAAGCACACACACCGACCGAAACATATACCAACAGTTTAACGGAGATAAAATATATTACTTAACAAATGTAGCAGTTATTATATAACTTAAAGCAGCAGTAAGCTGCTTATTGAAAATTTAGATTTACACCACCATCTTACTAAACAAAGTACATTCTTCGGAAATATAGAAGGCAATTCTCGTAATGAAAAATATTTCAAAATTTTTGTTTTCAACTTTTTTCCAAATTTTTCTTACTTGCTTATGTTTAAAAGTGGAAAGAATTTACGGAAATATTTAGGTACTTTTAGTATTTTTAACCCCCGACTAAAAAGAAGAGAAGGTATTATAAATTTAACAGGCCGAAGTTTCTGTGTATTTACCTGTGGCATCCTAAATTGGATTTTACATTAAATAACACTTTTTTAAAAAACAATCTAGCAGTTTCATTGATCATTTTATTTAAAAGTTTTTGTTATTTTGTAAAATATTTTAATTATTTTTATTCCGCATTAATTGTATTTTTTACTGTTATTTATATGCTCCTAGAATAACATTGACTCTAGATAGAGCAAGTCTTGCTACATACAGCTTGTACCTCAATATTATTTTGCAACCGTATCTTCTTAACTGGGTAAATAGAGAGATAAAAGATCATTAATTTAATTACAACACGATCATGAAAGTATCCACTTATTACAATATAATACCTTTTTAAGAGAACCTTTTTCATAATTCTCATTTATAAAGTCATTATAAAAATATTCATTTTAATATATAAATTTTCACACTATTTTCATGATAATTTTATTCTTAGGGAAGAGTGTGTTATCTCAGCATCAAAATTCTCATTTGTATAGTTTTTAAGGGCATTTTCTGAATGAAATTATCTAAGGGCATTCTTTTACCTGATTTTTATACTTTTTCGATAAAATTACTCCATCCACTGAGTTTCATCAAATTCCAAAACAAAAATTTTATCCCCGATTTTCTCTACTTTTTCAAAGGGGTACCCCCTTAAAAAAATTTCAAAAAATCGAAAAAAATTGTCAAGTTTTGCGCTTTGAAACAATTAAATTGTTTTTCTACTTTACTTAAAAACAAATAGAAAAGAATAATCAGTTTCTACGTTGCTTACCTTCTAGTTATGCTATTTTTATATGTATATATATCTCAATATGTGCTTAGAAACTAAAGAATGACTCACAGAACATTGTATCCTTGGTACTACATCTTACCATATATATTTTAATCGTTTAAAAATTAACTTAATAATTATATTTAAATTGTAATTTTATGCTAAAGGATCAATTTTTAGTATTGTTATTACTTAATAGAGGACTGTAATAATTATGCTTTACGTGTTTTGTATTTCTATAATATGATTAAGTTTAAACGGCTAAAGGCTATAACAAAATACGTGAAAAACCGATTTAAAATCTATATTTTAACTACTTTAATAAAATAAACAATCTCAGAAAATATAAAATGTAATATTTGTAAATCATTTCAAAATTCGTGAAAATTTAAAAATTAAAAATAATCGACGATCGATAGTTCTCGAAAGATAAAACACAAGATCTTCTGCGAGTGGTACAGATCTTCTAGTAGGGGTACAACTTAAATAGCCAGAAAACATATATATCTCTTTGAATCCGATTATGCTCTTGCTACGTTCAAGAAAAGGGTGCGCATATACATTTTCCAAAATCTGAGAAACAGGTAAAAACCGTTTATTTTCATGTTAATGTCATTATATATCACAAAACAGGCATGCCTGCGGCATATACACAAATTAAATAGTAATAATTCAACATTTTCCCTTCAATATTTTAAAAACCCTCTGTATTTAAAAGCACATACTAATTATTTATAATCTAGCATTACTATAAAACACTTATTAATAATTCATATTCAAGCAAATAAATTTGTATAAACTTTTCAAACAAGCAAATGAATAAAAAAAACAATATTTTCCTTGAGTACCTACAACAGCCCCTGTTGTGGGTGTGGCCTTTCCAAGGTAGGCCAATTAAGGTAGGCACATATAGTTGGTTACGGGTGCCACGTGCACATCGAGTTTAAAAAAAAAAATACAAAATTTCAACTAAATGTAGGGTATTTGATGATAAATCAAAGAAAAATTGATGTCTGTATACTTATGTACTCACGTAAAAAGTTACAGGTTTCATAATTCTTCGGTAATAACAAACATAATTATTTATAAATAATGTAAACAAATAATACATATAATACAGAGAATATAGACATTTCATTTCGGAAAAATTCCCGGAAAGCTGTCTTTTGCATGATCCTTCTATTTGTGACTCCCAATAAAATCCCAAAAGTCCTCATCAATTCGTTTACACAGCAAAAGTTATCCGCTCAAAAGGCCGCTGTTATCGAAAAAATAATCGTTATCAAATTTATATATTAGGAAATTTCTTACAAATAACGTACAATGACTTTTTTTTGTAAAACTAACGGTTTTTAAATAAATGAAAAACATATATAAATGAAAAAAGTATTACTAAAAGATTGGATGAACAACTTCAAAAATTTTTGAAGTATGAGCTTGTTCTATTTCGTTTTTCACTCTTCAATGAGAATGGAATGCGTAAAAATAAAAAAATACAGATACCGTTAATTAATGCATACTGTACGGTGCAACTTTTTAATTCGAATTTTCTTAAAAACGGTTAGTCTTACGAAAAAAAGTAATTTGATGTTTGTAGGAAAATTACCACTATACAAATTTGATAACTACTATTTTTTCCATAAGAGTGACCGTTTAGGAAATATTCGCAAAAAATCGTATTCGGTGATCTTTGACCCCTGGTAACTTTTCTAGCGGCATACTGTTCGATCGGGACATTTGGAATTTTGTTTAGAACAAGTAGGAAGTTCAAAACTGCTATAGACCAATCTGTTTAGTCAAAATTACTTTTGTTTTAGTTAAAAGTTCTTTTAACCGGTTAAGTGTTTTGACTATAACATATACAATATTGGTCAAGTTATATCTTTGTATGAAATATAATTACTAACATCTCATTAAACGTTTGAAAAGGTAACGAAATCATAAAATTTTTATTTCGTTTTTCGGGATAAAAAGTAGAGGTTTCTATCAGAAAGATTTAAAAAAATATGAAACAAAGAAACAGAAACAAAAATAAAATTGTACATGAAAATTCGAATCGGAGAATAAATAAATAACAAATAAAAATAAACTATCAAATGGTTTTTTCTCTTTCTTTTACAGAACAAACAACAAACTCCCAACGAATAAAAAAAGAAACAAACAAATATTTTTTAAAACAAACTTTATTTATATAAAATAAACAACAAAGCTTTTTACATTTTTATACGTAACAATTAATGAATTATTATTATTACTAAATGAATAATAATGCAATATAATTCCAGCCATTTTATAAATAATAATAAATAAATTATAGCAAAACCATATTTATAAATTAAGTGTACGATTACATAAATTATTGTGTTTTAAATGTGTTCCATATTTTTACATCAATTTATTGTGAATAATATCAATATAAGTCATTTAAATAAAGTGGTATCGTTGAGTAAACAGTTTGATGGTCACTGTTTTAATGATAATATAATTGTGATTTCTAAATGCAATGGTGATGTATTCAATGGTGGCATCATGAAGCCGTTATTATTGTTCAATTCAGAGAATACAAGCACAACAATACATACATTATTGCATATGAATTTTGATACATTTGAAGTATGCGATAATAATCAATACAATATTATCGATTTACAAGAAATGGCGTTATTTGGTATGGTATGGCTATTAAGAGTGCGTTCAGAAATGAAACGTTGTGCAAAATGTAGACGTGATGAATTAACATCAACAACGTCACGTCACAACACACAAAGTGGACATCATACAAGTAGTATACAATCGATTGATGAACGAATGTCTGCATCAACATATTTTACATTAGATACACCAGGTCCAGGTCCGGGGAATTTAAGTGGTGCAGGACCAGCGTATTGTGAAGTACATGGTTATGTGCCACCAAAAGAAGGTAAGAAACTTTTCGGTATTTAATTTATATTTTAAAGTTCAACACTTCATTCGACTACGAACAGGTAAGGTATAAGTAAGGCATAAGTTTTAGTATATTTTAGATTACGAAGTTTTATTTAAGAAAACAGTGTTCGTTATAGTCGTTTCATGACCATTTCTACAGAAATTTTCTCTACCCCATGCCCACTGTGGGGGCGGGGGTGTAAGAGATTACATTGGCACTCCCATGTCTTGAAGAATACCCAGAAAATACCCAGAAATAGAATAAAAATTCATTGTCCTCTTATACTATCTCCGATTTTAGGCGGTTTTACCGTGGTTCAACCGTGATGTAACCACTTTTTTTCTATTCAGATCCGCTTAGTCCCCATATGTGCGCAAAGTATGAACAGAGTAGCAAATTAATGTTTAATTAAATAGGGATTTTATTGCTTTCTAGTATGCCATTTTTCTTTTTTAACCCATTTTATTTTGTACAAAATAAAATGTTTCCATTTTAATTCATTAAATAGGATTCTTACTTAAAAATTTAATGTTGGATTATTTGTTCATTTAAAATGACGGGTTTTTGTTGATTTATTCCTTTTATGTACTCTATTACAGTCCCTTTTTCTGTTTAAGATGAAATAATTATTTTATTAGTTTAAATGAATAATTAGTTAAATACAAATTTCAACGTTTTAAATAATGTTCACATAACAATTCTTTCCTTTAAAATTGTATAAAATGCCAAATAGAGATAATTCTTAAAGGAACATTTTTAATTTGAACTCTTAATCGTCATTCTTCAGACCTGCTGTAATGTTTGATCCAATTGCCAAAGTTTACAGCCAATATTAGTCTTCTTTTATTCTTATATATAAAAATATCGTTTCATAAGGTTTGTGGTCGCTCTTCTCCAAAATGGCTGAGTTGATTTTAATGAAATTTTTATTTTATTTTTATTTTTTGGAAGGTATGTGAATAGATCGTTAGATAGTTTTAGATGTTAGGTCTTTTTCACGCGTTTCAGAAAAACTCTTTGATTTAGTAGTAGTCATTTTTTGTGCTAATAAATTACATAACCATTTTATCCATTTGAAAGTGAAGCAATTTATAAAATCGATTCTAATGATAACTTTTTGTTTTCAGGTAAATATTTTACGCTTTCATTCGCAAATACTTGTGGTATATGGTAAGTTATAATTATAATTTATTTCATTTATCGTGGCACTATTTCTGAATATGGCATTGTTATCCTACCCCGTACAGCCAAGTCAAGCACTAAATTGAATTCCAGTATTAATTATCTTGTTGAAATCTTACAGCTGGCTTCTTTATTGAGACTTAAAAAAGGACTTGAAAAGCCAAAACATGCTTCATTAAACATAATTGAGATTTGAGCGAAAATTGGCAAACTAAGATTTTGTTTATTTGATTTTGTTGTAAAAATCCGACTTAGAAATTTACATTTCAATGAGACCTAATCAAAGCTTGAAAATAAAGGCTGAATTTATTTGATTAAGCTGAGGCTTGCCAATGGAAGAGAAAATGAGCCTGTAAACAAAGTAAGCCGGGTTCACATATACCTGGACTAGTATTCAAAATCGTATGTTTAGTTGTCCAACGCTCGCCCAAATTTGATTCTATTTTCAAGTATTTGAGTGGTTGCTTAAACTAGTCATGGATGCTTTCCTTATTACTACTAGGTTTCGAAACTTAATATGAAAAAAGAAAAAAAGAAATACAACAAAGTTAATCATAAAATATTTTATACACAAAATAGAAAAGGATAATGCAGAAAATAAAATGATTTCCTTCAACTTTCCTTTTAATTTGAAGGAAAAACAAATAAAAACAATGCCCTTGTTTATTTCAAACAACCAACGCCCGTGATTTATTTACACAGCACCGACCATTCGACTAACTGTCATTATTTTAACACACTCAATGTAGATGTAGAATTGTTTAAATATATTTAGAAAAATATTTCGAATTTTATATTTCTGATGGTTTCAAACTAGTTTATATTGACTTCACCGTATGCATAATCAATTACTTTTATTTACTATATCTCAATTGATTGTAGTACAAAATTTCAAAAAATCGAAAAAATCGAAAAAAATTTGCTGTTTCTGATTTCGCTAAAACTCAGTATATAAGGTAATTTTGACCCAAAAAATTCAAAAATCGTGTTCATTGTGCGATCAGAATAGTAGTTTCTGAGATACCACCTGAAATATTAGACTTTTTGTTGATATCTCCGAAAATACTAATCCGATTGTAAAATGAACGCGATTTTTGTATTCTTTTTGTTCAAATTAGCCTTAGAACAAAGTTTTATCCAAATCAGACACACACAAATTTTTTCTATTTTTTGAAATTTTTTTAAGGGGTACCCCTTT
This sequence comes from Chrysoperla carnea, assembly GCF_905475395.1. NCBI lineage: Eukaryota > Metazoa > Arthropoda > Insecta > Neuroptera > Chrysopidae > Chrysoperla > Chrysoperla carnea. The sequence goes on along the minus strand of NC_058338.1, from coordinate 11,076,645 downwards.
GTAATAATCGAAAAAATCGAAAAAAAAATTTGCTGTTTCTGATTTCGCTAAAACTCAGTATATAAGGTAATTTTGACCCAAAAAATTCAAAAATCGTGTTCATTGCGCGATCAGAATAGTAGTTTCTGAGATATCACCTGAAATATTGGGCTTTTTGGTGATATCTCCGAAAATACTAATCCGATTGTAAAATGAACGCGATTTTTGTATTCTTTGGGTTCATATTAGCCTTAGAACAAAGTTTTATCCAAATCAGACTCACAAAAATTTTTTCTATTTTTTGAAATTTTTTTAAGGGGTACCACCCCTTTGTAATAATCGAAAAAATTGAAAAAAAATTTCTGTTTCTGATTTTGCTAAAACTCAGTATATAAGGTAATTTTGACCCAAAAAATTCAAAAATCGTGTTCATTGTGCGATCAGAATAGTAGTTTCTGAGATATCACCTGAAATATTGGGCTTTTAGGTGATCTTTTCCGAAAATACTAATCCGATTGTAAAATGAACGCAATTTTTATATTCTTTCTACCCGTGGAGCATTGCGTCTTCCAATAACTACTTTTTGTTCCTTTTTTTTTGTTATTTCATAGTATAGACATATTAAAATAAAAACACCAGACCCATTACCATCTTTATATATGGAGGTTACGTTCTAATATCCTTTAAAAGCGTAAAAAAACAACAATAAAACACGTTTCATTACGTGCATGCGTGACAGTGTCTGCTTGTATGTGAAAATGACCTATTATTAAAAGTAATTCAGTTTCTTATCCTTTATATAACAAAACGTAAATCCTTTTTTCGAATAATATTGTTGTAAAATCTTCACATCCTTTGCCTGCCAACAGTTATTACGTTCATTATCATTATGCGAGTAGGATGTTTTGTATACATTTTTGTTATAAAAAAAAAACAGTGGCGAGTTTATATAATTTTATTTTTTTGTAAAATATTTTAATGTTTTTAATAGTCAATGTTTAAGATTTTTATATGCTATAAAATGCATCTGTGTAACAATGGTTGCAAGCAAAATACATGAGATAGGAAAGTGTTTATCGTAATGATTACAATACGGTACTTAATATTTTCTTTATTTTCATTATTCTTTTGTTGTACTACTACAAAAAAAACATAATTATATTGCATTCCCGCTGACGTAGCTTTTGATATTTTGATATTTTAAATCTTATCTACTGTGTATTCCAAAAAATATTTATATTATTATTTAACCTTGGGTCATTCTTTTCTAAATTTGGGTCATACTTTTCAAATTTCTGATCAAGATTAACCTAGCTCTAATAGGTTTCCAGAATGTGGAATCCTGGTCCCGCAATTAAGCACATTAGTGATAGCTAGCAAAAAACTGGCAACACAGCTGAAAAGAATGATCCAAAATTAGTGGGTTTCAAAAAAATTTCCAATAATATCGGATCAAATTTGTCTGTGTTACAAAAAAATCGAAATTTTTAACTTTATGACGTCATCAAAATCCAAAAAATTTGATTTTGCTCTATCACATCCAAATTTTTCCAATTTTGATAAACCAAGTATGTAATCCTACTAAATGTGGGTCATACTTTTCAGTTTTCTAATCAAAATTAATCTAGCTCTAATAAGTTTCCAGAATGTGGAATTCTGATTCCGGAATTCAGCACATAAGTGACAGCTAGCGTAAAAATAATATCATAGCTGAAAAGACCCAGAATTAGTGGATTTCAAAAAAAATTCCAATAAAATCGGATCAAATTTGCCTGTGTTATCAAAAAATCGAATTTTTTAACTTTATGACGTCATCAGAATCCAAAAAATTTAATTTTGCTCCATCACATCCAAATTTTATTAAATTTTGATAGACCAAGTATGTAATCCTACTAAATTTGGGTCATAGTTTTCAGTTTTCTGATCAAAATTAACCTAGCTCTAATAGGATTCCAGAATATGGAATCTGGTCCCGGAATACAGCACATAAGTGATATCTAGCGAAAAAATGGCATCACAGCTGAAAAGAATGACCCAAAATTAGTGGATTTCAAAAAAAATTCCAATAAAATCGGATCAAATTTGCCTGTGTTATCAAAAAAATTGAATTTTTTAACTTTATGACGTCATCAGAATCCAAAAAATTAAATTTTGCTCTATCACATCCAAATTTTTCCAATTTTGATAAACCAAGTATGTAATCCTACTAAGTTTGGGTCATATTTTTCAATTTTCTGATCAAAATTAACCCAGCAAAATTTAATTTTGCTGTATCACATTCAAATTTTTTGCATCCAAATAAAGATAATCCCGGTGAAAAACTTAAATACTTCGCTTGGATTTTTTAAGCAGAAAAACCTTTATCTTTTTTAGTTACAAAATATTATCTCCAATAATATATCAAAATGTAATAATTTTGGTTCCTATATCTCATTTAAAAGGGTGGAGTTACCAGGTCCTGGAAAAACATACGTCTCAAAAATCCTTTTCAGAACTTAATAATCTGAAACATATCGTTGAGATATTGCTCATTCTAGAATTTAAAGAAAATAGATTGCATAATGGTAGAAGATAAAAAATTTTATACAGGATTACAATGAAAATTATATGAAAATATAAAAATATGTTGATTCAGTCCATAAACGATTATGTAATTGAAGAGCTTTATAAAATAAGCAATTTCCGATATGAGAGAAAGGCTTCTATCAAATTTAAAAGGTCGTTCACATATGTACTTTATTTTGTCACAGATTATTATCATCTATCAGAAAAATCCATAATAATTTTGTATTATACAACATAATCATAACTATATCACTAAAATTTTATTATTTCTTGCAAATAAAAACAAAAATATTTACCAACCTTATGGCTCTAATTGATTTCATAACAACATGTTTATTTTTAAAAACCTTTTTTTAAGGTAATTCTGTAGAGTGTAGAGTATACTAAAATCAGAATCCCTAAACTTTAAGGATGTATGAGCATGGTAGTGGGGGCACAAATTTAAAAATAGATATTTTCAATTTTGATGATAAATTTATATTATTACTTGACGATATAAGACGAAAAGTAAGAATAAAATTTGTCGATATCTGGCTTAATTTTCAAAATATCGAAAATTGAAAATTTTGTTTAATTATTTAGCTTTCGATATTTCGAAAACCAAGACACATATCGAAAAATTTTATTCTTATTTTTCGTCTACATTCATGAAGTTATAACAAAATTCATCATCAAAGTTGAAAATAAGATAAAAATAATTTCAACCCTTAATCTACCCTGCTCTTACATCCCTTATATGGACGGTGAAACTTAGTTTTTTTCTTTTCTAATTCATTGCTAATATGTTTACTTTCTATTAAAAAGTTTTTTTTAAATTTGTTTTCATTCATTCCAAATGAAAATTATCAAAAACTTCCAAAATATGTCGTTTTTTGAGATTCCTCCATAAGAGCCAATGTATTTTATATCGATTTTTAATGACTTTTTTCTTAAAAATTTGCATGGTTACCTAAGCTGAAATTTTAACCACATATTCTTTGAGTAAAAGACTACCTACAAACAAATTTTGAGCCTTTAAATCAAACATTGTTGTCATGCTCATACATCCTTAAGAGCGTATTTGGAGAGTATTTTGAGATTGGTATAATTTGTACCCTTTTACAAAAAAAAAGTTATGGACAAATAATTGGTATCATACAGTGAGAAAATATGTAAACTTTGGAAACGTAGTTAAAAAATGTTCTCAATCAAGTCAGTTCGACAGTTTAGGGGCTAGGATGCCATTGAGAAACACACAGACGCACAGATAAACACTTTAAACTTATAATACTCCTTCTGAAATCAATATCAAAGTGATGGATAAGGACATCAGATAAGATGAAAAGCATACTTAGAGCTCTATCATTTTTTGGGATAAATCTTTGGAAATTTTTTAATTAAAATTGAAATATTTGGGTTAACTTTGTTCTTTTGAATTATTGTGTTGAATAACTTAATTAGTTTACCATTTCACTTTTCGAAATGAATTGAGCCAGGTTTATTTGACCATTCATTTCCATAGTAATTATTTATATGTTAAAATTATATGTCATGCCTTTTCCAAACAGAATCGATTTTGAAGATCATCGCCAATTTTTAGTTTTTTCGGAGACGGAACTCTAAGCTTGCACTTGAAGCATATCTAAGAACACTCTACGTTAAATTACCTTTCAAATGAAACCAACAAATTAAAATCGGTTTATGGGTTTAGGCGTTACGATGCGATGCCACAGACAGAGACACACACACACACACTTAGCGGTAAAACTCACCCTATTTTTTAGTTCGGGGGTTAAATATAATATTTTCAGTGCTTTTGCTTTAGCATATGTCCTTCAAATAACCAAAACAAATAATTTTAATTGACTTTCTTATTTCCTATCTTACTTAATAATATTCATTATTGTGATTATGTTAAAGCATTACTTTACTAACTGTAAGACTGTAAACACATGGTATAATAATGGTAAATAGAAATCTTTAAAAAAAAATTTACCGAGGAAATGTCGCCACTGTTGTGTGGTATTGTGTAATAGGCGTATATAAATGTATCATCAAAGCATATTACCACAACTGGTATGTAATTTAAGAGCATATACACAAAAAAAAAAAAATAGAGATACATACTACAGGCTTTAAGTATAAATAAACATACTTAGTTTTAACGATAATTGGCATATATTTTTTGTTAACTTTATTGTTGGGGTATGTAGTATGTGTGTACGCCTAAGTCTATACAGGGTGCTTCAGTTTAAAAATTATTATACCATGTATATGAAATATACTAAGGTATACTAAGTTTAGTCCCAAGTTTGTAATGCTTAAAAATATTGATACTATGAACAAAATTTTGGTATAGGTGTTCATAAAATCTCCTAATTGGTTTATTTCCGGTTGTATGTCTGTCCGTCTGTCATCACGATTACTCAAAAACGAAAAGAGCTCTCAAGCTGAAATTTTATAGCGTGCTTAGGACGTAAAAAGTGAGGTCGAGTTCGCAAATGAGCAACATAGGTCAATTGGGTCTTGGGAAGGATTCATTTTGAAAACCGTTAGAGATAGAACAAAAGTTTAAATGTAAAAAATGTTCCTTTTTTTGTTTGAAACATTTTTTCATTGAAAGTGAAATACTCAGCATAGTTTTATCCTGTGACGCACTGTATATAATACGTATTTTCGCTTACACACGCTTCGTAAGGTCTTTTTATATAAATGTGTAGGAAGGTATATATGTTAGGTTTTCATCACGTATAAGGTTTTATATTATACGTACACGTTGGTATATATTTAATTCATTCACATAAAAATTTTATTTAAAACTTTTGTCATTCGTTATGGGTGCGGAAATTAAATTCTATAAATGAATTTGAAGGTTGGCCTACTATAAGTGCCATGCTATTATCCTTGCAATGATCTCTATACATTATAAATGCGAAAGTAAGCATGTTTGTTTGTTTCTTTGTAACGCTTTCACGCTAAAACTAGCGAATGGTTTTTAATAAAACTGTACGGCAATATAGCTCATACTTCAGAATAACACATGAGATATAATTGATAAAGATATATTAATAAAGAAAAAAAAATTTTTTTTAATTAATTTAATCTCATATTACCATTAATTACAGATTTCTGTAAAAGTAGTCAATATAAAATATTTCACGGCCATCTTTTCTGATATATTCAATGAATAATTAAGACTACTATACATTTAAAAAAAAAAAACGACACTTATATTTTACCTGTGTAAAACAATTGTTACCATTATTTCGAGTGTTATAGAAAGGGGATAAGTGATAGCAATGTTTATCAATCATTACTTTTAAACCAAGCGAAGATGGTGGGTATCACTCTAATAATTCTATAAAATGACTTCAAGAACTTTGTACGTTATTTTTCTATTTTTTTTTTTAAATTTATTGTCCACAAACGTTCAAACATGTCATCGTATCCGTGTTCTCTATGAGGAGTTTGCGTACTATACTTTCTAAAAACAGGGTTCCAAACGAAAAAATTTCTAAATGGCTACAACGAAGTTATCTTTTTTTTTAAAGTAGAAATTGCCCAGCGAAGCGGGCGAGGAACTGCTATTAATAAAATAATCTTTTAACATCTCTAAACAAAATCTAGAATAGAATTCACAAATTTCCGTACTATAAACTTTTATTCTTTCAAAAATTAAGAAAATTTTAACCAGAATGGAGCAGTAAAATCCTTAGTAAAGGACAAATTTCGAACTAGAATATGAAAAAGAAATCGTTTCAAATAGTTTTTTCGAGGGATGCATCTTCATCAGCTCCACTATACGTTATATATTGAACACGGAAATAGCTCATCAACTTTATTCTCAAAAAAAAAACAGCTCATCATAAAATGATAAAAAAAAAAGTACTAGAGAATAAACCATATCATACAATAAATATTTTAATAAAATATTCAATTATTTAAATCCTCTTAGTTTGATAAAAAAAAAATAAAAATATATTGAAAAGAAATAAATATTTATCAGTTTTTAATACAATGAAACTCTGTTACGTAAATTACTTTGTACTTGAAACTTATTTTTATAAAATAAAACGCCCATTTAAAAGCTTTTTTTTCTCCATTGATGTTGATAATGTCTTTTTGTCTAGAAAACTAGTTAAAATAAATATAAAAAAAAAAATCTGAAGTTTCATAATGCGCTCACGGAATAATGTTTGATATCATTATACAAAAAAAAATTGTTAGTTTTTCTTTTACAGTGGTCCGTAGGCTAATTTTCCACGATTTTTCAGAGGGAAATTTTTTCACATTTTTGCTGCTGACCTACAAAATATATTTGATTATTGGAAATATCTCGGTTTCTATTGTCAAAAGTGATTGGAAGATTTTCATATCTACATTTTTTATTGAAAACTTTAACGTATGTTTTGGAGCTAGTTTCAAAAAAGTGACTTTGGCTGTAGTTTTTAATGTCTTTCTACCCCTAAATAGAATTCAATATTTTTTAACTATATGCACTTCAAATTTATATCAAAACAAAATTATATAAAAAAAAAATGCAGGCTTCCGTTTTGATGCTAGTTTAAACTTTAAGTTTATTGGACTAAAATACACTTCAACTTATTTTGACATTCAGAACTCGAGAATTAAAAAAATTATCTACTTTAAAATAATTTACCATATTAAGTGGTCTTGTCCACCATTTAGTCATGAAACTTTCTTTTTTTTGCAATTAAGGTTCAAATTTTGAATCTTAAGGCTATAGAGGATAGAGCTAAATAGAGCCGTGAGCAAATTATAACTTAAAAATACATCAAAGTTACGCTGACATAGCAAAAAATGGGAACTTCTCTACCCTTCTCTTAAAACTTGTGTATATCTCAATTTTTGTCCCATTACTTTGAACACTTCTTTTAAAATTACACTTTTGAGACAGCAGCACCAACCTTTTGCTGCTTTTCAATGGATACTTTTTGTACACAGAGATGGTCTTCCCTATATTTACCCTCCATAGTTAAGGCAAAACACATGTGACATCTATGAAACACTAAATTATGTTATAATCATTTTTTCTAGGATTATTACTCCTCTATAAAAATTATCCTACTTTCTCCTTTTGTTTTTCATCTCAACCTAGACTTACCCAACTGTTTTTTTATTTATTTATTATATTAAATAAATCAAAACAAATGGATATTGTTAGTAGTTACAAACGGCGTTTGTCGTACAACTTACTACTGTTTGGTTATAATAATAACCCATAATATAATGCCAGTATCACACTATGCACATATCATTGGTATATTTATAATAATGTGTTGTATTATGTACCGTATAGTAAATTTTATGAATAAAAAATAGTGGGGGGTTTTCACATTATGAGAGATGCTTACTTGTATTATGATAATAACTTTTGTGTGTTTGTATTTGTGTCATAAATTAACAAGATATAGTAGATTATGATCTGTGAGGGACAGATGAATAACTTTCTGTTTCAGTATGTTATTGAATCCATGGTTTATTTCTCGATAGAGGAAATAAATTCCTATTCCTAAAGTAAGGATGTTTGTTTGTTTGTTTGTTATGCTTTCACGCGAAAACTAACGAATGGATTTTAATGAAACTGTCACTCCACTCCGGGCTCATTCGACTCAAACCAACTAGACATAGTACAATGAGTTGTTTTGTTAAAAAGTTTACAATCTAATGGAAATTGTACTAGAGCGTTGACATATAAACAAAATAAAGTGTATTCTCTTACTGATATTTCCCAATTTTGGTGTTTCGGGGCGAAAACAACAGTTTTTTTTTATGAATAGGTTGAAATGGCATTTTTTTTTATTATTATTATATATTTTATATTTTCATTGTTATATTTTATATTTTAAAAAATAAAATAAAAATTGTAAAACGAAACATTTGAAAATTACCAATTTATGACGCTATAAATATACATGTATGCGAGGAAGCTGGGGGAAGGGGAGGAGAGAAGCTTTATTTATTCACAGAAACGTTCTGGTCTGTTTAAGTCATTTTTAAATAAGGTCCTTTTGTTCTCATATTTTTTTAGTTCAAATGTTGTAATTAACTTGCCTGAATGGTGGAGTTTCGAATATTTGCAAGTATGACATACGAATATTTCCTTTTTTGATTTCGTGTAACTAGCTAACCTTCTTAACTCTAAAGCAGACATGGGCGAAGTATTTTCAGTCGAAGTCACCGTTGTTATAACATTATTGTGTGTCATAAACTTTATTGTGTGTCTCACTATCCAAGCCTGCATTTCTCATAGAGTAGGAAGTGAGACGGGTACTCTTTGATAATAATGAGATAGGTATAAAAAAAAGTTTTCTCTCTGTCTTACTCGTATTTTAGGTTGTCACTGTCTTACTTATATACCAAGTTAAGAGTCCGAAGGACTTCTGTAAGCCACGTTTGCCCATGTCTGCTCTAAAGTAAGGTATTAATAATGGTTAATTTTTATTGCACACACTGGAACACACAGTATCTCTGCCCCGTTTAATATATAAAATGATGGATTATGATTTATATTAAATGCATTTACTTAATATAATATTCACATGTCAAGGTATATGATGAAACTAAACTAACCTTTCATGCTTATAGTAAACCTAATATAACTTTATAAATTTACTTATCTTGATGTTTATTTCTATTATTATGTAACTTAGTTGAAAAATCAACAACAGATAAGCCACGATACAAGTCACTTTTGCAATTTAATATATCACCTATAATACCTCTTACTTAGATGCATTGCTTAACGCATGTACTCTGTCATACACGTGATATTTATTCTGTATATTGATTTTAACTACGATATATACTGTATTCTAAAAAGCCGCTACTACTATGCTGGTAAACCTAAAATCTACCTGTAAAATTTTCTAGTTATAATTTTTATCCAAATATAGGAATGGTGTATGATGTAGAACCTAAACTTTTAGGTAATTGACTGAGCTATTGACATTGAAGTAAATTGGACATTGAATTTCCAAGAAACTTGGGTTTATCAGTGTATGTTAAAAGTTTTCAGTCATTCATTGAGGTAGGTATATTTATTTAAGGAAACATTATACAAACTTTACCTTTTCTTTGCCCTATAGTGGTGAATTGTTAACCTCATAATTGTAATAATATTGATAATGTGTACCCTTTTCTTGTTCAAACAAAGAACACTAATAATGTAACCACATCAAAAGAACAATAGCCTATAAGAAAATATTATATTTCGTGCGAGAACCATTCTTCATTTTACAGGGTGATTTTTTTTTAAAGTTTCCACCTTTATATTTCGAAAACGAAACTGAAAATCAAAGAACAGCAAAAGGATGTATCGACTCATTTTTAGAGAAAAAGAAACTAGAGAGTTTATTTTTTTACACGGGGAGCGCCTCATGGTTAAACAAGGATAAACTATTAAAGTGAATATTTAGCCGAAGGAAATGGAGCTATTTTTGAACTAATGGTGGACTAAAAAATTCAGTATTGTTATTTATTTTGAGCATAAATAATCCACCTTAGTTAGTTTTGGCCTAAAGAGGATCTTCGACGTACGAATGTTGGTAGATTTTTGGTGTGACTGTCGTTTCATGATCAAACTGTCTTCTATGGCAGCATTTTTTTTGGCAGAAGTAAAATGGGAAAGGGTATGCAAGAAGCAGGTAAATATTAGCAGAATAGAACATGTACTAATATTGTTTGTATCATTTTTTCCTTTATTTATTGTGGAGCATAAGAGCAGTAATAAAAGCACTTTTCGATGAAAAGAAAAAAAAAACAGCAATTTTGATAAAAGAAAGAATCTAAGAAAATGTACGATTCAAAGTGTTCTGAAGGAAAACAGAAGATGAAAAGAAATGGAAATACATGCTCTGAGGAATATCAAGAATAATAAGAAAATACTTTAAAGACACAAAAAGTTAAACAGATAATTCATTATCATCTAATTTTTGCATTCAGATACCTAATCTTCTCTAGCCTGGGTTTTCCTGCGTACGCGATATCTTCCTTATTCCTTTATTAAATTTCAATATTTATGTCTCATTTTTAACGCTTACCGTCCTGGGTAATGAAGTGAAACAGACTCAAATTCTCTAAATGTACCGCTTGCGAAAAAAACAGACTGGAGAAACAATATAAAGATTTAATTTTATTCATTATGTAATTTGTACATCATATCTGTAATAAAATTGCCTACACATAAAAAAAAGTAAATTATTCCTTATTTCGCACCGCACTGTGGACCTCGACACGGATCGAGCTAGTAAAGATATACAGATGAAAAGAAAATTTTCTTTCGAAGTCCTTTATGTCATTATTATTATAATTTTAATTGTTAGTTGGAAATTTTTCATGATGAGGTTTCTCGAAATGAATGAATGAATTCCTATCAACAATTTCTTGGAATAACAAATGCTGTCTACCATGTAATGAAGGTTTGTATTGAAATGTTATACTTAGAAGTGAAACCCTTATAACTGTTAACAAGATAATAATAATGACATTTGTTTGTTTACTAATTTATCAAGTGGAATTACATGGAAAAATTAGATTTTAATTCTCATCTGTCAGATATAATTTAAAACAATGATACTTTAAGAAATAGATGTGAACAGTATACAGGGTGATTCAAAACTACAACTATACCTAAATTATATGGGTTTCACTTATTATACTGTATTGTTCAGTGGTTGAATAACAAGTCACCCGCTGGCACCAAGTATGTAGGATTACATACTTGGTTTATCAAAATTGGATAAAATTCGGATGTAATAGAGGAAAATTAATTTTTTAGGATTCTGATGACGTCATAAAGTTAAAAAATTTGATTTTTTTGATAACACAGGCAAATTTGATCCGATGTTATTGGAATTTTTTTTGAAACCCACTAATTTTGGGTCATTCTTTTCAGCTGTGATGTCAGTTTTTCGCTAGCTATCACTTATTTGCTTAATTCCGGGACCAGGACACCACAATCTTGAAACCTATTAAAGCTAGGTTAATTTTGATCACAAATTTGAAGAGTATGGCCCAAATTTAGTAGGATTACATACTTGGTTTATCAAAATTGGATAAAATTCGAATGTAATAGAGCAAAATTAATTTCTTAGGATTCTGATGACGTCATAAAGTTCAAAAATTTTATTTTTTTGATAACACAGGCAAATTTGATCCGATGTTATTGTAATTCTTTTTGAAACCCACTAATTTTGGGTCATTCTTTTCAGCTGTGATGTCAGTTTTTCGCTAGCTATCACTTATTTGCTTAATTCCGGGACCAGGACAACACAATCTTGTAACCTATTATAGCTAAGTTAATTTTGATCACAAATTTGAAAAGTATGGCCCAAATTTAGTAGGATTACATACTTGGTTTATCAAAATTGGGTAAAATTCGGATATGATAGAGCAAAATGATATTTTTTGGAATCTGATGACGTAATGAAGTTAATAATTTTTTTTTTTTTTTTGTATATTACAGGCAAACTTGATTCAATCTTATAAGAATTTTTTTATGAAACCCACTAATTTTGGGTCACTCTTTTCAGCTTTGATTTTATTTTTTCGCTAGCTATCACTTATGAGCTGAATTCCGGAACCAGAATTCCACATTCTGGAAACCTATTAAAGCTAGATTAATTTTGATCACAAATTTGAAAAGTTTGACCCAAATTTAGTAGGATTATATACTTGGTTTATCAAAATTGGATAAAATTTTGATAAACCAAGTATCCTCGTTACGGCCCTGAAAATAATAATTTTCTTTAGGTTGTTTAACAACAGCGTTATTCTTTGATTTGATAAATATGTCAAAATGAAAGGGACGGTTTTCTTGTTTCTGACATAAAACATTATTATTATTGAGAAATTTGTTAAATATTTTGTTGTTTGTATTTTAAATTAAGTAAATGTATTCCTAATTATCATTAAACTTAATTAAATATAAAATGGTACAGCGTACAGTATGTTTCTACAAACTTACGAACTTCAATTGAAATAATTCTTCGACTTGCTACTACGCGGTCATCTACTAACGTAAAAATAAAATTTATATTGGGTGTAACAAAAATAACGGTAAAAATCCATTTGCAAAACGGATTTTGAATTTCTCATTCGATTTCTGCCATAACTATTTGCCTTGCAAAATCATACCGTTCGTTCTGTTACTTTTGTGACACAGTGTATTGTTCAAGGCTATATTACTGCAATAGATGTAAATGCGAATCCATATTATAAAGAAGGTTAGGTTAGGTTAAAGTGGCTGTCCTAGGATGGGACACACTTAGACCACAGGATCCGTTGCGATACCGAAAAAGAGTTGGCCCATCCCCGGCTACTACTCCATGAACCATTTGGAGCTGTTTAAGAACAGCAGGAGGGCTTTGACGGCGACTGACTTTAGGTCAGAGAGGTTGTCAAGGAGAGGCTGGCTCAAGTAAGTCCATCTCCTCATGACAAGAGCTCGGCAGTGACAGAGAAGATGAGACATTATCTTCTTCTCTCCACCACTGTGATAGCTCTTGCAGTAGTCGTGACACACTGCCAGGCCTAAGCGTTCAGCTATTATAAAGAATTATGAATTTAATTTATTTTATCAAAAAATTGCAAAATATTTACTCAAATGACACAAAGTGCCTGCAAATGGAGTTTAAATTATTAAGGCTATGGTAGTTAAATATTAGGTTAGTTAAATAGGCTCTTAAAAATAATACTAAAAAAATACTTTACGGTATCGTTATTAACTAAACTCGCGATTTGGTGTAAGATATTTTAACTTAAAACGAGTTGGCATACTTTTTGTGGATTTTACAAAACGTTGTCTGAAAACTCGTTTTCTACCAAAAACTTGTTCATGGTATTTAACTTCCCAAAACAACTTTATCTTGTTCACCATTTTTAAGACACCTGTAGATTTTATGAACTTATTATAAAATAATTAATTATTACTAAGGTGGGAGGTGTGGAGGGGTAAGAAATAGATCGATCGTGACATAATTTTATCATAACCGGTATGAAAATATAAAACAAAGGTTGTAACTACAAAATAAAATAAACAATCTGGTTTATTTTTGGTCAAACTAATATTTAATTAGGATTTGTTTATTTTAATATATCTGTTTATTTATGGCTATGTACAATCTTTCTACATTGCACCACACCGGAAGGAAATAATATGGTTGTAGCTAAAACAAACAATAGTATTTTGAAATTTAGGACCAGATAACATCTGTATACATCATACCTCATTTTGTGTAAAAAGATCTACTTAAACTTCTCGTATGGGAGCTAATGTTAAATAAACAATCAAAGAACACTTCAGTTAAATATTTCAAGTGTTTGAAAGCCATTGTAAACGACAAATGAATTTCAAACAAACCTTGCCAAATTTATTTATTCTTACTGCTTATTCTTATTTCGTACATCATCCGTCCAGATAAAATTTCTAAATGAATTTTCTTGTATAGTGATCTAAAATCTAATCAAAATTGATCCTTATCAAAAATTTACATCCTTCCCTTCAAAGTTCAGCAACGGTATTTGTTTGCTATCATTTCCAAAATATTGAAAAAATTCGTAGCTAAGGAGCTACATTAGCTGAGCGAATTCTCTCAGAGATTGAATTAATAACCCACTTTTCTAAAATGCTAATATTGCATTTTTATTTTTCAAGAATTTTTATTTCGAAAACTAAACGTTTAGAGTAAATGGTTAAGGTTTCATAAATCAGGTTTTTTTTTGAGACTGTATGACGATTGATCGAACCAGAAGAAATTAAAAAACTCAGCGCTAGGCAAATCCTGGGTTTCAGTACATCAGTTGGTTATAATAGCCACTGAAAAGTATAGCGGGGATAGAGTACAAGGGTCTATTTGGCTAGGTGCTCTGAACCATTGCTTCGAGGCGCGATGCTCGAGCATGCCCCTCTAACCTCCATACCATACCATAGCATACTATGATGATTGATCGATATCTTCGCTTATGCCTACACGAAAAGCGTTGCTACTCATTTCAAAATAACTCACTTTACCTAAACTTACCAGAGTATGAGTGCTTGGTAGGCATAAACGAAACCATAAATCATGAGATTTCTTTAACTTGTTTAACCAAACTGCCAATTTTTCCGAGTAAGCGTTCTGGCATTATTTGCAAAAATTCCTTTTTTCAACAACCTGTGCCTAAGATAATGACGAAATATAAACGTATTATGAAATTTTCATTATTTGAACATTAACTACCATTTGATGAAGTCTTGCTCATTTTATTTGGACCACTCTGTATAACGCTAAGCGTAAGCAACATATGTAATATATTTATAAGGTTTAGATACATTTATTAAACGTATTTATTATATACACGTAAAACAAACTACTACATCTGTACACGTAATTAGTTGTAGAATACGTACTATTATGTTATGTTCTGTTGGTAGTTGGTACGTAGAGGTACCAACGTTCCTATCGCGCTTTCCTCTTTGCTACGAGACAAGGAAGTAATTAAGATATGCAAATTACAAAATAGCAATTACAATAAAATATATCTTAGTAACATACTTATTTATTTACTCAGATATAAACTATATATATATATACAGGATGTTCTGTTATTAACTGCAGAAATCCAGCTTACCAAAATAAGCTCTCCAACAACAGCAAAAAACTCTTTTTCAAAATTTGGATAAGAGGCCTAATTTGGGAAAAACGGGTTTTGAAAAAAATTGATAAATTTGTTCATTCCCTGACTATCATTCGATGACCAGTAACCAATGATAATCAGTAGACCTAAGTAGATTTCATTTAATGATATTGAACGATGAAAGGGATTTAAAAAAGTATTATATGATTTAATTGGATTTGGTCAAATTATATTAATCACAGTAGTGGACGAATTTTTGGAACCTTTTAGCAGCATTTGCTTACTTATCATATGTTAAGGTTCCTTTTCCAAATTATCAATAATGAATTCAATTCTTTAACTGTTCTTTCCAAAAAAAGGAACGTGGAACAAATAACAAAACTACACCATTGCGATAAAACAGGGATATAAATGAAATTCTTCCTTTAATATTTTATGAACACTGCTTAAAGTTGAACGTATTTTAATAGATAAATTAGAGCTTTCACTTACGTGGGGTGGGTGTAACTGTATATTTGTAGCGTACGGCTGTGCTCTGATTATTTAAGTATTGTCAACATATACATACTAGTAAAAGATAATTTGAGCTATTTATTAATGTCATACAGTAAAATATAGCCAATTCTTACAGTCAAGTCCCTCTAGCAAAAAACTAATTAGCTGAATGTATAAATGCTTTCCAGAGGTAAAGATATGAACTTATGAATTTAAGTGAATTTATTAATTGTTTTTGGCAACAATCATGAGCAAAATTTTTTTTGGTGATTTTTGAATATTTTAAACTTATTTCAAAAATAAAATAAATTTTGATATGGCAAACAGTGCAAAGTGTAAGTGTAAAAATTGCTGTCAAAAAGGTTCTCATTTGACATAGAGTTTAAATATAAATCATAAATAAATTTCACACTTGAAAATTGATTTTGGCAAAAACAAAAATATTTCTTTACTAATTGAAAACCACCAAAAACTACAATTTTCTTTTAAATTAAATATCAGCTGTACAGTAGTTTCGGTGCACAATGATCATTTTTCAAATTGAAGAATACTAAATTAAATAATAAAATTTTTAGTTCAAATTGTACGAACAAAAAACTGTTTTGAATTGAAAAAAGTATTTCTAAATAAAAATTCTAAATAGTATTTAGTACAAATTTATATTCGAAAACATTAAGATTCATTACCATACAAAACCGTGATAAACAGAATTGCAATGCATTCAGTATCTTCATTAAAATTCAACACAACTTCAAAATTAACACAAAGGAATAATTAACTATTTTTTTATATACATAAAATAAAAAAGAATCGAAAGCTATGGTTTTATACTTCTTGGTAAAAAGTAGCAATGTGTTTTTATTTTTTTAAAAAATTTTTCAACAGGAAAAGGATACAAATAAGACAACATAATGCAAAAATGTAGTCATTCAACGGCTACAGTTAAACCAAATTAGACTGTCCACATTTTATAATTTTACTCATTATACATGAGTTTCATGTATCGTATCATTAATACCTGGAACTGTGCTAAAAAGGCACAAATTTTATCACTAATATAAGAACCATTTAAAATGTCTCCACACAAATATCAATTTGAATGACCCGGTAATGAACTTTATTTCATCGCCAATAGGTGTCAGGAAGAGTCCTATTTTGCAGTCAATGTGTCAGTTCTTCTTGAAAACACGGATAAAACGACGTTTTTTAAAAATGAAACCTAGCTAAATCGATTTTTTATGAATGTTTGGGGGAATTTTCAGTGAGTTTTTGATTTTTTGGAACATAGGATTTTAAGTCACCGCGCAGATCCATTGACACTTTTACAATACCCATATATCCTCTCACTTTTTGCGACTTTTTAAACATTGTATAAACAGTTAAAATTTTTAGACTTTTTTATGGGCATTTTGGTCACATGCCGTACGGACTGACTATGGGCCCGCGTCTTACAAAACTCTAGATACAAATTTCAGCAGTAAAATAAATAAAATACAGACTCAAATATTCATTATAAATAATTAATTCCAAGAGAAAAAGAGAAAAAATAACAGTGTGCACTTTTTATGGAAGGAAATATTAATAAAATCTTTAGTAAAACAGGAGTATGGCAAACAGGCAGACAGACGAAGAATGTTATTTATTATTAAGTTTATGAAATAGTTGGTTGTAGCGTTCTCTTTCAGTAACTCAAAAGAACTCTATATAGAAAATAGATAATGAATTATTAATTAAAAACTTTAAAACAAGCATAAAATTACGGTCTTATAAATACAAATTTTTTTAGTTATTAAATTCTTGAGCAACAACTTGAGAATATATAAATACAATAATAAATGTAGAACTATAGACTAATTTTTTTTTGAAGTCGAAAGAAATATCCTGTCTGTAGAACTGCCGCACCCATTTTTTTCCGAATCAACTTGAAGAAGGAAATTTAAATTTGGTACGTGTACAGAATGTGCTTATTTATGATGTGGGTGGAGTCGGTTACTTCGTTCTCATCCAAGCGACGACAATGTAATCAATTCTACCGTCCCCATTAATTATAATTGTTCACACTGCCGCTGCCTGGAATGGAACCAGCAACCTAAGTCTAAGTAGACAAACAGTTAACGTCTATTTCCCTAGACCGCTCGGCCACTTAGGCTATGTAAAAGTTAAATAAAACAATTCGTCATGACGAATTTATATTTTTATAGAAGCTCTATTTTATTCCCTTAAATAAAAAAAAAAAAAACATAAATTTCGATTTCATAAAATAAAAATATAACTAAAACATCCATTGCGTTATTTTTTTCTGCCACAGAACAATTAAAAATAATGATAGAAAATAATAATAGACAACCAACAAAAAAAAAGTCATTATCTCGAGATAACCCAGGAACAAATTCATTATATAAATTTATCTTATTCCTCTAGTTTTTTTTTATAATGCTTTTCTCAGTTGGTTGTGTTTTTTTCAAACTTCATTAAAATATAGGGAGTTTTCTTTATTGTTTTTGTCTATTTTCAAACATAATAAAAGAAAACTTAAATTTTCTAATGCGGATGGATACAGACGAACATATGGATGATATATTTAATTGTAAAAGAATTTTTATAAAACTTATTCGAGACAACGGGTTTTATTGAGTTGGTTCGGTACAGTTAGAAATCTTGGTTAATTTCCAGTCTGATTTATTGCATCTTGTATATAAAATTCAATTTTCTGTTGAGATATAAATATACACAAGCTGAAAGTCATACAATTGAACCGGACCTCGCTTTGGCGACCTCTCCGACCTAAAGTCCTGCTGTCCTTAAACAGCTTCAAATTATTCATGGAGTAGTGGCCGAGCGTGGGCCAACCCTTTTTCGGTATCCCAAGGAACCTCATGGTCTAAGTGTGTCCCACCAAAGGACAGCCACTCTATTCTCTAACCTCAATTCACGTGCCGGCAGGCGAGTTTTATAGTGACTTACAAGAGTATGCATTTTAATGAGAGATATGCAGATGCTAATCATGTATTGATTGCAAAGGCGATCGGAATTTTACTCCCTTTCTTTTAACTCGTAGTATCTACTCGCCTGCATATCTCCTTCTCACTTCTTGATCTAACTTTTTACGTTCTTAAGGACAGATGGACAACCGGAAATGGACTAATTAAGTGATTTTATGAACACCTATACCAAAATTTTGTTCGTAGCATCAATATTTTTAAGCGTTAAAAACTTGAGACTAAACTTAGTATACCTTGATATATTTCATATACATACATGGTATAAAAATTTGTGTTGATAATTAGGCTTTATAAAAATTTAATCTTCTACGATCTCTTCATTATTTTCCAACGAATTGTTCTTTTCTACAAACCATATGCCTTGATAGTCATAGAGTTTGTGTAAATGTTTTTAGAATGAAAACCTTGTACGTTCTGTCGTGATAAACTACTTACAGAAAACCACGATTTCACAGTTTAAGAAAACAATTTCTAATGACTATTATTAACATCCATTAATTTATAGTTGAAAAGCAAAGTCTTATAAACCATGTTTTCTTTAAACCGTTCATCCGATTCAATACACATACATTTATATGTATACTAGTTTGATACCCGCCCGCTTCACTGGGCTTAAAAGTAAAAACCACCACTTTATAGCCTCCACCGCTCTTGATCTCATCTATCCCTCATCTATCCCCATAACACTTGAAGGGATTGGCTTACGCAGCTAGATAGTCATAATTCATTGAGTATATCAGAAAGGATGGCCTTAAATTATTTGACACTTAAAATTTTAAATTTTTACAGTAATCTTTAAAATAGCAAATGCAAATTTAATTTTCTTATTTTTTATTTTATATATTTTTATAAATTATAGCTCATGTATTATTCTAATGTATGAGCTATATTACTGTGCAGTTTCATTAAAAACCATTCGGTAGTTTCAGCGTGAAAGCGTAACAAACAAACAAACAAGCAAACATCCTTACTTTCACATTTATAAATACATAGGGATAGGGATACATATAACATACACATTGTGCAATTTTAATTGTCAAAGAAAATTATTTTCCACTTTAAGATTAACTCTGTAATTCAATAATAGAAAAACGTGACTTAAAACATTAATGTTTCAATATAAATGAGATGTCTTATACCTCCTTCTAGTTTATAGACAAGCTTTAGATAGAGAATAGGGTAAGATGTAGCACCCCGTATACGTTTTGTCTTGAATTACTTTATAGTTACTCTCCACATATCGTTATCTATAAGCTAATAATATATGACGATGAAGTTTACTTACTAGAAGGCAAGCAATCAAGAGTATAATTATCCTTGTGCATTTGTTGTAAATAAAAGTAGAAATTTTCTGTTTTGACAATGAAACTAAATATCTAAAACACAAGTTACATATTTCGTTTTTGTTTTTTCGAATAGTTTTCTACTAATTTCTGGTTCAATTTTTTTATATTGATTTATATTTTATTTGTTTCCTATTCAAAGTATCCGAATATATCGATCTCTTGAATACTACTTAAATAATCTATTTTTTTATCAGGGTAATTTTAATTGCTTACTAAATCGCGAGTATCTTTCTTATATCTGATTATCTAATTTTGGTTGTAGACGAATTTAAAAAAGAAGTAATATTTTATTCCAAATTTTTTGTTTAAAAGTATTGCATAATAATTTTAATAAAACAATTTTTATTATTTTTTTTGTTACACATCTTTTTAAACTGTTGTAAAAAGTTTTTCTTAAAATATTTTGACACATAATTAAAATTCATTCATTTTATAATCTATATAAAAAAAAAATTGTACTGTTTTATAAACTTTTTAAAAAAGTATATGAAAAAAAAAATACAAGAAAATAAAGCCAAAAGTTAAACAAAAAAGTTTCTTAATTATGAAAGAAAGAACAAAAATTTATTAACAAAATTGTATTATGCATAACAAATACGTATATATACAGTAAGTTGCCTATTAAATATTCAAATTTAAATTTATACATTTTTGGAAGGTGTGTATGTAATACCTGTATTTGTTAATTTGATTTATAACAAGTGAAAACAAATAATTGACTGAGTTAATTGTTGAAATACCATGTATAGACAGTGTTGATTACTCTACCACATTATACATACATAACTGATATATCATCTCGATATCTCTTTTCGTTTTTGAGTTTTTGAGAGACAGAAAGACAGACGGGCGAGCAGACGGTGAAAAATAGACTATTTGGGTGATTTTATGAACACCCAAACCAAATTTTTGTACGTTTCATCAATATTTCTACGAATTTCAAGCTTAGGACTAAAATTAATATATTTTGCTATATATATTTCTTATATACAGGGTACAAAATTAATTTTAATTCCTTAAAAATATTTATTTCTGCGTAATAAAAATAAAGAGGCTAATTATTTGCATTGTAAACTCTGCTTTACATTAAAATAAATATAAAAGTTTTAAATAAAACAGTTAGAGGTATGTAGGCAGAGCAGAACAGGCAGCATTAATTAAATTCATTTAAATGACACATAAAATTATGTATAGGTTAATTAACCATAAACTCTAGGTGGAAATGACATGAAAGTTCCCTTATGTCTTTAAAGATGTAAATATTACATATCTTGGTGATATTTATTATATTTTTAGACGTTTTACTTAGAAAATATTAAATCTACCGGTTGACTGTTAAAAATAGAAATATAATTAATCTTGGACTTGATTATTATTTTAATAGTTCGAGTTTTCGAAAGTTTTTTGGACTAGTTCTAGATAGATACAAGTGAGATAAAAACCAAATGCGAGTTAAGAATTCATAACAGCATGGTGGAACAAGTGCACCAATATGTATATCATGGTGCTCTTATAGTTGAAGACGGTAGATGTTCACATAAGATCAACAGGCGTGTAACCCCCGCAAAGGTAGGTCTTCATAAACTCAGGTCGTTACTGGTATACAAAAACATTTCTTTGTCAATACGATAAACTTTGAAAATAAGGGCCATGAAAATTTATAAAGGATAGTGACGTTTTTGCGTTGGCAGGCAAAAATAGGTTGGATAAATAATAAATAAGATTCTCACTAAAATATACCACAAAGACCTTAAGGTAGTACTATCGGTAATAGACTTTGTATTCAGAATTTAATGAAACTTGGCATAAATGTCCATTATTTTATCATAATTAACCAGTTAAATTTTTAGGGGCCTTCAGAGAACTGAAAAAAAAGATATTTTAAAGATATTTTAACATTGATCCTTATGGGAAATCACAGATTTTATTTTATTTCACAATACTGGACGTTCAGATTTTCAGTTCTCTGAAGGCCCCTAAAAATTTAACTGGTTAATTATGATATAATAATGAGCAACTACAAGTTTCATTAAATTCTGAATGCAAAGTCTATTACCGATAGTACTACCTTAAAGACGTTCTGTATACAAGAGACATACGTTCCTCTAACCGATATCATTATGTTGATTAATTAATTCCAGTTAATTTTATATCGAAATAATAAATATAAAATAAGTAGACTCAATATTCAATTATTATTTTCAATTAAACTGAATTTTAAATATTTATTACATTTTTCTATTTATTTTAGGAATAATAAAAAATAAAATTAATATATATAAAAATTTTTTTTTGTATACGTAATCCGATCATTAATAATTCTATATTCTTTATTGTAAATAATAACACAGCAAATGGTACAGAAAAATGGTTGGTAAAAATATTTTTTATAAATTAATTGAAAAATATATAAAGGTACAGAATGTTACGAGAAATAAAAACAATTCACTCATTTTTTATGGCGCAAATTCCGAATTCGCAAATAATAATACATTGTCTAAAAACTCTTTCTTTGATTTATTCGCTGTGTGCGTAGTCATGATAGGGACAATAAAATCGATGGCAGCTCTTCCAGTGAAAAATTTTGGCGATAAAGGAGGTTGTTATAACTTATTTGCAGTTCTTTACATGTTAATTTTCAATGTAAGTCATAAGTGCAATACATACAATTATATTTGCATCCATACAATTCTATAATTAAAGTCGTGTATCGTTACCATGGAAACGCATCCAATAAAACTCACTCACGGTGCGAATATGTACCTACTAAGAAATGTCCACAATTTATACCTATAAATTACCATAATTTAAATGGCTAACGAGATGGTTGCCAAAGTGTACATTAACTTTTACTAAATAATATGTCTTTTCTTTATAAATTTTGGCAAAAATTTTAAAGCCAAGCACCTTCGAAAATTAAAATCATTGTATAAAAATTCTTTTGAAAAAACTATAATAGAGCCATGGAATGATTTGCTACGAAAAGTGAGTTGGCTTTTAAACCATAATGGAAATTCTGTTCAGAAAATAATGGTAAATCAATCATTTGCCTTTTTTAACTCCCGAACTAAAAAAAGGGGGGTGAAAAGTTTGACCGCTATGTGTGTGTGTCTGTCTGTGGCATCGTAGCGCCTAAACAGATGAACCGATTTTAATTTTTTTGTTTCGTTTGAAAGATAATTTAACGGAGTCTATTTTAGAGTTCCGCACCCGACAAAAACTAAAAAATTGGCGATGATCTTCAAATTGCTTTAAGAAAAATCGTAATGTAATGGATAGTGTTCTTACATATGTTTCAAGTGCAAGTTTAGGGTTCCGTAACCGAGAATTATGTCGGGGGTTTCTTCAATTTTCACTTGTTTTCCTGTATCATCCAATAAATTTTTTTATGTATTTGGTTAGTATCGTTAAATATTTAAATTTATTGTCTGTCAAATTATATTTAAATAAATAAATAAAACCAATTGTTGTATGGTGGTTGAATTTTTATCAGTTTTTATCAATTTTCTCGTTTCATTTTCTCTCTTTTATATAAATTCGGATTGAATTTCCATTTTAAAAGAATATTTTTTTTAATCAATTTTATACCGACAGGCAGTGGTGTAAAATACAAATTAATGTAGAATGTTAAAATTGTAAATGACATTTCGTGACTGCGTGAGATTGAATGAAATTAATATTTATTGAGAACAGTCAGCAAGGAGGAAAAATTCCAGGATAAAAAATACAATTTGATATCAAATAAATTTATAGTTATTCCAAGGGATTAGCTCAAGATGCGTATTGCATTGCTAACTTAAATAATAAACTGATGTTCTTAAGGCATGTTTACCAGGGATAATGCACTTTACTGTTGTAAATATAAGGCGACGAACATCCCTTTTTAAATCCGGGTTTGAAATTGGCGTTAAGGGTCCTAGAGTTATTTCCTACCTTCCATTAAAATTTATGTAAACTTTTTAGATACTTACAAACTATTAAAATTTACGTACATGTTTTGTGATCAATTATATAGTTCGTTTGTAAAATTGCAATATATCTATACTGCTTCGATAAACGAATTTCAAATAAAAAAAGAGTTTTGAAAATAAACAGTATATTAAATAATACAGATCAGATTACACTAGACTAGATACACTGTGTAAAAAAAGTAACAGAACGATTCAAGAACTTACCAGAGGCGCATTTTTTTGTCCAACGACTAACTTCCACAGGGGGGAAAAATATTTTAAAGGTCTTGTTAGTCTTCATAGATTATTCTTCGAACATGTACTTGCAGCTTATCCTGGAACGATCATTATCTCCATAGATAAATGATGTGTTTTATCCACTTTTCAGATTCTGTTGATTCAATTTTTTTCATTGCCTTTAAAAAACGGCTTAACTAATTCTTCAATAAAGTCAGTTCTTAAATACGCGATTACGCGTCGAATAAGTCCAGTCACGTGTTAATGTCATAACTGGTTCGCGAGATAATCGAGGACACACACAGACATCACAATGAAAAGGTTTGTTTCGGATATTGCGGCCTTGAAACCGCGGAAACATGCAAAACTGGAGATTTTCTAAATCTGCCCTATTACATTAACTTCCTCTTCCAACTTAAAAATTGGAATTTATATTTGAAATTTCGAAGGGAATTTTTATTTAGGTTTCCATGGTTATTTCATATTTTCACTAAATATAATGGTTTTCTCTGAATAGCTCTTGGACTGTTTCGTAAATTTTGTTATACCGTGTATGAGCAAAGTGCATAGAAACAATATTCTCATCGGACAAATATATAAACTTAATTAACGAATGTAACAGTTTTAATTGAACTTTTGAACGTATGTAGAGGAGAATTGTATACATTTATTAAAATAACACAAACTACGGATATTAAATCGTTTTATTCTAAGCTGTGCATGTATGTATGCATGCATGCATGATTGTGCAAATGTTTGGATACTATACGAATGGAATTTACTTGAAACATTTTATAAATATTGAACAACGAACCATCGAACTTCATGTATACTTTGTGTCATAAAAACCGCACATTATAGAACATCTATATTTCGGTGTTAAGACGTAGGTTTTTTTAACAGAGAATACATAGAAAAGAAATGCATCTTATTTTAGTAAGAACAATCGAAGAACTTGTTGGTAAAAATCTAGAGCAAAGCTTGGAAAGAATCTGTGATCACAACGGCCATTAAAATACAAACTATCAAACATCATCGAACGCACTTCAGGATTTTGTTTTTACCACTAATTATTTATTAACCCCCGAACTAAAAATAGGGGTGTTATAAATTTGACCGCTGTGTCTGTGTGTGGCATCGTAGCGCCTAATCGGATGAACCGATTTTAATTATTTTGGTTTCGTATGAAAGGTAATTGAACGGGGAGTGTTCTTAGTTATATTTAGGGTTCAGTACCCTAAGTGCGAGTTTACGGTTCAGTATCCGAAAAAAACTAAAAAATTGGCGACGATCTTCAAAATGCTTTAAGGAAAAACATAATCGGGCATTCTTAATTAACATTCTTTATAAGCTTCCAGAGGCGTGAATTTTTGCCTATTTTTACACTTGACCATCGTTATTTAAAAAAACCCGTGTGTTTTGGTATTTGTATCTGTGAAAATTGTTGATCTCTGATTTGAAGATTGAGAAAGTTTGATCGAAATCCATTTCGAGAAGACTAAAAATGAGCTCTGACAAAGATTAGAGCAATAACAGATCATTTGGACATGTTAAAAACAGTAGGAATCAGCTTTATAGTCATCGGACTTCAATGTGGGAAAGTTGTCAAAAATCATCAATCTTCCCATGACAAAACCCGAGTACTGACAGAGAAGGTAATCCGTCGTTACTCCTACGTCATCTTGGTTACTTCTTTAAAACTTAGTGTGCCATAAAAGATATAAACGTTAAGCGTGTTTGTCTCATAGCCTGTACCTTGTAATTGGTACAACGATACTAGCATTGGAGACGCTTTCAAGTGCGGTGAAATTCGAAATGTCTCTATGTTTCGAGCGTATCTGTCTAGCATTATTACAAATACCTACGTTAAAGATTATTTAAAGATTTTATTAAAAGGTACTCCCAGAAGCTTGTATAAGTCAGGTTTACATAATGCTTTCCTGGCAAGCACGGCAACTTTCCAGTTTCTTGGAATGTACTTACAGCCATGCACCATTATTGTGCATTGACTTTTGCATATTTGTCTACAACTCTTACATTGCCAGATCCAAATATTTCTGCCAAAAGTGTTTTTGATATAAAATGATTTATTCATAAAACACAATGTTTGAACAAATATATATTTATTTTGTATAAAATTTAAAACTTGATAACTATATATATTTGGTTTTTCATAAAAAACTGTACCCAGCATTCACTCATTAATTATAATGTTCCATACATTTATTATATTGTTGACCAATCATTATATATTTAATTAAACAATAGAGATTTAAACTTGTACGAATTTAAAATACAAACTTTGAGGTACCTATCTCTGTATGTGAATGTAATTATTATACCATGTATATATGAAATATATACAAGGTATATTAAGTTTTGTCCCAAGTTTGTAACGATTATAAATATCGATGCTACGTACAAAATTTTGGTATAGGTGTTCATAGAATCACCTATTTAGTCCATTTTCGGTTGTCCGTGCCTCCGTCTGTCTGTCAACACGATAACTAAAAAACAAAAAAAGATATCAAGCTGAAATTTTTACAGCGTACTCAGGACGTAAAAAGTGAGGTCGAGTTCGTAAATGAGCAACATACGTCAGTTGGATCTTGTGTCCGTAGGATCCGTTTTGTAAACCGTTAGAAATATAACAAAAGTTTAAAAATAAAAAACGTTTCTTATAAAAAACTACTTAAACTTTTGTTTGAAACATTTTTTTTAAATCATCACTGTTTACTCACGAAGGCACACATTAGATACAAATTTTATAGTATGTATTAATATGGTATTATCAGTTATGTATGTGTGAAATGCATGTATGTGTAATGTGATAGTCATCAACACTGTCTATACATGGTATTTCAATAATTAACTCAGTGAATTGTTTGTTTTCACTTGTTATACCATGTATATATGAAATATACATTATTTTTTACAGCGTGCTTAGGACGTAATAGTCTTAGGGCTTACGGTGATATTTTCATGGAAAGCTGCATTTTATGCAGAAAGCAAGCCACTTTGCCCAGTGATACTAGGGACCAATATGAATGATTTCATCCGAGGAAACACAAATTTCATCCACTGGAATTCAAGATGGCGGACTTTTTCCAAAATGGCGTCTGCATACTTTAAAAAATTTATAGAATCAAAACGGTTGCACCGATTTAAGTGATTGAGGTGTCATTCGATTCCTATTAACATCTCTAATCAAAAGAAAAACATACCATTTAAAAAAATAAAGATGGCGGGCGAATATTAAGAAAAATGTGTAATTTTTCCATAAATTTTTTCATTCTAATGAAAATAACAACTAAATATCCTATGATATGGTCACATATTTTTTTATTTAAATAAAACCTGATTATATTAGCTACAAAATAAAAAAAATTTCTTGACAATCCGTCAAGTAGTTTTTGAACTATAAGCATTACAAAAGAAGCGTCTGGTTTTGAAAGCCTTCATTGCACGTAATGTGATGCAATGTACTATACTAAAGTAGACATGTACTTTCTACCTGGAAAGTACTCCGAAGTTAATGAAATTTTTACAGGCTATTTGGGGGTACTCTAGGATGTCTATAATAAGTTTTCGACCTTGAGAATCCTGTGCTAACTTGAAGGGGAGAGGCAAAAACACCAAAATTTTCGGACTTTTTACAGTTTTTCGCTTATATCTCGTTACTTAAGCCAATTTTGTGATCTATAGTCGCTTACAAAGTTGTAGAACATTAAATTTTCTAAAATTTGGTATCTAAAAGGATTTTCTAGACTTATTAGTGTCCGAGATTCAGCCGATCAAAGGTAGACAAAGTTACTCGAAATGTAAAAAAGTAGCCGAAACATGAAGGTTTTGTCCTTATAACTATTTATTACCATCATATCACGTTAATTATATTAATCGCACATCAATATCAACAGTTAAATTCAACTAAGGCCACAGTCCTACCCCCTACCCCTTCCCTAAGTATCCCCCTTCCCCAAACGTGAAGGTCTCTCATTTTAATGTAAAAAGTGCATTTTTAGAAACCCACATCAAATACTCTTACGTTGCACACACAATGTCATGTCAAGGGGTGGGAGGAGGTTCCGCCGACCAAGATTATTGTTTTGATTTGCAGTTTCCACACTTTCATTACTAATTTTTTTGCTTGCGTTTATTCTTTTATAAGGGTTTGAACAAATAAATAAAATATTATTGGTTTGTGATTTTGGAATGTCTTTAATTATTTTAAAACTATACATTAAAAAAATTTGGAAAGGTCTGGAAAATTTAGTGGAAAAAATTTACAAAAAATCAAATTCAGGAGATAATTATGAATAATTAGGATTAAATAATCAAAAGTCTCATAGAGGTAACACATCATGTTACGAAAATCTTTAAGCGTTGGGTGGCTGCTGGACTCCTCGTCATCAAAGTCCATGGGCTTGTCTTACTCATGTAATTTTGGTAATGGAGAAAAAGGGAGATTTGTGGTGTCCTCACTCTCATTATTCGTATCAGCTTCGTTGGTGTCAGGCCGATTGAAGTTTAAGCTTGCTGTGCAGGGCTTGTACACTGCAGAGCACAACAGACCAGGCTTTTAACAGCTGCAGCTTGCAGTAGGACAACCACTCTCAACCACACTTGCAGCTTATTATATGAAGCAGATGTTCTGGAGCAGTTTCCATCGTTGTGGTGATGGGTACCAGACCTGTAGACCTGCATGTTGTTACGAAAATAATTAACAAAATACCTACCTTGTTGGGTAAACTTCCTTCCCCATTGAAAAGGGTAATGTTGATGGCTTTCTTGACTTCCCACCTACGCCTGAACTTAAAAAGTAGGTCTTGTATGAGTGGTACTTGGCAGCATCTCTAGTTGACGGTAGTCTGACAAGCTGACATTTAATGATTTTTCCAAATAACATCAATGAAAATGTTTGTGAAATTCGATAAAATAGAAAATGCTACCCCAATAATGGATGTTTTTTTTTTTTTCATTTTCAATCAATCAATTATTCAATTGCATGACGGTAAACTTGATCAACAAAGGTAGAGATTGTATTAACAAATTTACTTATTTACTTTAAATAAGATTTATTACTAAATATCATACACAATCACTTGAATAATGAAGTTTACATTTTCCCACAAATTTTTAAACTTTTCCGACTTTTTAAATGTATAATGTTTTAAATAAATAAAAACATTCCGAAATCATAAAACAAAATTATTTTGAATGAAAATAATAATTAACGATGAAAAAATTATTATCTTGAAAAAATAATAACGAAAATATGGAAACTGCAAATCAAAACAATAATCTTGGTCGGCGGAACCTCCTCCCACCCCTTGACATGACATTGTGTGTGCAACGTAAGAGTATTTGATGTGGGTTTCTAAAAATGCACTTTTTACATTAAAATGAGAGACCTTCACGTTTGGGGAAGGGGGATACTTAGGGAAGGGGTAGGGGGTAGGACTGTGGCCTTAGTTGAATTTAACTGTTGATATTGATGTGCGATTAATATAATTAACGTGATATGATGGTAATAAATAGTTATAAGGACAAAACCTTCATGTTTCGGCTACTTTTTTACATTTCGAGTAACTTTGTCTACCTTTGATCGGCTGAATCTCGGACACTAATAAGTCTAGAAAATCCTTTTAGATACCAAATTTTAGAAAATTTAATGTTCTACAACTTTGTAAGCGACTATAGATCACAAAATTGGCTTAAGTAACGAGATATAAGCGAAAAACTGTAAAAAGTCCGAAAATTTTGGTGTTTTTGCCTCTCCCCTTCAAGTTAGCACAGGATTCTCAAGGTCGAAAACTTATTATAGACATCCTAGAGTACCCCCAAATAGCCTGTAAAAATTTCATTAACTTCGGAGTACTTTCCAGGTAGAAAGTACATGTCTACTTTAGTATAGTACATTGCATCACATTACGTGCAATGAAGGCTTTCAAAACCAGACGCTTCTTTTGTAATGCTTATAGTTCAAAAACTACTTGACGGATTGTCAAGAAATTTTTTTTATTTTGTAGCTAATATAATCAGGTTTTATTTAAATAAAAAAATATGTGACCATATCATAGGATATTTAGTTGTTATTTTCATTAGAATGAAAAAATTTATGGAAAAATTACACATTTTTCTTAATATTCGCCCGCCATCTTTATTTTTTTAAATGGTATGTTTTTCTTTTGATTAGAGATGTTAATAGGAATCGAATGACACCTCAATCACTTAAATCGGTGCAACCGTTTTGATTCTATAAATTTTTTAAAGTATGCAGACGCCATTTTGGAAAAAGTCCGCCATCTTGAATTCCAGTGGATGAAATTTGTGTTTCCTCGGATGAAATCATTCATATTGGTCCCTAGTATCACTGGGCAAAGTGGCTTGCTTTCTGCATAAAATGCAGTTTTTTTTCGCTAAGCCCTATGACTATAAAAAGTGAGGTCAAGTTCGTAAATGAGCAACATGGGTCAATTGGGTCATGGGTCCGTAGTACCCATCTTGTAAACCGTTAGAGATAGAATAAAAGTTTAAATGTAAAAGATGTTCCTTATCAAAAATTAAACAACTTTAGTTTGAAACATTTTTTCGTAAACATCACTGTTTACCCGTGAGGGCGACAATTAGGGCGGGAATTTTATAATATGTACTATACTTGATTATCAGTTATGTATGTGTCACATGTTGGTATATGTAATGTGATAAAGAAATCAACACTGATTATACATGGTATTTCAACAATTAACTCAGTAAATTGTTTGTTTTCACTTGTTCTATTTAAATTTGACTTTGTTTAGACTAACCAGTAAATATGATACCTAAAATGAATTGATTCTGAAATTAGATTACGCTGCATTTGTAGTATTTTTAGTTGAATGTTTTGCATTGATACTAGATATGAAAGATATTGATATAGATATGAATAATGTACATCCGACAGGTGACCTACAAATCTTTTGTTTTTCTGGAAAGTCGAAATATACGGTTTGTATATTATTTAACACGTTGTATAAACTTTTTTTTTAAAAAAAAAGCTATAAAATTAGATCATATAAAAGTTTAATTGAAAATTATTGCCAGTTTTATAGTGAAGAAACTATTAGATAGCATAGAAATGAAAATTATTATAATAAGAAGAACAACCGATGTAACTCATTCTAATTATATCGTTAGAAACTATTAGCATAATTACAGGAGTTTTTACCTCTTGTAACATTTTAACTACACGATATAGGTAATATGAAGACTGTTAGAATCATAGTGATCCAAGTATCATTTTTCTAAAAGAGAAGATATGGTAATTGAGCACGAAAAGTACGTTATTCGTCATAATTATTCCACTCCACGCTCATAGCAGCGTCATTTACCCAGGAAAGTTCAACCTCTTACTTCACATATCAATTACAGTGCTGAAAGGTAGCACTAGACTGCCGAACTTCCTTAAACGAGCTAGCTGAACAAATGAATGTAAACCTGGTATGAGTACCTGTACACAGGGATATTCCGGGAAATTGTGAAGCCGACGAGCTTCACAGAAAAGGTACAATGCTGCCAGATACAAGCATCATTATACATTCGGAAGTTCTATTTTCAAACTGCAAGCTGCTCCTGAAAGAGGTTATCTTAAAAAAGGCCAATCTTAGATGAAGATAGGAACGTACTTGTAGTACTACAAACAGATATGAGTACAATCATAGGCGTTCCAAAGATCTTATATCACATCTAAGGGCCTCTATTAGCAAAATTGTTGCGGCTTCTACAAGACACTGGCTGGGTGGCAAGCCTGACAGTGTATCATGATTATTGCAAGAGCTGTCACAGTAAGGAGTGGTAGGAAACGATGTCTCATCTTCTCTGCCACTGCCCACACGACGAGATGGACTCCCTTGAGCCAGACTTTCTTTGACGATCTCTACGACCTGCAGTCCGTTGACGTCAAAGCACTTTTACTGTTCTTAAACAGCTCCAAATGAATCATGGAGTAGTGGTAAGGGATGGGCCAACTCTTTTTTGGTATCACAACGGACCCTATGGACTAAGTGAGTCACACCCTAGGATAGCCACTCTAACCTAACCCAATGAACAGTGCTGGCAAAACTCATTATTTTCCTTTAAACTTAAAAACATGTATTGTTTATTTTCTATAAATATAAATATGTCACTTGGTTCATTATGGGTCTCTTGACCCCCTTAAAAAAAACGAAACAGTCAGTCTGATGTAAAAATATATTGAAATGAACAGAATATTGTTATCAATTGTAATATTTCGGTATAGTTTCTTTAGAAAAAATTAACAGTTAAATTTTATTTCTTTCTAACGTGTGTTTTGTTTTAGTAATAATTTATAAAAAGAAATTAAACTCATAAAAATAATATTAACCGCAATAATATTGGCTTCATTTCAAAAGTAATTTTGGTCAATCCCTGAAATTAGCTACTGTTCCAGTGACATGACGTGAGACAGACAATGTATGATTCCTTTGGCTCAGAGTGACTGTTGTATACAAATTGCTTTGGTATAATGGTGTATATGTATTATAATGGTTTAGGTTACTTGCCAAGCATATTCTGTGTACAAAATTTGTTCGAAAGTAACGAAACCCTTCGATATTTGGTTACTTAAGTCACAGTCATTTGACATTCAAGCTTATTTGAAGAACAAGTTAATTGTAATCTTATTGTTTAGGCCGTTCAATTGAAAAAATGTTGAACGCACCCAAAATATTGAAATGTCAAACTTGATACAATTTATAACGGTGAAGGAACGTGTTGAGACAAATCAACTCAACACGATTTCTCAGTGTAAATTTCAAATATTTATTAATTTTTACTATGAATTAACTTAATTCAGTGCTCTCGAGTAAGAAACATCTCGTTCAATATCCTGTTTTTTTTTTTAAGTTTAATTTCTTATTTCCTTTTCTTATATCGTGCTCGGTTCAGTTTTAATGTTTATGAGTTTCGCATAAGTTGTGTTATTTTTCATGAATAACTTTTTTTCATAAATAGTGAACGATTCAAATCAAATTTCAATTTTCATTCAAATTTAAACTTACGAAATTATCTGCGGTGTCAAACAAAAGTGTGTGTATTTCATGGATGTGGCCAGAAGCAATAACAACAGTGGCAGCCTTCATCAGCCAGAATTCGGTTTGAATTCGTCAAGGTATCATTCTTCGCTTTATTTCACCTTCAAATCGAAACTATAAATTAGTCATCGAAACACACACACAAAGTAAAATCTTCGATCATTCATACAGTTCTTCTTACTCTCCCATTTACATTTTTGGGCAATTTCTTCAACGTAAAATTTGGTCTAATTATTTCTCTACGCTGTTTTTTTGTCACATGGCGATATCCTTATTCTTTTATCAAATTAAGATTAATTTAGTTCATTATGTAATTTGTTTAACATATCTGTAGTAAAATTGCCTATAAAATTTTCACTATATACTATTTCTCTAGCCTGTTTTAGCCACGGGACTGGAGAAATTCCGTACGGTTCAAGCTAGTAATTCTTAATAGGTACTAGTACTTTTCAAGTAAAACAAATTTTATTTCAAAAAACTCCTTTCTGAATCAAATTTTCTTTGATGTTCTCATACATTACTGAAAATGGTGGTAATAAACACGTAAGTTATTACACTTAACTGAAATATTAAAAAAAATAGCTTTGAACATTAACCGTTTGTGTATAATAGACATTTATACGTCATGAAATGATGTGCCATCATTAAAGGGGGCTGAGCCATAAGACGTTACGTCATCAAAGAGCTCTGAAAGATTCCTTGTACTTGCTATACGTTGAAACCATGGCATCATTAAATGATAAAATTATGTATTTGGGCACATTACACAATATATTTTCGTGCGATTTGTTTAAAAGACAACGTAGCTAATGCAAATGTACTGATGATAAAATTTGGTGACGCAAAATAATATTACGGGAAACTACCCCTAAAAGTAAATTACAGAAATATACAAGACTCGCCATTTTCATCTATGGATAACTATAAATATCTACTCTAGACAATAATTCTCTTATTTAAAGGAAGACACCATATTCGGGTTACGGAGTTGACCTGGTTTCAATAATCAATTCGTATCAGTATCAGTCTTAAAATTTGGTGAAGCAAAATAATATAATTTTCATCCATTGATAGCTATAAATATCTACTCTAGACAATAATTCTCTAATTTAAAGAAAGACACCATATTCGGGTTACAGAGTTGACATGGTTTCAATCATCAATTCGGATCAGTATCAGTATTAGATAAGAAAACAGTTTAAGTAAGAAAGTCCTCATTAAAAAACCCAGCAGTTTTCAAGGGTTTATTTGAACCATTATTTTGAAAATCGAATATTTCCAGAAAAAATTCTACTCAAAAATCAATTATTCAATTTAATCAATTTAGTGTCACAGCCAATAAAGGACATATTTATAACTCTAAATCTAAGGTCATTCTCAAGGTCATTTACAGATCATGGTCAAGTGATGGTCAAGTGAAATTAAACTTAGAGGTTAAAGCTATGAGTACAGACGAATATAGCATATATTCTTTTGATTAAGTTTCATTTTCCCGAAAGGTTTACATTTTTTGAAAAGTGGTTTTAATAAAAGTATGAGATTTCTTGAGGAAAAAACGACCTCGAAAACCACTTGGTGTTCGCCATTATTCTGAATAATTTTATCTTAACCAGAATTCTATCTGGTTAAAGGTTATCTTTCTAATGGGTTTCCCTTTTAATGTGAGACTAAATTGTAATTCTACAAAAACGATCTGTAAAATACTTTAAAAGGAAAATTATGAGTGTTCATAAAACTTTACAAAAATCGGATAAATTTTTTTAAAAATCTTTCAAGTGATAATTTTCCAAGCTTACGCAGCTCTCATATTTCCCATTTTTTTTACATTTATTTTGTAGGTACTTATTATGTAGACTTGAGTGAAATGTGGTGGTGTATGAGCATGTTATTACATTCTTCATTCTTCTATTACCTTCTCTAGTGCGAAGAAAATGTTAACACTTATAACGAAACGTGTGTACGCCACTTCAAGTGCGAAACAATAATATTTCCAACATAAAATATTCGTTCCCCTACTAAATTGTTTCAAATGTTTCCAGAGTCCACAAATTAACTATTGGACTGGTGATCTAACATTAAAAGAAAATTTGAATATGATCCTGCTAATATTTCATTACTTACACTTTAGTCAGTGACGTTTTCGCAGTTCGATCTTGATTTAAAATATTGTTCTTTGTAGCATTCGGTCATGGTTCTTCTTTTGTGGATAAAGTTTTGATTTTGGAGTGAGTCAGCCTTGCAGAAATCATCTTGGATTTTTTAATCATCAAAAGAGAATTTAATTTTGAATTTTGTTGACTAAAGAAGTTTCTATTAATAACAAAAATCCTTTGTTTTTCACCGACCAAACAGGAAATAATTCTAGTCTACTTCGCTGGACTTTTTAATTGGTATTCAATTTTAGAATCATAATAATTCTGTATTATAGTCATCTTTGCCATTCGTCAGCATAAAGTCGTTTGATCGCTGTATTTTAGATTGGAACAATTTTTGTTTTACAAGGTGTACAAACTTTTATTATATACATTTGAACAAACTTTGCCTATAAAATTTAATACAATTTTTTTTTAACATCCCAAATAATGTTAAAAGTTACAACAAGCTTTTTATGAACATATTAAAATAAAAATTAAAATGCTTTTAGTTATGATACCTCTTTAAAATGTCAAACTAAAAATGGAAATAGACAAAAAGGAAATGGATGAACTTGAAGACTTTACTGAGTATAAAGTTCTTTCTGTTTTTTTGTCGTAATAAATCCATTTATTTATTTAGTGGCTGTGTAATATAGTACTATATGCAATAGTGTACAGTGAACAGGTCAGGCCACGTGATAATAATCGTTTTTAGTGTTAATTTCATTTTAAAATGTTACATTTTTTATCATAATTAAAGCTACTTATTTTTTTAATAGGGGAGACCAGGTACAAAAGTAACCATTTGTACTTTCACCTTGGAAATTATTATATCCATATACAGTCTGGACAAGCGAGAGTTCAAGGGAGCACAATCTCATTCTCTTACAGAGGTTTCTGTTTCTCGCTAATAGAGGTTTTGGGAGCTTAAAATGACGGGTCCTGGCTATTTATCTCACTTATAGAGTTTTCTCACTTATCAAGTTCTCACTTACCCAGGTTTGACTGTATAATAATTTCTGATGTCAGAACATGATGTTAGCCTACAAACTGTGCATTTTTTGTTCAGATTATTTTAATTAGTGAACTATTAATTATTTACTTGGCTTTGAGACAAATCTAAAAGCCTGGATTCGTTCAAAAGAGCTGAAATTCGGTATGTAGTGTTGTTTACCGGGCAGAACGTTGTTATGCAAATGGTGGTTGATTTCAAACAGTTGGACCGAATTCTAAGAAGAATTCGCTTTTTTCAACATCATAAAGCTTAGCTCATCTTTGCAGCCTTTTCAAATGGAGCTCTTTAAAATGAGTAATGTCTCAAGGCCCTTTTTTCGTGTTAAAATTCATGAATTTTCGTTATTGTTAGAATTTTGCGCACAATGAATAAAGCTTCTGCAACATTCTGCTAGATAATTCAAAATTGATTTTTATTTAGCCACGTATAGTTTTGCCTCACTGTTCTCGCACCACTCACATTCTATTCGTTGTGTGCGTAGTCATGGTAGGGACAATAAAATGGATGCCAGCGCTTCCAGTGAAAAATTTTGGCGTTAAAGGAGGGTGCTATGACTAATTTTCAATCGTTTACATATAAATGTTATAGTGAATGTCAAATTATAATTATTGAAAACTCCTAATTAATTAAACTTAATGCATAAAAAATTGTGAAAATATTAGAAATCAAATTGCACAAATATTATTTTTTAAATGTTAATTATCCTAATTATTTATTTAAATTTGTGAAACAATAATATTAAATTTTCAATGTAAGTCTTAAATCCATACAATTCTATAATTAAAGTAGTGTATCGTTATCATTGAAACGCCTCCAAAAAAACTCACGCACGGTGCGAATAGTCATAGGCTTACACATAATTAATATATAATCTTCCCAATATACATAAATTAACATAAATTTTCGCTTCATAACAAAATATCCTTTTAAAAAACCACCTTATTTATTAAACAAATGGAATTATCAAATTAAACAAGTGAAAACAAACAATTGACTGAGTTAATTGTTGAAATACCATGTATAGTCAGTGTTGATTTATTTATCACATTACACATACAAACATGTGACACATACATAACTGATAATCAAGTATAGTACATTTTATAAAATTTCCGCCTAATTGGCGCCCTCACGGGTAAACAGTGATGTTTACGAAAAAAAGTTGTTTAATTTTTGATAAGGAACATTTTTTACATTTAAACTTTTGTTCTATCTCTAACGGTTTACAAGATGGGTCCTACGGACCCAAGACCCAATTGACCTATGATGCTCATTTACGAACTTGACCTCACTTTTTACGTCCTGAGTACGCTGTAAAAATTTCAGCTCGATATCTTTTTTCGTTTTTGAGTTATCGTGTCCACAGACGGACGGACAGACGGACAGACAACCGGAAATGGACTAATTAGGTGATTTTATGAACACCTATGACAAAATTTTTTTCCTAGCATCATTATTTTTAAGCGTTACAAACTTGGGACTAAACTTAATATACTATGTATACATATATACATGGTATAAAAAGTTGTAGGTAATTAAATTGAAATATCACAAGATATTCATATTTTTTTATAAACACAAGTAAAAAGAACAAAAACACATTTAATATTTTAATTATTTAAAAATTTTAATACCATTAATCATTTTCATTTCATCATTTGTAGAAATAATAATAACAAAAGGTGCAAAAAAAAAAAAAAAAAAAGAAAAGTAAAAGATGAACATGATTTTATGTTTTTTGTGCCAAGAGATGAAGAAAGATGGAAAAATGAGAGAGTTGAGTTTGTTCTCTCATATCAACAACTGTCATATTTAATATAAAATAATAAGTTTTATGTCTTCATTTCCTGTCGGTATATAAATATTGTTTGTACCGGAGGCTCAATACTCGTTGAGACGAAGTTTGAGGAATATCACATCAGATGTACGACTACAATACATTATTTAATGCATAAATACGTCGTAAATACAGAAAATTAATATAATGCCTGCTCCACATACCTAATATCTATTAGACCATGAGCCCACAATAAATTGAAATATATATATGATACTTTCGGTTTTTGATATGGAGACCTACAGATAAAGACGAATCATTTTAGACGAAAAAAGTGTAAAATTGAAAATTTTTTTGTACCTCAACCTCTCGGGCCAATATCAAAATCTACATCTAACGTTTGGCCATTGCTATGGATCAAATAGGCCAATTATTAGAATTCATTTCTAAGGTGATTTTAGAAAATTTTAAAACTTTGAAAATATTCAACAAAACGGGCCAGAAATGTATATTCGAGGTTTTTTGGGGTTGCTGATCACGATTCCGAAGTTAGAATGTGGATATACTCCCCCCCTTCCTGGGGCAATTCGCCCTCCGCAGGACAAACACAGCAATATTTCGTAAATATTCAACAAAATGCAGCCAAAAAAGATACTCAGGGGTTTTTGGAGTCAGTGGTCACGATTCCGAAGGTGGAATTCCTCTTCTTCTTCCTCTGACATACCTGATAAGTTTTGTTTAAATAAAATACTAAAAACAAAATTACATCTGCATGTTCAAATTAATTAAATTTTGTAAACGATCCTGATCATCACCTGAATCGTTAAAATCGAAAATGCTGGCAATATTTGATAACTCATTTTGCTTTTAGTATTATATTTAATCAGAACTTATCAATTAAGTGAGAGGGGGAAGGTAGGAGTCTATCGAATTTCTAACATCGGAATCGTGATTAGTGACTCCAAAACCGCATAAAGAAAATTTTATTTTACAATAAAAATATAAGGTAATTCTGTAGTGTGGATCGGAAATACTGACAAGAATAAATTCAAAGTAGAATTACACAAAACTCATCTTTCTAGTTGTCAGTTAGTGACTACGAATGAAAACGTAGCAGCAATCTAGTATAATAATAATGATTATGATTATTATTATAATAATAGGACTGTGTATTATTTTTCCCTTTTTTATCTGCTTTAAAAATGATGAGATATAGTAATAGCAGTAGTTAATCACCGCCATTTGTTTCATCTGTTACATTTCCGGAATAATTACTAAACATTATATTGTTAGCAGTAAAAATTTATATTTTTAGCATACTCAAAAACTCTTTTTAAATATAGTAATATTCCTTACAGAACAATTAGCAGTTTGTGAGACATTGAAAGTGCAATTCTATTTTGCGTTATAATAAGTGATATATCTATGATGCATCTTGATGATCAAATTTATGAGGCTTCGAAATTATATTTTAACGGGCCTAACATATTAAAGAATGTGTCTTTTCTCTAATATCAGTATTTTATACTAAGAGAAAAATATATCTTTTTAGGAGACGATTTGGAACATGTTTGGTTTCAAAAGTATACCACTAATTCGAGTTACTATCACGAGTATGACAGAGTACATGCGTTAAGCAATGCATCTAAGTAAAAGGTATTATAGATGTTTTATGAAATTGCAAAAGTGGCTTGTATCGTGGCTTCGATGTCTTTTAAGCTATACAACAGTTCTTCTGTTGTATGCCTGTAGAGAGTGGGGTCAACACATGTATATAATGCCTCTTACTTAGATGCATTGCTTAACGCATGTATTCTGTCATACTCGTGATATTTATATGCCTAGATGTCAATCGAACTAGGTGTAGCTTTTCCTTAACATGGAGCGTTGAATGACATTTCTAACATTTTACAGAAAGTCAAGATACACACATCACACGTCTTCACCCACGGGATAAAATAGTTTGAGTATACCTGCTTTAAGGATGTATGAGTATGACAACAATGTTTGATTAAAAGGCTCAAAATTTGTTTGTAGGTAGTCTTTTACTCAAAGAATATGTGGTTAAAATTTCAGCTTGGGTAACCGTGCAAATTTTTAAGAAAAAAGTCATTAAAAACCGATA
This sequence comes from Chrysoperla carnea, assembly GCF_905475395.1. Lineage (NCBI taxonomy): Eukaryota > Metazoa > Arthropoda > Insecta > Neuroptera > Chrysopidae > Chrysoperla > Chrysoperla carnea. Next base: position 11,036,309 of record NC_058338.1, on the reverse strand, counting down.
TAAAATACATTGGCTCTTATGGAGGAATCTCAAAAAACGACATATTTTGGAAGTTTTTGATAATTTTCATTTGGAATGAATGAAAACAAATTAAAAAAAAACTTTTTAATAGAAATTAAACATATTAGTAATGAATTAGAAAAGAAAAAAAACTAAGTGTCACCGTCCATATAAGGGATGTAAGAGCAGGGTAGATTAAGGGTTGAAATTATTTTATCTTATTTTCAACTTTGATGATGAATTTTGTTATAACTTCATGAATATAGACGAAAAATAAGAGTAAAATTTTTCGATATGTGTCTTGGTATTCGAAATATCGAAAGCCAAATAAAAAATGTATTCTTACTTTTCGTCTTACATATCGTCAAGTAATAATATAAATTTATCATCAAAATTGAAAATATCTATTTTTAAATTTGTGCCGCCACTACCATGCTCATACATCCTTAAGCCATGAGAATACATTATCCTAAAGTGATGATATCTACCTTAAAAGTCGATAGAAACAGTCTGTACAATTGTAATTATTTTTATGATGATGTACATTGTTCGAAATTTAAACATTTCGTGCATTTCTTTACAATATTTATTTTTCATTTTCGAAAACATTTACAAATTCAAATTATCCGTAATATGTTTCTTTAATCGTTCTGTGTATATAGGGTGTCACATTTAACTTGATACTGACTTATAGTTGTACGAAAAACAAAGGATTTACACCAAACATACTAAATCGTTTTTCGACAAATGAATACATTTAGTAGAAATCTGAAATAAAATTTTGACGTATTACGTTTTCTTAATCTAAAATTTTTGAAATGCGTTTATACAAATTTATATAAGTTCTGTAACATAAGCATTGCAAGACCTAAAATAATTTAATTTCTGTTTTAACGTTTATTTACTAAAATACTAGTTTTTATTGTAAAACTTTAATTTAAGAACGGTGTTGATAATTGAATTTAAAAAAATTATACATTTATATTTTTCACAATTGTGGTAATTTAATTTTTCAAATTAAAAATCTCAGAACATATACAAGGTGATGCATAATTCACGCAACAAATCTGTATTAATGCCTGCTGTGATTTAGAGGGAGTTCCAAGTGATAATATTTTTTGGTAGATTTCTTCATCTGATGGCTCTTAGCTTGACTGTTTTAGTATCCTTATATGAGTGTATTCATTTCTCTTAGTAAACCATTCTTTGCATCAAACTTTGCGTTCTGTCTTAACTTTTTATTTCACTTCACGGTCACTAACAAACCGACTAAATCGATCACGTTGTCGTCTTCTTTCCTTGCCATTTTTTCTCTACTGAGTAGAAATCTTCCGGTTTACCGTAGCGTGTGTGTGCTCTAGTCTTAAGCTGCTGAGGTATAACGGAAAGGTATACCTGTGTAGGTTTATCTGAACGTGTATGACCGCTCTTAAAGTAATTTCAGATATAAAGTTTTTTTTTAAATTATATTTTCAATTTTGATGATAAATTATGATACAACTACACGAAATTAGATGAAAAGAAAATTTTATCTGAACTTTTAGTCTGAATTCACGAAGTTATTAACAAAATTCGTCATCAAAATTTGATAAATAATCGTGCTTACTTAACCTACCCGGCTCGTATATACTAAATTGTAGAAAGCTTTTTAAATTTTTCCGACATTTATGCGCCACTCTTTATTCTATAAAATAGTTAGGATTTAAAAAATCTCTAATGTACTGAAAGGAAAAAATTACTATTGTTGAACAATTTTACACTAAGCCCAAGTGAATCAAATTAACCAGATATAAAATAAAATAAAAAAGTATATTTCTATCAGACGGATGCATAAAATATTAAAAACTGAAGCCATGCTAATTTTCTATCCTCTATAAAATAAGTGTTATTATTTTTTTGCAATCCTCAACCACAAAGAAAATGTATATAGAACAAAAAGGTTGATCAAGTCGGTTAAACATTCTTGCAGCAAAAAGGATTCTGTTGTAATACATTACATATTTATTATTTTATAGGCAATAATTTTCAAACGATTCAAAATTTGTTTCACACGATCCATTTTAGTTGTACACACATTAAATCAAGATTAGAGTTTTTAATCAAATTACAATTGCTAACAGGTTGAAAGCACGATTCTCCAACGAACGTAATGAATTAATTATTGAAATTAAACTTTGAAATTAACTTGGCGTTGAGACCATGTGCCTCAAGCCTGCACAAAAACAAAACAGAACGAATGATGAGCCAGTAGCACGTATTTTTTTGAATTATACGTGTTGCCAACCATCAATCATTTAACTGTCAAAGACAGAGCACTTTCATGATTGAATGGCCTGAACAATGACATAATACTGAATCCTAAATACAAAATGATAGGGTTGTTGCATTGAGGTCGCAAACACCACTACACACATAAATGAAAAAAACAAGGCACATTATTTTGACTCGAATGAACATTTTCAAAAGGAATAATAAACTGACTGACTGACTATTATATAAAACGGACATACCGACAGACACAATATGTTGTTTTGGTGCCGACTTACATAACTGACTTTTGACAGACAGACAGACGGGCTGACATCCACATGTACAACTATGCATGTATACTTGTATGTATATATAGAAAAATGGGTTGAAGTCAAATGGGCGCGTAACGTTTTCTAGTTTATTTTCCTGTAGGAAATTTCCCCCGAGATGTATACTTTGCCTATATATTTATTTATACATGTTATTGTGTGTTTGAGGTGGTTGCATTCCACCAATGCATTTAAATGTATCAAATAGCTAATTATGTTCCGAAATTTTTTGAAGTGAAAACTTCTATAAGCAAGTAAATATTTGCTAGGGTAAAATCTTGGTTTCGCGTCATCAACATGCTATGAATATGGCTACAGATATAACACCATAATCAATCTATCTGTTTGTTTAGGTTATTTTCGGTGTAGGGGAGACGTTTAATTCTACATTCAACCTGAAGCACATCTTCTAAATGCTATCTTTTTATTCAAAGCACAAAATCTAGTATACTGGACGCGGTTTTTGTTTTGGATGACTTAAGCTCATTTATTTCCTGGTTCAATTGATGTAATTAATCTGATTAGATTGTGAGTAATAAATCTCTCTATAAATTTGCCTCCAACTTTATTATATTCTAATCTACGTATTTCCTGGTTCAATTGATGTAATTAATCTGATTAGATTGTGAGTAATAAATCTCTCTATAAATTTGCCTCCAACTTTATTATATTCTAATCTACGTATAACTGTTTCGAACTGATAATAATATAGCCCTAGTTTAGCCCAACTGTTGGGCAAAGGCCTCCCCCAACGAAACCCATGAGTTTCTGCTTTGAGCTCTAGCCATCTTGTCAGGTATCGCTCTCGAGTTGACTCATATGGCGTCCACACAGTGGGGCATTATGTACAGCGTTTGTCTCTTATTCGTGCTACGTGCCCAGTCCAATGCCATTTTAGTTTTGTTGTTGTTGTGAAGGTCACATTTTTGTTCTTGTTTTAGAACGTATCTCAATTTATCCAAACTTCTGACACTAAGCACACTTCGTTCCATATGACTCTAACAGACTTTTTGCTATATTCTTTTTCGCTCATGATATTTTTCACACTGATACATTGTGTAAATATAAGCTCACTACATGTTGTTAACGTCATTTTCCTACCTATTTGTGTCTCGCCGTGGCTCGTCTCGTCTCGTCTAGCCAGCCAGTTCTGCTCTAGCTCTCTCGCCTGTTCTAGTGTTGTGTATATTATGTTAACATATTCAACACTATTATTTTCACCTATTTTCTATTTTCTCTTACAAATTTAACATAACTATAACACTACAGCAGTACAGTTGTATGTACTATTCTATAATAATATATTTTAATAAACATACCTACATAGAACAGAATATAGAACAAGAAAACAAATGTTAGGCAAACTGGAAAATCGTTTTTCAGTGTGTTATTTATTTGCTTTTAATTTGAAAATTACAACCGTATAAATATTTTATTGTGTATTATTGTACAAAAGAGTATGAATGCATAATAACTAAACAACACAAATAACCTTATATTGTTGTGTTAATTTGTAGAAGGTTTATGTCTAAAACAGTGATCGCATCCATTTCAATTTAGAAAATTAATATTCGTTGATAAAATAAACAACATGAAAAAAAAGATCGAAAGAACTAGAGAGAATGAAAACCAGTTTACTCGTACAATATGGCTATTGGATCATTATGACCTCGTCTAGACTTTTGCCTTTACAAGGGAATATTCATGAAACTTAAATTTGGTTCAAATATTTTTTCCGTAACTTTATTAGCTAGACCTTTGAACTAAACCATTATTTTAGTAATTGATATCTTTTTAATTACTAAAACTTAATTAATAAAAGTACAAATTCAAGTAAGTGAAAATCAAATTTCTAAAACGGAAAGTCAAATTATAAAATGGACGTGACCTGATAGTATGTAGCTTGTCAGACTTGTTGACATACTGTATGGTATTAATTACTTATATTTTGTTTGGTATTACCATGGATATATACTATTATTACTACATACGTGGGTAGTACACCTGTCATAAACAGTACATTGAACTGTCATCCCTCTCAGGAGAAAGTAATGATATTTACGCAAAAATGTTTCAAAGAAAATTTGGTTATTTTTTATAAGGAACATTTTTTAAATTTAAACTTAGGTTCCACCTTTACGGTTTAGAAGATGGGTCCTACGAACCCAAGATCTCATAGACCTATGTTGCTGGGGGCTCATTTTTTAAGTCCTGGGCACGCTTTAAAAATTTCAGCTAGATATCTCTTGTAGGTTTTTAGTTACCGTGATAACCGAATAACGGACTTTAAACGGAAATGGACTAATTAAGTGATTTTATGAATACCTATACCAAAATATTGTTCGCATCATCTATATTTGTAAGCGTTACAAACATGGAACTAAAATAAGTATACCTTGATATACATTTCATACATACAGGGTATAAAATTGTGTATCAGCTCCTAAACTAATTTTATTTAGTTGAGAAGAAATTTAATTTTAACCGCAAAGAACATTAAAATATCTGATATTAAATTAAAAATGAAAATTTATTTGTAAAAAGCAGTGGCTTTTCTAAAACAAACCTCGTTTTTAAATACATTACCTAAATGATTTTGTTTCAAAAGTATTTATGGTTAACTTGTGTACGTATATGTTACAAAAATAGAAATAAATATATAAATAAATAAATAAATAGAGGTATATAAAATAGCCACAATTAAACACACAAAAAATTATAAACTGTTTTATAGAAAAGTTGGGTAAAACTTGTTTTCAAACATGGTTTCAAACAAGTTTTACTTATAAATTAAAGTAAGTGGTTGGTTGTTTTACTAGCCAACTATCAAACTTATACGATACATAACACATACAGGGTTTTTCAGCAAAGCACGTACATCAAGCATTTTTAAAAAGAGTAGCTTCATTTACCTATACAATGTCAAAGTAGATGAAATAATTGCCTTATTGGATCCATTTAAATATACTTTTTTATTTGGTGGTATATTTTTTTATGTAATAAAATAATCCTGTACTAAAGTATAATATCTATTTATAAAACAACATAATAATAAGTAACTTGTATAGACACGTAATTTGTTTTTTTCATTTAGGTTAGGTTATATTTGCTGTCCACGAAGGGCGCATTTAGGCTATAGAGCCCATTGTGATACCACATATGTGTTTTACTACCTTTCCGCTGATAAGTTCATTTATCAGCTGGTCAATTTCAGAGGCTGAGTGCACCTCCTTCATGCATATACCATGCACTACACCAGCCCATCACAACTATTAATTAAATTTATTTTGTTGCGATGGCGGGAATCGATCCCGTTACCCTAAGCATATCGCGGACGGAATTGGTTACGCCTTATGTATTGCATGTATTCCACATGATTATTTTATGATATAAAATAATCTCCCACCAAAAATAAAAAGTTTATTTAAATGGATTTAATAAAAATATGGTTTCAGCTAGATTGACAATGTATGGATAATTGTGGCTACTCCTTTTAAAATCGCCTCATGGACGTGCTTTGCTGAAAAACCCTGTGTAGAGATACATTATAGTCGATGGATGGATAAATTGAACACAAAACGAACTAGACATAACATTCTAAAGTCTAAACATTTATTTTATCACATAAATACCACACTTTTCATGAAACAAGAGAAATGAACAATCATCCATTATTGTTACTTTCTGATACAGTTTTCATCCCGAAAACGAAATACGTAATTCATTTTCATTTTGAGGGTGATTCACAAAGTTTGAAAATATTTTAATGAGAAAACATATAGCAGCCAAATAGTATTAAATTAATAATAATAATAATAATATGCCCTCTAATTTTAACTCAGCGGATAGATGAGTTGTCTCTTCAAGAAATAGATACTCAGTTTCTCAATTAATAGGAATAAAAATTTGGTGTCAATCAAAATAACTTTTTTTGGTCAAGATCTTTTCCCCAAAAGTTTTGTAAATAAAAATCCGTTTAAATAAAATTTTCTAGGCAAAGTTTTACTTTAAATTTATAATGACAAAAACATTTAAGACTACTTTTTTTGTGAGCAAAATTTGTTTTATCCTCGGCCCTTTTATTTCCCTTAATATATTTGTACCCGGATCACCGAGCTTTGCTCGGTATTTTTTAGTTAAAAAGACATCAATTTTATCCCTAATATAAGAATCGTTTAAAATGTCTCCACACAATTACCAATTTGAATGTCCCGGTAATGTACTTTATTTCGTTAACTACGATAAACACCAATAGATGTCAGGAAGAGTCATATTTCGCAGCTTGTTTCAGTTTTCCTGAAAACACAGATAACACGAAATTTTATAAAAATGAAACCTAGCTAAATCGATTTTTCGCCCAAAAAAACTTCTGTAATCATATTTATTTTCTATAAATTAATGAATATGATTAGGATTATTTTGATTTTTGTTCTAAATCGAGTAAATTAAAGAATTTTTTACGCATGTGCTTGAGTAAATCTCTCATCACGGGGTGAAATATTACCGAACAGTTAATGGAAGAGCTGACGAGTTAAATGAATGTAACTATAAATTGTTTGTGATTTCTAAAGATCATATCCATCATGGCTGATTTAATGTTTGATATGAAAGTTTTGTTTTATCTAAACCATCAATGTTATTAAATGTGGATTATTTTATATTTGGTTTAAAATTTGTACAAACTTTATTGGGATCAAGTTTGATGTATTTTAATGTAACAACGTAATGAAATGTAATGTAGGGCAAATAGGAAATAACAAAAGTAGTTTAGTGCATAGTTTAAATAGAATTTTGTGATTGCAATTTTGTTTTACTTAATCCTATGAGAAAACAATTTTGAAAATACCTACAGTAAGCAGAATCTCCCATATGCTTAAAACTCAGGAACATACAAATATTCAACGAAAAGACAATATAGAAATAGGTGTTGATTCGATGACATATGCATAAAGTTGGGTAATTCGATGTATTCAATGTAATGAAAATTTAACTTTTTTATCACAATAGTTTAGATGCTTACGAAAGCATTTTAATCCACTAGGCAGGCAATAAGACTCTGAACTGGGATAAAGGTCCTATACCTGAATTGATAAAATAGACAATGGTTAAAAGTCAAGCCATAAAACAATTCTCGTCAGTTATAGCGAACTTGGACACACCCATCTCACAAACGATACCAAATTTTAGATATAAATTGAGGTCGATAAAATAATTTTTCAAACCCACTAACTAATTTGCTGTCAAATGTTTACAAAAAGTTCGGTGGTCTCGAGAAATTTTTCTTCAAATTTGTAATAATTTCTTATACGGCATGTCTTCTTCAACATACAGGGTGTTCTGTAAGTCCCGGACGATTTTATTATATCAGGTAGAATATAAAATTATAAGACGGAAAGTCCTCTTCCATTTTTTTATCCGATGCACGGATAGTTAGATAGAATGCGTCTACACTCTTTTTTATTCGGTCTCATTACAATTTTAACGACCTATAAAACATGTATTTTATCGTAGGTTTCAAATATACGTATGTAAAAATGTTTACTTAAAAAAAAATGAGTGTAAGTACTCGATTATGCAAAATAATGACTGTAATTTGATATTCTTTTCATGTACATTAAAGATCAAAGGTTAGTAATATTTGTGTAATTGTTCTATTATGTTGTATACTTACCTAATTATCGTAACTGTTAAGATAAACGTTTAGAGTTTATTATAACTGTTTATAGCACTGCAAGTGCAAATAATAATATCAGATATCTACCTTGCGCCAGAAAAGGAAATGTTTCAAGAATCAAAAAAATTTGTTTAGCACAGCATAGAAGTGTGGCTATGTAAAAGGGCCAATGAAGACTCAGCGCCAGCGAGACGTAGTACGATAAAGGTAGAGGAATAAAAATCGAAAAAAAATCGATCGATTGGTTAAAATAGACTACCCAGAAGATGGAATTGATATCCTTCATCTTCTATGTAGTCTATCTTAAAAACCAATCGATCGATTTTATTTTTTTATAGTGTTTAAAGAGAGAATTTTATGCCCATTCAAATGAGGTATCACAAAGTAGGAAATGCCATTTGAAATTTCATATTTGGATTTGGTGACGGTGAAAAAATGAAACCTAAAAATTTCTAGGTACCATTTTGGAACTTTCCCGTCGATATGTAAATTGATGTGTTTTCACTCAAAACAATAACCACATCAAGCCAAGAGTTATTAAAGGTGGATACTTTTGAAGTAATCACACTGTTTATAATCACTTATTAAAAACTAAATCGACTTTTTGAACTCTTCAAACTTTTGTTTGAAACATTTAAAAAAAAAAAAAAACGCTTGTCTGGAAAGGTCCTAGACCGTCTCGTGACTTTTATGACGCCCAGTATATGTATGTATTTACTCACTACTTTTTCTACTTATTATTCTTATCGCAGTCAATGAATGAATGCACATTATTTTTAATTTCAAAAACTTATATGCATTTCTTATGTCTGTAAAATAAAAGGTATTAAGTAAAACTTTTATCATTATTCTAAATGAGAATGTACTAAAGATCAGTTCAACTGCAATAACTTCTATGATGGTACTGGAACCAAATTAAACTAACCTTTTTATTTAATGGACTTTACATCTTTATGCATTATTTTCGAGGCCCGATTTTATACAGAGATTTTCAAGCCGTGAATGGTTCTATACCACACACGGTAAGCTATAACACACGGTAAGCTATAACACACGGTATGCGTTTATATTGGGATTATTAAGCCGTGAATGGTTCTATACCTCACACGGTAAGCTATAACACATGGTATGCGTTTATACAGAGATTTTCAAGCCGTGAATGGTTCTATACCACACACGGTAAGCTATAACACGCGGTATGCGTTTATACAGAGATTTTCAAGCCGTGCGAGGTTTTTTACCGCACACGGCATGTTAGAGTTCGTACAAAACGAAGTGGCACCGAGCAAGAGAGAGTGTATGATGTATATGTATGTGCACTCGTATCTACACTCTCTCTTGTTCAGTGCCACTTTGTTTTGTACGAACTCTATAATAGACTGTATACGTCTAGATAGAACTTGTAAGACTTGAAATTGCTTTATACTGCACGCAGTGAGCTATATCTCACGGATAGATATATATATATATATACATCTATATATTTAACTTGTGGAGCCTTGTATGCTTTTATACTAATTAATTTGAATAAAGTAAGTAAGGAGCTTCGAATTGTATGTGTCTCATGTTTGTATGTGTAATGTGATAAAGAAATCAACATTGACTATGCATGGTATTTCAACAATTAATTCAGTCAATTATTTGTCTTCACTTGTACTAAAAAATAGAAAATAATTGTATCTATGAGTGACTCATACCCTACTATTAGTAAAAGCTTGAGGCGCTTAATATCAATAATGAATCGAAAATTATCAATGCCTATATCTAGGCACTAATAGCCAAGGGACAGTTATTTGATGAGAAATACTCCTTCACTGGCTTTCATGTTCAGAACATATTTTCTAAGAACCTAGCAACTAGTATTTTTTTTTTACAGTGTAACGTGATGAACTAGAATAGAATAGAATAGAATAAAGTAAGAAAGTTAAATGAATATTTTAGTTAACATTAACAATATATTCTATATGATTTATGATTATGACGTAACTAACTAGCTAGCTTTTGGCATTTAAAGAGATGCGAATACTATGTGATATCCATTGTTGTATGTCGTTGAATATAATATAATAGTGTTATGTAGCTCAGTTGAGCTGAGCTAACTCCCAAGGGTGTTGTATGCATCCACCATTCAAGAAGATATTCTATAGAAATACCAAAGAAGCGAATGCTGCTATGGTACATTTAGATATAGTGGAATGTAATAGACCAAAGCGTAAGGTTACTCCACACTACCTATTTCTATGGGTAGGTATTTACTGATACGTAAAACGCAAACCGTTACTATCGTATATTGTATGTACTAAATTTATATGGCCATTAAATATGTCCAATTAAAGTTGCTTTAGGCTAAATATTATATGACATTAAACGATTTTGTACTTATTTATATTTGAGATTAACTGAAATGTAACGTGAAATGTTTTGAGACAAGTTAAACTTACTAAGAAATATGGTATTTTTTTAAATATAGAACTTAGATAAAATATAAAATTAAAAAAATAAAAACTCGATTGCCTTAAATAAACTTTGAAAAGAAAGGAATTCCAGTAGCTTACAAAGCGACTTTAACTGTCGGCGTTCATTATTGGGAAAATTGGAGCTGGTCTATTTTTAAATTGGCAACTTATAATAAGTTACAATGCAGAATTTCTGAGATATCACAATATTTGGATCGATTTTCGCCCGTATCTCAAAAACTATTCGACCAGTCATTAAATGCACCCGATTTTTGTATTTTTTGGGTCAAAATTACCTTATATACTGAGTTTTATCGAAATTGGAGATAGCAAAAATTTTTCGATTTTTTGCAATTTTTTTAAGGGGTACCCCTTCGAAAAATCGAGAAAATCGCAAAAAAATTTGTATTTTGGAATTTGATGAAACTCGGTGGATGGGGTAATTTTGATCCAAAAAGTATAAAAATCGGGTTACTTTAATGATTTTATGCAGAGTTTCTGAGATATCACAATATTTGGATCGATTTGAGTCCGTATCTCAAAAACTATTCGACCAGTCATCAAATGCACCCAATTTTTGTATTTTTTGGGTCAAAATTACCTTATATACTGAGTTTTATCGAAATTGGAGATGGCAAAAATTTTTCTATTGCAAATTATTATTTTTAACGATAAATAAAAAGCGAAGACATACACCTGAAATTTATAAGATTGTCGATTTGGACCATAAGTCTATGAGAGTCATCACTGAAGCCGTTAGAGATAGACGAAAATTTTATTTACAAATGTTGATTTTATAAAAATATCTTACTTTTACACAAACATTCAATATTAGTGTTAAATTCATAGATACATTTATTTATCTCTATGGATATATTTTATGTAATTTAACAAATTTAATAAATATTGATATTCCAATCATTGATTTACACCAGCATATGCAAGATATTAAATTTGTTCAGTTAGTCATTATCTTGGCTCTTTTTCTCAAATTTTTGATGTTGTAGTAAAATTTCAAAATAGATAGAAACTGCTTTATATATATATAATTATAATTTGACAAAGTAAAATTTTTTATGTTTATGAAGTGAAAAGTTTCTTGAAAAGAATTTTCTCTTTGATATTTTGTACATGTAATTTTGAAGCATGAAATGTAGTTTGTTTGTGGCAGCAAATAGGCAGCGGTACAGAGTAGCTCTCTTAAATACGTTCAACTTAAATATAAAAAATACACAATAAAAAAGAAATATATTCTAGCACATACACAGGTTATGGCAGAGAAGTGTGCGATTCTGAAAATGTAATAAAACAAAATCCATGTCATTTTTCCAAATAAATTTTTTTCCATTTTAATAACAATACTTTAAAAAGCATTCAAAAAAATTACATGAATTGAATTTTTAAGGTAGTACCAGCATGAAATCACTTTTCGACAGATTTGGCCGAATTTTTTTTCTCGGGTTTATAATAGCTTTATTTATGAATTCCTAAAATTTCATAATTTTTGACCGTTTAGATCGCGAGATATTTAAAGACAAAGTTCGCGATTTTGAGGGTCATGTCCCATTTAAAGCATGTAAAATGTCCGGTCTCTCCAACTATTTTTTATGATATTATTATATATTGAAGAAAAAGTAGAAAAAAATGTTTATACAATACAATTCTAAAAAAAAAAATTTAGAAATTAATTTTCACTTTCGAGATATTAATTTTGACGTAAATTGATCGAAATTGGGACGTTGGCATAATTATTTCCCATTTTAAACGGTCAAAATTTCTGAAACTTTGGGAATTAATAGTAAGCATTATTAAATTCTTAAATTTAATTTTTCGTTAAATTCTGTCGAAAAAAAAATTGTACCATTGCTTTAACATAGAAACTGCAAATACCATGCTGGAACATCCTTAAGTAATATGTAAATTTTTTTTGTAACTAAATCAAGTTGCGGACCTAAACTTGCGATATTTTCTGGTAAGTTTACCTGAAAAGGTATCTGAGAGAGACACTATTGGGATAAGCGACCAACAATGGTGAAAGCAATGAAATAAAATAACTTAAGTTTAGATGGTTCTAAACTTAAGGAATGTGATGGATAAATTGACCGTGTTATACCAATCCGTCAGCACTCCCGTCAATGGACGTCCGTTTTGCTAACGGTAATGTTTGTGCCTAAGTAGAACCGTATCATAATATTCAGAAAGTCATTAGCCCATCTTAGAAGTTTTCAGTCAATAATCCCTATATATTATAAATGTGAAAGTAAGCATTTTTGTTTGTTTGTTACGCTTCCACGCTAAAACAAGCGAATAGTTTTTAATGAAACTGTACAGCAATAGAACTGATATATCAGAATAACACATGAACTATAATTTATAAAGATATATTCAAAAATTCAAAATTACTTTATATACTGAGGTTTATCGAAAATGGAGATTGAAAAACAAAACATTTCTCGATTTTTTGCAATTTTTTTAAGGGGTACACCTCTTTGAAAAGATAGTCTTCAGTTTCGTGATGAGAGATTAGCTCACGCGTTCTTCATATGCAATATTTCGCGCTGATGTGGTTTTTTTTATAGCATTTCTAAAATCGCATGCTTCTCGGCCTCACCTTGAAAAGCTTACTGCATGAAAGTCGTAAGATATACACGATAGATTTAGATACACTGTAAATGTAAAAGATACCGCTAGTGATAGATATTTCCTTGCTTGCTTGCTTATAGCTTCATCTCCATAGGCATTTTAAGGAGAAGGTTCGTTATAACACTCAAGAGATTTTGAAAAAGTTAAACAACAATCGACACGCTTTTATTTTTCTTTTACCAAATTCAGTTTTGGTTTTGTAGGGTTTACATTTCTATATACGAATGTGTAGTATTATGTGTGTAAGTAAGAGTATACAGGATTGTTTAATAATACCTCTACACTTTCTTTATGAATATTTGAAGGTCAGCCCAAAACTGTTGTAGCTGTGTACTTTTTTAAAAGAGACTTCGAATTTTTTTTTAATTTGGTGGTTAGTTTAAAACCATTTAATGAAGGCGGAATAAATAAAGGCATTCGAAGATAAATCTTTGATTAGTCTACGGATGACGGAAATATAATGGTACCGCAAATTTTAAAACAACACTGAATATCATCATAGAAATTTGATTTAAATTAAGAGCCTGAATGGCCGAGCGGTCTAAGGCACTTAGGTTGCGGGTTCGAATCCAGACAGCGGCAGTGTGAACAATTTATAATTAATGGGAGTGCAGAATTGATCACATTGTCGTCGCTTGGATAAGAACGAAGCAACCGACTTCGCCCACATCAAAATGTAATTGTAAAAATGTTTTTAAATAATTAAAGATTATCAAATGATGATGTGGGTGGCCTCTGTTATAGGCGTATACGTCAGAGAAACGGGGGTGAAACCCCATTATTATTATATTATTATTATTTGATTTAAATTAAGATTAAATAAAAAGCGTAAGTCGTACCTAAACTTGCAAAGAATGTTGCCCCTCTTTTTCTTGCGAATCGGAGTGTTTATGGCGATCCATTCCAATTACGTCTGTATATACTCCGACCAAGATAGATGAAACATACGATTATACTCCGGCCAAGATAGATGAAACATACGATTTACTGAACTTTTGGGGACAGCAATGCCTCCTTTGCCAAGTTTGAGCTATTTACTTGAAATGAAAATAAACGATTTTCCACATTTTTCCAAACTAAACATTTTTGGGGGAAAAAAAGATCTGTCCAAAGTTATCGGGCGTAAAATTTTCAATCGATTTGTATGCATAAAATTTTTGTTTTCTTTCATTTTTTCTAAAAAATCGTTATCAATGTACAACTTTCCGAGTTTTTGATGGTTTTTTTAAATTTTTCTTCTGAAGTTAAAATGTGGAAAACGGGAATCTTGTTATAATGAAAAGAAAATTGTATATTCGTTAAAGAATTTGTACCGTAAAAAGTGGCAACCGCCAAAGGATCGAAATTGAACGCAATTTATTTCCAACTTTCTACAAGTACTTCTTATTCATCCTGTCGGTTTACTCTGCAGGATTCATTGTTGACTCTGAATAGCTTCTTTTATTGTACTACAAAGACTGACTAACTTACTATATCAGTTTAGTAGTAGGAACTAGGTAGCTATCTATACTACTGGTATATAATAACAACTATTGCCCTTGTTATATTTGGCTTCAACATTCTGTAAATTAGATTTATTTTCATTTTATATCGTTTTTTGACATTTAATTGGTAAAACAAGGCCTAAGAATGTTTCCATTTGTTTTATTACTAATTTCGTTTGTTATTTTTTTCTTTTTATGCCCTATTTTCTTCAAAATCGTATAATTCGTGTATGTTAGATGAGTAATGATTGTTTTATGAAAAAATTAACTTTTGCTAATCCTTTTTGTTTATAGTAAAGCTATTCGATTTAATGATTATTTGAATTTTCTTGTTTGAATTCTTTTGTTTTTTAATTAATAAACTAATTAAAGTTTTGAAGTCTACATACCTACAGTCAAAAATGATTATGACGACATTGAAGTCGTATTAATCGAAGTTAATTTTTTTTCCGTTTTTCATGATTTTTTCAAAGGGGTACCCCTTAAAAAAATTGCAAGAAATCGGAAAATTT
Source organism: Chrysoperla carnea (assembly GCF_905475395.1). Lineage (NCBI taxonomy): Eukaryota > Metazoa > Arthropoda > Insecta > Neuroptera > Chrysopidae > Chrysoperla > Chrysoperla carnea. The sequence goes on along the minus strand of NC_058338.1, from coordinate 11,020,961 downwards.
TTTTTATCTCCAATTTCGATAAAACTCAGTATATAAGGTAATTTTGACCCAAAAAGTACAAAAATCGGGTGCATTTGATGACTGGTCGAATAGTTTTTGAGATATGGACTAAAATCGATCCAAATATTGCGATATCTCGGAAACTCAGCATCCAATCATTAAATTAACCTTATATTTATACTTTTTGGACCAAAATTACCCCCTCTACCGAGTTTCATCTAATTCCGAAACAAAAATTTTTTTCCCGTTTTTCTCAATTTTTTCAAAGGGGTACGCCTTAAAAAAATTCGAATCAAAATGTTTTTTAATCTCCATTTTCGATAAAACTCAGTATACAAAGTAATTTTGAATTTTTAAATATAACTATATATAATTATAGTTCATGTGTTATTCTGATATATCAGTTATATTGCTGTACAATTTCATTAAAAACAATTCGCTTGTTTTAGCGTGAAAGCGTAACAAACAAACAAAAATGCTTACTTTCACATTTAAAATATATAAAGATTATTGACTAAAAACTTCATAGATTGGCTAATGACTTTCTGAATATTATGATACGGTTCTACTTAGGCACAAACATTACCGTTTACAAAACGGACAACCATAACATCGTAAATACAAATATAATTATACTCATTTCGAATAACAAAAAAATATCTTTATTAAAATCATTAAGAGAAAAATAATTTATTGAATTTCATTTTCCAAATAAATGAGATACCTTCAACTTTATATGCATAGCTATATTCACAACGCTAATATTAGTGAGTTTGATGATGACTACTCTAGTCAGTATGCTATCTCGCCCCCCCCTCCCGGCCATGATACCAAGCAATGAGTAAGGGTGTGATTATTATGATTATTAGCTGTATGTAAAAGTAGGGATGCTTTGAGAAAAGTAAAGCATATTAATTTTATCTTTTCAACGATTGTTATTTTTTAGTGTGAAAAACATTATTTTTGTTGAACTTTTAATGTTATTTGTAATATCGTTAACCATTTATCTATTCGCATTTTCTTCTTTCACATCATTTTCACGTTTTTTTTAACTTGTAACAATTGATACACTATTTTTCACATACCTAAACGTAATAAGTGTACCAAAATATATTTTTGAAAATACTGTTAAAATTGAAGTGCCGTAGGTCAGAAAAATAACAGGAAAGGAAAGTAATTTTCTCGTCCTAGATCAGAAAAGTAATTTTCCCATACTGTTTCATCAATTTTCTCGCCAGAAAATCGGGTTTTCTGGCGTAAAACGCTCCTTCGTGTGCATTTCGTAAAATTGCGTATGCATTTCGTAGAAAAGGTACTTTTCTGGACTGCTAGGGTTGCTAATAGTCGTGGGGAAATGTATTCCTTTCTTACTAAATACACAAACGACTATTTACTTTTTCTTTACTAAGGCAATAATTCACAAGAATAATTCGAGTGAAATCGTAAAATCGCAAATTTTCAATATCGCTACATAAGTAAAAAAAGCACCATTGTACGGCGAAATAGATTTGGGTAAATTCAAAATGGGTATTTGCGATTTAAATTCAATGTAGAATTTTTTTCGCAATCACAATATTGCTTATACTTTGTATAAGCATATAAAAAATCGAATACTGATAAAATTTCTTTCATTTAAGGACGCTGTACCTTGAGGATAGCATAAAGTATTAAACTTGAAACAAAACAAAAAAAAGACATTCACACATCGCTTACTCACAAAAAGGTGCAGTTTTATTGTTATGGTTTTTTGTTTGGTAGGGCGAGTTCGAAAATAGCTTTATTACCAACGAGTCACAATTGATTTGAGTACAAGATCTTTTTTTTTATCTTTATTGAAGAATAAAAATTGTTTTTCAATAGATATTACGTTTTATAGTACGTTTTCGTATTTTTTAATCCAATTGAAACGTTATTTCTTGAACAGAATAATTTCCGCCAATTTTAAGTATGTTTAAAAATTGATTTTTTTTCTTTAGGTTAGTGTCTTATTGTAAACAAAATATAAAAATATTTATACTTAAGGTAGTTTGGTAGCCAAATCTCTAAAAGCGCATTGTTTAAATAATAAAAATCAAAAAGCTCTTTCTTGTGTCTGTTTCTTCTTGTCTAAGCGAGATCTTCCTTATTCCTTTATCAAATTCAATAATTTACCACTCATTTTGAAGTTTATTAATGGCTAATAAGGAAAAATTGTCTCTTGATATAAAAATGTACCGCTTAGAAAAAAACAGGCTAAAGAAATAGTATTCAGATATAATAATTTTATTCAGTATGTAATTTGTATATCATATCTGTGATAAAATTGCCTATAAATAAAAAGAAAGTAAATTACTCACTTAAGAAAGTAAATTACTCAAGAAAGTAAATTTTCTCTTAGTATTTAAGTCATTTTTTTAAGAATTCTCATTTATCGAAGGGCTAAAATCTAAATATAAGTTAGGAATTTATTTAGAAGTGAAACCATTAAGTAATTTTTTTGCCTTGGTAACAAGTAGTCTATTATTGAGGTGGAAATAGAATTAATTAATAAAAACTATTTTTTTGTCCACAGATATTCAAGAATTTTATGAATTAACGCTTATGGATGATACCAAGTCCATTCAACAGAAAACAGCAGAAACAATTCGAATTGCTAATAAATGGGAAACAAATGATGGGCCAATAGCACCTTCGTACACAAATAATGATGTAAGTCTTTTTTATTTGAGTATACTGTAGTAATTTTACTATATGTTTTCATTTTTCTTCGAATATTATTATTTATGCCACGTTATCATTACGATATATACAGGGTGAATCATTTTAGTTTACTATGACTAATGGCTCGATTTATAGTAAACCAATCAAAGAATAACTAAAACAAAAGTTGTTGAGTTTGATGGGGGACATAGAATAACACTTTAAATTGAAAGTTGGTCCTTAAAAACAATTATCAAGGGCAATAATAGTCATTTGTCTATGTTAATAACTTTTAAGTCCGGTTAAATTAAGGCCAAATGACCTTTAGATTTTAATTTTAGGTCAAAGTCACGGGCACAGGCGAATCACGGGTACAGGTCCTCTATTGACAAATTTGGGCTTAAGCATTTTTCTGTAGTAAGCGTGTTTTCTTTCGATTAAATGGAATTAATATTTTTATGATACATTTCTCCTAAAAAATAACGATTTTCGAAAAAGTGTTTTGGTTAAAAAATGTTAATTTTTGTACGATGATTAACTTTCTTATTTAAAGTGTTATTCTGTATCTTACTTTGTGGGATCAAAATTGACTATTAAAGCAAACCGGAGAATTATGTCCAATCTTATGTCAGAACAAGATGTCCACCATTAACTTTTGTTTCAAGTTATTTTTGATTGGCTGACTACAAAACGAGTTATTAACCATAATAAATTTAAATGTCTTTTCGCTTTAATAGAAGACTAATTTTATTTCCTTTATTATTGAAATGAACTATCAGATCCAATGGCGCGAAAACAAACAATTACAAATAGAAAATTATACATAGATAACGCGAGGGATATGCTAGCGTCTAAGTAGATGCGATATGATGAATGAGAGAGAAGACTGCCAGTTAGTTTGTATGTGTCCTTATCATAGTCATATGTCATAATCATATGATGCATAGATATTAAGTGTAATGCTAACAATATGTAGCCAATGACATATAGATTAAACAAGGACACATAGGAACTAATTGGCAATCTTCTCTGTCATTCACCATATCGCAAATTTTTGGCCATGGCGTTCTCTATGTATAATATTCTATGCAATTACACAAACAACTGGATTGCTATACTTGTCTTAAAGTAAATGCGAAATTATTTGTTGAGGTTAGAATTGTGATTTGAAGGAATTCTAACATTTGATAGAAGTGGTGTCTAGATTCAAATTCAAGGCTCATTCTTTCCGAACAGATTCCGAAATGTATAAATATTTAATCCAATAACCATTATACAATATTTAACTCCTTTGAATGAAGCATAGAACACACATATTCATTTATTTATTATAAATTTGAATAAAACCACATCAATATAACATCATGAATCAAGAATAGAACCTGTTAAATAAACGTGAAAGCACAAACAAACTTGTTTGTGTGTTTGACTATGTGTGTACGTACGTGTGTGTATCAAATCAACAATTAATAATGATCGGTTTTGGAGTAGGTATCTGCAAAATCAATTCCATTAATGTAATTTAACTGTTTGTAATGTGTTTTGTTTCAATATACCAATATTTTTACTGACTGATTTATTAAAAATGGAATGTTGTTCGGCTGAATAAGGAAAGCTTAAGGCATGAGCAAAAGTGGTCTTTAAAATCAAATGACAGCGACTTTGCTAGTGCTGATAACGAAAAACGAAAGAAGCTGCGGATAAGGTTTGATGCGACCCTTGAAGTCCGCACGAATAACTTCCCAGCATAATAAATAGTTATTAACAATTTGAAAAAAAAGGATAATAATAATAAAAACTTGATCGATTCGAAACGATTCAGGCTAATGTTATGAAATTATTTTCAAATCATATTGTCGTTAATACACTTCGGTCGACACCTCAACGAAGTCGATACCATTTTTTGTCGATATCACACACACACACACGTTCTTCTTCTCTTAATTGGCCTTATCCCTACCATGCTGGAAATTTTGATTTCGAAAATCGAAAATTACAATAACTTTCTATACTGGGAAGTTAAAAAAAATTCCACCACCGAGCTCCTTTCTTACAAAGAGTTTTTCTTTACTTACTACTGTTTGTCGTCCAACTGCCTACCAGTTTGTCGTCCGAGCCGTGGGTACGTTTGCCTGTCTGATGTCCTGATCAAACAGAGTTCTATCTTTGCAGAACAGCGATGTAGAACTTGCATAGAAAATAACAATTCAATGAGAATTTTTGGGTTCTTACTTGAGGGCATTCTGATGCGATCTCGATGTACGAATGGCATCTACGATGACAGTCTACTGCATGAAAGAAATAAGGTGACGAAGACGAGAAAATTGGGCTTGCAGACAAGAGTTTCTGAAGGATTCGACAACCATATTGACTGAGTATCCATTATTATTATTATTATTATCCCAAATAATTTTCAATTGAGCCATTATGGATGCATCTTGTATTTATACAGTGTGTTTGTTTGTTTTGTACCTATATCTTGTGTATAGTATGTACAGAATAATATAATATAATATACAGATAATGTAATCTATTTATGTATACTCAAAGAGAATGTAAATGTGTACAATATAAGCAGAGTGGTACTATACAGTGTGTGTTTGAAGCATCTTGGGATATAAATATGTCTGTAGTATGACTGAATACAGAATACATTCGTTTAGTAATGCATCTAAAAGAGAGGTATTATATACATGCATTGAATTACTTGGAAGACACTTGGAGGTGGGAGTTTTTTACTTACAGATAACTAGTAAGTTAGTATGCAACAAATCTCCCACTCTCTGCATGTAGTATGCAACAAATCTCCCACTCTCTGCATGCATACAACGCAACAGCTTGTCCTATCGTATCTGTTTATCGTATCTGTAGTGTTACAATACATGAATAATACCTCTCTTTTGATGCATTACTAAACGAATGTATTCTGTATTCAGTCATACTACAGACATATTTATATCCCAAGATGGTTCAAACACAGGCTGTATAGTTACTATTCGCTTCGTGTAGAAACGAATGTAATGCCGTTTCCCTGACATATTTTTTTTTATATAATATCTCAATATCATTTTATATTTCATTATTTTTGTATTGTTAAATACCATTTATACATTTATCTGTAATTATTATACATGTAAAAAATCATTAAAAAGCTTCTGCCCAACTTTTTCATTCATGTATTAATATTGAATATAACTTTTAATAAATTGCAATTATTTATTAAGGAGACATGTAAGGATTAAATAATATTAGGGATTTTAATAAAACATTACAAGGGATTTCAATAAAGCATGATTAACAAAGTTTCCAAAAATCACAAAAAATTTCAATGCCATCGCGCTTTTTATTATTATTTTATCGTTCAAAGTTAGCTGAAAAAATGATGAATCATATAGGTTATCCTTATCAATTGGATATTTCTATATCAAAAAATCTAGAGAGTGTGATAAAAAAACTATATAAAATATTTAGACAGTCTTGTTGTTTATAAAAATACCATAAAAATATAAGGTTGTCAATAATATAAAAACAAAATTTTCATTTAATTATGAGTTCATCAAAGATCCATCATTTGATGAACAGAGACGACTATTGTTAGAGTATTGATGATTGAAGAAAGATATCTATATTATCAAATTTATAAGCAGCACTTGCACACAATATATTATATATTTTTGTACCTGCGTGGTATTTAAAAGCTAAAAATAACACATTATTTGACTACAAATTATGTAGGTATTTGGTTTATATGTATGTACCGTGCATATCAACCAAAACTATAGGGAAACAAACACCTTAAAACGCTGCACTTGAAAAACATTGTAGAAAGTTTCGTAGGCTCGTCAAAAGGGAACTCTCGAAGGTTAAAGTATGTATATTAATCATTTAACAAAAAGGGTGCTGTTCCTTGAAATATCATATATGTTCTCTTACCAAAGAATACATTCTTTACAACTGAAAAATCGGCGATTTTGCCTAGATTAATATGTAGGATGATAGAAATACATTCACTACTACCAAATACTCACAAAGTTATCAATAGTTTAAGTACCTTAATTGTAATGAACCAATTGAAGAGCTACGTGATACATAGTACGCTGTACATTCCATTATATGTATCCAACAGGAGCAAGCTGAGGATGGAGGATAGTATGAGTTAGATTTTCACTAAATATTATTTATTCAATTATCATTTATTTGTATATAGACGGCTAAAAGCATGTGTAGAATGTGTACCTATATTGGTATTGGTATTGGAATGGAATCGATAAAACAATTTATATTGATATAAACTAAATGAATATAAATTCTGTTTTTAAGGGTAATTAGGTTACATTTGGAGGAGAGAATTACACTGATATTTCTAAATCGAACGTTGTATAAGATAACACATACAGGTGATTAAAAAAATGAAAACTTAGTATTTGGTTTTTTTTTTAAACGGGCAGGACGTTCACGATCAAACAGGGATCATCTTTCTCCTCTTTGAATAATAATAATAATTATATATTCCAATCGATAACGTATCTTTATGTTTTAAGGTATCTTGATCAATGATCTGTGTGGATTGCTTTAAATGATCGGGTTTGTCCAAAACTCAAATAGCCAGATCATTTAAATTTCACACTAAAGTTAAGCATATTACAGGTGGGTAAAATGAGCATACGAGAAGTTCACGAGGGTAATGAAAAATTTTAGTTATATCTTTGACTTTTTATTAACATTTTGGTGTACTCCAACCCACAGAAACATCTCCGGAAGGGGTGGAAATAGAAAGGAAATAATTTTGGAAAGTTTCACCCTGAAGAATCTTGTTTAACTGACACTTTTTAAGTGGAATACTTAATTGGTGAATGAGATTTGGGGAGGGGAGATTTACCTGGCGTCATTGTGGCGTTTTTTTAGGTTCCCAGCAACAATTGCACACGATTTAACTCAAATGTTCTTTAAAAATGGATCATTTAAAGCACTGAAGGCAATATTTGAGTTTCTTAAAGGTTCTGGAGCTTTAATCAGCAGTAGTAGATAATGCAGTTCTCCGGACTGTTCGATTTTCATGAATCAAAAATATTTTGTGTTATATGTAGATAAAAAGGCTTATAAATATGTACGTTAAATATTGGTCAATATGTATATTTGAGCATAATAAAATATTTTACCACTTGCCTGTTTCGCTATTGTAACGGCATTCTGTTATGTAAACGATAGGTTTATTTTGAGCAACAATATAGTTATTCAGTTTCGGTAGACCGTATTAAATAGACATACAATTTTAACAAATGAACTCTTCTATATCTATTTGGTGGTTTGTTAATCCTTTATTTAGAAAAATAGCTGGTAATCTTTATCATTTTGTGAAAAAAAAGAATATATATAAAATTTCTGGTTTTAATTTTCTAATAAAAAGTGACAGTTTTCATTACGAATGCAATGCAGGTATGTAACGAATTTTTATTACAAAAAATCTATAGGAAATTAATAATCAATTTTCGTCTAAACCGGACAAGCATAAGTTTATATCAAAAAAAAAAGGAGAACGAAACACAAAAAATGTTTTGCCTTTTCGAATTTTTCGTGTCTAGAAAAACAAAATTCCTGTTTTTGAGAATGGATTAATATTTCTTTAATTACAGTAAATTGATTACGATAATCCAAGCACTTTTTTTTAAAAATGGTACAGAAAATATAAAAACAGATCTATTCTACGAAATAAACTGAAATCATCTGCTTTTGTTGATTTAATTTTTTCCTAGAAAATTCTTTATATATTAAATTCTATTCTATAGTTATTAAAAACTATTTTTATTAAAAGATTATGTCCTGGTTGGCAACAGCAATATGGCAGGTTGACGATTATTATTCTATCTATTTTATATAAAAATGTGTTCCTAAAAATACAAAAAGCATATTGTCCAACTTAAAATTACAATTGTTATCAGAATGAAGTAGCTTAATAATAGCTTTATCAACAATCATTTAGTTTAGTCTATCTACCTTCTACCTTCTAGTTACATTTCTTATAGTATCTTCAATGTATCCCAATATAACGAAAAGAATATTAGTACAATAAAGTCGAAAATAATTGGATCAATAAGTCATAACCTCTATGTGATTCAACTAGTGATGAGCAATATCAATATCAAGATTTTCAAGACTTGCACGAATTTTTCCTTAACACAGATTTTTTGGGGAAACTTCGAATTTCTATGTTATTCATTTCATACTAATCGAAATATTTTGTGAAATGATTTTTATGCACTTAAATATGATTGTGTTGTGAGTTTTCATAGCAAAGCATTCGATGAAAAATTCACGAGAGTATTTTTTTATTAAAATTGGGCAAAAATGAATAAATATTAAAATAGTTTTTTATTTTTTCATAATAATAATGGGGGTTTAACCTCCGTTTTTGTGACGCATGCCTAATCACAGAGGCCACCCACATCATTATTTGTTAATCTTTATTTATTCCATTACAAACATATTTACAATTACATTTTTGATGTGGGTGGAATCGGTTACTTCGTTCTTATCCAAGCGACGACAATATGATCAATTCTGCACTCCCATTAATTATAAATTGTTCACACTGCCGTTACCTGGATTCGAACTCGCAACCTAAGTCTAAATAGTCTAACGTTCTAAGACTAGCGCCTTAGACCGCTCGGCCATTTAGGCTCTTATTTTTTCATAATGCACATATTTGGTTCAATTTTTCCCAATTTTAATCGAAAACAACAATTTGTTTATATCCAAGGAGCTGATTTCAGTTGGTTGTAGTTTAGCAGAATTTATTAACATTCAGCTATTCACTTTTGACATCGAATGTACCGACTCTCCAGAAATTGAGAAAGTCCGATAGGAATATTCATGGTTGTTTAGAAACGTAGACAATTTTGAACAGATAATAAAGGAAACGGTTTAAGAAATCACTCCCGAGATATTTAGGAATGTATTCAATCAATTTTGTAAAATAACAATTACATTTATGGAACACGAAGGTGGATACGTTGAGGCAAAAAAGGGCTGAAGATAACTATTTAGAAAGTCAATGAAAACGATTTAATTTTTTTTGAATCATAGTATACAATCCGGATACAATAAACTGGATATTATTATATACCTACAGCTTCAATATTTTGGATAGTATATGGGTTAGGATATATTTTACAGGATTCATGTTCCTGTTATATAGAATATATTTATATACCTAACGGATATAAAATTGTTAAGAATGAACATTGTTAGAGAGGATTTAGTTCGTTGAATAAGCATCCCTGCCTCAATAACAGTCGCAGTAGGGATTGTGGAGGGAATGTGAATGTTTGTTGGTATGTAACATGTAGGTATTATTATTGAGTCAGTCAGTCAGCAGTAACTTAGTGTATACGTATGTGAATGTGTTTTTTTTCCATCGATGACTTGTTTTCAAATCGATTTTCCTTCTTTATATTACTGTACAATTGTCGACAATTTTATTATAGCTTTCTCGTTTTTAGTCAGCATGTTGTAAGTTATTATATCGAGTATGATACAAGTTTTTGTAATATTATATGCTCCAATATGTACTGGTACAGGAGCTCGCAACGTCGGCAAAAAAAGAATTTTAATATTGCCGATTTTATGATATGTTGTTCCCCTTGCTCTTTCTGTTAGAGCTTGGGCGGTCTGGCTACCGGAAGTGGTTGCGTTTAGTACTGCGCTGCCTAAAAGTTATGAAAAATGACATTTGTGAATATATATCTTTGCGTTCAGAAATGGGACACAATGATTTTTTAAAGAAAGAAGAATGGGTCGATTTTTATTGTTATTATTATTATATATGGCCTTCTCTCGTAATTAAAACCGTACAGAGTTATCAAAAAATAAAATAAGAAACGTTCAATATAAGAAAAATTAAATAAATTAAAAAAATTCAATAGAAATAATATAATAAATTTAAAAAAAAAAAAAAAATTGGTGACTGCCGCTGGATTTGAACTAGTAATCACTAAAATAATTTAAGCTAGCGCCTTAACGGCCACAGCCATGTACCACGCTTGACAAAAAGACATAACATAAGATATATATTCAACAAATGTCATTTATTTTTCATAACTTTTAGGCTGCGCAGTACTAAACGCAACCACTTCCGGCAACCAGACCGCCCAAGCTCTAACAGAAAGAGCAAGGGGAACAACATATCAAAAAATCAGCAATAATAAAATTCTCTCTCGAAAACGTTGCGAACTCCTATACTATACAATATGACTCTAATTCATCATGGTAAACAAATATAATACGAATTTCTACTGCTAGGGTATAATTTTTTACTACTAGGGTATACTTTTGTTTGAAAGCCTCGTTATTTGCCAAGTATGGAACCTGCTTGGCAGATCTATCTTAATTATATCTTCATATAGTTAAGTATATATTTACATTTTTGAAAGATAAATTGTAAACAGCAGTTTAACGATTGGAAATGGTAGAGGAAGTTATTAGGAATACAAAATAAACCTATTTCCCAGTAGGAAAGTTGGAGGGTGTTTTGGAGGGGGGTGAAAAAGGGTTGGTATTTTTAATAATTGCCTTTTCTGAATAAAGTTGCGGTCAAAATGAAATGCGTTCAATTGGTTGACGCGAGTGCTGATGGGTAGGGTATCAAGTATACGTGGTCATATTTAGCGAAAATGGCCTACCTCATACCATACTCAATAAATCACACGTTGTGGGATACGGATATAACAGAAGGTTGCAATACCTAATTTGGTGTAGACTATAAGCCCATACTAAAAATTTTTGGATCAAATGACCCACCAAGAGTCATATTGAAAAAGATGCTCCTATATGTAAAAGTAATTTTAAGCACCATGGCGTCAGTTTTGCGCGGTATAGGTGAGAATATGAAGGTCACACCCCTTGGTGTCTCCACCCCTACACCAGCTAATATGTACGGCGTTGCTGGATATTAACTATGCATATTCTCGAATTAAAGAAAAGCCTTATAGAAATAAATCCAATAACTTCGGTACCGGAAGTTAGAGAAAATTGATGTCTTTTTCGATATGGTACCTAACCATATCGACTATGGAACCAATTATCGATATGGTACATTAAAAATGACGGTACTCTTGGGAAAAAATTTTCTTAGGAAATGGAATCTTTTCTTCAAATAATTACAAAAATTTCCATACGGTGTCGACTTATAATTGAACCCACTGTATACATAACAATATATTTTTTTTATATCAAAATAAATATTATATTTTGACATTATAGGTACGATACCTACCTATAAACCTCAACCTAAGCTGAATTTCCTTTATGCAATGACTGTTAATATTATTGCTTCACAAATAATTGTTCTTAGAAAAAAAATTATACATACGTAGTGTTTATTTTGAAAATACAAAATTATTAATGGATACAGTTTTATAAATAAAGATAAAAAATGATGTTGGTGGCCTCTGTTATAGACGTACATGCCTTAGGAACGTAGGTTAAACCCCATTAGTAATAAATTATTATTCTAAACAAAAAAAAGAAATTTTTATTTTTTAAATTTGTTTAAGGTCCTTTTTTAACAACTAGGTTATTAGCAATCGTAGAGGCAAAAAAACTTGTTTTAATTTATATTTAGTGAATTATTCGAGTTTATATGTTTTTTTTTAATAGGCAACTTATATGTATGTAGAATAAGTAGTAAAGCATAACTAACTACCATTGGTGAGTTTAAGTAAGTCAATTGATCGCGTTAGAATTATACTTTGTAATTAATACTTTGTTTTATTTTATTTTTTTCGAGTTATTTAACGATAAAGGCATTTTTTCCCACCCTTGGGGCTAGATCGCACAAATTTTTGTTTTTAATTTTTTTAAGTAAGCTTTAAACAATGCAGTCGCACAATTTTTATAAAGATTCATTGACTTTCCCTGGATTCCGAAATTTTAAGATATTTATATCTTACGGTCTGTTGTGTATATGAAATAGAAAAATTTTCAAGACGCATTCTATATAAATATTTATTATCTCCTCGATATTTCAATATTTGTATTCAGCTAATATACTTTATTCACATTTGTTGTTTAAGTTAGTGAACCATTAGTATTATGAATCAATAAAATTACTATCGGAAATTTGGTAATAATGAAAATGAAAGAATGCTATATAATGCTAACTTTCATATACAAAAGACACCATATATAAATGATTTACTAACACTATAAATATTATACTCTCTATTACTACTTTATATACAGTATGTCCCGTGAGTCGATGCACAGAATTTAAGAGCGTACTCTTTAACGAGACAATTTTAAGTTGAAAATACTTACCTTATATAATTTTGTTTAAAACCCAATCGTTAAACAGTAGTGGACACTATTATTACAAATTTTTCTTCGTACATTACTCGAGGGACTATTTTCGACCATTATGTTAAGAGTAGTTTCTTCGCCGGAAGGGACCGTTCTTACAAATGACCATGCATATGTAAGAACGCTTGTTTATTAGGAGATATTTTAAGCTATGTCCATCTAGTCAGAGGACCACCTGTATATATGTATATATTATATATATATAATATCAATAAAAAAAATAGATGATCGGTCCACTTCAGATCGTCAGTCGCCTATCAATAATATTTGACTATTTATATAACTTGGCTACTTATCGTATAAAATGTGTTTGAAGAACCAATAGAAATCCACCGAAATCAAACTCAAACATTGATTGGGGATTGTTGCTAGGGTGGACTACAATTTCTCTGATATTCAACCAAAATGGCATGTTTCCAATTTCCAATAATCTAATCGATTCGGCACTATATTCAGCCAAACAGGCAAAGGAATAGTTTAGGAATATCAACCACCTAGTTGAAGGAACATCAACCACAGCAGGAAACGTTATAGGATTGACTATAACTACCCTCTCGACATAATTTCATATATGAACCCCACTCTACATTCACGGCGTAAGTTTACTTCTTCTTTTCTTACAACCAAGAACCACTGATTAAAAATCATATGGTTAACACTTTACAAATGTTTTATGACAAGAAATCGATTAGGAAATATACATAAACCTTCAGATTTTCAAGATGAACCTTTATGAAGTCTTACATACACAAGGAAACAAATTTCACGGAGGTGATTGAAAAACTATAAAATTGTGTTGGGTCAACCTAGGCAACTCTCCCGTATCTATAAATAAACATTTTGAATTCTGTGAAATATATAGGAATAAACATTTTCAATAAATGTCATTAATAGTGTTGATATATTTATTCATATTTGATATTTGAGTATAAGTACCTAAATATATTTATTATACGAATATTCAACTCTTTGATGAGTAAAGAGAACACTACTCGCATTTAGAAATAATATTCCAGCTTTGTGAGTTTGACGCTGGTAAACCTTACAATGTCTTTACTATCCATTATTGCTACAATGAAAGCCGAGAATATATCAATCAGATTATAAACTTCCTATAGTTATTGATAGACTGGCAAAATATATTTGAGAGATAGATGGTAAATAATCACGACGGGCGACCAATGTCGAATAATTGATTTTTAATTTTTGAAAATGTACTAAAAAAACCGAAAAATTTGGTTAGATTCTTAGATCTTAGATCTTTCAGATATCAATAATTATAATATTTGTGTTTGAAAAAAATTGAAACTCTAAAAAAGAGAGGTGGGACGATAAAAAAAATCCATCAACGATCCGAGACAAATCGATGGAAACTATAAAAAAATCAAGACAATATCAGAGACATTTCCTCCCGTTTCGTTTCGGAGCAACATTGCAGATCAACTAGTTTTTTAATAAAGCAGAGGTACCCGCGGCTAAAAACAGGCTACAGTAATAATATATGGTTAGTAATTTACTTTATTTTTATTTATAGGCAACTTTATTACAGATATGCTATGCAAATTATATAATGAACAAAATAATCTTAATATTATTACTCTAGCATTTTTACTATCTGTGAAAAGTCAAAGTCGGTGCTTATAGGACATTTCATACCTGAACCTGAACTTGAAAAAGGAAATGACCAATTATATTTAAATTTCCTGTATTTCCTGTTAACGATATTAAAACATTTTTAAATATGTATGTAACAATTTTTATTTTATATAATGAGAATAACGTAACTAAATGCCTAAAACATATAAATTTTCCAATAATACCTACCTGCCGTTATTATAATATGGTTGAATGAATGCAGTATTGAAGAGGCTCAAATGAGGATTTGGTTGGTCAGTCATTTGTGCCCAAATCTACTTGATAAATAGAATATCTAGACTAGGTAGGTACTTGATAAAGCACAATTCTATAATATTGGCCAAATAAATACAATTTGAGGAATTCTATGTAATAACACATTGGAAAACAAAAACTACGAACGATAAAAATTATTGATATTTGTTCCAAAATAATATTAAATAATCAATGTAATCCATATATAAAAACCATAAACTTATATGTACATCCATCAAATTATATTAATAAAGTGGTTTATGGTTACCATGGAAATAACCTGAAATAAAAAGCATGTACGGTGCCAATTCCACTAATTGCAAAATGTATTGTTAAGACTTTCTAAGTTTTCATTGGCGTTTATTTCTAGAAATACAAATAAATAATCAAACAAATTTTACTAATAGAAAAATTAAAAATCGCAATAGGCAGACTTTAGCTGCAAATCTACCTTGATAGATTTCAGTCAAATAAATGCAAGAATTTTTGAGTTTATACATTTTTGGGACAGTAAGGTTAATTTGGATGGTGACCTGGCAATATATAAAACTGTAGTTCTTGTATTAATTAGTCCTCCCTAAATTCAAAAGTATTCATTTTACCTGAATAATACAATGAATTGCTGTTGTTCCTCTTGTTGTATAAAATGTATTGAGAATGCATGGACCAATCCCTGACATCTACTTAGAAATTTAGGTTAAAATCACTTACCGAATTCAAGTATGTTTATATGATTTGATGAGTATTTTCGTATTTCTTCTTCTACCTAATAATTACCCCATTTTGCTAAATATATAAAACTCACTTTATGGTGAAATGGTTACTGTATTAAAAAGGATAAATACGTAACAGTTTTATTTGTTTGCTATGCTCTTAAAAAGCGGAAGCTGCGTAAGCTTAGCAAAGCTATTTTAAGCAAAGTGTAAAACAACATAAATTTATTGTAATATAAGCAAAATTTCCTCTGGAAAGACAATTCAAAAAATCCTTCCACTTTGTCTTACCAAGTAGATGCTATAAAATGGTATTAGATGCTACAATTGGGCTAAATTTTATGGAGAGTGTTCTTAGATATGTTTCAAATACGAGTTTAGGGTTCCGTAACCAATAAATTCGGTTTTTATTTTTTTATTTTGCAAATTTCACTTGTTTTGATAATTAAATAGTAACGATTATAATAATAGTAATGCAAAATGAAATAATACCACAAAATTTAATTTTGGTGCATTATTATTTTATGTTTTACCTACCAAATGAAATCAAATCCGTGCAACGTGGGTGGGATCCATTTAATATAATTATGTTGCACATTCTAATTTGTGTATACCAGGTGAGACGGTATAACTACGTCACCTCTCAGTTATAAAACTCCAAAGGTTAGTTTAAATTGATAATTTGCATGTTTATATACCATGTATATCTGAAATATATCATTATACCATGGATATATGAATTATATCAAGGTAAACTAAGCTTAAAAATAATGATGCTACCAACAAAATTTTGGTATAGGTATTCGTAAAATCACCTAAAAAGTCAATTTCCGGTTGTCCGTCTGTTATCACGGTAACTTAAAAACGAAAAGAGATATCAATAAGAAAATATATATAAATAAATGATAAAAATGATACGTTTGCTACTTTGTGTGTAAGAGTGGCAATCATATCTTTACATAATATTTCAACAATTAACTCAGTCAATTGCTTGTTTTCACTTGTTGAATTTAATTTTTTTCGAAAATTTACTGAAAATGTATAAATTAAAAAATGTTTGAATTTGTGGCAAAAAAAGAAATGAAACTTCTCTATCCCATTTATCAAAAACCATAATAATTTAATGTCAAAAAACATATTTTCTTTCTCATAGCCAATAATAGACATTTTAATTTCAATTACGATTCGTGCATTATTGTTTCGGACAGACAATGATAAGTTGGACATATACAAGGGTTGTTTTAAATATGTTTTTAAAGCTCACAATTTAATTTTACTGGTTTGATCTTTTAAAATAACTGATATTTATTAAGGTAGTATCAGCAACCAGCATGAAATCACTTTTCGACAGATTTGGCCGAATTTTTTTTCTCGGGTTTATAATAGCTTTATTTATGAATTCCTAAAATTTCATAATTTTTGACCGTTTAGATCGCGAGATATTTAAAGACAAAGTTCGCGATTTTGAGGTTCATGTCCCATTTAAAGCATGTAAAATGTCCGGTCTCTCCAACTATTTTTTATGATATTATTATATATTGAAGAAAAAGTATAAAAAAATGTTTATACAATACAATTCTAAAAAAAAAATTTAGAAATTAATTTTCACTTTCGAGATATTAATTTTGACGTAAATTGATCGAAATTGGGACGTTGGCATAATTATTTCCCATTTTAAACGGTCAAAATTTCTGAAACTTTGGGAATTAATAGTAAGCATTATTAAATTCTTAAATTTAATTTTTCGTTAAATTCTGTCGAAAAAAAAATTGTACCATTGCTTTAACATAGAAACTGCAAATACCATGCTGGAACATCGTTAAAATTATAAATTCGAATAAATTAAATATCATGGTCCGTTGTTTATTCTAACATTATGAGCCTCCATGGTGGGAATGTGTTTGAAATTTTACCTGGCACATTCTGCACTTACTGCCTACATAAAAAGTGGTTTTACATTATTATTAAAAGCTCCATACTTTGATTATATTATATTACTAATTAATTAAATATAATTTGATTATTTGTAAAAACATGCTATTTGAATTGAAAATAAACAAAATTTGGGAATAGATTGAAACTTATTATATCTCTAACAAAGTTATTAGCGAAATATTTCATGCAACGCATGAGCAAATCTCTCATCACGCGATTGAAGATTAGCGAACGATTGACATGGGTGCTGACGTGTTAATATAATATTATAATACTTTACTCAACAATATCTTTACTTTATTGGTTAAAGAGTACACATAACTTCATAACTATTAGGTTTTGATCTAAACTACATATGGCACTTTCGACTTAAAAGTGTCCAAAGAATTCTCTGTTAAGCTATGTCCATTCTGTTACGGGACACCGTGTATATACAGATTCTAGACAATTCTAAATGTAGACATTTTAAAACAGGATATTCGATTATGTGATAAAAATTTTGTCATAGTACTGTGCAAAACATATGTTGCCTTTTTATAAAGGAAGCTTTGTTGCTATGTTATATGTTAACAGCACATACATGATGCATACACTTTACTGGATAAATATTTTTGCATGATCATCACAAATCTTTTAGCACACACAAAGCGGAACTAAAGTATTTTTTCAATGATCAACTCTGACGATCACGACACATTACTTACACATACTTCTTTCAACCGGTTCTACTATTCGAACTTTGTGTTAGACGCCATATTCATTTTCTTTTACACAATTTCACAGATCGATTGAAGACCAATTGGTATGCAATATTATTAAATTCATATAAAAAATATCTTTTTTAAGTGAAACAAGATTTTGTTCCATGTTTGCTTGCATACAAAATCATTTTTGCAAGAAAATGCTTAACATTATGCACATATCATATTAATTTTTAAAAGTTAATTATAACTTAAAAAAATTAAGAATACCTACATCTTATGTGTTATGTACACAATTTAATCCCCTCCGTATCTATATTAATATATAATCAGATACCTTCCACATTTAAGTGTCTCTGTATTGGTGAAATAATTTGGTTAAAACTGCTCTATCACATCCAAAATTTATCCAATTTTAATAAATCAAGTATGTAATCCTACTAAATTTGGGTCATACTTTTTAAATTTGTGGTCAAAATTAATCTAGCTATAAAAGATTTCAAGAATGTGGAGTCCTCGTCCCGGAATTAAGAACATAAGTGATAGCTAGCGAAAAACTGACATCACAGCTGAAAAGAATGAGCCATAAATAGTGGGTTTCAAAAAAAATTCCAATAAGATCCGATCAAATTTGCCTGTGTTATCAAAAAAATTGAATTTTTTAACTTCATGACGTCATCAAAATCCAAAAAATTTAATTTTGCTCTATCTTTCCCAAGTTTTACCCAATTTTGATAAACCAAATATGGAATCTTACTAAATTTGGGTCATACTTTTCAAATTTGTGGTCAAAATTAACCCTGATATAATAGATTTCAAGAATTTGGAGTCCTGGTCCCGAAATTGAGCCCATAAATGATAGCTAGCAAAAAACTGACATCAAAGCTGAAAAGTTCGACCCAAAATTAGTGGGTTTGAAAAAAAGATCGGATCAAACATGCCTGTGTTACCAAAAAAATGAAATTTTTTAACTTCATGACGTCATCAAAATCCAAAAAATTAAATTTTGCTTTATCTTTCCCAAATTTTACCCAATTTTGATAAACCAAATATGGAATCCTACTAAATTTGGGTCATACTTTTCAAATTTGTGGTCAAAATTAACCTTGCTATTATAGATTTCAAGAATTTGGAGTCCTGGTCCCGAAATTAAGCCCATAAATGATAGCTTGCAAAAAACTGACATCAAAGCTGAAAAGTTCGACCCAAAATTAGTGGGTTTGAAAAAAAGATCGGATCAAATATGCCTGTGTGATCAAAAAAATAAATTTTTTAACTTCATGACGTCATCGAAATCCAAAAAATTTAATTTTGCTCTATCTTTCCCAAATTTTACCCAATTTTGATAAACCAAATATGGAATCCTACTAAATTTGGGTCATACTTTTCAAATTTGTGGTCAAAATTAACCTTGCTATTATAGATTTCAAGAATTTGGAGTCCTGGTCCCGAAATTAAGCCCATAAATGATAGCTTGCAAAAAACTGACATCAAAGCTGAAAAGTTCGACCCAAAATTAGTGGGTTTGAAAAAAAATTTCAATAAGATCGGATCAAATATGCCTGTTTTATCAAAAAAATTTAATTTTTTAACTTCATGCCGTCATCAAAATCCAAAAAAATTAATTTTGCTCTATCTCCCGAATCAAGCCTCAGATTGAAATTTGGTAAAGAGCTTTTCCATTTGTCTTGATAAGTTTAATTTACTGGTATAATTTTATGCTATCAATAACAGAACACTCTGTATACAGGGTATAAAAACTGATATTACAAAGGATTACATATATTTTGTTATTTATATTGTTAAAATTTTGCATTATGTTAACTATTATGTTGTATTTTAAATAATAATATAGAATATTGGCAATAACATGTTCAAACATGAAATAAATGACAACAAAAAATACTTCACGTGAGAATAATTTTTTTGATATTTATCGATTCAACGAATTTTATTATAAATAATATGTACCAAAATGTAATATGGAATTTTTCATTAAAAATGTACGAACTTAAATTGACTGAAGCTATATATGAATATCACTGAAAAAAAATATTTCCCTAGACCGGGTAATTAAAATATTGGGAAAAATAATCGGTGTGGAAATAATCCATACAAATTATTGAATTTTTTTTAATCAAATCAAAAATGAAATAAATTGTTCTTCTGTTTATCATTGAATCAATCATTTGCCTAGGTACACATATTCTAAAAAATAGTACTAGATTGATACCCGTCCGCTGGGCTTAAAAGTAAAAACCACCGTTTTATAGCTCTCCACACCCTCTCTTGATATACACAGTTTTCAAATTTGTTAAATGTAAAATAGATGACTTGTTTACATTTAACAAATTTGAAAACTTCATTGAGTATATCAGAATAGTTGGTCATGATTTGTTTGACATTTACTATTTTAAATTTTTACAGAATTTTTTAATTTATGGTTCAAAATGATGATTATAGATGGATCAGATCTATTGAATTACAAAAATTTTTAAAAATGGTAAATATCAAATTAAATTGAATTTTTTTATTTTTTTTAAATATATCTTTATAAATTATAGTTGATATAATTTCGCTGTTTTAATCGCCTCAATTTGATCAGTAGAAGCAGAGATATTCAAGAAAAGGCCACCAAAGAAAATAATATAGAAATATATTATCTCAAATCGGAACCAGAAAACTTTTCTGCATTTTTTACAACGAAAGACTGTCTTCTGTCAGAAAAAATTTTCCTTCTACCAAAATTTACCGATTTTATTACAAAATACCGTGGATTTATCCAATTATTTAGAAGAAAGTAAAAAAATATGTAGACATTAAATGTAAACAATGAGACTCTTTAAACCAGACATTCATTCTTCTAGTTAAGAACATCAAACTATTCTATCGGATCTAATATAAATATTTCTTTAAAATAAAAATTCACCAAGACATTTAGCGTTGTTCGTTCGTTCGTTGAAAGATAGATGATGATATCTATCTCTGCATGAGCTGTAAACACTGTTGTTTGTGGACTATCTGCAAGTAATGAGATCGTAGTAGGTCATCATCGACCAATGAAAACGGTTACGAACGAATAGTCGTTGTACACTAATACTGACTACTATACCGCCTGTAGTATTCTTATTCTTAACGCTTCTGAATATAATGTTAAAAGAAATGAAAGTTTTTTTTTTCTTGTTCGTTTACCGTCTATCTAGATATCTGTTGAAAAGGATCGTTCCTCTAAATAGCTTACAAGTTAGCTATCTGTATGCTTATAATAATATATGTAGAAAGAAAATCTAATGTTCTTCCATATTTTTCTATGAGATTTTAAAGCATTTAAATAGGAATCCGTAGAGGAATATAAGGTATTTCAGTGTTGGTTAAAGTGAGCATATAACACACTGTATTCAGTGTGTGCGTAGTCATGTTAGCGACAATAAAATCGATGCCAGCGCATCCAGTGAAAAATTTTGGCGATAAAGGAGGAGATTATGACTAATTTGCAATTCTTTACAAGTTAATGTTATAGAAAATATCAAATTAAAATTATTGCATTAAAAATTGTGAAAATAAAAAATGAAATTGCAAAAATATTGTTTTTCAAATGTAAATTATTATAATTATTTATTTAAATTTGTGAGACAATAATATTAAATTTTCAATGTAAGTCAATATAAATGCAATCCATACACTTATATATGCATCCATACAATTCTATAATTAAAGTAGTGTATGCTTACCATGGAAACGCCTCCAATAATACTCACGCACGGTGCGAATAGATATATTTTGATGATTCTTCTATATCCAGTGAATGAATTGACGGAGAAATCCTAACATCAACAAGGCATGATTTTGTAAGGAAAAAACTTAATTTTACAATTGTCTGGCAATCGATAGTACGAAAGTAGATACCCAGGGAAAAATACTAACATCAGGACCTCAAAAACAAGTTAAAATAGAAACTCATTAGAGTCAATACTGAAATTCATTTTTCGAAGAAAGTGACTATTTTACAGTATTTGAGCCTATTTTCAAAACTAAATTTTTGTGTGTTATCAGGGAAAGTTCACTACGATCACTTGACTTCGACCATTATTTTTGAATATCAGAAAAAAACTTGCAATTTTTCCTGGAAACGAGATGTTGCTTTTGTTACGTTGAATTGCATACAGAAAATGATATACGAATCCTTTAGGTACTTTGGATTGTGTTGGTGAATTTTTTAAAACTTCTATTTGTATTGTTTTCTAGTTGTTTGCCTAGATATGTCCGGAGGATGTTAAAAAGAAACTTGTTAATTTGTGTTAAGCAAATTTATCTGAAAACTATGTTGGTGTTGATGTTATCTTTTGCAAATGTATACAGTGTTGTAACTAAGTTCTTTGCAAATAATTAGTTATTCTATTTGTTAAATGAGGTGTTTGAATTAAAATGAAATTACAAGATTTTTTTTTAAGATTTGCGATTTATTTACAAAATTATAAATACGATAATAAGTTAAATTTAATAAATTAGTGGATGTAGTGGGCTGGGGCTGCAGCGTATGCTAATGGAGCAGCATGTACTTTAGCGATAGCTGGGGCAGCGGCGTAGGCGACTGGAGCAGCATGTACTTTAGCTACTGGTACGGCGGCTTTTACGGCAACAGCTGGGGCGGATTTGCTTACTACGGCATTGAATCCATTGACTGGGTCAGCTGTGTAGTCTACGGTACGTTGGGAACCGTCAGGTTCGATTAAAGAGTATTGTCCTTGTACAACATCACCACTTCGGCTTTCAGTTTGGCTTTTTTGGTCACCAGTTAAAGCGTCTGAGATACCGTATGAGTATGAGTATTGTGGGTTTGGATCGTAGTCATCTACAACAGCTTTAGCAACAACTGGGGCTGCTACTTTAGCGATGGCTGGAGCGGCGGCGTATGCAAGAGGTGCTGGATGAGCGATAGCTGGACCAGCAGCATAAGCGAGTGGAGCGTGAGCGAGTGGAGCTGCGGCGTATCCCAATGGAGCACCAACAATACCGGCATGAGCGTATGCCAAAACGGCGGCGAAGACAACCAACTGTAAAAGAAAAACAATATTTTCACTATCAACAACACCAATTTATCCTGACAATCACACTCAAGTATCGTAAAATTTTTATCACAGATATATCCTTTGGAGATATTTTTCACACTCAAACATACAACGATACACGATATTTTTTGAACACAATTGTTATACATTTATTTTTTTTGAATTTTACCTTGAATGCCATTTTGATTGCTTTGTTTGTAATTGTTACACTACAAGAAGAGTTAAAAAAAACTGATGCTGTTGAAAAAAAACTAGCGGGCTTATATACTCAAAAATAAACCAGCTGCAATACATTCAAAATAATCCTCTCCATTATTTTAATTGCATAATCACTTATTCTAATCATTAATACACGCAAAATTCACTTACAGAGATATGAAAAGTGAATTTTTTTTAAAATAAAGAACACCGCCCAGTTTGTGATAAATTCACTTTTAAAACAAATAATATACATATATGAATAATATGTGCTTTAATGTATTATCGATTTTAATCATGTGTATACGACATTCAAAAATTTAGGACAAATTTTGTGTTATATTGTGTATCAGATTCAATGTAAAGATAATCCATCTTAAAAATATCGGGTGGCCACGACCTGCGTCTTACTTGTTAATCTCTCATTGGCAACTACATTTTAATGTTATTCATGTAATCAATCAAAAATTAGCCATGACGGGATATTGTTTAAACAACTTCCAGCATCTATTTCAACATGATTTATATTTTTTGAAAAGTTTAAAGATTTCTCAAACATAAGTATTACTTGATTTCGTTGCTAGTAAAATGAAAATAACGTATCATAACTGAAGAAAATAATTTCAGTAATTTTTAGTCTTATATTTACAGAAATATTCAGATTTTCAATTTTTCCGTTTTCCTTCCCATTACAAGAAAGCCTGAGTTTGGTATAAATGCATTCATTTTTGGAAAATTCTAAATATATTTATAGACCATTAATAATTTAGCAGGTTCTGAGAGGAGGCTAACTTTTCGGAATTAGATAAACCTAGACTGAATCAATTGAGAATGATAACATCGTGCCAAGTCGAAAGCATAAAGTCTTGATACAAACTTGGAGGCCTTTTTGTAATGATAACATCGAATCATCAAAGTCTGGATCGACAGTTTTTACCCTTTTAGGTTCCATTGCTTGACTTAGTTCCGGTATTTCCATGGTAATGGTAGGCTACTCTATTATTATATTTTTATGGATGAATATATAGGTCGATGGTTTGTATATATTGTTAACATTGAAATTTAATACTATACCCTTCATCTACTACCCATT
Organism: Chrysoperla carnea; assembly: GCF_905475395.1. Taxonomy (NCBI): domain Eukaryota; kingdom Metazoa; phylum Arthropoda; class Insecta; order Neuroptera; family Chrysopidae; genus Chrysoperla; species Chrysoperla carnea. Next base: position 10,996,327 of record NC_058338.1, on the reverse strand, counting down.
CAACGTATACTTTTTTTCCAAATACTTTGACAATTTACTTGTAAGCTAGAGCAAGAACTATCAAACCAAGGTTTCAATTTATAGGCATACGCCACCCTAAGGAAAGGGCAAAAAATCAAAACTTGACATATTATACTTGCCTGAACTTGGTTAATTGGGCTTTGATTTGGTTGAAGCTTAGGTAAGGATGGAAAATAACAAAACTTGCTTTATAAGTTTTGGTCCAGGTATTAGTTTTTGGTCGCTCACAGATTGGCAATCCAAAATTTGGTTCAAAAAGATTATCAAATCTAGATTTGACTTCGTTGAAACTTGGTAAAAATTAAGAAACCAAATCTTCATTACCTGGATTTGAGACTCTTAAATCTGAAACTATAAGAAGCATCGGTTGAACAACATTACCTTAAAAGCAACCAAAATTTGGTTAAAGCTTGTAAAAAGATTATCAAACCAAGATTTGATTTCGTTGAGGCTTGGGTGAATTTTATCGAACCAAGTCCTGATAACCTGCATATGAGACTCTTAAATGAGCATCTGTTGAACATCATTACCCTAAAAGCAATCGAAATGTTTAAAACAATCCATTCATAGTGACTGAATGAATACAAGAGTGACAATCAGTAGTTCGAGACATTAAGAAAAAAGTGATGTAATCTTTCACAAACATGAGATAATCTTGACATTGTAATCACACACATTGAGTGCAACACTCAACTCTTAGTGTTTCGTTAAAATTAATAATTATATCGGTAGGTCCCACCATTTTCTTCATTGACTGGGAATATATTATACTTCCAAGGTATACATGCATATGGTGCATGGTATATGGTATCCATATGAACGGTATGGTTTGGTGAGAATAATATGCTTTTAGTAGTTATTCACATTATAGTTTAGCAGCTGCAGGTGCAAACTATATTTAATTGAAAAACAAGTGAAAACAAACAACTGACTGAGGTAATTCTTGAAATACTATGTATGGACAGCGTTGATTACACTGTTACATTACACATACATACATGTCACATGTACATAACCGATATTCCCATATAATACATACTATAAAATGTTCGAACCTAATTTGCGTCCTCACGGGGAAACAGTAAAGTTGTTATAAGTTATAAGGAACATTTCTGATATTTAAACTTTTGTTTTATCTCTAGCGGTTTACAAGATGGTTTCTGCAGACCCAAGACCCTAGTGACCCATGTTGCTCATTTACGAACTCGACTTCACCTTTTACGTCCTGAGCACGCTGTAAAGATTTCAACTTGATATCTTTTTTCGTTTCCGAGTTATGTTGTGCACAGGCGGACGGACGGACAACCGAAAATTTACCAATTAGGTGATTTTATGAACACCCATACCAAAATTTCGTTCATTTGATTAATATTTCTAAGCGTTACAAACTTTGGACTAAAATTAATAAATATTTAATTGTCAGAGACTTTTTTTAGTTGACATATGCTTGAAAATCGTTTCAAGCAAGTTTTATGGATAAAAATGCTTCTACTATCAAATGTCGGGTCCATAGGCTCATATATTACGTAGCAGTAAACTTGACCCAGGTTTTCAGGCTCAACGAAAACCTCACTCTATTTTGTACCTGGTAATAGATAGATTGAACACTTCAAATTAGAAATTTGTTATCGATTAAAAAAGTAACTACTAAAATTCGAACATTCGAAAACCAATACAAAAGGCCTCCATAATTATGACGGATTTTTTAACTTTTCTAATTTATTAAAGATAATGCAAACTATGACATTCAATATTTTCTGTACAGGGTATTTCAACAATTAACCCAGTCAATTGGCTAATCTTTCAAATTAGCGAAATTTTTTATCAATGTTTTTGTTAAAATTACACAAGTAAATTGACATCAGCTGCCCGTCTATATTAGCAGATCCATTTAATATTGTTTTAATAATAACCAGACTCCACTGCTTCTCTCCACTCTCCAATAATCATAATTTTTGGCGTGGTTGGTTGGTTTACACCATAAACATACATACATACATACAAACACTTTTTAACGTATTGGTACTACAAAAGTCAATTTCGTAATATTATTAAATACAGTATATCTTTTTTTATCGTTTTTTTTTTTTTGTATCGCTTGAGGGTAATCAGTACCTTGATTTACAACTGCTAATATATTGGTGGGTACTCTTTTTAAAGACCACGTATGTAATGATTTGAACACACTAAACTATTTTTTTTAAAATTAATCATTATCTTATTGGACGCTAATTAATGATGGTATTTTCAATTAATCTAAGCTACAAATAAAATGTACAAAATTTAAAAAAACCCCCGATAAATGCCCCAATAAAATAAATTTTTGTAAACCGATTTTTGGAAACTTAGCTTTAAAATGTTGCCAATCAAGTTGGTTCGACCGTTTAGGGACTACGATGACACTGAGAAACACACAGACGCACAGATAAACACTTTTAACTTATAACATTCCTTCTTAAATCCATATCAAAGTGGTTAAGGAGACCATATGAGATGAAAAGGATACTTAGAGAGCTATCATTTTTAGGGATAAATTTTTGGAAATATTTTAATTGAAAATGAAATATTCGAGTTGACTTTGTTCTTTTTAATTATTGTTTTAAATTACCTAATTATTTTACCATTTCATTTTTCGAAATGAATTGAACCAGGTTTATTTGACCATTCATTTCATTGGTTGTGATGGGCTGGTGTGGTGCATGTTATATGCATAAAGTAGGCCACTAAGCCTTTGAAAATAATTGATGATCTGATAAATGAAATTATTATAGCCTAAGTGTGTCCCTCGTGGATAGCCAATATAACCTACCCGAACCTATTTCTTAGTCAAAAATACCGAATTTTCTAACCAATACCAGTTAGATTGAATATGAATATTTTTCCGGAGGGCGTTTTATAAAAGATTTTTTTATGGAATTATTTTTCAAAAAATCTTTTTAAAAAATAAAATATTTGTCAATATTTCTAAAATATTTTGTCAGGATTCTCTAGTCCCACTCCAAATATCTTTCTCTCAGCTATAAAAATAAATATTTAACTTTGCTCCTTAACCTTTTCAAAAAAAATCATGTAACGATACTACATTCGTAGAATATTATACTCCAATCATGAACGAAATCGCGAAAATAAGTAGCTTTAATTAAAAGATTAACAAATAATTTTCTACAAGTTGAGAATAAGTTGTGACATGAATGAAAAACAATTTTAGAAGAAGTAAAATCGAGTTTATCGAGATTAACTATCGAGTTTTACCATTGATGATTCGTTTATATTTTCAAAGCCTATAAATTATACAAAGTATAAAAATCACCGCATAACGGCCTTGTCAAAATAATAATAATCCAAAACCAATAATTATTGAGATGAAATATAATTAATAAAAATGTTTTTTAATTCGTGTGTACAATGCATTTAACAAAGATAAAATAAAAAGAAAGACCACACCTAATTTAATAAATGTATATTATTTAAAATAGGAATGTAGTTTTATTAAAATTAGGTTAAATATCGTTTTGAAATTTTACAATACAGTTCAAATAAATAGAACAAACCTATAAATTCAAACGAATCCTTGTTATAAATCAATTTTGTAAAATATAATGACAGTGAAGGAATATGACAGCTTTTGGGGCAGGTCTGTAACTAGGGCGTGGCAAAGGAGGCACCCGTCACCGACGCAAAACAAAACGCACGTTTTATACGCAAAACAAAAAGTTAGTAAAGCATCATGTAAAAGGCTCTCATTAATTTGAATAAAGTTAAAAATTTGAAAAATTCGATTTTTTTGATAACACAGGCAAATTTTATCCGATCATGTTGGAATTTTTTTTGAAACCCACATATTTTCGGTCATTCTATTCAGCTGTGATGTCAACTTTTCGCTATCTATCACTAATGTGCTTCATTCAGGGACCAGGACTCCACATTCTTGAAACCCATTTGAGCTAGGTTAATTTTGATCAAAAATTTGAAAAGTATGACCCAAATTTAGTAGGATTACCTAATTTTTTTATCAAATTTGGATAAAATTTAGATGTGATACAGCAAAATTAAATTTTTTGGATTCTGATGACGTCATCAAGTTAAAAAATTTGATTTTTTTGATAAACAGGCAAATTTGATCCGATCTTATTGGATTTTTTTTTGAAACCCACTAATTTTGGGCCATTCTTTTCAGCTGTGATGTCAATTTTTCGCTAGCTATTACTTATGTGCTTCATTCAGGGACCTGGACTCCACATTCTTGAAACCTATTTGAGCTAGGTTAATTTTGATCAAAAATTTGAAAAGTATGACCCAAATTTAGTAGGATTACATACTTTGTTTATCAAATTTGGATAAAATATGCATGTGATAGAGCAAAATTAAATTTTTTGGATTCTGATGACGTCATCAAGTTAAAAAATTTGATTTTTTTGATAAACAGGCAAATTTGATCCGATCTTATTGGAATTTTTTTTGAAACCCACTAATTTTGGGCCATTCTTTTTAGCTGTGATGTCAATTTTTTGCTAGCTATCACTAATGCGCTTCATTCAGGGACCAGGACTCCACATTCTTGAAACCCATTTGAGCTAGGTTAATTTTGATCAAAAATTTGAAAAGTATGACCCAAATTTAGTAGGATTACCTAATTTTTTTATCAAATTTGTATAAAATTTAGATGTGATACAGCAAAATTAAATTTTTTGGATTCTGATGACGTCATCAAGTTAAAAAATTTGATTTTTTTGATAAACAGGCAAATTTGATCCGATCTAATTGGAATTTTTTTTGAAACCCACTAATTTTGGGCCATTCTTTTTAGCTGAGATGTCAATTTTTCGCTAGCTATTACTTATGTGCTTCATTCAGGGACCTGGACTCCACATTCTTGAAATTTATTAGAACTAGATTAATTTTGATCACAAATTTGAAAAGATTGCCTCAAATTGAGTAGGACTACATGCTTGGTTTATCAAAATTGGATAAAATTTGGATTTGATAGAGCCAAATTAGGAGGATTACATACTTGGTTTAGCAAAATTGCCAATATGGTATTTTTTGATACCTTTTAATGACCAGCTAATATATTAATAATAATTACAATTTTTCATTAGAGGTTACCATAAGTATCCAACATTTTGAAGCAATTTTCTCGATAAAACTTATTTTTCGAGATTCAAGTATATGTTCAAAAAGTTCAAACAGTGACGCAAAGGAGTACATCAATTTTTTTGGACTTGAAAATACACATACATAATAAAATATTGAAAAAAATTAATTATGAAATTTTGGGCTACTTTTTTTTATTAATAACTTTTTTGAACACCACCCAAACATAAAAAAAATTATAAATAATTACTGTCAAAAAGTTACTCGGCTGGTCTTGTGATAAGAATATTTTTACTCTATTTTTTTTTTTTTTCAAAAAAAATAATTTGCTAATTATTATGATTGTTAAAATTAAAATTTTGCAATGGCTTAAAAGGCGTACGTGCTTATGTTTCAAGCGTTTTTAATTAGCTACATTTTTTGTTGTATTATTAAATTGACAGTAATTAAAATTAAATATTGTTTATGGTGAAAACAACTTTCATCTTTATTTTGTCTCAATTACATAAGATTATTGTTTTATTTTTAATTGTTAAAAATTGCAATTCATCCAATTTTATAGGTTAATTCAGATTGATTTCTGAAAATTAGGTTATTATTAATAAATGGGTCATAACTAGATCCGAAGAATAAAATCTACAGCAAACTGCCGACAAACTTATTAGTGCATTTTATCTTTTAGATTTGAGACAATTCACAAATTTCAAGAAAGAACATGTGAAAACAAAAATAGAGTCATTTTTACCATAGTAATAACACGGCCTTGAAAAGCGATACCATTTAGGCGGTTTAGTAACAAATACTTTTTGAACTTCCAGGCAAAGAAAATTGTAGGACACCAAACATAAGCAACCTTAGAAAAATGATATTCAGTCATGGAAACTGTCGGAAGTAAAAGTCTGAAAACTGTGAAATAATTGTAACAAAAACGGAGGAGGTTATCAATTCGACTGTATTTTTTTTTATGTTTGTTACCTCAAAACTTTCGACTGGGTGAACCGATTTTTATGATTCTTTATCTATTCGAAAGCTAGTGCTTCACGTGTGGTCCCATTTCATTTTGGTCAAGTTCTGATAACGGCGCCCATGAGAAAATCATAAAAGTCTTAAATTTGCATTAAGTATGCACGACAAGAGGACGAATAACTCAATATCACGCCAACCGATTTCGATGATTCTTTTTTTAGTGATAAATTAGTTAGTGCACTTCAGATTCACTAAAAATCACAAAATAAAAAAAAAAAACTTTTAACAAAAATAAAACCGACTTCAAAAGCACTAAAAAGTAAAAAATAACGATAATATAATGTAGTTAAAATTATTGTTATTTTTGGAGTCGGTGTCAGCCAAGGAAACAACTCTGACAGAACAATTTGCTACATTAGCTTGGCTGACACCGACTCCAAAAATAACAAGTTGGGTTGGGGTAGGTTATTACAAATTATTGTTATTTTTGGAGTCGGTGTCAGTCAAGCTAATGTAGCAAATTGTTCTGTCAGAGTTGTTTCCTTGGCTGATCGTAATTTTTTTACTTTTTAGTAATTTATTTTGGAAAAATTCATCTTTTGAAATCGGTTTTCTTTTTGTTAAAAGTTTTTTTTATTTTATTTTATTTTTTTTAAATCAATATATATCGAATCAGGTTAGTTTTCCGTTATCATTCAATGAAGAAAACCGCTGGTAAGGTACAAAAGTAAGAAAACACCGTAGATTCTAAAACATTTTTTGACATTTAGGCGTTGCTATATGACCTTAAATGTTCAAGATCTTTATTAAAGATGCGTGTTTTGTTTATGTTAAAACAATGAACAAACAAATTTTAAATAATTTATGCACACCTACCAAATACATAAATTATAATTCTTAATTCACCAGGTTGATTTGACCTATGGTACCTATTTAGACCTATATCTATATACCTATACCATTCAAAGAAACCTTGTACACTATTAGATCCAAAATTTGAAATATTCACAACACCTTGAAATTTAATAACAAATTTCTCTGACATTATTTTTCGCTTCGAAATTGAAGAGAATCTTTATCAAGTCGCTGTACCCGAATAAGTCGTGAAATGGATTTAGGAAAATAACGCCTCTTCAAAACCGAATCGAAAAAAACAATGAAATCTAAAGCTTATACGTATTCGAATAATTCGCGACTTGCGTGCGAATAATTTGTAAATATAGCGTCACAAAGCTCAGTTGGTTAAGGCGTAACCAATTCCGTACGCAGTATGCTTAGGGTAGCGAGTTCGATTCCCACCGTCGCAACAAAATTAATTTAATTAATAGTTGTGATGAGATGGTGTAGTGCATAGTGTATGCATGAAGGAGGTGCACTGAGCCTCTGAAATTGAGGATCTGATAAATGAATTTATTAGCGGAAAGGTGGTAACACACATATGGTATCACAATAGGCTCTATAGCCTAAGTGTGTCCTTCGTGGACAGTCAATATAACCTAACCAAACCTAGCGTCACAAAAATTGCTGAACTCCCCCAAAATCAAGATCGGCTTGGCCAACTTGTCGGCCTCTTTGCAACTGACTAAGCAGCTGGTCGGCCAAAATCGTAGACGGTACATTTAATGATTGTCTTTAACTTATAAGAGCTTATTAAAGACTTATGAGCAAGTAGTTTTTTAATAATAATTAGTCGTTTTCTTTATTTAATAAATTGCAATTTCCACTTTAAAACTAAATAATGAAAATCGAATTATAAATTTTTCATTTTTAATATAAGGAATATTTTTCTATTAATTAATTTAATAATATTTCCCTTCAATGCATGAGCAAAAGTAATTCAATTCAATAAATTTGTATACGATGCTCTCTGTGTTAATGTTCATGTAAGCAATAGATAACAATCAAAGTACTGTACCAAATACAAATTAGAACATTCGAAACTAGTTCTGAGCTTAAAAAATTGTTATTAATTATTGTAATTTTACATTTAAGATAGGTACATAGTTTCATGAAATTGTAAGTACACATCGAATAAGTTCTCTTGGAAAATTCTTAGAATTTAAGGTGGGTTATAAACAGTGTGTGTATCTGTCTGTCTGTATTAGGCACCGTAGCGCCTAAGCAGATGAACCAATTTTGAGGTTTTTCGTTTCGTTTGAAAGGTAATTTAATGAAGAGTGTTTTTAGCCATGTTTTAATTGCGAGTTTAGTGTTCCATACCCGAAAAAACAAAAAAATTAGTGATGGTCTTCAAAATCGGCTCAATTTGGAAGAGGCTTTGAAGAAAAAGTCAATTTAATGGAGAGTGTTCTTAGAAATGTTTCAAGTGCGAGTTTCGTACTCAAAAAATGTGTCGGGGGTGTTTATAATTTTGTAAATTTCACTTGTTCTACAATATATTATATTTTTAGAACTATTTATCTAAGCAAATTTTTCTGAACTCAAAATTTCGGTTGTTTATTGACATGTTGATGTCGAAAGAACAAAATTCACTGAGACTTCAAAAATTCACTGCCTACTGCAACTTTCAAATAATATTTTTTTTAGAGTTTGTTATACGAAACCCTATTCTAATCATTCACCCATAGACTTTACGAATTTTATTAAATTAAAATTGTATTTTAAATAGAAGTTGTTGCTCATTCAGAATCATTTTTACTTGGAATTGTACTTATGATGGATTCGATTATATAAATAATTATCTTCAATAGCTTCTTCATCTATTTTGTATTTATTCATATACGATAAAATTATATTTAATGAAATAAAATTATTATGAGAACGATGAAATGCTAGTTTTTTTATTGCATTTTTTTTTTCGTATGACTGGATAAAGATTCTTTAGTCTAATTCAGTTTTAAATTTTTTTTAGTGCTTTAAAAGTCGTAAATTTTTTATTTTATTTCATTCAGAATCGTTTATCATACTAATTTGGTTAAGTTTGATGTGTTTACAAGCTATTTTTAATCATATTTTCCTCAAATATATAGACTTATGCACTATATCGAAGGCCAACTGAGTTTCATTACTCCTAAGACACGATCTACAAGGATTTCGGGATATTTGTGCAAATCTATACATTTTTTATCCAATTATTTTAAATTTAAATGAGCTGAAAGTCAGTAGGTATGTAGGGTGTCATTCGAGACGCTAGATGTTATTAAAACGGGATCTCATTTTAGAAATTTGAAGGGGATAGGTTAAAAAGTGCGTTTTCGAGATTTCTATGGCTATGCACTCCTGTACAACTTCGCTAGAATATACTAGAAGGGCGAAAATTCATATGTCAATTGAGTTATGGTCAAAGATGTCCGTTTTAAGGCTATAAATATGGATAATCAAGAATGGGTGCAAATAATTTTAGGGTAATAAGTGCAAATGATGTAAATAAACCAGTATTCCAGGTAAATTGAATTTTTTTTTTAGTTTTTCAAAATAGTTTTAAATGAAACAGATGCAAAATAGCACGACCAGATCTGTGTATTATAATAAAGAATTTTTATAGTAGTGAAAATAATAAAATATTATACTGGTTAAATATAATACAAAAATTTTAGTTTTAGTATCATGCTATGCAAATGTTATTGCAATGTTGCTATAAAAGTTGCTCATATTTTAAAATAAATTCACTGCAGTTTAATAGTATACATTTTTGGTTCGGTACTTACCTACAAGAGGTCGTATACTGTACCATATCATCAAGAAATCAATACAAGATAAAAGTTATATGTCTTACACAAGAAATTTTAAATCAATATAACTAGATTAAGGATTTAAGGATTAAGGAGTAAAATCAAGGTGATACATTTTTTAAGGGAATTAATTATTTTAATTGGATTCAAATATAGAATAAATTGTACTAGATGATTGAATAGAGATTTTAACACCGATAAAGGTCTCGTCCTATACCAATTATAACAATTTCGAAATTATACATTTCTTTTGAACCACTCTATCGTTTCTTCGAAATCTACCGTTTTCACTCTTTCTCAAACATCGGGCATATGAAGGGTATAAAGGTAAAACTGTTAAATTAAGGACTATGTTGACCAAAAACATAGTCAGCGATAACAAGGTTAATGAAGACAAAATTTGAGGTAAACGGTAACGTTTAAAGAGGTTTGGTATCCCTACATGGTAAGAAATGGATGGCGTTTATAACAATGGTATGGTATAGAAACAAATACTATTATCTTTGTTAGCAGAAGTAATATTACAGTGTTGAATAGGGCTATTTACCAGAAGCATTGTGGGTATATCCTGATGTTCTCCATACTGCATTGACTCGTCCGCCATAACTATTGCTAATGTTACTATTCCCTCAATACAGTAAGCAGCATGAAGGTTATAAAGAAGGAGAAAGATCGCTATGTACTAAAGCATTAGCGCACCTGTCCCTGAAAATTTGTAGAATTTATAGTTCATTTTTCAGCCACCAGCCGCACTGTCATCAAGAAGTAGTATCTGCGAAGTTAGCTGTTTATGAGTACAAGTAGATGAAGTTAGTTGCATAATGTACAAATTGATAAATCATTTCAAATTAGCACACAACAGCCCGCTTTTATTGATACTACTTAGCGGTCGCAGCGCCTCACTTATTTTATCCATATTTCGGGGACAATATTTTCTATAGCGATCGTTCTCCTTCTTATAACCTTCATGGTAAGCAGTATGGCCATCACAACGATACTAACATAAAGATATCCAAAATAATTTCTTACCGTGTACAGATAGTTCCCGTGTACCATGAACTAGGAAATTTGGGTATACCAAAATTCACCTCTAACTATCTGTCCACGCAACCGATGTCGAAAATGTCTCTCAGAAATAATACATCCCTTCCCTAATTGGGGTTCTTGGAGTCGAACGACAAATGGATCTCGCGTGGATTTTCCTGTGCATCTACCGGTTCACAGTGCTGGTAGTATTAATTGATACTGACACGCGAGCATTACGGTATGAATCGTTATATGTAGACGTGACAAAAAATAAATGTTTTAAAATTACAAAAGCGAAAAAAAAGAACAAAAAACTTGATAAAAATAATTGACAAAAATAAATACGTATACGTGGGACACACAGATAATACTGGTAGTCTTTTTACGTTTAAACTAATTATTCATAATAATTATTATTAATTTTTGTCTGTGTTTCATATACTTATGGTAGGTATTTTATATAATATTTATATTTATATTTTATAATGATATACATTTTAATTGGTAATTATGTTGTTTTCTTTTGTTACTTGAACTTCACTTTCATTTTTTAATCAAAGATGTATTACAACTGCAATACAGTACAGACAGAAGCGTATCTTACTTGGAATTCGTGATGGGAGCCGGATCAGTCATAATTTAGATCCACGGATACGGATAATAAATGTTAATTTAATCGATTATTGGCTAGCATAATGTATATTATACCATGTATATGAAATATATCAAGGTATACTAAGTTTAGTCACAAGTTTGTAACGCTTAAAAATATTGATGCTACGAATAAAATTTTGGTATAAGTGTTCATGAAATCACCTAATTAGTCCATTTCCGGTTGTTCGTCTGTCTGTCGGTCGTGTGTCCGTCTGTCATCACGAAACTAAAAAATAACTCAAAAACGAAAAAATATATAAAGTTGAAATTTTGACAGCGTGTTCAGGTCGTAAAATGAGCAACATAGGGATTTTGGGTCCGCAGGACTTTTTTTTTTCTTTTAAACAGTTAGAGATAGAACAAAAGTAAGTGTATGAAATGTTTATACTAAGTTTAGTCCCAAGTTTGTAAAGCTTAAAAATATTGATACTACGAACAAAATTTTGGTTTAGATGTTCATAAAATAGCCTAATAATCCATTTCCAGTTGTGTTTGTCCGCCAACACAATAACACAAAAACTATAAGAGATATCAAGCTGAAATTTTTATAGCGTGAGGGCGCAAATTAGATTAGAACATTATAGTATGTATCATATGAGAATATCAGTTATGTGTGGCTTTCTAAGAGTGACTATCTTTCTTTACTTACATGACGTAAAAAAACAAACGATTGTACAATCAACACTGTCTATACATTGTATTTCAACAGTTAACTCAGTCAATTGCTTGTTTTGACTTGTTTACTTTACATTTATCCATATAAAATCACTATTTTTCGAGATTAGCAATTCCTCTTACCAGTTATGAGAAAACCACGCGATAAAATTTAAACAACGGTACGTTTTAGACTACCCTGCACTATAATAATTTCCAATTAAATTCTTATAAATGATACGCTCCTGAATCTTTCCTTATAATAGCTGTTAAATCAAATATGAAGACAACAAACGATATATGTATAAAAGAGTGAATGTAACTAATTCAATGAATATTTAACATACCATCTTTCTTTTTCATTAATTATTTAATACTTACATACTTTTTTTATATTATTATTACACTGACTATAATATTTAATGAACAAAGTAGGTTAAACGAACCAAATATCAGTACATAGCATGCATGCATTTGTCTTATAATACGTTTATACAAAAAGTTGCCAAAAAACGTGTTTATATACTCAATCAAGGTATTAAATCAACATTTTTTCTGTCCGTTTTTGTACCATGTATACATGTAATATATGTCAAGGTTAACTAAATTTAGTCCCAAGTTAGTAACGCTTAAAAATATTGATGCTGCAAACTAAATTTGGATATAGGTGCTCATAAAATCACATAATTAGTCCATTTCCGGCTGTCCGTCTGTCATTACGATAACTCAAAAACGAAAAGAGATATTAAGTTGAAATTTTTATAGCGTTCTTAGGCGTAAAAATTGAGGTCGAGTTCGTAAATGAGCAATATAGGTGAATTGAAATCTTGGTCAGTTGGACCCATCTTGTAAACCGTTAAAGATTGAACAAGAGTTTAAATTTTTCCGTAAACATCACTGTTTACCTGGGAGGGTGCAAATTGTATAGTATGTTTGTATCATATGGAAATATCAATGTATGTGTAATGTGACAGTGTATTCAACACTGTCTATACATGGTATTTCAACAATTAACTCAATCAACTGTTTTTTTTTACTTGTTTAACATGTTTTAAAAACGACAAATGGGGTAGTGATAAAATTTTTTTTAAAACAAAATGCTAGCATATTTTTCACAGATACAGAAGTTTAATTTCAGAAGTTGCAATTGTTTGAAAAACCAATATTTTGATCCAAAAAACTTTTGCGGGAATTTTTTATGGTTCATTCTCAAGAAAAATAAACAAACTCTCTATTGGATAGATTTGTTGTAAAATATTTTTTTAAATATTGCTACGCTTATAAACTTTACATAAAATTTTGGGATAACATTTCTCACTCTTTCAACCTTCCGTAAAAAGCGGCAAAAAGTCATAAAAATTTTTGATCAATAGTTTTCAAAACTAGAAAGAATAAACTTTCAGGAGAGGATTTGTCGGTTCCAAGTTCGATAATTTTTCGCAGAGATACAGTTGTTTGAAATTTTGATAAAATTTATGTATGTAAAGAATGTGGTCATGCTTTTATTTATGTTAGTCACGGTTTCTTGTGATAACTGACTGAATTAATAATACTGTGTTTAATTTTCATATTTTTGTGGTTGAAACTATTTTTGTGAACCACCTTGTTACATTCACAAATGATTTAAAATACAAGTAATTCATTTATTATTATTTAATAATAATACTAAAGAAATGGATGCATGATGTAAAAATTAATGCTAAATGTGTAACAAAAATATCGAAGGTACAACACCCATATAATTGACTTACACTTTTTTTATTTTAAGTAGATATTATAATGGTGTTACAATAAATTAATAATTGAATTATGTTTAATAATTTATATACAATTTAATAATATAATAATTTAATTATTTATTTATTTAATACGCATAATTTTAAACATACAAAAGATGAATTTAATTTTCATTTTTACATCTTCTTTTAAAATAATTGTTGAATTACGAAATTAAATTTCGAATTTTATGTGATCGTTAAAGTTTACAGTTTTTTATAAAAATATTATTTGTATACATTATTCATTATTCTGTGTACCCGAATATAACTGTGTTATTGCATTATATTAATAATAATAATAGGGTTTAACCTCCGTTCCTCAGTCATAGCGTCTATAACAGAGGCCATCCACATAATTATTTTTAATTTTATTAATTCAATTACGTCTGATTACAATAAAATTTTTATGTAGGGTTGGAGTCGGTTACTTTATTCTTGTCCAAGCGTTCTTATCTATTCTATGTTCTTATCCAAACGACGAAAGTGTGATTAATTTACCGACCCATTAATTATAATTGATCAGAATGCCGTTGCCTGGATTTGAACCAGCAACCTAATTCTAAATAGTAAAACGATTAACGTCGATTGCCATTTAACTCGCTCGGCCACTTGGCCTCAGTTTTATTGTATACTCGCTTATGGAATACTTTTATTATTGATGCAAAAAACTAAGAATCCCGAAGCAGAAACTATGAATCCCATACGGAATTTTAAGGAAAAAAGTGCTATGGCGTTTATTCATCTAAAGCGTCATTAACGAATAAATTAGTTATTCATTAATTATAATTTTAAATTTTAAGAATTTCTCGACTAATTACTAAAATTTTGATAATATCTAAACAGAGTTCTAAAACAAGGTTTGCATTTTTTGTTAGAGCTCTGAACCTAAATTTTTGGTAAATATCTTAGCGAAATTGTGATGAAAATTTGTAGTACACTTTATTTCCCAGAAAAAGTTCAGCTTTCGAAATATACGTCTCGAAGAAATATATTCTCGAAATTCCCAAAATTATAAACGAATCTTCATTCGTAAACGCAGTAGAAAAATTAACAAATGATTCTTCATCCTAGAATTCAGTAAAGAATTCACAATTTTAGTGTCTTTCGAAATTTTAAGAGTGTTAAGAATATGTTTACAATTATTTCCAAAACTGATAAATTCATCTCTGATGTTGCAAACTTTTGTTTTACATAATTTTTGTTCGTTCTCAAACACATTGAATAAAATATTTCGATATATTTAGATCATTTTTTTATTTTATGGTTGTCTGTGTTGAAATGTTCCAGTTTGTTTTCGGTAATGGATTTTTGATTTATAAGATAAAGATATTCGTTTGATAGTAATCTATGCAAATGTATTAATTTGACTGTATCACAACAAATAAACTATATAGAGTGCTCGATTTACATCTAGGCATATAAATATCACGAGTGTGACAGAGTACATCCGTTAAGCAATGCATCTAAGTGAGAGGTATTATATACATATGTTAAAGCTTCCATAATATGCGTTGAGATTCTTTCAAGACGCTTGGAGAGTGGGAGTTTCTTAGTTGAATAGATGAACTACAACATATAAGCCACGATATAAGTCTGCAATTTTACAACACCGATAATACCTCTTACTTAGATGCATTGCTTAACATATTTACTCTGTCATACCCGTGATAGTTATATGCCTAGATGAAAATCGAACATTCTGTATATAAAATATTATAGATAAAGACTTACTTTCTTTCAAGAATTTTGTATAAAATTTATGACTTCATAAAACTAAACCTTGAGTTATAAAAAACAAAAAACTGATTTACGACCACGACCAACCAACTGACTATACAAAAATGTAGTCGTAAAATTTTTGTATTTTTGGTTATATGTCATATCAATAAAATGTCAATTATCAATTTATATTTTTATTGGTTACAAAATGTAATTATATGTGATAAATGTATTTCAAATGCACAAATTATAACAAGTTACAAAATGAAAAAGTTTGCCAAAGGGTGTGTACATTGCCTAACTGTCGAACGTAATCAATTTTTGATTTAATGTAACAAGCAAGATGAAATAGGCTCATCAAAGAAATAAGACGTTATACAGGTTGATTCAAAATACGATATACTAGTAAACCTCGGGCCAAGGGCGTATTTACGGGGGGGGGTAATAGGGGTAACTACCCCCCCCCCTTCAGAAATCAGGAAACAAAAACGAAAATCGTTTCTCAAATAAAATTTGAAGTTTGACAAAAACAATGGAATAGATGAATCTTAAAGAGAAAACAAAATCAAATCTTCGGTAGTAGTTAGTTCCCAGAGTCATAATTCAATTATTGTATCGAAAATCAGATTTAACCCTCTCTTACAGTTACAAGGCGACTTCTTGAAGCTATTACCCCCCCTAAGAAAATGTCGTAAAGACGCCACTGCCTCGGGCATGGTCTCATATATTCCTTGATCAAGAAAAACAAAAACATCATCAAGAGAAATACAAAAGTTATGAACATATGGTTCAAAGCTTTTCATATTCAAGATGCATCGTCTTTCCATCAAGGAAAAGAACAATTTAAAAAAAAAATAAAAATGGTTGGGAGGATTTGAGCTTGGGAAGATTTGAAAATTTTAATGGTTCCCCACTGTTGCAATGTTAACCTACTGGATCTAATTTTCTTGTAAACATGTATGAGTATGAGTATGGAGGTTAGCGGCCCATGCTCGAGCATCGGGCCTCGAAGCAATGATTCAGAGCACCTAGCTAAATAGACCCTTGTACTCTATCCTCGCTACACTTTTCAGTGGCTATTATAACAAACTGATGTACTGAAACCCAAGGTCTGCCAAACGCTGAGTTTCCTAATTTCTTCTGGTTCGACTATGTCCGGACCAAACTATTTCCTTCGCTGCTGTATGAGCGCCGGGCAGTAACAGAGAAAGTGGATCGATGTTTCTTCTGAATTTTCTCCGCATCTGTCACACGCGGGAGATTGTCTTTTTCCAATCTGATGTTGGGACTTGTTCAGGTTATCATGCCCTGTGATTAACTCTACGATGACTCTAATATCAGCTCTGTTACCGAGCGAGTTTCCTTCACCCAACAGGCTTTTGGCAATTCGCCCTCTCTCGTAGCTGGTCCATGCCTTTAATTGTTGGTTTTTCAGATTATCTGCTAATCTGTTAAGACGTTCTTGGTATGGCATCCTCGCAAGCTTTTCTTGAGTGGGAGCCATGGTAGAAATGGCAAACATGTATACTTGAATTTAAAATATTCATTCGTCAATAAATTGGAATAAGGGAGCCATTTTTTGAATTTTCTTAACAAATGAGCACATCAATTTTGAAGCTCAGTTTTTTGGGTTTTATTTTTTTTCTTAATAGACTATTATTTTTTTGTCAGATTATGGCAAGTAGATTGTAAAACTCATAATCTATGCAGATATCACTAATTTTTGTTGACAATATTTTTCTTACATCAAAATAGCCAATTAAATGAACTATATTGTGTTAATAACCTTCTTATATAACATGATTGTAATAGAATTAGTTGGAATGCAATAAATTATTTGTAAAATGCAATAAAATGACAATGAAGGATATATTACTTATTTTAATTATTATCTAATAAGCGTAAATTATTACAATTACTATTAATTATATTTGTAAATGTTAATGTTAATATGCAATTTAATTATAAAACAATGTAAATACGTTTTATTTCCTATTTATTATGTCTCATACCACAAGTGTGCAGCAATCTAATTTTTAAATCAGTGCTAATTAATACCAGTAATACCACTAAAACAACGCAAATCTCAAAAGTTTTTGGTATGCTAATTGATCACATTAGGGGAGTCTTAAACTACGTTTTGCAAGCAAAAAAAAGTTATGCCACCTGAGTAATTCGTGAAAAACTGCAAAATTTTTGGACATTATTCAGTTTTTTCAGTTTAATTCAAAAACTATGAGCTTTTGACATTGTTTGCTAAAAGACGCAAGAGAATTATCGTCCCATTCTTAAAGGTAATGAATATTGAGCATACAGTTTTAAGCGATTGTCACACAGGGGAAAACTTAGTTTTTTGTTTAACTTCTTACTATAGGAAGTTATTGTACTGGGCCCCATTTTCAAAATCGAAATTTTCAAGATATCTTTACGTTTCATGGGTAGGACAAGGTCAAATGACTAATTTAGTAAAAACTTGATGGCTGCATTTATAAAAAACAACTGACCATCTTTTGTCCTATTTCAAAGTGAAACCATGTACATTTTTTCATTCCCTCGAAACTAAGGAGAACTGTGTTTTGATATTCCCACCCGTTTTTGAAAAAATTAACTGGAAACTAAAAAAAAATCACACGTGTTTAATTTACCATGTACATGAGTCAACAGTTGACATTAATACTTGATATAATACAATTTTTATGATCATTTTGGGTGGATATATGTCTATAACCTTGCCTATTTTTGCCTAAGAGAATTCTATCAATCTATTTTTGGATTTCCTAGAACTACAGTTTCTATACTTCATGATATTGATGTAATAGAACAGGTTCTAGATGGGGTTGAGTGTGCAAAATATGAGTACCGAAATTTGTCAATTGATTCTTGATCAGAAAACCTTATAGATTAATATTGTGGCTCATTTTTGTAGAAGCTTATTTTTCAATTCTTAAGACGATGTTTAATTCCCATGAGTAAGACAGAGATACTAAATATTTCAGTCTTACACACTGTTATTAATAAGAATTATAACATCTTCAAAGAATTAAAAGTTGAGGCTTTAGAATTAAAGAATCTGTAATTTCTCTTCAGAACTTTCTAAAGGATGTTCAAACATTATTTTAGAATTTTGATAAGCTCTAAAATATAATTTTAAGACCCGTTTTTCAGCTTTTAAAATGGCCTTTTTGGAGTTTTTCCAAACATTAAACTGTTAATATCTAGAAAACGAAAAGATCACAAAGAGCCTTTTTGACGTTGTCATTTAACTGTTTCTTTGGAGGACTGGGGGGGGGGTATACAAAAATTGGACCAATAGGGTTTCAGGCAAGATTCACAATATGAATCTATAAGCTTTTCTGATAAAGAATCAATTGACAAAATGCGGTACTCATATTTTGTATACTCAGCCCCATCCAGCGCCTGTTTTATCACGAATAGCCATTCTTTAAATATTTTCGTTGTATGAAATTCTTTTAGTCGAATTTATAAAAGAAATCACAAGAAATTTTATTTGCACAACATTTAAAATTTGTAAATCCAAGAAAATAATTTTATTTTCCAATTCAAAAAATATTATCAAGTATAAATTAATATTCTAAATAGCGAAAGGTCAAATATTGTATGTGCCATATTTTTTTAGATTCTTGGGTGTGTCGATTGTGATTTTCCATCTGAGCACGTGCCATATGAAAATATAATAATGCAAACATTTATTCAATATTAAAAGAGAATATCAAGAAAAATGGAAAAGATATTATCAGTATGAAACTGTTTACTGTTGTTTGTAAATGTTTTATAAATAGATTTTAGAGAAATACAAAAATGTAGTTAAAAAAACACCAAGAAATTATTATGCATATCGAAATGTAATTTTCTTAATGGAATTTTATATTATTTAAAAAAAGAGGTGTTGGCTGGGTGACTATTTGGAAATCATGATGAACGTGACTAATGGTTGAATTTATTTACAAACAACACTGTTAAATAAAAGGTGTTAAATTTCAAATAAAAAGAAAAAACAACAGTTTTTATATTAAAAAAATCATATTTTTTAATATTTTCTGCTAAAAAAAACACATTTATACAAAGTACAAAAATAAATAACACAGTCTATAACGGATTTAGTGGTGGTATAAAGCTGGAGCAGCTGCGTAGGCAAGTTGTGGAGCAGCGGCGTAGGCAAGACCTGGGTGAGCAGCGTATGAGAGAGCTGGGGCAGCGGCGTATGAAGCGTAAGCTGGAGCAGCGGCGTAGTGGAGAGCTGGAGCAGCACTGTATGCAAGAGCTGGAGCAGCTACTTTAGCGATAGCTGGAGCAGCGGCATAAGTAGCAACTGGGGCAGCGGCGTATGTGGCTACTGGAGCAGCTACTGGTACGGCAGCTTTAACGGCAACAGCTGGAGCGGTTTTGCTTACAACAGCGTTGAATCCGTTGACTGGATCAGCTGTGTAGTCAACAGTACGTTGGGAACCGTCTGGTTCGACTAAAGAGTATTGTCCTTGAACTACATCACCACTTCGGCTTTCGTGTTGGCTTTTGCTGTCTCCGGTTAAAGCATCAGTTACACCATATGAGTATGAGTATTGTGGGTTTGGATCGTATTCACTGTCGACAACGGTTTTGGTAACGGCTACGGCTGGTGCAGCTGCGTATGCTAATGGAGCAGCTGGAATAAGTCCAGCTCGTGCAACAGCTACGAGAGCAGCGAATAAGACAAACTGTAACACAAAGAAAATCACCAAAAATTAAATAACAATCGATCAATCACAAACAACACTTTTATTTTTCTTAACGAATTTGTCGTACCTTGAATGCCATGTTTGAAATGGTTTTGTAGATTCGAACAATTTACAATGTCTCTTTCATGAATACATTACCTTTTATACAAAATATTTACAAGGGCAAACTCCCCCTACCTTATCAAAAAGACAGCGAAGAAGTTTTTTTCTTTTTTAATTGACAATCTTTTGTATTGTACCTTGTTGTTTTTTTAATACGTTATAAGGAACTTCTTGTAAGTAGTAGCTATGTTACAAATCAGGGTTGTCCACTTGTTATTATCTACATTTTTTAAATATTTGATACAATTTTAAGTAATTAAAATATTACTTCCGCTTTAAATACATATAAATTGTATTTTATTCAAAAATTGTGGTATACCGTAAAATGAAATGCGCTTTCATGGCCTTTCTTAGTAGCATAGGTTTATTTTGTATTACTTTCAGAAAAATGCATATTAAGTGTCCAAGTCGGGTCGTTATCATTCTACAGTGGGCCTGCGGTAATCCTACAAGCGTTTTGCAAGATGGTTTCGAATTATCGAATTTGTCGGACTATAGAGTATTGCCACAAACCCCACGTAGTCCGGACTTTTTAATAACAATATCTTGTAATCCGACCAATTACGTATCAAATTGATAATATTCCAATCATTTTCTAATTTCAGGCACGAAAAATTCATGTATTTATGATAAATCTGCATTGTAAAAACCATTATAGCTATGTCGGATTACAAGGAGTGTCAGATTAGACACTGACCAGATTAGACGCAGGTTTACTGCAGTTAAAAATAAGTTTGTAGCTTTGTCTGCAGAAACATTTGAACAAGACAAAACGAAAGTTGAATGAAACATTTCTACCCAGATATTAACTAACAAATAAGTTTTTTATTGTTCTATCGGAGAATGTTAAACCTTTTTTAATCGATAAGGAAATCTGGCTTTACTACTATTTGTATTATCTTTTTCATTCCTAACTTTACCTACCAAGTTCCTTAGGTTTCTTTAATAGCCAATTTAGATCCTAAACGGTAAGAGATTTTTTACTTAATTGCAATAATGACATATTTTTAAGTGGCATTTTCTCCGAAAGCTAAAGTTTAAGTGTTTATCTGAGTCACCCAAAGAACTAGGTCCAATATGATGTCTACAACTTTTGTTTAAGTTATTTTTTGATTGGCTAACTATAAAACGAGATACTTAGGTGTATAGATTAAAATGGCCCACCCTGTATATATCCATCATTATACCATGTATATATGAAATATACATAGTATATTAAGTTTAGTCCCAAGTTTGTAACGCTTAAAAATAATGATGCTAGGAAAAAAATCACCTAATTAGTCCATTTCCGTCCGTCCGTCCGTCTGTGAACACGATAACTCAAAAACGAAAAAAGATATCGAGCTGAAATATTTACAGCGTACTCAGGACGTAAAAAGTGAGGTCAAGTTCGTAAATGAGCATCATAGCGCAATTGGGTCTTGTGTTCGTAGGACCCATCTTGTAAACCGTTAGAGATAGAACAAAAGTATAAATGTAAAAAATGTTCCTTATCAAAAATTAAACAACTTTTGTTTGAAACATTTTTTCGTAAACATTACTGTTTACCCGTGAGGGCGCCAATTAGGCGGAAATTTTATAATATGTGCTATACTTGATTATTAGTTATGTATGTGTCACATGTTTGTATGTGTAATGTGATAAAGAAATCAACACTGACTATGTATGGTATTTCAACAATTAACTCAGTCAATTGTTTGTTTTCACTTGTTCTAACATAGTTCGTTCATGATGATAGACGTCTTCTATATAAATAATTTTGTGCAACCCTATAATTGTTATAAATCACAGTATGTTACTTGTATTTAATTGATTGGTTCAGTTCAGTTTTAAAATAATAATTTTTTTATTATAATAATATCTAATTGTAATATTAGATAGATAATAATTACGTCATTAAAATAGTGGTAACTTCAACAAACTACATATTTAAATATAATATCATTACGAATACACACATTAATACACCAAATACAGTTTTACAAGAGTTGCCATCGAGTATATTACCACCATAGTACTATTATAGTTTTAATACCCGGAATTTAACAATTAAGTTATGCATTGAATATTATTATTGTCTTTAGAAAGTCAACTAATAAAAATGAATTGATTTCAATAATGTATCAATGTAATCAATTATTATTTTGTTTATAAAATTATTACTTTTATATTATTTATATCTGGTTGTTATTATATTTCAATAAACGTGAAGTAATCAAAATAATCGTAATAGTAGTAACCTGCTGTTGTAATTGATTGATTTTTTGGAATTTTTTTTTAATCGATTAATATTTCGATTAATTTTTTTTTATTGTTTTTATTTGAACTTACTTTCCACATCTCGGTATGCTTTTGTGAGTGAAATGACTTACTTTATCGAATTTTTTTTTTTAAAGTAAAGTTATCGGTAAATTTTTAAAGATTGCTTTTTTTAAGTGTTTAGTGTTTAGGGTTTCAATCAGATTAGTCAATAGACAACTGTTTAGAGTGAGCCCATTTATTTTCTCGATTTTTTCAAAGGGGTACAAATTTTTTATCTCCAATTTCGATAAAACTCAGTTTATAAGGTAATTTTGACCCAAAAAGTTCAAAAATAGGGTGCATTTGATGACTGGTCGAATAGTTTTTGAGATACGGACTAAAATCGATCCAAATATTGCGATATCTCAGAAACTCTCCATTCAATCCTTAAATTAACCCGATTTTTATACTTTTTGGATCAAATTTACCCCCTCCACCGAGTTTCATCAAATTCCAAAACAAAATTTTTTTTGCGTTTTTCTCGATTTTTTCAAAGGGGTACCCCTTAAAAAAATTGCAAAAAATCGAAAAATTTTTTTTATCTCCAATTTCGATAAAACTCAGTTTATAAGGTAATTTTGACCCAAAAAGTTCAAAAATAGGGTGTATTTGATGACAGGTCGAATAGTTTTTGAGATACGGACTAAAATCGATCCAAATATTGCGATATCTCCGAAACTCTACATCCAATCATTAAATTAACCAGATTTTTATTCTTTTTGGATCAAATTTACCCCCTCCATCGAGTTTCATCAAATTCCTAAACAAAATTTTTTTTGCGTTTTTCTCGATTTTTTCAAAAGGGTACCCCTTAAAAAAATTGCAAAAATTCGAAAAATTTTGTATAGCTCCAATTTCGACAAAACTCAGTTTATAAGGTAATTTTGACCCAAAAAGTTCAAAAATAGGGTGCATTTGATGACTGGTCGAATAGTTTTTGAGATACGGACTAAAATCGGTCCAAATATAGCGATATCTCCGAAACTCTACATCCAATCTTTAAATAAACCTGATTTTAATACTTTTTGGATCAAATTTACCCCCTCCACCGAGTTTCATCAAATTCCTAAACAAAATTTTTTTTGCGTATTTCTCGATTTTTTCAAAGGGGTACCCCTTAAAAAAATTGCAAAAAATCGAGAAATTTTTTTTGTCTCCAACTTCGATAAAACTCAGTTTATAAGGCAATTTTGACCCAAAAAGTTCAAAAATAGGGTACATTTAATGACTGGTTGAATAGTTTTTAAGATACGGACTAAAATCGATTTCTAATACTAATTTCAAAGTTGTAAAAATTATTATTTCTTCGGCATAAAAAATCGAATCTGGAAAAGTTAATTTTCATTTTGTAAAATATAGTTTTATGGGTTTTTTCGCATGCTCTTATTAATTTTTATTGTATCCTATCTCCTTTGGTTATGGACAAAATGTCAATTTTATTAATAACCAAATTGACCTTTATCATATCCTAAACGGAGACACAAAAATGACTTTTGAGTATAACTTTCGACTCCTATATATTGGTACACAGTTTATTAATACAATGTAATTTCTTAAACCAGTCACATCCTAGAGACTGACTGATACGTAATATGAAACCTCGAACCATTGTGGAAATTTGATATACCTACCGTTTTTTATACATGATTTTAATATTATTAAAATTAAAAGTGAATAATTTATTTAGCTCGCCATGGGTGTGGTGATTTTTAAAATGACCTTCAAGGTTTATCATTTAATATCTGTACCTACTGTCTGCGTATAGTTATTTAATTCAATGTCAGTAATAATTTTATATTTAGTAGCCAATGGATAAAAAAGTGCTTTCCAATATTGACGTCATGTGATGTAGACTAGTGGTGTACGTTTTGTGTTTCTTTTGGACATAATATGAGGAAATCAAGAAAAATGACCTTTAAATAATGTATAGTTATTAACTTTTTTTATTACGAAAATAAATTTCCAATTTTTTTAAATTTTTCAATATACCCCATACATGACTTGCTTGTACACTAATAAGCCGGTCAAAATAGCCAAAATGGATATTTCTTAAGAAATCTCTAAAATTTCGATTTGATTTGATACAATGATACAAAAACAGAGAAATTTGAAAAATATTGGGGTGTTTCTAAGAAGATAAATTATGATAAAAGTGTCCAAAATATAAGCCAATTCGGTATTTAAATTTTCCAACGAATGAAACAAAATATAATTGGATAAAATTATCTGTCAAAACATATTTTAAATCTAACACCACCGATTTTTTTTCGTAATTACAATAACTCTTTTACTTGGACTTATTACAAGGAAGTTAAAAAAAGTATTTATATACTTTACCCAAATAAAAAATATTTTATCAGAAAACTTCACTAAATATTATTGAGAAAATAAATCAAGTGAAATTAATGATTTTAATGTATTTTGAAGGTTTACAGAATGGATTAAGAATATTGTATCAATTTGAAAATACAAAGAATTCATTTTATCGAAACATTGATGAAAATTGTTTGGTTACCCTCCGCATACTCACTACCATCTGAGAAAGGCGTTGGTCAGGAATTATTTTAAGGCCATGCTATAAAAACATGCTTACTTCATTGCGTGCTGAAAACACTTTATTTCATATCCGTTCCATGATCAAGTTTTGTTCTAGCATTTTTTAATAACAAAATGAAAACAAGTGAAATTTAAAAAATTTAAAAACCAATTGAACCAGGTTTATTTGATCATTCATTTTCGTAGTAATTATTTATATGTTAAAATTATATGCCATGCCTTTTCCAACCGAATCGATTTTGAACATCATCGCCAATATTTTAGTTTCTTCGGGTACGGAAAACTAAGCTCGCACTTGAAACATATCTAAGAACACTCTCCGTTAAATTACCTTTCAAATAAAACCAAAAAAAATTAACACACATAGCGGTCAAACTTATAAGACAAGATGAAATTTCCAAGTGTCCATTTTATATTTACTTGAGACATTCTGTAATATTAATGGGTTTATATGATTATATTGTATTTTTAGGCAAGCGATAACTTCGTTTCTATACAACTCCTACAGGAATTTTATGTTGTTTTCCACTCCTTTAGTATAAATATCCCTTAGAGACAAATTGTGTATGAAGACTGATTTATTCTGTAACTGGTGCTATGTGCTATAACTGGTGCTATGTGTTTCTATATTATAAAATGTTGGTTCATAACAATTCAAGAGATTCAAAAATGGTTCATATGTTTTTTGTACCGAATTACTGATGGTTTAATATCATTTACCCTACAAAATTTTATCGTATACATATATTCATTTTGGGCGTTAATAAAATATCGTTCACCCTTTCCAATGAATAAATATTTCTATTTAGAGGAACAAAAAACCCATGTGTTTCGACCCATGTACCTGTCATAATATACAGAGTATGGAACGAAAATTTGATTACGATGATGAAAGCGAATAAGATAGACCAATAGTCATTCAAATTTAACGCATAACTTTTGCAAAATGCAATTCACTCAAAACAAATTTGGATCGCATTTACAAACTATGAGATGATGTTGTTGAAAATTGCTTTTTTAATCATCTGTGATATTTTTTATTAATAAATTTTTCTTTCTGTTTTAGGTAAGTTTCAATTTATTTACATACGCATTGTTCTTGGTAAGCTAAAATAATTTTTCACTATAAGTTATGGCCATAATTATAACTTTGTATAGAGTGAATGGAAATTTGAGTTTGTGGATTCATAAAGATATTTCATTAGTTTTTATATTTTGTCAGTGCTAGGCTACCCGTTTATAGGAAACAGCTTGGGTAGCATATAAAATCAACTCGACTAATAAACTATTAAGAGATAGAAGGCCACTTTAAATTAGAAATTTGTTGTCTTTGTTGTATCTATGCTGCCTTATTGGTACGTGATTGATCGTAATTAGCATGCATCACTGCGTATAAAGATATGTGTTTGTGAATTTCGGAAGTTTACTCCTGTACCTAATCCGGTTTTGAATGAATGCATCGGTATATGGACGAAATATAGATACAAGGAGTCTAAACGTAATGTTAAACGAAAGGTCTCAATTTAGGGGACAGATAATACTAGCATCGGTACGTCCTGAATTCTTTCGTAGTCTGTGGCAGAAAAGATAACTCTGATTTGGGTTTATTATTTTATACAAGCGTCGGTATGTCCTGAATTCTGGCGCAGCCAGTGCTAGAAAAGAGAACTATCATCTGGATTTATTATTGTGTACATAAATACCATGGAAAAGCCTGTACCGTCCGGACTCCTTGTAGCTATACTTCGTGGGTATATGATTATCTCTTGCGTTTTTAAGGTTTTTGGACCACATATATAGGAGTCTTACACCCATACGTTATGCAAGGAAGAATACACATTTCAAATGTTTTTCTTTGAATTCTGTTGCTTAGTTGTTTGCTCTTCATTATTTCCTTAAGTGATCAAAACTTTCTCCAACCATTTCCTATTCGTTTGTTCGACTTCCTATTCGACTTCCTTGGACATCATGTCAGTGGGAGCAATTGTTTGTCCTAGATAAGTATACTTCCTGAACATGCTCAAAACTAATATCATCTTTTTTTATATCTACCATTGTGGAGTTAGTCATGAATTTTGTTTTACTAGAGTTTCCCGGATATAAGAGTTTTAATAAATAATATCATTATTTAAACATTATCTACCATTTTATGAAGTTCTGCTGTTTTTAATAGAACCACCCTATATATTCTTTAATCTGTGATTCTTCCCACAACAACATTTTCAAATTTTTTAACTTAATTATTTTCCATTTACATGTCAACATGTGTATACCTACTACCTCTAAGATAAAATCTTATTAAATTTGATCAAATCAAAATAAGTAAAATTAGTTTAGACGCCAAAGAAACAAATTTAAAGTTCATTGAAATAATAATGTGTAATGTGTAAAACCACAACCATAAAAGTCAAGGTTAGTTAGATACTTGTACGTATAGACTTTTTACCATTACCATTTATTTTTAGAGAAATGGTTAATAATAAATAAATAGTAATAATAATTTGAAATAACTCTCTTTGAAACGTTTGACCACACAATAATTCATGTTCAGATCATTTATTAATGATTATCTATTAACCACAAAATTATATATAATTGCAACAAAATTATGAGGTAATTATGATAATTTCTTCAATCCAGCGAAATTTTTAATGGTTAATTGGGTTGTTCCCAGAAAACTTTACTTAAGTTTCACCCCCTTTTATTTCAATTTAAGTAGAAGTAAATTAATTATCGTGATTCTATGAGATAAAAAACCAACAAAACAATTGTTGCGAGAATATTTCTTACATAAAACTTTTTTATAGAACAGATTATTGACATCGTAATAATAGCTCTGAACAATTTTACAGTTCAGTTACCTGGATAGCGAGAAGCATACACAAACATACACGCATACAGTATGTTGCAGGAGTTCTTAGACTACGTTTAATGAGATTTCTTCTTCTTATAAAGCAAACCAGAGACAGAAAAATGTCTTAAGCAAAAATTGACTTTGAAAGTAAAGATCTGATGGAAAGTGCCTCCCATGAAATGCCTCCCTCCTCGCTCTGCCCGTTATTTGTGACGTTCTTTAAAATAAAAATCCAATCGAGTGGTTGCTAAGAAAGTATATTTGAATAGAGCGTTGCAGGATGGTATTCGAATGTTAATTAAATTGACTGTCATCCTGTAACCATAAGTTGATGAAATAAAATATAAAAATATGAACAGTTTGATTTATAAAGGCAAATAACTCTTGCCTCTAATACATAGAATAGTCTCTGAGCCATCAGATGGGGTCGTGGCTTTGTTTCTTCATTTCGTCATCAACTTTTTGCAAAATTTTTGTAATTTGCTTTTTCTTCATATTGACACTTTAATAAGTTTTCCTAACACTACAAACACTTCTAAGAAGTCATTTGAAAATGGTTCCACTCACATTATTTTAAGAATTCCTTGTATATGATTAGATTGGGTAAAAAGCTGAATATGAATGTAACCAAAAAAAAAAGTTTAATTTAAAAAATGTTTTTTATTTTATAATTTTTGTATATTTTTATATACATAGGCAATAAATATTTAATAACTTAGTGATGATAGTAAGCTGGGGCAGCAGCATAAGAGAGAGCTGGAGCAGCGGCGTATGAGAGAGCTGGAGCGGCTAATCTGGCGTAAGCTGGAGCAGCGGCATATCGGAGGGCTGGAGCAGCAGCGGCGTATGAGAGAGCTGGAGCAGCAGCGTATGCTGGAGCAGCTAATCTAGCGTAAGCTGGAGCTGCGGCGTATGAGAGAGCTGGAGCAGCACTGTAGGCAACAGCTGGAGCATGTACTTTAGCGATGGCTGGGGCAGCGGCGTATGAGAGAGCTGGGGCGGCACTGTATGCAAGAGTTGGAGCATGTACTTTAGCGATGGCTGGGGCAGCAGCATAAGCAGCAACTGGAGCAGCTACGGCGGCTTTGACAGCTACAGCTGGAGAAGATTTGCTTACAACTGCGTTGAATCCGTTGATTGGGTCAGCTGTGTAGTCTACGGTACGTTGGGAACCGTCTGGTTCGACTAAAGAGTAT
The DNA here is from genome assembly GCF_905475395.1 of Chrysoperla carnea. NCBI lineage: Eukaryota > Metazoa > Arthropoda > Insecta > Neuroptera > Chrysopidae > Chrysoperla > Chrysoperla carnea. The sequence goes on along the minus strand of NC_058338.1, from coordinate 10,966,978 downwards.
TGTCCTTGTACAACATCACCACTTCGGCTTTCAGTTTGGCTTTTGTGGTCACCAGTTAAAGCGTCTGAGATACCGTATGAGTATGAGTATTGTGGGTTTGGATCGTATTCAGCATCAACAACGGTTTTGGTAACAGCGGCTACTGGTGCAGCTGCATAAGCCAATGGAGCAGCTGGTGCAATAAGTCCTCCAGCTCGTACAGCGGCTACAAGAGCAGCGAATAAAACAAACTAAAACACACAAAAATAAAATTTATTAATTTCACTACATTATTTTATTTAAGCTCACACTTGGTGTAACATTTTTTTTTTAATTATTGCAATACCTTGAATGCCATTTTAGATGTGGTGATCAGTTATTTTTGAATTGTATGATACTGTTACAATTTTTAATTTCGTTTATATACTAAAATCTGCAAGGGCAACTTCTCCTACTAATTTAAACCACCAAAATATAATTCAACTGATAATGAGCTAATGAAACTTCTTGTATGCCGTACCACCCGGAACACACCTGGTACACGCCCTCATTATTTTTGAATTGAAGCCGTTTTCGCAGATTTGTGTGTGTAATCTAGATTATCATTTTAATTTTTAAAAAGATCAATTTTTAATGACATTTTACTAACAAAAATTTCTGAGTGTATAGTTAAAAAGGTAACTAACGATTATGATCTAATTTATGCATTCATTTTTTTTCAATTATCATAATTTTAATTTTTATTAGGAATCTATAATTCATTGTAGTTTATTTATTTTTTATTATTTCAACATAAACTGGAATGTGAAGTAATTTGGTAGCTGTTGAAAATGTTTGCATATATTTTGGTAGTCACAATCAGATATAAAGATTAATATTATATTAACTAGGTTTAGGGGCGTGTAGCAGGTGAGCCCATAAAATAGATGGAAAACAAGTGAAATTTACAAAATTAGAAAAACCTCCGACAAATTTTGTTCTTTAAGACTTTTCCAAAATGAGCCGAGTTTGAATATCATCTTGGATCGTAGCTAAGAACACTCTTCATTAAATTACCTTTCTAACGAAACAAAAATCAAAATCGTTCATCCGTTTTGGCGCTATTATGCCACAGAGAGACAGACACACACGTAGCGGTCAATTTTAACACGCTTTTTTTGCTCGAGGGTTAAAAAAGTTTAATCTCTGGAATTAACCCGTCAGCACTCGATTACGAGCATTTTGCTCACGCTCGATTTAAAACAGAAATAAATTGTATTTTTCAAATATTATTTGTGGTTGAAACTTTTCCTGTCTCCATAAAATTTTAATTATTTTTGATTTTTTCGGACCTTTTCATCTTATCTACAGTTTTTAAAATTTTTTTTTTCTTCAGATCCTTAAGAAATAATAAGAATTTCTTTCATCACAAGAGTAAAAGTGTAAGCAAAAATATATTAGCTTCGGAAATTTTCGGGTATGTTCGTGTACTTGCGTTAGTTTAATATAGGTAGTATTCAGTAAATTCAAAAACTTGTGACAGAAATATGGTGAAATTGACTAAAATGAATTTAGTTATTTGGATTATTCTCTGCTCTATTATATATTCACTTTCAATCATCATTCAAAAATCACTTAATCAAACTATTTTTTGAACTAGTTAGTGCATTAAAAAATAGATTTATATAAAATTATGTTGAGGCCATGATTTACAAAGTTAAAGAATATTTAACGCACGAAATATTTGAAAGGCAGAACGAGTGGGCAAATCTCTCATCACACGACTAAAGGCGACAAAACTGTTGACGCCAATACTCACGGGTTATAAAGGCTACATTGCAAATGAAATAATATCAACACTGTTTGGCTATATTACAGTGAAACCTAGTTAAGTGAGACATCAAGGCACCTACTTTTATTTCTCACTTATAGACATATTCCACTTACCCAGTGTCTCAGATATCCAGTTATAAATAAATAACTGTGTCAGTTACAGAGGGTTTCATTAATAGAAGTCAGAAAACAGGTTATCTCAGTTATGGAGGTGCGATTATTAATGGCCCCGAAATAAGAGAAGTCTTAAAAGATGCGACTGTTTAAATCTAAGTTGGTAGATAAAGAGAGAAGAGCATAGTTATAGCTTTTGAAAATGGGTATCAATTTTCTTGTCAGTAAAAAGGCTGAAAATTACACAGAGTTAATAGACGAACTGCATTCGCGAAATTATAAACTTGAATTCAATATCTCTTGAAACAAGACATTGCACGTATGGAAAAAAGATTCTGTGGCAAGTGAACCTCAGCAATGCTAGCTGATTTTTGGATTGAATTATCGAAATATCGAATTTTGTTATTTTGATTTCATTTTTTATTTTAATTTGTGTTGTAAAAGTCTTCAATCAGTAAAGTTTTTCTGTCTAAAATAAATACATTTTTAATATGTATATCAATACCGGTATTTTGTTTAGATGTATATATCTGAAAAACTAGACGTGATAGCTGAAAGCTGTAAACAAATTTGGACTCAACAAACCAAAGCCAATAGAAATCACATAGTAAGCTTTTTGCCACAGGATTTTCTTTTTTTGCCGTGCAGTGAATTAATAATAAAACTTGATTTTTAATTATTTCACTACAATAAGAGACTAGCACCTTTCAACTAAGATAGTCGATCGTATGATCGAACGAAGAGTAAATTTCTTTTCTATTGAAGCTCGTATATTTTTGTTTTGTTTTTGTTTATTTATTTAAAAAAATTTATAAACAACTCATAGATGTCTTTGGTTAAATTTATTAATTACGGGAAAAATTAAAACAAAAAGAAAATATACTAAAAAAAGTTTTTAATGTTTGAAAATTTTTATATACAAGAATAATAAATATTTAATAACTTAGTGATGATAGTAAGCTGGGGCAGCAGCATAAGAAAGAGCTGGAGCAGCGGCGTATGAGAGAGCTGGAGCAGCGGCGTATCGGAGGGCTGGAGCAGCAGCGGCGTATGAGAGAGCTGGAGCAGCAGCGTATGCTGGAGCAGCTAATCTAGCATAAGCTGGGGCGGCGGCGTATGAGAGAGCTGGAGCAGCACTGTAAGCAAGAGCTGGAGCATGTACTTTAGCGATGGCTGGGGCAGCGGCGTATGAGAGAGCTGGGGCAGCACTGTATGCAAGAGCTGGAGCATGTACTTTAGCGATGGCTGGTGCAGCAGCATAAGCAGCAACTGGAGCAGCTACTGCGGCTTTGACGGCTACAGCTGGAGAAGATTTGCTTACAACTGCGTTGAATCCGTTGATTGGGTCAGCTGTGTAGTCTACGGTACGTTGGGAACCGTCTGGTTCGACTAAAGAGTATTGTCCTTGTACAACATCACCACTTCGGCTTTCAGTTTGGCTTTTGTGGTCACCAGTAAAAGCGTCTGAGATACCGTATGAGTATGAGTATTGTGGGTTTGGATCGTATTCAGCGTCAACAACGGTTTTGGTAACAGCGGCTACTGGTGCAGCTGCGTAAGCCAATGGAGCAGCTGGTGCAATAAGTCCTCCAGCTCGTACAGCGGCTACGAGAGCAGCGAATAAAACAAACTAAAACACACAAAAATAAAATTTATTAATTTCACAACATTATTTTATTTAAAGCTCACACTTGATGTAACATTTTTTTTTTTAATTATTGCAATACCTTGAATGCCATTTTAGATGTGGTGATCAGTTATTTTTGAATTGTATGATACTGTTACAATTTTTTATTTCGTTTATATACTAAAATGTGCAAGGGCAACTTCTCCTACTAATTTAAACCACCAAAAGATATTTAAAATGATAATGAGCAAGTGAACTATCAAAAGAATTTACGTTATTTCAAATACCCGTATATTTGCGAAAAATGATATGATTGTTACCATATACCACTCAATTGAAAGTGCCCACCATCGAATTTTGAAAATGTAGCTAAATAATTAATGTCACCTAATATCAATGTGCATCGACGATTGAATTATGGAAATTTTTTTATGATCTTAAAAAGTGAACGTCGCGTCAGTGCAATAATTATTTTGCATGAAAATCGATATTCTTGGCAAACCGATACTCTAAGCGATTATCTGACTTGTCAAAATGAAATTTATACTTTTAAACTCCGGATGAATGATTCGAAAGTTGTAAGTGTCTTCTTTCAAGCGCTGATCTTCAATTTTTAAAACAAAACAATATTTCATTCCAAATTTCCGTTTAAAAACAAATTCTTAAATACAGCCCATCTCCGGGACATAATTCAGGTCAAGTATAAAGAATTTGATAATTTTCCAGTAATCGTAATATTTTAGTAAAAATTGTTAATATTTTTCTTGGAAAAAAAATGTGACTTCTGGGTAAAATTGTATGTATGACCAGTCAAGGTGGCTTAGAAAATCTGTAATGGTAAAAAAAGAAGACAAGACTCGAAGTTGTCACACGGACAGGAAAGCGAAATTACTTTTTGAAAATCTTCACTCTTTAGAAGTCAGCAAAATATGAACGTTTAAAACTCCTATTTAAACAAAAAGGAAGGTATGGATTAGTGACGTCATTGCACGGTATCGTCATAGCAATGATATATTAAATTCTGTTTTGCCTGAAATAGACAGACAACAATCTTTGAATGCTTACTATTTCGTTTTTTAATCAATTTTAGTTTAAATTTCAAATGCTTCTAAAAATCTGAATTTAGACGAAAATTAACAGACATAAAATGGCCTATAAAATGAAATGCCAATTTCAATTTGACAGTTATTATACAATTATTTATTAACATTATTTTTATACCATGTATATATGAAATATACATAATATATTAAGTTTAGTCCCAAGTTTGTAACGCTTAAAAATAATGATGCTAGGAAAAAAATTTTGTCATAGGTGTTCATAAAATCACCTAATTAGTCCATTTCCGGCTGTCCGTTCGTCCGTCCGTCCGTCCGTTCGTCCGTCTGTGGACACGATAACTCAAAAACGAAAAAAAATATCGAGCTGAAATTTTTACAGCGTATTCAGGACGTAAAAAGTGAGGTAAAGTTCGTAAATGAGCATCATAGGTCAATTGGGTCTTGGGTCCGTAGGACCCATCTTGTAAACCGTTAGAGATAGAAAAAAAGTTTAAACGTAAAAAATGTTCCTTATCAAAAATTAAACAACTTTTGTTTGAAACATTTTTTCGTAAACATCACTGTTTACCCGTGAGGGCGCCAACTAGGCGGAAATTTTATAATATGTACTATACTTGATTATCAGTTATGTATGTGCCACATGTTTGTATGTGTTATGTGATAAAGAAATCAACACTGACTATGCATGGTATTTCAACAATTAACTCAGTCAATTGTTTGTTTTCACTTGTTTATTTATTATATATTATTATGATTATTAGAATGTTTTTGAGTCTCCTATGCAAATATGTTAGTTTTCATGTTTTAAGAGCCCCCTCCATAGAACAGCTCAAAAAAAAAAAATTTTAAAAGATCGCCCAAAATCTTTGAAAATAACTAAAATCAAAAAAAATAATTTTTTTAAAATTTTGTTGTTGTTGTATTATGTAGTAAGTGTTACAAGTATTATATAGAAAGCATAAAATGAGTTAACGATATAATATTTTCATATTGCTGTCAGTTCTAGAAAAGAACTAAGCGATTTAAGTTTTTTCTAGAATGGACAGAATGACGTTTTTCCTTAGATATGGCAGAAGCTAAGAACCAAAGACATTTTTATTGATAAATAGTTTTAAATGAACGGAATGTTGTATCTTAAAAATTGAACAAAAATTTATATCTGAAAAATGGTGAGTTAAGGCGAAAAATTACGGGACTAAAAGGTTCTTAGTAGTCCAACATAAGTTTAAATTTAATCGTAATCATATCACAATCATACTATAATCGTTAATTTTGTTGATGACAAAATTTAAGATTAAAAATGTGAATTTTTTTTTATAACGCTTATATCTCAAAAACGGTGAGGTTGGGTGAAAAGAGTCAAGGGACAAAAATTGTCGAAAATCATCCAAAATATGAAATTCAACAACTTTCAAGTGTAATATTTGATCGAAATAACACAATAATCGTTTATTTCGACAATATCAAATTTTCATCAAAATGAGGTTTTATTTTTTTTTTAATCAACTGTATTTCAAAAGCGTTGAGTTTTACATAAAAATGTTACAGGATAAAAAATGTGAAAGAGACGTAATGTCTTAGTTTGTTGGTCGGATAAAGATGAGTAAATTTCTTTTTCTCTTGAAGATCATAATATTTTTCCCTTTATTTAATTATTTGAATGGTTTATAAGCAATTCAAATGTAAAAAATAATTGATTCGTTTCTTTTTATATATTTTCTTCTTTTTGTGTTGAATTACAATTTTTAACTGCAAAGCCAAAAAATAAATTAAAATAGATTAATTTAAAAAAATTTTAATTTTTTATTAATACAAATTTTTATATACAGAAATAATAAATATGTAATAACTTAGTGATGATAGTAAGCTGGAGCAGCAGCATAAGAGAGAGCTGGAGCAGCGGCGTATGAGAGAGCTGGAGCAGCGGCGTATCGGAGGGCTGGAGCAGCAGCGGCGTATGAGAGAGCTGGAGCAGCAGCGTATGCTGGAGCAGCTAATCTAGCATAAGCTGGGGCTGCGGCGTATGAGAGAGCTGGAGCAGCACTGTAAGCAAGAGCTGGAGCATGTACTTTAGCGATGGCTGGGGCAGCGGCGTATGAGAGAGCTGGAGCAGCACTGTATGCAAGAGCTGGAGCATGTACTTTAGCGATGGCTGGGGCAGCAGCATAAGCAGCAACTGGAGCAGCCACGGCGGCTTTGACAGCTACAGCTGGAGAAGATTTGCTTACAACTGCGTTGAATCCATTGATTGGGTCAGCTGTGTAGTCTACGGTACGTTGGGAACCGTCTGGTTCGACTAAAGAGTATTGTCCTTGTACAACATCACCACTTCGGCTTTCAGTTTGGCTTTTGTGGTCACCAGTTAAAGCGTCTGAGATACCGTATGAGTATGAGTATTGTGGGTTTGGATCGTATTCAGCGTCGACAACGGTTTTGGTAACAGCGGCTACTGGTGCAGCTGCATAAGCCAATGGAGCAGCTGGTGCAATAAGTCCTCCAGCTCGTACAGCGGCTACAAGAGCAGCGAATAAAACAAACTAAAACACACAAAAATAAAATGAATTAATTTCACAACATTATTTAATTTAAAGCTCACATCTGATGTAACATTTTTTTTAATTATTGCAATACCTTGAATGCCATTTTAGATGTGGTGATCAGTTATTTTTGAATTGTATGATACTGTTACAATTTTTAATTTCGTTTATATACTAAAATCTGCAAGGGCAACTTCTCCTACTAATTTAAACCACCAAAATATAATTCAACTGATAATAAGCTAATGAAACCTCGTGTATGCCGTACCACCCGGAACACACCTGGTACACGCCCTCATTATTTTTTGAATTAAAAAATACTTATCGTTATTATTAGAACAATTTTAATCCTTGTTATATAAATATTGATTTACTTTGGAAATTTATTAGGTTACGTTTTACTCTGAATATTTGTAATTCAACAGATTTCTTTTGTTTTATTTGATTAAAAATGAAGTATTCAACTGATGAAGTTGAAGTTGAAGTTATAAAATTTAATTATTTTATTATAATTACGACATTTTTCATCATTTCAAACAATCATACCACTTCAAAAAGTTTTCGTTTTATAACAGGTGTTTTTCGTTGATTATGCTGTACTTCTGCGTTTAAAAAGTTTGTTTTTGCACCATTTTATATTTGGAAACCAGCCGCTTTATTATAATAACCAGGAAACAGCGGGTTTAATTTTGAATGAAGTAATGGTTTGGCACTTGATTTAAAAAAACGATTTTGCTTTATATCATAAAGATATAACCATGTAAATATGAAATTTGTCAAAATATATTAATTTTAGCCTCAAGTATTATATGTAACGCTTTGAAATCGATGAAACAAATACAATTTTCGTATTCAGAAAAAAATACCCAAAATTTTCATTGAAGAATATTTGAAAACTAATTTATCTTATATACTATTTCCCTGGCCTGTTTTTCCTGGGTATGTAATGTCTTCCTTATTCCTTTATCAAATTTCATGATTTACGCCTCATTTAAAAGCACGATAGCTGGCTAATGACGAAAAATAGACTCGCGGTCTGAAAATGTACCGTTTAGGAAAAAACAGGCTATAGAAATAAAATTATGATTTAGTTTTATTCATCGTGTAATTTGTATATCATATCTGTAATGAAATTGCCTAGAATAAAAAAGAATCACTTATATATATATTCTTTCTCTAGCCTGTTTTTAGGCATGGATGAAAAATTCTGTACTGGTCGACCTAGTAAAACATAATGTTAATATGCATGCATGTTAAGATACCGGGTATTTCAACAATTAACTCAGTCCATTGTTTAAATAATTTCATTCGTGTTCAAGTTATTCATTAAAATATAACGAGGAAACGAAAAATTGTTCACTGTTTTTTCGGATTAATTTAACATCTTACTATCTGATTCCTAAACTTTTTATACCTGTTGTATATGGAATATTTATCAAGATATACTTATCTAGGTCCCTTGTTACGCATTTTCGGTTGTTTATCCGACTCTTCATCTGCCTGTAGACATAATATCTCGAAAACGAAAAGATAGATCAAACTGAAATGTGCGTAAATGAGCAATATAGGTCAATTGGGGCTTTTAAACCGTTATTAGTTTAAAAGTAAATAAATAAAAGTGAGGACGCAAATGAGGACAAAACTTTGGAGTCCAGTTTCTCCAAGAAATAGAGAGTTGACAATTTCCAGGTAGCTTCAAGTAGTAGTCTTGTGAAACATTCTCGAAAAGCGACAAAAAAAATTAAAAAAGGCTTTCGATAATTTTCAAAAATTTCGAAAACCTAATAAATACCGGCCGAAAAGCCATAATTGTGTTGGTCTCTTGAACTTTATTTATAAAAAATCATGCAAGCACTGGCAATTAAAACTTTCTATACAGGGTATTTCAATAATTTATTCAATCAATTGTTTGCTTTCTCTTGTTCTTTATGGATTAGGTCGCCATTCTTGTAATCACCAGGAATTCATAGAGAATTATATACAAACTTTTTTCTTTTCTTTATCTTTCTTGGGCATAGGCACAAATGAAGCGCAGTTTGAACAGATTCTTTAAAAAAAATTAGGCCATTTTCACATTAAACTGAGTTAATTTGAATTTTGAAAATATTTCAACAGAAGCTTTAACTTACAGAATAAGTGACATTATTTCTACTTTCTAAGACGCCTAATCGTTAAAAAAATATCCATATTATTTTTGTTTGTAGACAAATAAAAATTTACATTCTTGTGTTAAGAAAGTGAATAAAAAGTTGTTATTAATATTATCAACGCTCTAAAAACCTGTTATAGAAATGAAAAACCTTTAAAAACCTCTTGTAGAGACCTCTTATTTTGGCGTTCTAATGTGTTTTTTTGACACCTTGTATATGTAGAACCTCAATTTTTTATTTATTTAGGACATGAGAAATAAAAATGTAGCATGAAAACACGTTCTCTAAAAAAAATCATCAATCAATCGAACTGAGCCTAAAGGTAGCTTTGTGAAAAGTTAAAATTTGGCCTTTTTCATGTTGCCTTTGCTATTGTCACAATTGGAATTATAATCTAGCGTCATAATCAGTCCCAAATATAAAACAAATAAGAGTCAATTTAAATTTTAATTATACAAAAATAACTTCTTGAATATGTGATGTAGGTAAATTGTCAAATAATTCTTGGTAATCCTGCCTTATTAGGTTTCACTGAAATAGGAAAATGAAATGTGCTTAGAATAACTTAAGAGTAAAACAATCAAATTAAGTTTTATAAAATTAATAATTTATTTATTCGTCATAAAAAAAGAAAACAATTCGAGAATAATAAATAAAACACAGTCTTCGACAATTATACATTTAGTGGTAGTAGGCACCAGCTGGGGCGTATGAGAGAGCTGGAGCAGCGGCGTAAGATAAAGCTGGGGCAGCTGCGTATCGAAGAGCTGGGGCAGCAGCGTATGAAAGTGCTGGAGCAGCGGCGTATGAAGCGTAGGCTGGAGCGGCTAAACGAGCGTAAGCTGGGGCGGCCAAACGAGCATAAGCTGGAGCTGCAGCATATGACAATGCTGGGGCAGCAGCGTAGGCAACTGGAGCAGATACTTTAGCGATGGCTGGAGCAGCAGCATAGGCAACTGGTGCAGCTACGGCAGCTTTGACGGCAACAGCTGGGTTAGATTTGCTTACAACAGCGTTGAATCCATTGATTGGGTCAGCTGTGTAGTCTACGGTACGTTGGGAACCATCAGGTTCGATTAAACTGTATTGTCCTTGGACAACATCACCACTTCGGCTTTCAGTTTGACTCTTGTGGTCACCAGTTAAAGCATCAGATACACCATATGAGTATGTGTATTGTGGATTTGGGTCGTATTCGGAGTCGACAATGGTTTTTGTTACTGCTACTGGTGCAGCGACGCTAGCGTAGGCTGGAGCGGCGGCATAGGCTAATGCTGGTCCAGCTGGAACAAGTCCAGCGCGAGCAACAGCTACTAATGCGGCGAATAAAACAAACTAGAAAAGAAAAAACAAAAAATTAGTTGGTAATCATAACATATTTCAACTTTTAATTTGACTTAAATCAGATGATTTTCAATAAATGGTTAATAATCAACGAGATTTTTGGGTACATCGAACCAATCAATATGATATGAGAAACTTCTTGACCGATATAAACACAAAATAGTGCACAAAGTTTCTAACGACTGTAGCTCCGAAGTGGGTCATTGTTTCACATCTCAAATTGTTGGTTCGGCGTACATGACTATGCCCTTCGTTATTGTAAACAACGAGTGTGAAAAGTGAAAATAATACACATCTCCCTAGATTTAGATCACCACACTTTTGGTAACTTCGGCGAACATTTTAATCTTATAACCTTCGATTTCTATCTAGATATATGTGTAGATTTTTCACTTTTCAACAAAAACATATTTTCACTTATTTTCACTTATGTCACTTTGTAAAATGTAATATACCTTGAATGCCATTTGGGTGAGATATCACTGGATCAAATAGTTCTGATTGAATGATAATTTTCTCTAGATACGATATAGTTTATATACAAAAATAATCGCAAGGGCAAGTTCTCCCTTCTTAAGTTTTTTTTTTAGTTGAAAATTTTATTGTTACTTAATAGATGATACTCAACCACGTAATCATATTTTAAACAAAAAGTCAACTTTACTTTTTATGGTTGGACCAATCATAAACGCATTTATAAAAATAAGCACCACACACATCAATATAACACTTTTTTTTTTAAGTGATACATATTTTGTTGTCACTTGTTTTTTATAAACGCCCTGCTTAGGGTCTGTGTGTCTACACAACACTTAATAATGATATTGTTTGTATGTTTTAATATCCGGTATTGAACATAAATAAATTTAATTAATTGCTATTAGCATTCAATTAAGTTTTTATTCATATTTTATTAAAATGTTTTTCGCATGGCGTTTTTTTTTCAAATAAATTTTTTTTTTGTTATGATTTTAAAAAGGATATGTGTTCTAAAGGATTCTGTAATTTTAAATGTCATCCATAATGATATAGTCGTAAATTTGTCTTAATTTTAAAAGTCAAGTGCTGTTTCAAGGATCTAAATCATTCTAAACAAATTTTATTGATATTAATCCAGGCAAAAAATACTTAAAAAATAAAAAAATTAACAATTTTGTATAATCTGAAATTTTAAAGTTGTATAAATATGTTTTTTATGTTCGCCGAATTTATTATCGATTTTATTGTTAATGTTTTTAATTACAGTCATCGTAGTCTTTCGCTGTGAATGTAAAAACTATTTTCAGAAAATCTTGTAAAACTAAAATTTGTGATATAAATGATTGTATATAAACAAAAATAAGATATAAATAATTTTTGAATTAATTTCGGGGTTTTTTATTAGGTTTATTTATAAAATTCAAATAAAATTACCTAGAAAGCATCTTTTTTAACCTTCCTTTTTAGTTCCTTACAAGTTTTCGTAATGGTTTTTACTTTTGATCTAACAAATATAATGTTAGTCTAGTAATTAAAAAAAAAAAAACCTTTTGATGAAAACTGTGAAATAAAATTCTATTTCAAGCTGTAATTCTCAGGCTCTAAGAAGTTTTTTTTTCGGTTTATATCAGGTAAATTATCACAATAAATTCAAAAAAATTGGTGTCCTTTTGGCGTATTAAAAGTTTTTGTTTATTAAAAGTTAACGACTAGTCAAAATAATAATTAAAAAAAAAGTGCGATAAAATCATTCCATTTGTCAGGTCATTATTTCGCGCGTTACGAGTTTTTCTTTTTCCGGTCTAATAAATGATTATCTTAATTAGTCCGAACTATTTCACGAAATGTAACTTTATTTGGTAGATTATGACCAAATGTGTTCGGCTTTCGATTAATATTATTTTAAAGTTGGGAAAACTTTTTTTTTTCTTGTTCTGTAACAGCACGAGCTAAAATTATTTTAGAAATTTCTTCTTCAAAATTCATTTAAAATTGTTTCAATATCTTTTTTATAATTCGAGATATCAAATAATATGTAGTAAATGTTGAGAATAAAATATATTATTCAAGATTAAATATGGTGACACCGGTTTCTTTTCTCAAAGTTTTTCGATAACTTGACATAATGGAGCAATTCTGCTTTCAGAATCAAATTCAAAAGTTCAAAATTTATAAATAATGAAATGGAAAAAAGTTTTTTCGTCGTAGAATTCTATAAGTTTGTGAAAAGTCCGAAAAAGCGTCTTATTTTTAGTCTAAATTTTCATCCGTACCTAATTAAAAGTTTTCGTAACTGTTTCTCGATCTAAATAATGGTAACTGACACAATTATTTAAAAATATAATCGAATTAAAATTTTTAACCCAGTCAACTGTTTCAACTGACCAGGAAAAAAATAGAATAAAAATTTTTTTATATGGAGTAGAATCTTTTTAAAAAACACATTAATGGTGCAAAAAATTGGATTGGTTAAACCTCATAATTTGAACTTTTGAGAAAAAGACTATTCTCAGTTTTATGTCTTTTTTTATTAGATATGAAATTAAATATAAATATTTTTTAAATTCAGAAAAGATTAATTTGCTATTCCAAGACAACTTTAATAAAATCAGCACAAAATCTTTTTCATTCTGTATGTTGTTATCTGTTCGTTTATAGTCTAAAATTTTTTCCTTTGATATTTTTGTATCGATATCATTTTCAATTTTACGTTTAAAGCATATAATTTTTTGTAGAATTATGTTTTTCTTAATGGGTTTTGGATTTCGCCAAATGTTTTGAAAGGAGTAGGGTTTATATGATTAAACTTTGACTCAAGAGCGGATAGCTATAATTATTATGTTATCCGTATAACTACAGAGGTGGAGTATGTTTTCACACTATAATTGAATCATAACGCCCAGAAATTGTGATCAATAATTTCTTTATTTAAATTGAAACGGAAATAGGTATCTCATATCAAGATATAGAATATATGAATTTATTTATATTTTATAAGATTTTCAAGGTTTTGAAAATAATATCTTTTTTGCTATAGTTCTAGAAATGATAATTTATTCCAACCAATTTATTTTATTATATTACAGTTTTTATACCATGTATATGAGATATATCAACGTATACTAAGTTTAGTCCCAAGTTTGTAACGCTTAAGCATATTGATACTATGAACAAAATTTTAGTATAGGTGTTCATGAAATCACCTAATTAGTTCATTTCCGGTCGTATGTCGGTCTGTCGTCTGTCGTCTGCCCGTCACCTAATTAGTCCATTTGCGGTTGTATGTCTGTCGGACGTCTGTCATCACGATTACTCCAAAAAGGAAAAGAAATATCAAGCTGAAAGGTTATAGCGTGTTAAGGACGTAACAAGTCAGTTCAAGTTCCTAAATGAGCAACATAGGTCAATTGTGTCTAGGGTCCGTATGACCCATCTTTTAAAACGTTAGAGATAGAACAATAATTTAAATGTAAAAAATGTTCCCTATCAAAAAATAAACAATTTTTGTTTGAAACATTTTTTCGTAAACATCACTATTGACTCGTGAGAGCGCAAATAATGCGCAAATTGTATAATACGTATTGTATGGTAATATCAGTTATATATGTGTGACATGTATGTATGTGTAGTGTGACAGAGTCATCAACATTGTCTATACCGGGTATTTAAACAATTAACTCAATCAATTGTTTGTTTTCACTTATTTTATTACAGTTTTTATTTATTTTTTTTATATTTTGATGTAATTATGTTGGTGTTACAACAATATTATGGATATTGGGTGTGGTTTTTGCGTTGTTGTTGGTTGTATGAGGATATTTTTAAAGTCAATTAATTATTTATTCTCTGTTGCTAAATATTACTACATTTAATAATAAAATAATTGATTGAAAAATAAAATGACATGCTTTAAATGGTTTTTAATATTTTTATACATTTTGTGTTTCATTATGTTATTGAAAAAACATCTATCTCATTCATTGGTTAGTAAATTTTTACCTAGTATTGTTCAATTTTCATTGTTTCAATTGCCGGCAAATGAAATTATTTAATATAACAATTATTATTTTTTCACTTATGCAATTTATTCAACATTTTTCATTTTTGTTCTTTTTTTTTGTATTAACGCATTATTATTATTTACTGTTAGCGTGATATAACCGGTTCACAATATTTTATAAAATTTGAAATAAATTCTATCAAAAACTCTTCTTTTTTTTGGTGCAAAAATTAAATTATATTGCACTTATTTTATTTCAAAATTAAACCGTGTAAGTAAACCTACTTTTGGGTCATACTTTTCAAATTTGTGATCAAAATTAACCTAGCTCTAATAGGCTACAAGAATATGAAGTTCTGGTCCCGGAATGAAGCACATAAGTGATCTCTAGCAAAAAATTGACATCACAGCTGAAAAAAATGACCCAAAATTAGTGGGTTTAAAAAAAAATTCCAATAAGATCGGATCAAATTTGCCTGTGGTATCAAAAAAATCGAAATTTTTAACTTTATGACGTCATCAGAATCAAAAAAATTTAATTTTGCTTTATCAAATCCAAGTTTTATCCAATTTTGATAAACCAAGTATGTAATCCTACTAAATTTGGGTCGTACTTCTCTAATTTGTGATCAAAATTAACCTAGCTCTAATAGATTTCAAGAATGTGGAGTCCTGGTAACGGAATTAAGCACATATGTAATAGCTAGCGAAAAATTGGCATCACAGATGAAAATAATGACCCAAAATTGGTAGGTTTCAAAAACAATTTCAATAAGATCGGATCAAATTTGCCTGCGTTATCAAAAAAAATCCAATTTATAAACTTCATGACGTCATCAGAATACAAAAAATTCAATTTTACTTTATCACATTCAAATTTTATCCAATTTTGATAAACTAAGTATGTAATCCTACTTAATTTGGGTCATACTTTTCTAATTTATGATCAAAATTAACCTAGCTCTAATAAGTTTAAAGAACTTGGAGTCCTGGTCCCGGAATTAAGCATATAAGTGATAGCTATCGAAAAACTGACATCGAAGCTGAAAAGAATGACCCAAAATTAGTGGGTTCCAAAAAAATTTCAATAAGATCGGATCAAATTTGTCTGTGTTATCAAAATGTGTTCTAATTTGTGATCAAAATTAACCTAGCTCTTCTTGGTTACCAGAATGTGGAGTCCTGGTGCCGGAGTTAAGCACATAAGTGATAGCTAGTTCCAAAAAAAATAAAAATAAAAATGAAAGTCAAAAATTAAAATAAAATTTATACTTATTTAAAATCGCTCTTCTAAATTTAATCTCTTATGAAATTTAAAAGATGCTGTGGATAATTGTAAAAAATTAGTTTTTTTTATTTTTCTTTGTTTCAATGAGTGAGTTTTATAAGAATAAAATTAATATTTTAACAAAAAATGTTATTAATTGATCACACATAAAAAAGAATATGGTATGTATTTACTATTTAAATAATTGATTTGAATTGTGTTAAAACATTTTAATTTTTAATGTTGTTCTTGTTGCCTTGACATTACATTGCTTACAATTTCTTTCTCATTAAATTTTAATGAATACGCTACATACTTTAATAAAAAATTCTAAAATACTATGATATATTATTTAATTTTTATATGAAAGCTGTAATGAAAGAAATAAAACATATACTTTATTGCATTTTAAATATTAAAAAACACAATGATTTTATAATCTGTGGTTAAAGGAGGTTTTGCGCTAAATGGATGGGTATGGGTATGGGTATGGAGGTTAGCGGGCCATGCTCGAGCATCGGGCCTCGAAGCAATGGTTCAGAGCACCTAGCCAAATAGACCCTTGTACTCTATCCCCGCTACGCTTTTCAGTGGCTATTATAACCAACTGATGTACTGAAACCCAGGATCTGCCTAGCGCTGAGTTTCCTAATTTCTTCTGGTTCGACTATGGCCGGACCAAACCATTTCCTTCGCTGCTGTATGAGCGCCGGACAGTAACAGAGAAAGTGGATCGATGTTTCTTCTGAATTTTCTCCGCATCTGTCACACGCGGGAGATTGTCTTTTTCCAATCTGATGTTGGAAAAAGACAGTCGATGTGGACTCGTAGTCCACACTACTAACTTCCCAGAGGGGGGAAATCATTAAAAAAAAGGGCTTGTTAGCCTTCATAGATTATTCGTCGAACATGTACTGCAGCTTATGCTGGAACGATCATTATCTCCATAGATAAATGATGTGTTTTAGATTCTTGAAAAATCAGTATGATAAGAGCATTATTAGACCCCGCCTTGTTCATTTAAACAAAGTATGAATTTTAAATGCAAGTCAAAAAAATTATGTAATTATATAAAATTTGTATGGAATTTCAATGAAATTTAAACAAATTGCGTATCAAAAATGTACACTAGCATCTATTTGATGACTCACACGCTTAAACATAGGACTTACTTAAAACAAAAAATATAATCAAAATCTAGAAGATCTGAAATTGAGATTACAATATTTTTGTTTATTATTAAGGCATATCAAAATAAATGGATTAAAGAAGTATTTTCAAATTTTTATAAATAATCAATCTTCACCATTTACTTCAAAAATATTCATATTTAACATTGGTCTTATGGAAAAACGGTAGATGGAGGATATTAAAAACAAATTTAAAAAAAAAAAAACCTATTTAAATTTAAGTTAAAAGCTTAATAGAGTATTGAAAACAAAAAAAACAACCCGTTGTGCTCGATTAATTAAGGATGTATGAGTATGTGTAGGGTAAGGGAGACACAAGTTCAAAAAAATATAAATTTATAAATCGAAAACTTCATCATCAAAGTTGAAAATAAGGTAAAAACAATTTCAACCACAAGTCTAAACTTGCCTTGGCGTTTGAACTACCTTCAGGCATTTATTAGTTTTTTTTTCATCTGAATGTCACAATTTTTACACTTGAAATAAAAACCCAATTAATCATCTGTTCCATTTTAATTTTTATTATGTCTTTTACTTTCTACAAACGTTACAATGACTCAACAAAAAATTTAAATTCATATCAAAATGTGTTACATTTTCTTGTCTATGACTACTACATCTACAAGTATTACCAGATCATTCCAATTAGACCGTGTGTCTATAATGAAGCGAAATTGGCATAATCCTCTTTGAATGCCTTTAATAAAGGTTAGTTTGATAATGGCAACTTAGTTTTTTGATTATCGTGCTTAATAAATATACAAGTCTTTTATCCAACGTTACCCTGCAGTTGCAAACTTCTTGCCATTTCTTCCACACTTCCTGTCGTTAATTACTTTTTTCAAGGTATACAACGATACATACGGTCGTCCAAGAATTAGCAGATCGATTAACTCACTTTCCACAAGTTCGAAACTCTCGAGCCAAGAGTGACCCTTGTAATTTATTTGTACCTGAATTATAATAAATCCTGAATAAATTGGCAGTACATAGTCGGTGTGGTACTGAGGTCGTGTGAGTGGGACCCCTGTAGACCACACGACTAACTTCTTAGAGGGAGAAAAATGCCAATTACTTAAAAAAAGGTCTTGTTAACATTTATAGACCATGTTTCGGAACGATCATTATCTCCATAGATAAATGATGAGTTTCGTCCACTTTTCAGATTCTGTTTATTGAGTTTTTTCCAGTTTTTTTATTACCATTAAAAAACGGCTCAACCAATTTTACTGAAAAGTTCTTCTGTCTGTTCTTAAATACGCAATTACGCGTCGAATAAGCCCAGTCACGTGTTAATGTAATAATTGGTTCGCGAGATAATCGAGACGAAATAATCCGAACGAACATAAGAACATATACGCACATACGTTCACACACACACACACACAGACATCACATTTAAAAGGTGGAAATATGTAAAACTGGAGATTTACAAAATCAGCCCCATTACATTAACTTCCTCAGGAAAGTTAAAAAGCTTAATTTTGGGCTCACGGTCTGAAATAGAACAATGTAATAAAAAAATTATTTAATGATCCATTATATTATTAAATAAATAAAAATATTTTCTCAAGCAAGTTTTATGTGTATTGATTATTAATTACAAAACTAACAATATTTAATATTAGTATTGACTACCGTTTTAAAATTCTGATTCAATAAATTTATAATTTTTATAAGAAAGAAAGATATATAAGATATGATTAAAGTTTAAGTTATGTTATGTTATATAACCTTGAACTAAATAATTAATTTTTTTAGAATAATTTGCTTTAAAACAAAACCTTTATGTAGAATACAGAAACGGAAATTTTGTAATTATTATATATTTTTTTATTGATTTTATAATCATCTATGTATCAGGTTGAGCTA
Source organism: Chrysoperla carnea (assembly GCF_905475395.1). NCBI lineage: Eukaryota > Metazoa > Arthropoda > Insecta > Neuroptera > Chrysopidae > Chrysoperla > Chrysoperla carnea. Next base: position 10,948,046 of record NC_058338.1, on the reverse strand, counting down.
CAATTTCATAATTAATAAGTTGTTTCTGAATTAATAAAAAAGTTTTTTTTATGAATTGAAATGTCAAGATTTTAAAATTCGTTCAACACAATAAACTAATTTAATTGGAGTGTTTAATTATAGAGTTTTGATCTTTAAAAATATAAAATATTTTATAATGTTAAAAATCTCCACATACCCCAGATTAGAAATTCAGAAGGACTAAGACCAGGGCCATATCGAGAAACTAGCCGTCTCTATACTAGTACTCGTACTAAGAAATGTAGTCAGATCCGTTCGTAACGCTTCCATATGATACTATCCCACTTCAGACTTCTTTAGATAGTTCTATTCAGGAGATCATCCCGTGGGTCTCGTTAGAGCCACATTCCTTAATCTGAATTGTCATTTAATCTGGCTTCCTTCATCTGAATCCCCATTTAATGCTTGATTTGGACCAAATTCTGAAAACAGTTTTAGGAAATTCTAGAGTGGCCTAATTCAGTCCGGATCGTGGCAGGGCAACGACTTTTTACCAAACTTTCTAAAAATGTGCAAATGTGCTTTCTGCTTCTCATAAAAACTTAATTTATACTTAGATTCTATCGCTTTATCGATTCCCGTTGCAATTTTCAACATATATTTTTCCACTTCTAAGAAGGGGTGGTTTATCTTCCCTGGGAAAAAAGCACCACAGGGTACCATATACCATTTGATCCAGAGGGTGAAAAAAAGCTCAATCCTAAATATGTATCAATATTGGTTTTATAGGTTAAGCTTTAGAGATTTCGTCTTTTTTTCTCGTTGTTTCTTGAAGTATATGTGCGTCCATAGAGAAACATTATGTAAATTTAAAATAATTTTAAATTAATGGAAAATTGAAAATTTTTATTGTAACTCTGTTAAAAGTTTAAATTATTATTAACTGGTAAAAGTTGCAAGTATAGCTATCGACATTTTTTTTTTTGAGAAATGTCAATTTATATTTTGTATTTATTCCCATGTTAAACCTTGCTTATTTTGAAACTTAAAATTTTTTTCAAATTAAAACATTCAAAATCATTTAAACTTTTATATTATCATAATTTTTTTATACCATAAGGTATACTAAGTTTAGTCCCAAGTTTGTAACGCTTAAAAATATTGATGCTACGAACAAAGTTTTGGTATAGGTGTTTATAAAATCAACTAATTAGTCCATTTTTGGTTGTCTGTCCGTCTGTCCGCCTGCCTATCAACACGATAACTCAGAAACGAAAAAAGATATCAAGCTGAAATTTTTACAGCGTACTCAGGACGTAAAAATTTAATGAGCAATATTGGGTCTTGGGTCCGTTAGTACCCATCTTGTAAACCGTTAGAGATAGAACAAAAGTTTAAATGTAAAAAATATCCTTATAAAAAAATAAACCACCTTTTTCTTTTAACATTTTTTCGTAAACATCACTGTTTACCCGGGAGAGCGCAAATTAATCGCAACTTATATAGTATGTATTATATGGGAATATCAGTTATGTATGTGTGACATGTATGTATGTGAAATTTGACAGTGCAATCAACACAGTCTATACATGGTTTTATAACAATTAACTCAGTCAATTGTTTGTTTTCACTTGTTTAGAAAAAAAAAATGAATAAATAGAATTAAAATTAAATTCGATTGAATTGAATGAAATTTTTTGCAAAAAGAAGACTAATTTATAAGATGTGAAGGCTTCAAATCTTGCCTCCGATAGAAAAAACTAATATTTGATTCAAAGAGCCTAAATGGCCGAGCGGTCTAAGGCGCTAGTATTAGAACGTTGGACTATTTAGACTTAGGTTGCGGGTTCGAATCCAGGCAGCGGCAGTGTGAACAATTTATAATTAATGGAAGTGCAGAATTGATCACATTGTCGTCGCTTGGATAAGAACGAAGTAACCGACTCCATCCACATCAAAAATGTAATTGTAAATATGTTTGTAATGGAATAAATAAAGATTAACAAATAATGATGTGGGTGGCCTCTGTGTAGGCATGCGTCACAAAAACGGAGGTTAAACCCCCATTATTATTATTATATTTGATTCATATAATATAAATGAATAACAACATATTATATTATATACATATAATAAATAAGTGCAATACACTATTATATTATTTTTAAACAAAGTTGCATCAGAAATCATTAAATTTACACTGTTGTAAGTGTAAGTACTATGTTAGACTATCATGTAATTTTTATTGGCTATTGTAAGAATTAGTATCTATATGTGTAACAATAATTACATTTAATTAAAAACCACGTCAGATATTGGTATTAAGAATCATATACTTAGGTATACCTAAGAGAGTATTTATTTTTATAATATGAAATTATAAAAATATTTATTAAGATTGAATATAACTCAACACCAATGTGATACGGATGGTTCATACAAATATCTATCAGGTATAAATCAGTCCGAGAATGGTCGAACGTGCCTTTAGAATCGATACTATATGCTGAAAATCGATACTATGAGCTGAAATAACTAGAATTTTTTTGGGAAATGAATGAAATAAAATAAAAAGTCAAAAATTATTGCGTCATAAAAAAATTGTCTCGATTTTTTGCAATTTTTTTAAGGAGTACCCCTTTGAAAAAATCGAGAAAAACGGCAAAAAAAATTTTGTTTGGAAATTTGATGAAATTTCGTGGATGGGGTAATTTTGATCCAAAAAGTATAAAAATCAGGTTAATTTAATGATTCGATGCCGAATTTCTGAGATATCGCAATATTTGGATGAATTTTAGTCAATATCTCAAAAACTATTCGACCAGTCGTCAAATGAACACGATTTTTGTACTTTTTGGGTCAAAACTACCTTATATACTGGGTTTTATCGAAATTTTGAGATAAAAAAATTTTCTCGATTTTTTGCAATTTTTTTAAGGGGCACCCCTTTGAAAAAATCGAGAAAATCGAAAAAAATAATTTTGTCTTGGAATTTGATGAAACTCGGTAGATGGGGTAATTTTGATCCAAAAATTATAAAAATAAGGTTAATTTAATGATTGGAAGCAGATTTTCAGAAATATCGCAATACTTGGATGAATTTTAGTCAATATCTCAAAAACTATTCGACCAGTCGTTAAATGAACACGGTTTTTGTACTTTTTGGGTCAAAATTACCTTATATACTGAGTTTTATCGAAATTAGAGATAACAATTTTTTTTCGATTTTTTGCAGTTTTTTTAAGGGGTACCCCTTTGAAGAAATCGAGAAAATCACAAAAAAATTTTTGTTTTGGAATTTGAGAAAACTCAGTGGATGGGTTAATTTTGATCCAAAAATTATAAAAATCAGGTTAATTAAGTGATTGGACAGTATCATGGGCAAAACTTCATTTTCAAAAAAGTACCTCACCAAAAAATTAAAATCCATAAAATTGTGAACAAAAGAGAGCAAGTGAGGTGCTAGTTGCATATATATGAATGAAATTTAATAAATAAATATTAACAAATAATGGTGTGGGTGGCTCCTTGTTATAGGCATATATGTCAGAGAAGCGGAGGTTAAACCCCATGTATATTATTATTATTTATTTATGATTAATGACTCTCATTAACGAAGGTGCTAGATATTCTCCAACTGTTCAGATAAATAAGTACCTATATGAAAACAGTCATAATATAATAATTGCAGAATAATATCATTATAAAAAAATTTTTATTTTAGATTCAACGCCCAATCCTACGGCAATGTCGATTAATAACCTTGGTAACTAGTTTATAAATGTATTTTATTTACAGAAAAAATAAAGGATATTAACATTTAAACCTAGTATGATTTGGAATCGAGAAAAATTATTATAACGCACTGAACCCGGACTTTAGAACGTTTGTTGTCCATTGAGTTTTTTTTTGCTATTTTTAATTTTTTTTAAGGAAATGTATAACCGGTTTGTATAGCTAAAAATAAACGTTGAGTTTTTTTTATTACTCTATTTTAAAAAGCCATAAGATATTAAGCTTATACTAAGTTTTTCATACACTAGAAGCATTTATTTTTAAAGTTTTTAATTTAAGCTTTAAAGTTTTCTTACAAAATTCAGGTACCTAATTTATAAGTCATATATATAGTACAAGAGACGTGCGATATAAGGTCGATCTTCACCCACTGAATACCAGATGAGACAATTTTAATCAATTTTTTCCTTGAACGGTTTTTTTCATAACTATGCCATTATCTTGATCTAAATATTCTTGATTCATTTATCTTTCTTCTGATACCAATTTCGATTGGTTAACAGATCTGTTCATACTGCATCGATCTGTTATCCAATCGAAATTCATATCAAGATAATTTAACTACGAAAATAATGGTATGGGCTTGCCAGAAAAACTGTTCATGAAAACTTGATTATTTATACATTTAGTGTTTATCTAATATTAACAAATCCCTCATTCTCTCGATCTTGAAAAAAATTATCCATAATAAGGCTTTTAAAAGGTTTTATTTTATTTTATTTATTTTTTTATCAAGTTTTTGGTTTGATTGGAAAGCAATTTTATTACTAAATTTGCCATCACATAAAAAATGTTTGCAATTAGAGGTTAAGAAAAGAAGTTTCAAAGAGAAATTGGTGAAAAATCAACAAGGCCATAGTTAAGAAATCGAAATCAGTATGGTTTATCTATTACTTTGACACATGTAATTTTATCTATGAATTGACACATTTCATTGGCAGTTTTCCATAAATATATTTCATAAAAAATAATTATTCATAATTAAACATATAATTAGTTTAATTAATTAAAATGCATAAATACATTACCTACTATATCTAAATAAGATTTATAAGACAATTTATATTTAATTTAAAAAAAAAAATGCTTTCCTATGGTTGAATGAGCACAATGACTCAATACGTGTAATGTATATACATTATTATATAAGAAATTTAAAAAAAAAATGTATTTTAGCCTTTTTGTAATGGTGTCACATATCCGGTTACAGAACAGACACAATTGATTTTTATTCTTTCATGGAATGTAAAATAATTATTATATCAACTTGAAAGAACCTTATAGTTACTATGGTATTATTCTAGCCTCATGTAAGGAAAAGAAAGGATGTTTGTCAAATCGAACTCGTTTCGAAAAAAAATTATGAGTGGTTGAAAATACTTTTCTAAGAGATAATTTTGTGCGCTGGTCATTTTGGTCCCCGGGGTGAGGAAAAAAAGATATGGCCGTTTTTACCGTTAACTTTGAATATTTTGTTTCGAGTAAGAGAAAAATAAAATGAATACCGGGAAAGATAGTGGTTGATGGTGGAGGTGAAACAATATAAGAAAAACTATATTTCCCGGCATATGTTTTATTTTTAGAACCAACCTCCTACTCGACCAAAAATTTTTCAATAAAACGGTAAAAATGTGCCATATTGAACACTAAAAATTTGGAACCTCGACTCGTCTCGTCTCGGTGACGAGGCACGAGGCGATTGAGGCTGCCTCGTAGCCTCGGTGTAACACTATTTGGGGGAAAAAATATAAGTTTTACGTTTTAAAATGTATAACAACTAAACAAATAATTAACAACTTTTTAAAGCTCAAGATTTTCAGTACAATTTTCTCCGATTTCGACAAAACAACAAACATTTTGGTCGTTCACTGTCTCCATTATCGATTTAAGTTTCTTAATCAGTGGTAAATCGAATCATCTTATATCCATTCAACCCCTAACTATAATAACTTAATTATATTTGTAAAAGGATTAAAGTTTCTTTCATAACCTAATTTATATAAAAACTGTATACTTTATACATATCATATTATATTCTGTTATATAAAAAATAAAAATATAAGAAATGTCTCCATAACCACCGCCGGTCATAAATATTGTCACGTCGGAGAAATTAATTTTAAAATATAAATGCCAACGATTACAATTTTATTTGTTGTCGGCAAATTCGTATATTTTGTCATTCATATTAATTATTTAATTACATTTTTGAGAATTCGTGAAATTTTTAATTATTTTTATTAATTACGATATCAATAAAACGATTAAGTAAGAATATAAACAATTATATTCTGCGGTATAATAGGTCGTTCAAAATAACTAAAAATAAGCGATTTCATGAACTTATTCAAAGGCAAAAAAAGGAAAGAAAATGAAGGCTTTGACATCTAGTTTAAGACTCTACTAACGCTCAGTTTCATAAGTGCTGGAGTTGCGTTAATTAACGCTATGTATACATAAAAACGATTTTTGGCCAATATTTCGGAAACCATCAAATGTATGAAAAATAGTTTAAAACAAAAACTGTCGGAAAATTTTTTTCCTAAGTGAAATATAGAATCAAAACTTTTGATATCTTCAGCCATTTTCCCGAAAATCGGAAAAAACGGCCAAATATATATATATATATATATATATATATATATATATATATATATATATATATATATATATATATATATTTATATGCTAATTAACAATATCTGAAACTAATTGATTTTATAAAAAAAATTTCAAACGAAAGTTGTTGGAAATTATTTGTTCTAAAAACAATTTCGATATCTTTAGCCGTTTTCAAAACGATCAATTGGATATACATTTTTCGTTATTTATCCAATCATTATCCTCGAATTATGTGTAAAAAGTCCTGAATTTTTATACTTGGGGGTTTTTGAGGTCGTTGATTGCGAATATATTGCGAAAAATACTTGTTGGCTGCGCCGGTAAAGGAGGCAAGTCCTTTTTGTTCTATATAATAAGTAATGTAGGTATTTTATAATAAATCCAAAAGCTCGTTCTTCAAGAAAAATAAACTTTAATTTATAGTTTTTATATTATAAAAGTAAATACTTCTGATATGAAAAAAAAAATCCTTATATTGGATAAATTGAGAAGATTTTAAGAAAGTTGAGTTTTTATTTGATTTCCTCGTTTTTTATTTTTATTTTTTCAAGTAGGATAACTTTAATTCGAAAATCCATTTAATTTAAATACTAATATGCATAAGTACCTTTAAAGTTTATACTTAATACACAAATATTGCATTAAGTTTTTGATACTATACTACAGTCATTTGAAACACACTATTCCACCAACCTATCAATGTTGAATTTTGAGGACGTCATAAAGTCGAAACGTTCGATTTCTTTGATAACACAGGCAAATTTGATCTTCTAGAAGATCTTATTAGAATTTTTTTTGAAATCCACTAATTTTGAGTTATTCTTTTCAGCTGTGATGTCAATTTTTCGATAGCTATCAGTTATGTGTTTCATTCCGAGACCAGGACTCCGTATTATTATAATCTATTAGAACTAGGTAAATTTTGATCATAAATTTGAAAAGTATGACCTAAATTTAGTAGAATTGCATATTTAGTTTATCACAATTGGATAAAATTTGGATGTAGAGTAAAATTAAATTTTTTGATTCTGATGACGTCATAAAGTTAAAAAATTTGAGTTTTTTGAAAATTCAGGCAAATTTGATCCGATTTTATTGGAATTTTTTTTGAAACCCACTAATTTTGGGCCATTCTTTCCAGCTATGATGTCAATTTTTCGTTAGCTATCACTTATGTGCTTTATTCCGATACCAGGACTCCATATTCTTATAACCTATTAGAGCTAGGTTAATTTTGATCATAAATTTGAAAAGTATGACCCAAATTTAGTAGGATTACATTCTTGGTTTATCAAAATTTACCCTTTATGAAAGAAGTGAGAGGTAAAAACCCAAAATGGTTGTACTATTTTCGTACTACCACGTACAAAGTATATACAACGTACTATATTACCATAGAATCTGCTACTTATATTAGTCAAAACCATTTCAATATAGTATAATTCTTGGTGTATGACATTATTTAGAAAGTTTTGACAAGTTTTGAGAGAGCTACCCCATTCATAGTTCATATAATGTGTCTACAAAACCGCTATTTATCGATTTATACAAAGATGTTGTGATATACTTACTATTTAATGTATCTTCTAGCATTTATCTGCCCGCTTCGCTGAACCCAAATAACTTTAATGAATTCCTTGCACTTTTACCTACCTGTTGGGTGGTTTATATATAAAAAAAAATGCATGCAAGGGTCCACAATATGTCTTCCTTAAAAGTCCGAAGTTTTACACGTTTTAAAAGCTGGCAGTCTAAATTGAAACTACTCTAAACTAGTTCACTTCCTGTTTTAATCAGTACCACTTTAATAATAAATTTTTCTTTCTGTTTTAGGTAAGTTCCAATTTATTTACAAGCAGAATGTTTTTGGTAAGCAAAAATAATTTTGTTCGTCATGTTCTAACCATAATTATAAGAAAAAAACAGAATATAGACTGAATTAAAAGGTGTGCGTGTAAGGTCTTTACTACGCTCTGCCACCTTAAGTTTCGCCTAAAGCTGATTTATCCAAACTATATATTTGGTATGATTGATTTAATAAAAATAAATAGTTTAAATATTATTAGTCAAGGGGTCGAGTATAATTACAATTAACGCAGTTAGTTATTATCAAATGTTAGAAATAGATATCCACTATTAATATAATATAACATTAATTTGATAAAGGATAAAGTTCTTAACCAAAGATTCACAATTTGAATATTAATGCAAAACAATATAATCGATCGTTATCTATATAATATTTCATTATTAATAATTATTATCAACATCATAAACTTATATTCATGTACCGTTTAATATTTGACGAAGTAATAATTTCTAAATAGTAAAAACCAAATAATGCATTCCATCTTGTTCTTATATATCCGAAGGATATTATAAATTAAATACTTCACACTAGAAACTTATTAGAATTCTGTATTTATATCCAATAAATAAATGAAATTATTTCTGAGTGTAATTTCTTTTCAGTTTATCACTGTTATCACTTTTAGAGCGCCCATTACTCAAAATATTACTATTTTACAATCCAAAGTGACGGTAGTGTCTGTCACGTTTTGTTTTATAGAGTCAGCCACGAATGATTTTCTAATAAGTTTGATTCTAAAATAGAAAGGTTCTTTATTTTACCATTTTCCAATAACTTATACCATGAAATTTACCTCCAGATACAATTTAAAATCGTAAATCCTGCATAGATTAAGATATTCGAAGTATAAAAACACTCTCGAATGCGACTTCCTTTTAGATAAAAAATCAACCATAAAACTATACTAAATCTAAAACCGTAAACATAATTGTATTCATAATATGTCGAAAAATAAAACGCATTTTGGATCAAATGTAATGTCAGTCACATATATGGAGTCACCCTTCTGACCAATAAAAATTATTCGATAAGTTCATAGTAAAAGTAAAAATGTCATTAATTTTATTAATTCATGGCGAAAGATAAAATTCTGTTTCAATACATGGCAAAGGAATGGAAACATCGAATATATTGTTTTAAATATTTATAGACATAGTGAATTATGAAATAAAAATGTTAAAATCATATCTGAAATGTCATCATTCAAACAGTTCTTGTTTTTATTAAATCGTATCGTTATTTACATCTAAATAAAAATTGTTATTTTAACAAACTCATATAACTTTCGTATTGTTATACCACCCATTAAAGATACAGTTGGTATTACATGAGAGGTTTGTTATGTGTAAAAACTACTAGCTTGATATCCGCCCGCTTCACTGGGCTTAAAAGTAAAAACTACCGCTTTATAGCCTCCACCTCTCTTCATTTCACTTATCTCCCTTCCGTAACGCTAGAAAGTACGCACAGTTTTAAATTTTAAAATAGTCATCATCATAATTAATTAAGTATATCAGAAAAGGTGGCCATGAATTAGACATTTACTGTTTTAAATTTTTACAGAAATCTTTAATTTATGGTTCAAAATGATGATCATTCTGCTACATCTGTGATCATCATTATAAACCATAAATTAAAGATTTCTGTAAAAATTTAAAATGGTAAATGTCATATTAAATTTAATTTTTTTTAATTTTTAAATATCTATATCTTTACAATTTATAGCTCATGTGTTATTCTGATGTATGGGCTATATTGCTGTACAGTTTCATTAAAAACCATTCGCTAGTTTTTGCGTGAAAGCGTAACAAACAAACAAACAAACATCCTTACTTTCACATTTATCATATATAGGCATGATGATTTTAGTGTAAAGATTTTGTTTTCGATGCATTAGGTAGATAGACATTTGTATGTGTAAAACCTCTAAATTAAAGCAGCATATGTATGTCACAATAAAATTTAATAATATTACATTATGTCTAGGTCAAGAATATTTCAGTTACGCGCTACTTATTTTACAAACAAACATTACAACAATAATAAATATTACAATTTATATTATAAAACACATATATTTACAACCAGTTCAATTTAACTTACAGATATAATGTGTTTATAATATATAGCCGGCACGCCACTGGCTGATTCTAAAGCTGGATCACTCACTTAATACTAACATACGTTTATGAGTTTCAAGCGCCTCAATGGATTAACCGGTTTTGATTTTCATTGAAAGGTAAATTGATCGAGAGTATTCTTAGGAAAGAGGGGGTGATCATCAAATGGCTGAGCAGATTTTCTTAAAATATAGTTATAAGAACAGTTTCGATCAAATTTCCTAACAAACATACAAAAATCAAAATCGCATATTGTTTTAAGAGATACAATTCCACAGATGAATCGATCAGACCTGATATTCTGTCCATAATTCCTTTAAATATTTCATTTGTGCGTTGTAGTAATAGCATATCACACATCTAGGGAGAAAAAGTAAAGAATGTCTCAGATCTCATGTTCATTGTCATCCTCGGCTTTGTTTTGGGATTCATTACTTGCTCCCGTGGTGTGTATGCTATTTTTCTGCTTGATAACGGTGGAAAGCGGCAACTTCGTTTAGCATAGTGGGACGAAAGTTGACACTTTCGTCCCTGAGAGGAGAAAAAGTTTTGAAGAAAAGAAAAACTGATGGAATTATTGTGAGTGATATTTTTTATGAAATTTAAGTAAATTTCATGAAGATGGATTCTTTCCCATAGAGCTATGCGTAAAATTTGTCATTCTAAGGAAATTTTTTCTAGTGTTCGTGAGAACGGATCACATTCTGTTTTCGACAGCCTTAACCGTAGTGAAGAATTATTTTGCATTACTTTATATTTCAATAAAATAGCATTGCATTTTGTTTTTAAAATTAAGGAAATGATTTTTTCAAATTCATTGAAAATGCGATTCTAGTATCTCAAATATATTTATTAATAACTCAGACTCAGCGACTTGACTAAATGGTGGCTAAATTTTGTAATAATTTGATCAAATCTAACCACACCCACAATCAAAAAAGTAGCATATAAATTAACATCTTAATTGTTATGTGTTAGATTCATAAAAATATTTATATGACGCAAATTTAATTAATGTAATAAATCAATTAAAAATATTATTAGCTATATTTAATTGTATAATGCAATGCAATATGTATTTAGTTCTAGTTGTTGGTATATATACGTAATATTTGATATGGAAAGCGAGAGTCATGTCATGTTTTTGGAGTAAAAACATGACATGAATTTATAATTAAAATTTATACGTAGTTCGATATCTATATGTGTTGCATATCGCATGTTTAAATCATATATGTAGCACTTATCATTAATCATTGATACGAACCAGCCTTTATCTAAATGCAGGTTTTATAACGCATTTGAATAGTTTTGTTTTTTTAATTTTGTGGGTAGTTCAAGTGTTTGCGACAAGATTTTTTTTAATAAATCATCATGAGAAATAACAGGAGAACTATTATGAAATTATAAGAGCCATTATGATCGTAAATCACCAATCAAAGTATACCTAAGCCGCGTAAACGAAGCTCTGCAGTTTGAACAGATTTGATCAGAAAGACGGATTTGAATGCGGTTTGGAATAGTGATGAAAATGATTCCATGACTTGCACTGGGATTTTTGGGATCACGTCAGCATTGGTCTCAGAGGTACATGGTTCCTCCGTCGTCTACTAGAGTTTTCGGGAAATTGGTTATATAATCGGTCCAAACTTGTAACTCGGGTGTTTTTGGAGTCGCTGAACACGAATACCGCAACAAAATCGGGCTCGGGGTACCTGAGAGACCAATTCTATCGCAATATTTATATTCAACTATTCCAAAGAATTGGAATCACTGTCGTCACTATTAACCGAATTGTAAATTTAGCAAAACGGTTAATTAAAAATGCAATTATAAAATACATATTTTTAATTTCATATACATCAAGTTAGGTCACAAAATTGACGCTCTAACGAATCGAATGCAGAAAAACCGTTTTCAAACCCGTCTTACTGTTAAAATTTTTCGTACTTCGACCGTTTTTTGGGTTTTGCTTCCGCGACTATATGAACTACCTCCATTTAATAGTTATATCAGAGAGATATTGGTGTTAAAATTTTTGTAAATATACCTACTTGTGATCATTTCATGGGGGCTAGCTCTTGATGTCCTCATAAATTAATTTGATAAAGACAATATTTTTAATGCAGCCTGAAATCAAATTACACTTTAGGTAAAATTACCTACATTTTTTATGCTTTTGTATGCAACAGTTTTCCCTCTTAGTTCTCTTGTTCTTTTAAACCTCGTTAGCCCCTTGCTACTACGATCCAGAGGAAACACATTCATTGCATCCTATAGATTCAAACGCGTCTTTTACCTTTTGGCTACAGAGAGCTCACTTCGTGCCAACCAACTTGTATTCAATTTTTTGGAGAAGTTGTTAGCTCTTTTACCTATTCACACGAAATCTTGAATTCAATTTTTATGAGACGTAATTGGCTCTGTTACCTATTCACAAGAAATGAAATTATTTGACTAGATTTTAGGATGATGAAATTAATCTTAATAATTTTTTCATTCAAAATTTGGAATGACTTAATAAACAAAAATTTTAATTGCGTTGAAACCAGTCTCTGGCAGTTTAATCAAATTAATTAATGGCAGCTTAAATGAATTAAAAATTTTGCATTGAAATTTATAATTTATTTGCAATGAAAATTATTTTAAATAATAATAATTATTATTAAATAAATATTTAATATAAATTATAGTGATTATGTTGTTTATGATCAAAGCCTCCCTCATTCATATATTCATATATGTTTATTATTACCTTGTTATAAAACGTTAACAGGCTTAGTTTAATTTTACTAATATAAATTGTATTACATGTATATGCACTATGTGTCCCAAAATACATGTTATTAACTGACTTCAAACAAAAAAGGAGGAGGTTATCAATTCGACTGAATTTTTTGTTTAATGTGTGTTACCTCAGAACTTTCGACTGGGTGAACCGATATTGATGATTCTTTATCTATTTGAAAGCTAGTGCTTTCCGTGTGGTCCCATTTCATTTTTGGCCCTGTTTTGACTACGGCCTCCATGAGAAAACCATAAAAGTCTTAAATTTGCATTAAGTATGCTAGACAAGAGCACGAATAACTCAATATCATGTCAACCGATTTCGATGATTCTTTTTTTAGTGACAAATTAGTTAGTGTACTTTAGATTCACTTAAAATCACGAAATAACAAAAAACTCTTAACAAAAAGAAAACCGACTTCAAAGGAAAAACTTTTCCAAAACAAATTAATATGCACTAAAAAGTAATAAAATAACGATAATATAATATTGTTAAAATTATTGCTATTTTAGGAGTCGGTGTCATCCAAGCTAATGTAGCAAACTGTTCTGTCAGAGTTGTTTCCTTGGCTGACACCGACTCCAAAAATAACAATAATTTTAAATACATTATATTATCGTTATTTTTTTACTTTTTGTACATATTAATTTGTTTTGGAAAAGTTTTTCCTTTGAAATCGGTTTTGTTTTTTTATTTTTATATATATATTTTTTTTATATAGAAGCTAGTTACTCTTGTCCATAATGCACTAAATTACAGAAGTTTTTTTTTTTATTTTAATAGTTTCAGTATCATGTACTGACTGTAAATGCACAAAATCCTTACAAAAATAGGCGGGGAAGTACGTCCATTTTAAGAAAAACCGTTTTATAGGCTATATCTCCATAATCGTGACTAGTCTGCATTTTTGTTTTAGGATATTTTGGGATAGGTATCTGATGAATTTTTAAAATGCCTCAAACAGCAAAGGTCATCCGTCCAAAATACTTTAATAGTGTAGATATATCATGAAGAATAATGAAATTATCTTATTTTGTTTTTTCTATCGCTCCTCATATTTTGAAAACGTAGCTTCATCTAACGCCTGGTCTGTTAGCAATGGTTAATATAGCTATGGGTGGTATATTTTTAATACACCTTGTAGTTCTAAATATAATATACAGTACGATAAATATTATTTTAATATATTTATGTCATCAAATATTTCCTAATATCATTTTAATTGTAAAATCATAAACCATATGATTAGAACAATATATATGTATATGTAGATAAATTTGGTTATAATGGGTTTATTGGTTGGCATGGCATACCTCTACCTATCTATCTACGTATGTCTGATGGTAGAGTATAACTAGGTCTATGTCTATCTGGAGTATTGTTATTACAACAACAATAATTAATAATTGAATGGTTATTGTTAAATTATTTTAATTAGATACATTTTATAACTGTCTATCAATTTAATAAAATGGCCTACAGTTAGTTCTATCTATTTTCATTCTAGTTTAATTTATTGTATAATTAATATTATATCGTGTAGTATAGGAGGGTAGTGTTGATATGGTTTATAGACTTGACGATACTGACACAAAATCCCGAGTAATTTATTTGATGTATTGCATTCGTATCGATTGAGCCAAGGAATTCCAACTTAAGCAATTTAGTTTTAAATTACTTATATTGACAAAAATAATATCGGTTTAGATCGCTGGACTCTGTGGACGATAATATATTGTAGTTAAAATTATTGTTATTTTTGGAGTCGGTGTCAGCCAAGGAAACAACTCTGACAGAACAGTTTGCTATACATTAGCTTGGATGAAACCAACTCCAAAAATAACAATAATTTTAACTACATTATATTATCGTTATTTTTTTTTTTACTTTTTAGTGCATATTATTTTGTTTTGGAAAAGTTTTCTTTTGAAGTCGGTTTTCTTTTTGTTAAATGTATTTTTATTTTATAATGTTTATAATAAAGTGAATCTGAAGTACACAAAAAATCATGGAAATCGGTTGGCGTGATATTGAGTTATTCGTCCTCTTGTCGTGCATACTTAATGCTTTAAGACTTTTATGGATTTCTCATGGATGCCATTGTCAAAACTGGACCAAAATGCAATGGGACTACACTGGAAGCACCAGCTTTCAAATAGATAAAAAATCATCAAAATCTGTTCATTCAGTAGAAAGTTCTGAGGCAACAAACATTAAAAAAAAAAATACAGTCGAATTGATAACCTCCTCCTTTTTTGCTTGAAATCGGTTAAAAAGTAAATTGTATGTGGACAAAATTTACGTTTAATGCAATCAATTAAACTGATTGTCAAAAAATATTGTACAAATTGAATAATTTACGTAAACTGCAGGTAACGTAGCATGAATAGGATGAATTTGATATATTTATAATAGGTACACCTTTACCTTTACATAATACATAAAAATATAATATTGTAAAAAAAAAAAACCTTTTTGTCATTGCATTGCAATATTACTTAACTATTAAATTGATTAAACTTAATTAAAATACTAAACACATTTATTAAATTTTAAACTTTCTTTAAAACAAAAATAAATTATTGTGTCAAGTGTGTATGTACTAAGTTGTAATAATGTTGAAGGTTCATAGGCACATTGACACAAAGTATTATTTCCCGTTATCTATTACTGAGGTAACTGTTGAAACACCTTGTATAGAAAGTGTTCTATGTCAGTGCTTGCATTATTTTTAATAAATTAGAAAAGCTTTAAAAATCAAAAAATCGCCATTTATTTGGTTCTCGCAAATTTCGAAAGTATTTTCTAGATTTTTTTTCAATTTGAATGAGAATGTTTTACAAGACCAGTAGTTCAAATTATCTGCAAATTTTCAACTTCCCGTATTTTATAGATTTGTAGAAAATGGATACTAAAGTTTTGTCCTAATGTGCGCGCGCCCTCATGGATAAACGGTGATGTTTTCGAAAATATGTTTCAAACAAAAGTTGTTTATTTTTTGTACTTATAGCTTTAACTTTTTTTATTTTGAATTGCTTAAGGGTCCTACACGATAAACTTTGACCGTTTGTCTACTTAGAATTAGGCTACCGGTTCGAATCCAGGCAGCGGCAGTGTGAACAATTATAATTAATGGAGGCGGTAGAATTGATCACATTGTCGTCGCATGAATAAGAACGAATTAACCGACTTCACCCACATCATAAATGCAATTTTAAAAATGGATGTAATTAAATAAATAATGATTAACAAATAATAATGTGGGTGGCCTCCGTTATAGGCGTATATGTCAGAGAAACTGAGGTTTAAACCCCATTAGTATATTTTTTATTTTTAACTTTTGTACTTTTTGTAACATTTCAGCTTGATAGTTAAATTATTGCTTCAGTGGTAGAACTAATTTTCATTTTCTTAATATTAACAGAAAATTTTCCAGAAAAATTTTTCTTACGACCTCCCTCCCAAAACGATTAAATTTTTACGTGCTAGTTTGGCATTCTTTTTAGCACCATTAATTGGCACCAAATCCGAGATCGTAAATAACTTTCATTTTCGAGAAATCGTGAATAATGTCCCCTTTTATACACACACTTACTTATATTTTCGAACCTATTACAGAAACTTCCTTATACTGGGAAAAAATTTGTTGGTAATGAGTCCATGACCTCAATCAGATGATATATATAAAGCTAACCAGTAAAATGATGCTCAATTTAGTCTACATATCCCAACAAAATACAAATAAATTTTTGAATAATTGATTTGCATAAAATAGAGTGCCATAAGTACCAAACCAACCTACACAACAATCATAAAATATAATCAGCTACTTAACTTTTAACAAGAGTCTGTTGAAGTATAAATTAAGGCGAACGATTAAAAAAACACAAAATATTATGCAAAAATTTTAAGCATGCATTGAAAAAGAAATGTGTAAGTGAATAATATTGCTTTTGAATAAATATAATAACCTTTTAAACTAATAAAAACAAACTCAACAAGGTGGTCCCTCATTCAATCTTGATATACTTACAAAAAAAAAATCTTTATTTAATTTATGCAAATTATTCAGTTTAATTTTTTTTTAAATGGGGTCAATTATTTGTGTATATATAAAATATATATCACTTATACTTATCTGTAATAATTTGTTAACTCTTTTTGTATGACACTTTTTTTTTTGGAATTAATTTTAATAATTTTTGTTTTTTTTTTTTTGGTATTTCTTAAATATGCTTTTTTAGCACGTGATTTAAATTTTAAAATGATTTTTATATTAAGATTTCACTGTAGATAAGGTGATGAAATATTTATAGAGTGTAAAACCAGAAGCAATTTGAATGATGACTCAGATTAGATTAAATAGGTACAAAATTTCAAATTCGCTAAATGCATCGATCTATTCCACTATATTCTAGTCATCATCACTATAAATTAGCTAATCGTAATAATATACTTGATTTTTCTTCTCCAAAGAGAAATGACATGGTCACTAATTTCATGACATTGTCTAATTAAATGAAGATTTAATAAATGAAGAACTATCATCAAAATGGAAGCATTTTTGAATATAAGCTTGTTTTGACATAAGTATAAGTATACATAGTTAAAAAATATTGAATTCTATTTAGGGGGTAGAAAAACATGAAAAACTAAGCCAAAATTTTTGTTATTGAAAATATCTCGAAAACATACGAAGATATGGAAAAAAGTTTTAAATAAAAAATGTAGTTATCAAAGTTTTCTTTAAAATCATTTCTAATCACCTTTAATTTATTTGCAATTTAAACAGCAATAATTAAATCTAATTTATAGCTCAGTAGCATAAAATATGAAAAAAATTCCCCACGAAACTATCGAAAAAAACCCCCAAAATTACGTTTTTCAATTCTATACATGCTAGAAAGAAAAGATTCTTTTTGTACTTGAACTATAAATTATATTTGTTTATTGCAAATATCTGGGTCAAAATATGCACTAAAAAATAAAAAAAATAACGATAATATAATGTAGTTAAATTTATTGTTATTTTTGGAGTCGGTGTCAGCCAAGCTAATGTAACAAACTATAAAAGTTGTTTCTTTGGCTAACGCCGACTCCAAAAATAATTTTAACTACATTATATTGTCGTTATTTTTTTACTTTTTAGTGCATATTAATTTGTTTTGGAAAAGTTTTTCTTTTGAAGTCGGTTATCTTTTTGATAATAGTTTTTTTATTTTATTTATCCTTTCAAATATCAATGAAAATTAACATTTTGATCTAAAATTTGGCTCAAATCTATATTTCTTGTACTATATACTATTCTCCAGTTTATAGAGTAGATAAGTGTAAGATAATATGAATTTGATTATACAATATACCTTTAAAATATGGGTTTTATGTTTTGTATTGGTACTATATTCAGTTGTTGTAACCTTTTGTTTAATAGTCACCTGAGTATGGTATTCATTTAATTAATTATCATCGCATAACATTAAATATATTTATTATATTATTATTATTTGTAATATGATACAGATAATAAAATAATATTCATAAACCTGTAACAAACTTTAATTATACCAACAACCATCTTAACAAACACAAAACAATATTAAACAAAACATTATACAGAATGTTCGATTTACACCTAGGCATATAAATATTACCAGTATGACAGAGTACATGCGTTAAGCAATGCATCTAAGCAAGAGGTATTATAGGTGTTATATGAAATTGCAAAAGTGACTTTTATCGTGGCTTGTCTGTTGTAGTTAATTTATTCAACTAAGAAATTTATTCAACTAAGTAAAATTTAATGTTAAAAAGCGTGGAGTGCTTTTCTAGTATTCTAATTGCCAGTTTACCTAACAGCTATTTTGCACATTTCGTTTTAAATTGGAATGTTATGACAATAACATAACACCTGTTATTCACACAAAAAATTGTTGGAAAAGTTTTAAAATCTGATTAGAAGACATATCTAAGTCGAATTTGATTATAAGCACACAAAAACATGCACTTTAGTTATGTTCTCTGTATACAAAGCTAAAGTGTATGAGATACAATATCAGAGTCAAAGATAAAATGAAAATAACCAATTACAATTTATTGTTGATACATAAGAGCATAGATATAATGTTAGGTTATATAAAGGGTAAGGTGTAGTACCTAGAGTGGTTTGTAGGTTGAGTCTTCTGTAGTTTCTCGATTCCCAAGAACATGATTAATATTTTATAAGGGTATTTTATGAAAATGTAGGTAGCCTAAAGTAGGTGGATTTGTTTTCGAATAAACAAAAAATTATAGTTACAAATTTTGATTATTCTGATTGTTTTTTACAAACTGGCAATTGCGTATTATCTAGTAAATCATTAGATATTGTTGAGTAACTTGTCATACTATATTTCAGTTTTAAATATAACGTTAAATTTTGAGGAACTTTCAAATACGACTAAGTGATGTACCTTGAATCTAACAGGATAATGTACCATGGACACATATTAAATGCGAAGAAAAAGAAGCCTTATCCACCCTTAGTATAAAAAAAGGGAGGAAAGGATTTTTAATGTTTTATTAATATTAATATTCACACATCATGTACCATGGTTCAAACATTTTTAGTGTTAGAAATAAAACTATTATACACAAATCCAATATCCATTGCTATAATGTATGGCTTTAAAAAACACTTCAACCAGGTGCTACACTTTCCCTTATAATCGTGTACCTATATATATGTAAATAATAGAATGATTTTATCATCAAAACTAAAGTCACTTCTCCATAACCTACCTAGTGCTTGTGTCTACCTACAACCAACAGAATCTTCTAGTTAACGACATATTATTATTATCGTTATCATACATTGATTATTGTATAAATACTTCAAGTAAATAAAATACAACGAATTTCATTTAACCTGCGGCGCAACGTTTCATTATTATATTAGAATGGAATAATTGTTGATCACAGCGTTTTTCACAAAGAATTCAAAATTCTAGATACAAAAACAGGAGATTAGTTCTCAAATTCGATTTACCTAGTTTTGAAGAAGAAAGAGGTTGGTATTTCAAAAAAAAAAACCAGTGAAAGCACTGAACTAGGATCATATTAGTAAAATCGAAGAAGTTAAATTCTTATCAATATTTTGTGGATCTAGGGGGCCAGTAGGCTAAATTTTGATAGCGCATTATAACAAGATCAGAAATTGTAGAGACCACTGTGCATGTAGCATTTAACAACTATTCTCTCTATGAAAAGTCACAAGACCGGTGACTTTTCTTATAAAATGCCTTGAAAGTTTTTAAGTGCACCGCAAGATCCATTGAGAACAGTAAGAAGAGTATGGAGCTGCGTTAGTTAAGCGAATTTCGTCAAAGAATGAAAAAATAATACATTTTTTTTTAAAACTGAATATGCATTTTTAATTTTTCAAGAATTTTTATTTCAGAAACTAAGCACCTAAAAAAAAAACTGATTAAAAATATTTTTTATTTTAAAAAAAATTAAAATTTTGTACTTTTTTAAACTACAGTAACGCTAGATAATCAAATTAAAAATCAGAATAATTTTGAATTTATGTATTCGGTCCAAAGTTATTACAATATTAAATTTCTTTATTATTAAATTTGATTTGAAATTCGTTGTATATTTAAATGTTACTAACAAAATTTAATTGTTGAACGAAGAACAAATAACGACTTTTATAATAAATATTAAATACAAATATCTAGATGTATAGAAAAGTACATATAGGTGCATGGTACAGTACGATATACAGAGCTGAGCTGCTGCTTGCAGCTAACAAAACTATTAAATCTGTATTTACCTATTTATATTATTTATATATTTTCTAGAATATACTCAGACTTCCGGCCCTTGTCTGTAAAAATCGGAAGAATTTAGAAAATCGTAAATGATGTAAGAAATCGTAACGTAGTAGTGGATTTTGGGTGCAGAACTGAGGCATCAGATTTACTAAATAAATAATACACAAAATTTTTCCCATTTATCAAAAACTATAAGCATAATATATTACATAAATGATATAACTCTTATGTGAACAATCAAAACATGCCGTGGGTAGAGTCTAGTGCGACCCTTGAGATCAACACGAAGAACTTCCCAGTATAATAAAAAGTGATAAAAAACGACTCGATCGAATGCTATGCTAATACACTTCGACCTCAATGAACTGGATATAATTTTTTTGTTCGCGCGATATTGGTCAGGAAAAAAATTTAAAAATAATCTCGCCCGCTTCGAAACGACTCCAGCGAATTGAAACTCTTTTCGGATCATGTTGTCTATACTACACATCGATCGACACTTCAACGAAGTCGATATCATTTTTTGTTCGCGCGATATCGACGACGGAAAAAATGTCCATGGACTTTTGGAATTGCATCAGAGTCGGCACCAGGTAACTTGTGTCCGGAGTACCCACAGTATCCGAGGTACCCAGGAATTTCGGAGACCAATTCTGTAGCGATAATCCGTGCACAGCGACGCCAAAAACCTCTGAATAACGAGTTTGGAATCATTTTCATCACAAATGCAATTATAAAATGCATACAATTCAGGTCAAAAATTTTCCTGACCCTCTAACGAATCGAATACCGATAAGCGCTTTCAAATCCAACTTACTTTTGAAATTTTTCGAACTTCATTGCTTCGTTTCTGCGATTACCAGTTTTTTGATTCTGTACTTTCTCAGTTTTAAAACATATCTTTTACGACTTTAGCACTAACATACATTTGAATGAATTGCATCGTTCATTTTTCAATTGGTTTCATTGTGTTAGAGAAATAAAGCTAGATATATAAATAACATTACATATACAAAGGTGAATAAAATACATAGGTAACAAAAGTAGTGTAACGTGAGTCACGGATTCAAGCCAATTTACACCTCAATCACCTTTGTAATTACATATAATACCATAAACATTAGAGGTGGGTACCTAGGTACCATGTAACGTACGATTACACACATACCAAGCACCATGAACAACTATAACCAGATATAGTTTGTTTGTTATATATATTTATTTATCGATTATGGATACCATATAAGTTTTACCAATCAAATTGTTTTATTTTAATATAAAAATTTTTTTTTTAATCAAACGGTTTTCAAATTAGCCTTGCTCAGGACTAATGAGCCATTGCCTGGCTGAGAAATATAATAGCAAAATTACTGCAGTTAAGGATGTATGAGCATGGTAGTGGGGGCACAAATTTAAAAATAGATATTTTCAATTTTGATGATAAATTTATATTATTACTTGAAGATATAAGACGAAAAGTAAGAATAAAATTTTTCGATATCTGGCTTAATTTTCAAAATATCGAAAATTGAAAATTTTGTTTAATTATTTAGCTTTCGATATTTCGAAAACCAAGACACATATCGAAAAATTTTATTCTTACTTTTCGTCTACATTCATGAAGTTATAACAAAATTCATCATCAAAGTTGAAAATAAGATAAAAATAATTTCAACCCTTAATCTACCCTGCTCTTACATCCCTTATATGGACGGTGACACTTAGTTTTTTTCTTTTCTAATTCATTGCTAATATGTTTACTTTCTATTAAAAAGCTTTTTTTAAATTTGTTTTCATTCATTCCAAATGAAAATTATCAAAAACTTCCAAAATATGTCGTTTTTTGAGATTCCTCCATAAGAGCCAATGTATTTTATATCGATTTTTAATGACTTTTTTCTTAAAAATTTGCACGGATACCTAAGCTGAAATTTTAACCACATATTCTTTGAGTAAAAGACTACCTAAAAACAAATTTTGAGCCTTTAAATCAAACATTGTTGTCATGCTCATACATCCTTAAAGAAGACTCTGAACCAGGGCTGCCAGTAAAGAGCCAGCCTTTTTTATTCCCTTGGGTCACTGAAATTATTTCAAATCAAATCTTATATAACTGTTCATTTTTAGTTACGTTAAATTTCGTTGCTTTATCTACCAGAGAAAAAGAGGTAAATAGTGGCGGATTTAAGAAAAATCTCCATAGGGGCTTGAAATTCTAGATCACCCCCATTGAATTGTGTACTCTATTCTCAAGTTCTTGTCCAAAGTATTAGGTAAGTTTGATTAAATTAATGAGTAGAAAATATTTTAAATCAATATATGAGCACTGTTCGTACGCTCCATTCGTTTTAACACCAAATTTATTAACTTTTTTTTGTTCTGCCCACCTGTTAAATCCGCCACTGCGTAGGAGAAATAGATTAATATTATGATTTCCACACACGTTCAAACAATGCAGGTTGCAAATGTTTCTGCAACAACTCAATACCTAGTAGCTAAGTTGGTTAAGGCGTAGCCAATTCCGTTCGCGGTAGATAGTGGGTTCGATTTCCGCCGTCACAACAAAAATTGTGTTGGGCTCGTATAGTGCAAGAATCATGCATGAAGGAAGTGTACTCAGCCTCTGAACAATTGAGGAGCTGATAAATGAAATAATCAGCGAAAAGATGGTAAAAAACATATATGGTATCATAATGGGCTCTATAGCCTAAGTGTGTCCTTCGTGGACTGCCAATATAATCTAACCTAACCTAACCTTATTCAATACCTATCCTTCCTTGTACTTTTTGTACCCGTCATGTTGAAACGTTTTAAAGTTTACAATACGGAGGAATAAAACAAACTGGTTTTTTATTTATAAAAACACCGAAGGAAGTTTAAAGTTTTGTTCTTTATTATACTAACTCTTCATTCATTTTCTAAAATTTTCTAATAAACTAGTTCTAGTTTTGACGAACGAGTGGGGTTCTTAAAATATACCAGTACATAGTTTTTTTATCTGGTACACCTATTATTATTAACATTTACACATAAAGTTCACAAACTCTCATGTACCATAATATAAACTAAAACTTCTTTGTTCCATGTAACAAAACTGTAACAATACTGTTTACTATGTTGTTGTTGAGACTAGATATGTGTGTTTGTGTTACTACGTGTACATTTTAACAAATGTAACGTTCCATTACGTTACAAATACGTTACATAAAGATGGAATTATTTATATTTAGCTATGTTGGAATGAAAATATTACGATTTTCAAATTGATTCAAATACCGCTATTAGCTCTATAAACTAAAACTTTTTATATTTTTTGAAACACGAATTCTTCTTAGTTTATGAAAATATGATAATTCCCATGGTCTCTTGAAATGTTTATTTTGGCTTAAAATTGCCATCTAGTAGGTATTTTTGGCTGAATACGAATTGGATGTCAGATTATACAAATTCTGCAACGTGTTTCAAAAATCGTGCCATTTTTGACAAGAAATTTCATTTTTTAGCACAAAAATGGAAAACTATGTATTTACTGTCCAAACTGTTATCTAGTAAGTATTTTTGGTCGCTGTTTACAAATCTCATGTCAAATTAACGGTTTTTGTCACAAATTCCGATAGCCTAGTCATTTTTGGAAAAAAATTTCACTTTTTTGGCACTAAAATTGCAAATTAAATATTTATAATCCAAACTGTCCATTCGAAGGTGTTTGTGGTTGCTGATGACGAATCCGATGTCAGATTACACGGACTTCTGCAATAACAAAATATGACTCTTAAATACGTCGTTCTTCCAATTAATTGATGATTTTCAGCTATTTCGGAACTTTGTCATTGTGATGCTATTTATTCAGTCCAACACTATAAAATGTCAACGTTGTATAGCATCATCACAGATAAATATATATGGATGTAAGTAAGCACTAGCTGAAGCTTGTTGTTCTAAAACTCTAAACACAACAAACATTTACTAAGTACACATCTAGTATACAGGTTTAATTGTTATTATAGAATTTTCACTTAAAAATCTCCCATTTATAATCTCTGTATCTCATTTTGTAAGAAGTTGTGACAACTTAAGTTGGTGATATATGTTCAGTGGCTTTTTTTAATTTAATTTTGTATATTGTACACCAGTGATTCTTAAAGTGGTTCATATGTGGGCCCTGCAGGTTCACGATGACGTAAAAGTTTAAGTCCTCATTTTAGCAGTTTGCTGCTTTGATTTTAACTTTAGTAAAATAATCCAAATAAAAATATACATTTGCTTAGTTTTTCGGAAAACATAACAAACAGGCCTACGAAGATTTTCCAACCAATTTTGTTTAATTATTTAGCTTTCGATATTTCGAAAACCAATATCGAAAATTTGTATTCTTATTTTTCGTTTACAATCATGAACCTATAACAAAATTCATCATGAAAGTTACAAGCTTGGTGACAAGAATATATAAATCTATAAGATGAATTGCTGAATGTGCTGCTAAGCGCAAATCTCGATAGCAGCTGAACCGATTTCGCTAATTCTTTTTTTATAATATTCCATGAAGTACGAGGAAGGTTCTTACGGAGAGAAAAATTTAAAAAATTTGCTTGAAAAAGTCTAAAAACAACACTTTTCTATATTCCCTTACAGAAGATTCGTAATAATAATTAAAAGTAAAATTTGACCTTTAATTTACCATACCCTAAATTTTAAGTGTTAGTAGAGGGGTTCCGGGAATGCAAAACAATACAATGAATGCTTTCAAATGACTTCATTTGGAGCAACAAAAGTAGTTCGGGAAATATTCATGCCAACTTTTAAGGTTTGTAATAGTATTTGCTGTTGTATGTTTATTAATCGACCTTTAGTACGAAATTCTCCGAGTCTGTCAGTTAATAAATTTTATTATATAAATAAAATATTCTAGTTATTTTATAATGAAAAACGAGTGATAAAATATTTGAAAATTATTCCAATAATATTTTATATTCACCTGTTCTTTATACAGCTACAGCCTTAAGATATTGAAAAAACAAATTTCACAATTCTTAGTACACAAATTTCAAAAGTAAATTAATACTGGATGTGTTATGATGATATTAAATAAATATTTTATTTGAATATTTTACGACGTTTTAATTCAATGAAAAGTGTGATTCATGTGAAAACTTTTTAACTTGAATGAAATCTAATTCATAGAAAGTTATTATTCAAAATTAATACAATTCGTTTATTAATAAATAGCACAAAATTATTTTGTTCTGATTTTACCTTATTTTGAACTTTTTCAAATGAATTCCACTTCCAGGACAAAGATGGCTAGATTGTTGAAGGACGATTCCGTTTATAATTTTCAAGAGAAGCTTTCGGAACTTCTTTCATACAAAGGGCGTATTGTAATGTTCAAGCTATTTTCATAATCTGAATCATAAAAGCCCGCGTCGCAGTCCCATTACTACATTAACAGTTTAGTTTAAACTTCCCGAAAGGGGAAGTTCTTGATAATTTTCAAGAGAAGATTTCGGAACTTCTTTCATACAAAGGGCGTATTGTAATGTTCAAGCTATTTTCATAATTTGAATCATAAAAGTCCACGTTGCAGTCCCATTACTACATTAACAGTTTAGTTTTAACTTCCCGAAAGGGGAAATTCTGGTAAACGGTCCGAAAATCTAAATCGAAATTTACAGCATATCTTTAGTTTTCATGGTCAGTACAATTAATTAACATCATTTTAGATTGATGTTTATAAGTTTGGGGACTTTTTTTTATAGTAATTTAGAATTTGGACCATTCGTTGCGTAATAACATCAAGATGGCCTAGAAAGACAAAAACAGAACGTAAAAATTGAAGCGTTGGGGAAAGAGAAGAATTAAACTTAAAATTATTCGATTAATGTTAAAAACCCGGAAATGTTGATACTTTATAAAATGACTTAAACAATAATTTATCCCTTATTGGTATTGATTTCAGTACCTTTTGCATAGGAAGTCCGTTTTGAACCTCTAACCCAGGCAGGAGCAGGGAGTTATTTTAAATGGAAATCATCATTGTTATAACTTTATTGTGTGCCATAAACTTCATTATGTGTCTCTTTATCCAAGTCCGCGTTGTTCATACAGGAGGAAGTGAGACGGATATACAATTCTTCTACCTATCTCAGTTTCTCTTATAGTAATGAGATAGGTAGAAAACAAAATGTGGTCTCTCTGTCCTACTCGTATTTTTTGTTGTCACTGGTTAGGTTATGACTGTCTTACCCGTGTGTTAGTTACAGAAGTCTGAGGGACTTCTCTAAGCCAAGTTTGCCCATGCTTGCTGAGTCTAACCTGCACAAGTTCCAATATAATAATTAATATAACAGTATTTTAGGCAGTTAGGGAAAGTTATTTTCATCATCTGGAGATCTGAATGTGTGTATGATAAGGGTTGCACTTACATGAACAGCCTAGTTTTTGTTTTGTTTAAATAGTATTTAAGCATTTGTTGTAGATATTTTAAAACACATTTTAAAAATCTAATTAAATTTCGATTCATCATTTTCAGAACACGTATAACAAACAATATTGAATATTATTTTATATAATAAAATAACGAACAACATCAACATATTACACTTCTTTCTGTATTAACTCAACTCACTTGTATTATGTAATGTTTTTCAATTGAATTCATTTCAATTTATTTATAAAACAAATTCATTTTAACAAATATTTATTTGAAAATCAAATAAAAACAAACAACAAAAATATTATTTTATTTATTTCTTATATCTATCTATAGGGGTGACATGAACTTCATTGATTCTATCTAATTATAATAGGCTTAAACGCTAGTGTACAAATCACACGATTTGAGTATGCAAATTTGTCTTATGCAGAAGGTCTTAACAGATTAGGAGATAATCTGAAAAACCAACAATTAAAGGCATGGACCCCCTACGTGGGAGGACGAATCGCCAAAAGCCTGTTGGGTGAAGGAAACTCGCTCGGTAACCGAGCCGAGGAGATCTTGAAATTAAACAGAGCTGATATTAGAATCATCGTAGAGTTACTCACAGGGCATGATAACCTGAACAAGTTCCAACATCAGATTGGAAAAAGACAATCTCCCGCGTGTGACAGATGCGGAGAAAATTCAGAAGAAACATCGATCCACTTTCTCTGTTACTGCCCGGCGCTCATACAGCAGCGAAGGAAATGGTTTGGCCCGGCCATAGTCGAACCAAAAAAAATTAGGAAACTCAGCGCTAGGAAAATCCTGGGTTTCAGTACATCAGTTGGTTATAATATCCACTGAAAAGCGTAGCGGGGATAGAGTACAAGGGTCTATTTGGCTGAACCATTGCCTCGAGGCCCGGTGCTCGAGCATGGCTCGCTAACCTCCATACCCATACCCATGCAAATTTGTATAAACAAACTTTCGAACAGTGTTCACATGTTCAAGTATTTCAAGGTAGATTTTGATTACTTTAATTCCATGAATATGAGACGCCTTAACAATCTCGGCTACTAGCCGGTTATGAATTTCATAAACGTAGAGAAAAAATAAGAATACAATTATTCGATATCTGCCTTGGTTTTCGAAATATCGAAAGCTAAATAACTTAACAAAATTTTCATTTTTTTAATATTACCTCGGATATCGAAAATTTTGTTCTTATTTTTCGTATTGTCAAGTTATAACACCATCAAAATTGAAATAATATATTTTTTTTTAATTTTTGTCCCCAGTGGCATGGCGTGCTCATACATACTCAATATGTCGGAAACAACGGTTCTTTTTTTTCAATAATTTACTTTAATTTATTTAGTTTTTTTTTTTAAATATTCACCTACTAGTCCAGGAAAAAACTATGAAAACATTTCATCAATCTACCGTTTTACCATAAAATCAATGTTAAATAAGGCGCCAGCAAACCTCTCGTGATAAGAAATTACCGTATGGCTGATACGAGTGTTGCCGGATTAAATAAACATTACAGTCTGCTATCGACTTGCGCCTATCCTCTACCATTACGTACAATAATGCTGCATAGGGAGCCTAGAAACCCCTGTGGTTATTCTCGTTGCTGCAATTTACCTTCAAAAAAGAATCTTTTCCTTGGGAAAATAAGGGCTGTATGAATACGATACTTTTATTTCACGAGCCTTAATATCTTTAAACCGTAACACGGGCTTAAAAGAAATAAACCAATTTATTTCCCATTTTTATTAGTTTTAGAAGCCTTGGTAAACCAAAATATAACCATACTAGCCAAGAGAGGTAAAAAAAAAGAATGATTCTTGGCTTTTGCTCTGAAAAGTTGACCATAGTTCTCGGTGAAATTATCCGGCTGTTTGCTGTTCAGAGGATGTATGCAATGTAGAGATGTTTTTAGGTGTTCCACCGATCCAGATGATAAACCTTCGTATGGAAAAAATAGGTCAATGATAACTAATTAATTATATAAACGAAATTTTAAAAGAATCATCTTTATATATAATAATAAGTTTTCAATGAAATTTATATGATTCCTTTTTTACAAACAAAGATAAAAACTTTTTAAATTGAAACATGACAGTGAGAGAAAGAACTTTATCCATTTCGTTGTCTTTTGTATTTGAATTTCCTTAAACAGCTGCGTAGTCAGTCACTCATGTCGTTTTAATCTTCAACACGATTTTCTTTCCATTTTTATTTTTGTTCTGTTTTTAATAAGTTTAAGTTTCTTCATCTACTTATGTATCTCTTCTCTATAGCAAACGATTGAAACAAAGAAGAATTAAAAATTTTAACTGTAATAAGTTGAAAGACTACTGACGATAGATATTTCTCCATTTTTAGATTTAATATATAATTAAAATAGTTTACCTTTTACTTTTTGTGATTTTATTATTAATACAAACGTCGTCGCATCGTTAAAATCAAACTATTTTCTAGGTGAGTTCATGTGCCTGATCTTCAGTATTCATTAAAACATTTAATATATATCTTAATGGGATAAATAACATGCTATATAGATGATTAAACTTTCACATATTGAGGGCGAATTTCTTAGGAAGTTTATATCAGTGAGCGATGGATTCTTAAGTATTCATAAATTAGTTCTAACACAAATATTGTCTCAAAAATCATGTGTGGTCACATGTCAGCTCAGTCATTTTCAGATATTCAAGCTCAAAGATAGCAAAAATAAGTTTTTTGAGAATATTTCGTTTCCTTTGACTTCCTTTCGTTTATTATAAAATTTGTAGAAAATGAAATTTTCTACAAATTTCGACTGAAATTATTTTTTACACACTAAACATTTTTTTTGAAATAGAGGACGTAGAATTTCATTACTTGTAGGGCACTTTCGGCTGTCTTACTTGTAGCGAACGGTGTGGTATTTTGCTTTAGCAGCAATTAAGTCATGCTCGTAGAATACCCGATCTTTTACAAGTATCCTCTACAATTTCTATAATCAATGTAAATACGATTGAAGGCAAAGAAAACGAGATGTTCTCCAAAACTGACGATGATGCTCTAAAAATGCTGACACATGACCATATGTGACTTTTGAGACAACATTTGTACTATCAAAATCAAGGTTTGTACAAATATTCAGCTTATTCCATTAGACTCCAAGGATGACCCTTTAGACGAAGAAGTAAAGTTCGAATAGAGCAGTAAGTCGGATTTCAATGATGTTTTCGACATTCGATTCGTTAGAGCGTTAGTAAATTTTCTGTTTTGGGTAAACGATCCCTCGTTGTCTACTGAAGTTTTCAGGAAATTTGTTTTATAATTGGTCCAAACTCGTTACACAGGGGTTTTTTGGGGACGCTAAATACGAACATCGTGACATAAATGGTCCCCGAGGTACCTGGTACAACGATATTCCCATCGCCTCCTGGGGTTATCGAAAAATTTACCAAAATAGGTCAGAAAATTTCCTGACACTCTTAAGAATCGCCTGCCGAAAACCGTATTCAAATCCGACTTTCTGCTCAAATTTTTCAAATTTTGTTCATTTTTTGTGATTCGTTTCTTCGTCTGAGATGAGTGCATTATTATTTTGTATCAGGCAGATAAATAATATTTCCATAAAAATTATATATAAATATAAAATCTATCATTGATGAACATTGAACATTATTTGTAATGATAATATTACATAAAAGCCATCTTTAATAAATTTCAATTAAATTGATTATTAACGCCATGCGGTATTAACAAGTTCTTTTTCAAAAACGCATACCTTGTACATATTTATAATACTTACCTACCTTTACCTATATTTATTTATTGCTTTCATATTATCATAAAATATTTTATTTTCAAACATCTAAAGCTAATTAAATGGAAGAAAAGAATCAGATAATTATATTCTTAAAGCTGTTATGTACAAATTTTAAACATTCTTTGATTGACGTGAAACTTTATAATTTTTCTAAGAATCCTTTTAAATATTCATTCAGTGGAAAAAACAATTTATAAAGAAAATTGGTTTCCCAGGTAAGAATGGTTAAAGTTACAATTGAACTTCAAGCACTACGATTAAACTCTTTGCTCTATCACTTTGAAATTAAGGTAGGTATTAATATCCTATCTGCCCCGAGGGAATATTGAAGGAATTATAATTTTAAATTAGCAACAACACACATTTCATATGTAAAATTTAATGTTTAAAAGCATGGAATATTTGATACAATATGTCGTTTCAAAATCAATCGATCAGATCAATTGTTTATCAAAATCTCTAAATACTGGAATGAAATAATTTTTTAATTGGTGTTTAAGAGCACTTTAAAATATTTTTGACTCTTGTTTATAAGCAAATGACTAAGCTTGGTTATATAGAAGCAAGTGACATAGATTACTCAATTCCATTCTTTTATATACCCATAAGCTAATAACAAAAAAAGATCAAAGTTCAGGAAACCTTTATAATTATTTACAACAAAAGAATACAATCTCCATGAAAAGACAATTTTAATTCATGATGATTACATATGTAATGTAGGTGTAAATGTATTAGTGAATTTCTATTTTAAAAAAAAATAAGCTATTGGTTTCGTAACTAGCACTTTTTCGCAAAAAAAAGATAATGAAGATCATTTTCGGCTGCCACTCGGTAGGACCGGTGGACATTCGAAAAAAATATTTGTTAAATTCTATCACGATTCAAAACCAAATGTTCTTTTTATAAATGTATTGGCAAGGCACCGCAAGCTATCGACAAACAAAACTTTTCGATATCCTGATTTTAATTAAATTGAAATGCTTATAATATGTGAAGTTTAAGGCAATAAATTTTACTCCAAATTGTGTTACTACTTGTGTAACTACAACTGTAATCGATAATATAAAAATAAATCAGTGAATGTGTTGCTAAGCGCAAATCTCGAGAGCAGCTTACTCGATTTCGCTAATTTTTTTTTAAATAATATTTCTTGAGGTACTAGGATGGTTCTTACGGAGAGAAATATTAAAAAAATTGCCTGAAAAAGTCTAAAAACAACACGTTTCTATATTCCCTTACAAAGATTCGTAATAATAATTAAAAGTCAATTTGAACTTTAATACCACACCATAAAGTTTAAGTGCTAGTAGAGGGGTTCCGGACAAGCAAAAAATTTGAGTGACGTTAGTATCGTATAAATATTAATATCAATGTTAATACTATTGTACGAGAATAAAGAAGAACGGAAAACCTTGCAAAAATACGAAATTATAACTTTTCTTGAAGTTGTATATAATCCATTGCGGCTAATTAAAGAATTTTTTATCATGGACTTACTACAACATATTATTTTGACATTTACTTAGTTTACGCTGCTCTTGTGTGTAGAATCTGTTAGAATAGAATAGAATAAAGATCATTATATAAAATAAAATATATTTTAGATTTAGTCTTAGTGTTCATAGTGGTAAAGTAATACTATAAGGGCGTTACCACAATATAACCTGCTTCAACAATTATGTGTCTCGATCCGGATTTATCAAATAGCACCACATAATAGTTACATACCTACTATATACCTAGTGATTTACTACGCTACGATGTCGTCAGATACATTATCATTACACATTTATTATTATTTTCACTCTCTGATGATGATGTAGTTGGTAACTAAACACATTTATTGTACAACACTTAAGCCTCATTTTCACGATGCTCCTAGTTGCCATGCCAATAACAATCATTTTTACTAGACCAAGTGTGGTTTTGGAATGAACCACAAAGTGTCGATCCTTGAAATGGAAAGCTATGAATTGGAAGGTGGAGTCCATTTTTTAAAAGGAGGGTAGTCGATAGTGATTGCATCTAATTCACTTATTGTCAAAATTTCACTCTGTTTATTCGTTATTTCTCGCAGGATATGCGAGGCACCAACCGAACACCAAGTTGAACTAGGAATGTATTGCGTGCGTCATATTTTCATTGGAAATACCTTAAGGGATTGCGGAATAAACATTACTATCTCAGAACAATTATTATAAAAACAGTTCCATGGATGTAGTATCATAATGAAAATGAGGCTTTAGATAAATGATGCGATATAAATTTAGATCGATTGTAAAACAATGAAATTCTTTACCAATATGTATTATGCCTAGCCAATTAGATAATTTTTATTCATAATTTATTAAAAAATAGAAAATTGGTATCGAGTATACTCAAGGCTGATTTGAATTCACAATGAATGAATCTTGGAAAATTACGATAGACGATCATGCAATAAAAAAAAATGACCGAAAAACACGAAAATCAAAAAAATTCAATTTCTTTAAATTCGACAAGCGAGCCACGATTAAAATCTCATTTTTCTGTATAACCAAATTAATTATTATCAAGATTCATTAATATTGAATGCTGATTTAAATAATAATATAATAATAAATATTTTTGTAAGGATTTGATCACTTTCACAAAACTTCAAGATATGGTAATAAGAAACGAACAAAATTTACTGAAAACAACCTCTCAAGAGCTACGTTTTAAGCTACTGAGACCAAGATTGCTAGTATAAGATGAATTTTGCCTTCTCTCATTGAATCTCACCTTTTCAAGGTTATCATGCTGGCTTTTCAGGAAAAATTGATCGCGGAATTTAATAATAAATGTATGCATGATGATTCGAATAAAATAGTTTTTTTAGATTTTCTCCTAATACGTCAAGAAGATAGTAACAGCTTGTGTGAAGTGTTCTTCTGACACTATTCTAAGAACTTTTGATTTTTTTCACCACTTCCTACGAAATGTTATTTTAAGTACAGGGTACAGGGGAGCCACCGATTACGGTAGTCACAAGAGCGGAATTCCACAGGGGTCGAACTAGTATATAGTATATATATATAGTATATTAGCCATTAAAATTATTGACGAATTTCACTTGGTTGACAATCTCATAGGTAATAGGTACGTAAACCTTATAGACCGTGATCCTAATAGAAGCGAAATTTGTTTGCTTATTAAGACTTCACTGTCAAACTTCGTTCGGAAATCGTGTGTTTTTTATATTCCAAGCTTGTCACTGGCAATACAAGTCACAGAAATAAATGGTAGGTTGTGGCTTACAACAGTCTAAAAAACAAAAATCCGTTTCAATAAAACGAAAAATTACACTTTATTTGTCAACCCCTTCCACATTTGCAAACTTCCTAACATTGTCTCTAAGTATTACGTCAATGACTTTCTAATCATATATACAAGGCAGACATAAAAAAAATCGAGACACAAAAATCAGAAAACTTCTTTTCCATAAATTTGGCACTTGATCAAAAATTTCAAACTAAAAGAATGATTGATGAATTTTGTTTCATGTTATAGGCTCATGGTCTGTTAATATTATATTACCATTACACAGCTCAGCTCAGTCAGGAATTGATTACATTACATAATTCCTTGTAATTTATTATCTTGCACTAAAATCGTATATTATTGGTTTAGCTTAGTTCAGTTTGTATTTAATTATAGTTTTCATTTGGTTTGGACAATACGAGTATAATAATATAATCATTGAGAATATAATCCTAATCGAAATTATACCTTTACCTACCAATTTAGTTGAGAAGACTTACAAATTTCACCGTTACAAAAAAGACATAAAATTATTCGATTAATATTCGCTGAACACGATTACTCTTAATACTTTTAATTTATCAAAATGGCATTTTGGTCTTTTTTCAATAATGATCTAGCACTGGTTATTATCTTTAAAATTTGAAAACGAGCCAGGACCATGAGAGAACGTTTCGTAGTAAAAATGTAAGGAGAAAAAGAAGTAGCTTTTTGCTCAGTCGTCAGAAGTGAGAAAATATAAGGGAAATTTTACAACAGAATCGCCAATGTAAAATATTTTTTTCTGAATTGATTGATTTCTCAAATCAAATAAACATTTGGTAACCTCCACGATCTGACAAATTTAGTTGAATTTATAATCGTATGTAAGTCGTACCTTCTTTCAAACGAACTAACAAAATCATAAAGGCGTCTGTCAAGGAAGACCCCTTTCTAGGACCTTTTCTTTCGAAAATTCATGTTCATCGTCAAAATTTCGAAATAATTTAGATACCGAGACTATTACGACAATTTCTTACATAATCTTGAATTGTAAGTTATTTGGAACAACAAAGCGGAATAATTGAATAACTTTCTTCCACATCACTTTAAAAAATTCGACGTATGTTTTCGTCAATTCTTTACGATGAGTCAGCCTTGACTGCGCTAGTTTTTTTGTTTAATGCCCATGAACTTTTCAAGTTTTATGCAATTAATTTCTGATATTCACTGCAATACTTTTTTTCTTCAGACCTTCAAACTAGTATGCTTTGATTTCTCTATTTCTAAAACGAATGAACGTTAATGATAAAAATTTTTTAAAATAAGTGGCCTTTCCATATTCATTGAATTATTATGATATGTTATTTATGAATCTATTTGTTTCATTGGCGACAAAAAGTCCAGAAATATCGATAAAAGGCTTCGAGGTTAGTTAGTGCACTGTTTGTGGTTGTTCGTTCAATATTCAGTTTAATTTAATAAATTAATAATAATTAATGAAATCTTTTTGAACTCAAATACTAAACACTTGAAGACATATTTTTAAAAAATCAAATCATAGTAAATTAAAAGTTTTGTTTTAGCAGAAAATAAAATAATTTTTGTGAAGATTTTTGTCAAATTATACCTTGTTTATACAAATTATAAAAAAATAAATAAAAAGACAAATTTTCAAAAAGAAAAATTTATTTAAAAAAAATAAAAATAATCAATAATTAATTACATACAAAGAGTCGAGGTGGGGTGGAGAAGAATCAGAAATAACACAATAAAAAATCACAACATTTAGTGATATTTAAGTAATGCTGGTGCAGCAGCGTAGGCAGCTGGGGCAGCGTATGCTGGAGCGGCAGCGTAGGCAGCTGGAGCAGCGTATGCTGGAGCGGCAGCATAGGCAACTGGAGCGGCTACTTTAGCGTAAGCTGGAGCGGCAGCGTAAGCTGCAACTGGTTGTACAGCTTTGACAGCTACGGCTGGACCAGATTTGCTTACAACAGCGTTGAATCCGTTAACTGGGTCAGCTGTGTAGTCAACAGTACGTTGGGAACCGTCTGGTTCGACTAATGAGTATTGTCCTTGTACAACATCACCACTTCGGCTTTCAGTTTGGCTTTTTTGGTCACCAGTTAAAGCGTCTGAAACACCATATGAGAATTGGTATTGTGGATTTGGGTCGTATGGTTCAGCACGGGCAACGGCAACTGGTGCAGCGACTTTGGCAATAGCTGGGGCAGCGGCGTATGCAAGTGGAGCTGGAGCGGCTAATCTTGCGTAAGCTGGTGCTGCGGCATATGCTGGTGCAGCATAAGCTGCTGGAGCAGCGGCATATGAATATGCTGGAGCGGCGGCATATGATAAAGCTGGGGCAGCGGCATAAGCTGCTGGAGCTGCGGCATAAGCTGCTGGGGCATATCCAGCGCGTGCAATTGCAACGCAAGCTGCGAAGACCAATAACTGTAACAAACAACGAATGATTAATTTATCGTTTTAAAATCAATTTTTGGAACTTCAATTAAAAAAAAAAAAGCACAAAATTTTTATATTTTGAATGATTTTTTCAAACCTCAAAAATATTTTCAAAGGTTTTCTAAAAACATTTACCTTAAATGCCATTATTTTTAAATAAATTTAATAATAAAAATAAATAATAAAGTTCTCTAACTAAGTTCGATGATCGAATGATGCAGTTTAAAGAATCAGATCGTATTTTATACCAATCGTTGATTTCGCAAGGACGTCTCTCTACTTTTTAGTTGTTTTACTTACTCCCCATTCAAAAAAGCAACAAGACATCATTTTGTATTTGTTTATTTCTTGTGGTTATTACAAGCCTGTAGATGATGTCGATGAATATATTTGTAACCTTCACTCTAATATTATGTACACGTTATGACCATTATGCCATAATGCATATAACACCTACTGGGTGTACTAAGTAAAATCTTTATTACTATAGATTTATTAATCGCAGCCTACCTTGTCAATTATGGCACAGAAATTCTCCAATTTCATTTTATAAATTACTACCCGTCTACGCGGCTTGTCAATTATCCTAAAAGTCCTTGATCATTCGTTCATCCACCTTCACTATCCTTATCTCTGCTAACCCCCTGAATGTCTCTTAGTGGTCTTTTAACCACAAACTCATAGTATATATTACGAAACAGTGTATTAAGTATATAGTATTACAAGTTATACCTATTTCCTATACAAAATACAGAGTGAATCATTTTAATCTATTACGGCTAATAGCTCGTTTTGTAGCTAACCACTCGAAAAATAAATAAAACAAAAGTTGCTTTTATGGTAAATTTAGATTCTAATAGGTTAGGTTAGGTAAGAGTGGCTGTCCTAGGTTGGGACATACTTAAACCATAGGGTCCGTTGTGATACCGAAAGAGGATTGACCCATCCCTAGCAACTACTCCATGATCCATTTGGAGCTATTTACGAACAGCAGGAGTACTTTGAAGTCGACGGACTTTAGGTTGGAGAAGTCGTCAAAGAGAGGCTGGCTCAAGTAAGTCCATCTTCTCATGGCAAGAGCTGGGGAGTGACAGAGAAGATGAGTGAATGTCTCCTCCTCTTTACTCTCACTACTGTGACAGCTCCTGCAGTAGTCCTGATACACTGTCAGGTCCAGACATTCAGCATGCCTGCCGCACAACCAGTGTCCTGTAATAGTCGCAACAACTTTGCTAATTGCCGCCCTTGGAAGTGATATGTGATCTTCGGAACGCCTACGATTGTACCCAGGCCATATCTGCCTTGTAGTACCACAAGTACGTTCTTCCCTCCATCTAAGATTGTCCTTTTTTAAGATGAGCAATTCGGTTGTATGTATGTTGTATATCTATTATAATTGGTGCAGTTTCATAAGCGCTTAGAAATTTAAAAAACGTTCTTACTACGGTGATTTTAAAACTATGATAAAATATCCTTGAACTATTCAAAGGAAATTTTTTAATATTCTAATTTGGAAACTTAATTTGATAATAGTTATCCAATCGAATATTTGCCCTTACACCGTTTAACGTTGCACACCCGGTATAACATATAGCATATAGTATAGCATACTGTTTTGTGGTGGACACGCCTGTCCTCCGTGATACCGTTTTTATTGTTACTTACTATACAGTTCAATTCACTTTCGCAAAATGTCAAATTGTTGTCAGACAGACTACAAACGAACAAAACTGGACCGAAAATGATACTCTATTTGATACTATATTTTATTATTATGCAACTTTTATTTATAAAAAAAAATAAGTTTACAGATGTTTAACATAATTATTGCCAGACATTTATTATAACTTGCCACTTAATTATCTTAATTATTTAAATTCTTTAAATTATTGAATTTTTTTATATATTTTATTTTTATATTTATAATGACATTTTTATTTTCAATCTGTTTCAGGTGAGTTTTGCAATTTCTTTTCCTTTAAATGTTGTTCTGTGCGGTGTGGTAAGTGTTTTTAATTTTTGTTGTATTATTAATATTATTCCCGTTTTGTAATTGGTATTCCTTCTAGTTTTCTCCCAATAAATTATGTTTTGTGAACTAAATTGCTACTATAAGAATAGTTAGAAAAATCGAAAAACAATATAAGACTTTATTTTTTAAATAATTAAGAGAAACAGGTATCTTCGACTCAGCTATGACAGAAATAGCATACCCTTCAACTCGCTCTTTGTATCCAATTTTGGATTATGTTTTAAAAACCACGCACTCAATCATTAAATAAATCCGATTTTTGGATTTTTTGGGTCAAAATTACCTTATACAATGAATTTTATCGATATCGGAGGCAAAAAAATTTTTTCGATTTTTTGCAATTTTTTTTACCCCTTAGAAAAAATCGAAAAAAAATTTATGTTTCTAATTTCGATAAAACTCTATGTATAAGGTAATTTTGACCCAAAAAATACAAAAATCGGGTTAATATATCGATTAGATGTATAGTTTCTGAGAAAATCGCTCTTTCTATCCAATTTTGGATTATACCTCAAAAACCACGCACCCAATCATTAAATAAACCCATTTTTTGGATTTTTTGGGTCAAAATTACCTTATATAATGAATTTTATCGATATCGGAGGCAAAAAAAATTTCTCGATTTTTTGCAATTTTTTTAAGGGGTACCCCTTAGAAAAAATCGAAAAAATCGAGAAAAAATTTATGATTCCAATTTCGATAAAACTCTATATATAAGGTAATTTTGACCCAAAAAATACAAAAATCGGGTTGATATATCGATTAGATGTATAGTTTCTGAGAAAATCGCTCTTTCTATCCAATTTTGGATTATACCTCAAAAACCACGCACCCAATCATTAAATAAACCCGTTTTTTGGATTTCTTGGGTCAAAATTACCTTATATAATGAATTTTATCGATATCGGAAGCAAAAAAAATTTCTCGATTTTTTGAAATTTTTTTAAGGGGTACCCCTTAGAAAAAATCGAAAAAATCGAGAAAAAATTTATGCTTCCAATTTCGATAAAACTCTATATATAAGGTAATTTTGACCCAAAAAATACAAAAATCGGGTTAATATATCGATTAGATGTATAGTTTCTGAGAAAATCGCTCTTTCTATCCAATTTTGGATTATACCTCAAAAACCACGCACCCAATCATTAAATAAACCCATTTTTTGGATTTTTTGGGTCAAAATTACCTTATATATAGAGTTTTATCGAAATCGGAAACAAAAATTTTTTCCCGATATTGTCGATTTTCTCTAAGAGGTGCCCCTAAAGAAAATTGCAAAAAATCGAAAAATTTTTTTCCAGGTAAAGTGTCACCTTTCGTATAAGTTGACGAAAACGAAACTGCTGGGAAGTTTCCGCAGAACACAGTTTCGCCTCTCACGGTTTCACCACATGATCATGAGATTTGAGGCATTGTTTATTTTTGCACCCTAGATGGTCAAATATACTATTTATTTTATCGATACTATCAATAGCATACTATCATGCTATTGATAGTATGGAAAAATGAAAATCCTTGTAATAATCACATACTTTGTGGCTACTTTAAATACTTCTAAATGTATACTGAACCCTAATAAATATACTGATACCTCAACCAAGGTTGATGACGTCTCTTTAACGGTATAATAATGATTGTAAACATTTTCATTGATAAGAACGCAGACGTAACGGAGTCATAGACCTTGTTTACATAGCTGGTGTATACGTGTATGTACGATATATAGATACATCTAGCTCAATTCACATAAAATATTGCATCAGCTCTCGAAATATTTTGAAATCGCACATAACAAACTAAAACTAAACCAAATAGTACAGTTGGCTTTGAATTGCAAGGCATACAACGTTAGTGTATTTTTAATTAAAATATATCGACATGACAATACAAAATAAATTCTATAAAAACATTTTACCAAAGAAATTATTGCGAAAAAGATTGAAAATATAAAGAAATTAACAGAAAAAAAATGTTTAAAAAAGTGATATTTAAATGTTTACCAGTAATTGCACACTCATCGTCATCATCTGGTGACAAAATGTCTACAAAAAAGAAAGCTTTGACAGACAGAAGTACATCTGCATGGGATATAAAAAGTTGCAATAACTTAGATAAAACAACAGAGACGACATCACAGATAAACGACAAAGAAAAGAATATACCACAAGAGCAATTAATTAAAACAAAATCAGAATTACGTGCTGAACGTCGTATCTTACAAGAATCACAACGTGCAGCAAAGCTTTTAAAAAAACAAGATAAAAAAATTGTGAAAACAGAAATAATTAATACAACAATCATAAAAAAAGTGAATCGTGTCCTTTTATTCGCTCATTTAAATTCAACCAAACATAATTCAACAATTGATATACATCCAGCCGTTATTAAATTAGGTGCACAATATTCAAGTCATACGGTGATTGGTTCGAATGCACGATGTTTGAATTTATTAAAAACGATTAAAGAAATGGTTGTTGATTATCAACTAGATGGACGGACATTTGAAACGATTTTTGGAAAGCATGTCCAATATTTGGAACAATGTCGACCGTTAAGTGTTTCAATGTTACATGCAATTAAATTCTTAAAACTTCAATTTTTACAAATGTCGAGTAATGCGAAATTCGGTGATGAAATTATTAAATTAATTGATAATTACATTTATGAAAATATTGAAATTTCTGGAAAGGCGATTAGTTTAAATTTACAGCAGTTAATCAAAAATAACGATGTAATTTTAACATA
This sequence comes from Chrysoperla carnea, assembly GCF_905475395.1. NCBI lineage: Eukaryota > Metazoa > Arthropoda > Insecta > Neuroptera > Chrysopidae > Chrysoperla > Chrysoperla carnea. The sequence continues at coordinate 10,906,319 of NC_058338.1, read as the reverse complement.
CGCTTGCTCGTCGGTGATTGAACGTATTCTTAAAGATCATCATTCCCAAGGTGTTCGATTCAAAGTTATAGTGGTCGATGCGCAACCATTTTTAGAAGGTCGACAATTACTACAACGACTTGTTTATTTTGGTATAAAATGTTCATATATTTTAATCAATTCCGTTTGTTTTGCAATGATTGAATGTACAAAAGTGTTACTAGGTGCGCATGCTCTGTTAGCGAATGGTTTTGTGATGTCACGTGTTGGTACCGCACAAGTTGCTCTAGCGGCAAGTGCAAGAAATGTTCCAGTTTTGGTGTGTTGTGAAACTTATAAATTTTCTGATCGTGTACAATTGGATGCATTTGTTTTTAATGAAATTGGACGACCGTTTCGATTGAAGTGTACCGCGTTTAGTGGGGATGTTGATTTAGATGTGACACCATTAAATTTAATGTATGATGTGACACCACCTGAGTTAGTTACTGCTGTTGTTACAGATTTAGCTATATTACCGTGTTCCAGTGTCCCAGTAGTATTACGTGTTAAACCTACTTAATTGTAATTCAATTTGTTTCAAATTAAACTATTTTATAATTCATCTTTCTGCAATAAATTAATTTAATATTAATTGCGACAGTTTCTTTTAAAAAATTTGCGAATCATTTCATAAATATAAGACTACGTAATATAAAAGAAATTTCGAAAATACCCCCCCCCCCCCAAGTAATTGGCTCCACATGTCGGGGATATATGCTTTCTATATGTAATTTCAGAACAACTTACTTAAGCTGATTATATACCTACAGTATTGTAAAAAAGTTTTGGTTAATAGCACGGTACATACATATCAATCAAATACATGCTTTGAAGTCAAGTAATGAGTTAGTTTTATCTTTACAATACCACACAACTACAAAAATATATAATGTATTGTGTGCAAATGCTGCTTATAAATTTGATAATATAAATATCGTTCTTCAATCATCAATACTCTAACTATAGTCCTCCTGTTCATCAAAGAATGGATCTTCGAAGAACTCATAATTAAAATAAAATTTTGTTGTTATATCATCGACAACCTTATATTCTTATGATATTATTATAAACTAAAAGATTGTCTAAATATTTTAGATAGTTTTTTATCACTCTGTAGATTTTTGATATAGATATCCAATTGAAACGTATAACCTATATGATTCATCATTTTTTTGACCCAACTTCGAACGATAAAATAATAATAAAAAGTATGATGACCTAGAAATTTTTGGTGATTTTTGAAAACCCTTACGTCAAAATTGAAGTTTTTTTTTTAGATATTCCATTTGAGCTTTTCCTTACTTGCTATGATGGGCGCCCGATCTATTAAAATTAAACGACGTCAAATCTTTTTTACTGTTCTTGAAAACTACAAATGGATCAAAAGCAGTGGCTCCTGATTAATTTTTAACCTAACCTAGACCAGGAATTTATTCATTTATATAACTGTTAAAAATATTTCCTTCTAATGGATAGTTAGATCATGTTACATTTACCTAAATGTAAAATGATCTGTTGAATGTTGATACATATAATTGAATGGCTTTCTCCAATTACCATTATGCAAATTAGATGTAATTAATTTTATATTAGACCTGTTTGATTTAAATACAATATTTTTTAACTTAATTATGAGAAACATAATATTTAGAATATTAGGTATAATTAATTGACATCACCATAAAATTGTTACATTTATGTAAATTTTAGTTTTTTTTTCCTCTAATCGTAGTAAAAACTTGTAATATCACTTTTCCAGGACAACAACAAACACTCAATTTCGGAAAAACTACGAACGCGTTTGATTTTTATGCAAATTTAAAAGTTCTCACCGATCCGTGATGTACCGCTAAAAGTATTTCACGGAGGAAAAAAAAAGAAAGCTTCCATTCCTTGTTAAATTTCTTATCGAAGCACGTCTTACTTTTTTCTCGAAAATTCGAAAAAGGAGACAATTCTATTTCGAAAGTTGTAATTTTTATTTTGTGGTAGAAACATATGGTGCGTTATTTTTACTTTTAGCGTGTTTCCTAAGGTCTTTATAAAAAATTGTGATACATTTAGCTTGTTTTTAAGACCCAAGTTGGCACTACCTTTAGTCATCCATTCTATTTCATCGAATACCTTTGCGAGTGACTGTAACTGCATATACAACCACCAACCGTTTCTCTAAATCATCAGCTTTCTTATTTTCAGTGATTACTGCTAAGGTTACTTCACGATTTTAGGATCAATCAATGGTGAATAATAATTAATTGATCTCTACCTTTTAATGGCACACCCGGATAATTTAATTAGAATGTCCAAAAAAAACCTTAAGTCGAAAGTCAAGTTTTTCCGGAGTTAGGGAAAATTTTGGATGAAGTGAATTAAATGAAACAATGATATTGATATATACAAAATTTATTGCAAATAAATAAATACAACTAAAATAAATTAACTAAACTTAATGGTGGTATTGAGCATAAGCTGGTTGAGCGTAAGCTAATGGGGCAGCAGCAACTTTAGCATAAGCTGGTTGAGCGTATGCTAATGGAGCAGCTACTTTAGCAACAGCGGCTACTTTGGCAAGTGGTTCACGGTGTACAACAGCATTGAAACCATTGTGTGGATCAGCGGTATATTCAACAGTACGTTTGACACCATCTGGATCAACAAGGGAGTAGCTACCTTGTACTACATCACCATCACGTACTTCATGTTGGCTTTTGCTGTCACCAGTTAAACCATCTTGGATTGAGTATGCGAAGTTGTATTGTGGATGTGGATCATATTCTTCAGCGACTACAGTTTTGGCTAAAACTGGTGCTGCAGCTACTTTAGCATAAGCTGGTTGAACAGCATAAGCTGGTTGAGCAGCATAAGCCAAAGGAGCTTGTGGAATAAGTCCAGCGTGGGCAACAGCCACGAAGGCAGCGAGAACTACGAACTATAAAATAAAAAACAAACAAATTTTAAACAATGCACACAAAAAAAGAAACACTTATGTCACAAGCACAAACTATACCTTGAATGCCATTTTTTTTAGGTTTAATGAGTGATTTATTACTCCGAAGTAATTCAACTGATACCCAAACTCTAAATGCGCCCGCCTTTTATACATATTTCGTTTCGTAATATTTTGCGATTATAATTACATGTAAGAAGTGTACATACAAATAAGTACCTCTCACCATTGTAGACAATGGCCTTAGGTCATGATAATTTCATTGAACTAGTACCCATTTTTTTTTCAATACAGCATCTATAATGATCTTTGTTATGTATGAATAGTAGACCCCAATTTGTAAGATGACTGGTCAAATAACTACATGTATTAGTTATTAACACAAATTATCGATATTAGAAATTGGTCGGCAAGGTTATTTCGTAAAATCATGATGTAATTATATAGTTTATGTGTTGATGAAGGACATATCATCGTGGGATACATTCAATTACACTCGTATCATTGTTTGTTATTTTCAGGTCAATTGTTATGTTTTTGCCCATATCTGCAAGTTTATAGGTTGTATTAAAGCACTGGGTAAAAGAATAATATTACAAAGTAAGCCATTTAAGACGCTAAACGGCGAGAATCCGTTGAACAGTACTTCCATTTTATTGGTTAAATGTCAACTATTTATCCTTATGTCTTCTATTAAAATGACTAGTACTATTTATCGTTGAGAAAAGTATGTTTCGTACAATCCGTGATTATTTCAGTCGCAATAAGTTCCCAAATCCCTGCTATGAGTGAGAGTTTGAAATACAACCCAAAACTAGCATTACCTTATTGAAAACTTGAAATGGGCGCCTTTTTTGTTGGCATTTTCGATGAGCAAGCGACGTATTCGTATATAAAGCTCCTATACAGAATGCGCAACACGTGGAAAATGGTATAAAATCGGTCATGGAATTTTCGATGCCATCTAAAATTACTGTCAGTACGTTTACGTATGTGATTATTTTGATTCTATCGAAAATTCTAAAATAAATTTCCAAAAAATTGAAATATGCGGTTTAGTAGTGAACTGAAATGTTGAATTTCATACAAACTTTCATCTGCTATTGCACTCCCTTAGGGTAGAATTTCTGAACATCCTTTCTTATGGAATGCCTAAGTCATACAAATAACAGACCCTCCAAGTTTCAGGTCTCTACGATCAGCGGTTTAGACTGGGCGTTGATTCGTCAGTCAATCAGTCATTCAGGACAAATCATTTTATTTGTATAGATAATTTTTGTTCAGAATAGAAACTATAGCTTTTTAAGCCACTTCTCTCCCAATATTGGCCCTCAGACATTTGGTAAAGATGAAATTAAGCCATAGACATGCATGGCTTATTTCACTAAACTTTTCGGCTTACTTGTTCGACGGTAAAATGGTACGTTCAATGAGAAATAGTTTCTCAAGTATCCATTTTACATAATCAAAAAGCATACCAATATCTTAGTTAGCTTACGAGCTCTTGTTTCTGTGAGCGAAAACTATTTTAATAAAGTGGTTCTTCTCGTTTAAGATCATATGAGAAAATACAAAAGGTGCAAGATAACCTTTTTTAAGGTGCAAGAAACACAAATTCAGACAGACGAAAGAAATGTCACTATTTCTTAAAAATAGCCTTAACGCTTATACAAATTGTTGCCAAAGCTCATTTCAGCAAAATCAAGTGCAAAGTTTCATCAAACTCTATAAACAAAATAGTCTATAACCTATTTTTTGACAATAGGTAGGCGACAAATACAAATTAAAAATACATGATGTAACTATTAACCCAAATATAATTAAATTTGTAATTAAAAATATGTACCGAATTATGCAATTATTAATTAATTATAATCAAAAAAGTATTCTGCATTATTATTAACCATAATAAATAATGAAATTATTTTGCAAATTTATTTTAATATCGATTCAGTTAGAAAATGAAACAGATATATTTATTTATTAAATAAATTTTATTTTCCATTACTTTCTCCTGTACAATGATTTTTTATTTCTTTACTATTACTATTATTATTAGATTTAGTTTAATAATTTTAATCAACAATGTTGTTGGTATACTGTTTATTGGCTTCAGCAAATATTGTTTCAACCTTGTGGCTAGCAAAAATGTTAAACCGTTATTTCACATACCGGTGATGAGTTTGGTAACTTACAACTTAATGGAAAACGTAGATTTAGTAATAAACAGAGCTTACGCTGTAGTTAAGGTGATTGTAATCCTACAGTATTAGTAGTAAAAAAGTTTTGGTTTATTTCACGGTACAATACATGCTTTGTAGTCAAGTAATGTGTTATTTTTAGCTTTACAATACCACGCAACTACAAAAGTATATAATGTATTGTGTGCAAGTGCTGCTTATAAATTTGATATTATAGATATCTCTTTGCAATCCTCAATACTCTAACTATAGGCGTCTCTGTTAATTAAGTGATGGATCTTCGATGAACTCATAATTAAAATTTTATTTTTATATCATTGACAACCTGATATTTTTATGGTATCATTATAAATTACAAGATTGTCTAAATTTTAGATAGTTTTTTATCACACTTCTAAATTTTTTCATATAGAAATATCCAATTGAAAAGAATAACCTATATGATTCATCATTTTTTTAGCTAATTTTGAACGATAAAATAATAATAAAAAGCCTAATGAGCTAGGAAATTTTTTGTGATTTTTGGATACTTTGCGCCAAATCTAATAGTTGACAAGTATTTAGAATATGACGTTCTACGAATAAATGTGGCCATTATATTTGAACCACCATGTTAATATAATTTTTAATAAGTTCAAATAATAAGAAAAATATGTGTGTTTTTATACGAAAAGATAGAAAGATAGAGAACTAGTCCAAGAAATAAACCTGATATTTGAAAAAAGTTTGTAACTGCAGAAAATCCAAAGAAGTCATGTCAGTTGTGTTCCTTGAACCATCAGGATTATTTCATAAACAATATCCATCCTAATGGGACTTTTCACTCCGAAAAAAATTTTCATGTTGGCTCTAAATGCCATATCCAGGGCGCCATCTCCTTTTTCAAGGGTCTTAAGCCTAAGTATGAATTTTAAGGTGAAAATACAAAATAAGGGGGTTGCCCTCCCGAATATTAAAGTAAGGTAGTTCATGACTTTTTATCAATCTATATTTGGGCTTTAAAAACCATTCTCAGAAAACTTTTTAGATTGATTAAAGCAAATTTGAGCTGCCCAGTCTTTCAATATAACGCCTGGGTATAGTTTTGCGGATAGTATTCTAAATTTTGAGTCATATTTTAAGAATTAAACCAAATGTAGATACTTAAACAAGTCGAAAACTAATCTAAGGACAGTGAACGGGGATAAGTTGTTAAAAAATTGTGTGTGTGTGTGTGAGTGTGGATGTATGTAAACCTCTCATAACTTTTGAATCGCGGTTGGATCCATTCGAAAGGGCTTGACCAAACTTAGATTTTGAGGCCTATTTGGACCGATTCGAATACGATTCGACCGATAGATTTTGAGAAATCTCACAAAAACTGCAAACAAAAATTTTTTTTAAGTGTTTTTTTTTTAATAACTTTTAAACGGCTGTATCGATCAATTCCAAAAACTAATCAGCTCTCAACATCAAAAACCATGTCGATCACCACCAGTCCGGTCAAAATCGGTTGATTCATTCGTGAGCTATCGTTGACGAAAGAAAACCCAAAAAAGCGTTTTTTCGGAATAACCTCAAAATTTTTTGTTCTATCAATTGAAACTTAAAGATTCTTCATGAAGCTTCAAAAACTGCGTCGAATGTCACCAACCGCGTGAAAATCGGTTTATTGATTCTAAAGTTATTAAAGTTTTATTATCTTATTCCCTCTATTTCCAATACTCCGTTCAAAAATTTTTGTATGATTGTAAAAATTTAATCAGATTTTAGTCTAAGATCACATCTAATTACAATAAAATGCGAGTGAATATAACATCAGAATAGATAAAATTTTTTACACGTTATGAGTCAATACTTAGCGGGAAGTTACAGGGATGACCTGCAGGGTCAATTGTTTTCCAAATTTTTTTTCTGTGATATTTCTGGAAACAAATTGGGGGATTAGAGTGTCCAGTCCCATAAAGGTACAAGTACCACAACTTCCAAAAAATTTTAGATATTTTACCGTAAAAATTTTTTTCGTATTTATACTGATTTTGTGATTTATTTCTTGAAATAAATTGATCCAAAAGAGTACAAAGACAAACAGTACCCACAGCACAGTCACAGACTACACCTTTCATTTTCTTGTATAAAATGTATGCCAAGATCTCTTGTTAGCTTATAAATACGTACGTGGTATTATTTAATACTCATTTTATTATTTTAATAATGTGGATTGACTTCTTATTAAATAATATTTGTTACATATTATTTTATTCATTTATTTATTTAATAAATAAATAAATAAAACAAGTTATTGAATGGTTTATAATAATTATGAAAATACTGGCTTTATTTATTTTTATTTTAACAATGTTTTTTTGTTTATGCATTCGTTGTTATATTCAAAGAAAATATAAATATTTTGTATTATTTAATCAGAACACGAATCACAACGATGTACCATTCAACATATTTCTGTTCTGTTTAAGGCCAGGTTCACAACGTTAAATTAATTATTTATGATTCGTTCCTTTATTTTAATTGTCATTTTATGATGTTTACTAAATTAAGATGGTAGTTGATTGAAGTGTTAGCGTCCAAATAATGCTTCTGAATATTTTTATACCATGCATATATGAAATATACATAGTATATTAAGTTTAGTCCCAAGTTTGTAACGCTTAAAAATAATGATGCTAGGAAAAAAATTTGTCATAGGTGTTCATAGAATCACCTAATTTCCGGTTGTCTGTCTGTTGTTTGTCCGTCTGTCATCAAGATTACTCAAAAACGAAAAGAGATATCAAGCTGAAATCACCTAATTAGTCCATTTCCGATTATCCGTCCGTCTGTGGACACGATAACTCAAAAACGAAAAAAGATATCGAGCTGAAATTTTTACAGCGTACTCAGGACGTAAAAAGTGAGGTCAAGTTCGTAAATGAGCATCATAAGTCAATTGGGTCTTGGGTCCGTAGGACCCATCTTGTAAACCGTTAGAGATAGAACAAAAGTTTAAGTGTAAAAATGTTCCTTATCAAAAATTAAACAACTTTTGTTTGAAACATTTTTTCGTAAACATCACTGTTTACCCGTGAGGGCGCCAATTAGGCGGAAATTTTATAATATGTATTATACTTGATTATCAGTTATGTATGTGTCACATGTTTGTATGTGTAATGTGATAAAGAAATCAACACTGACTATGCATGGTATTTCAACAATTAACTCAGTCAATTGTTTGTTTTCACTTGTTTTATTGATAAAAAGTTTAACGATTTACTAATTTGAGCATTAGTCTTAGTACAAGGCCCTTTTTTACAAACGATTAGTTTCAGTGGGAAACTTCGTATGTGGATTCGCTCAAAAAGGATTTATACCTGTAACGTCAAAATATGAGTATTTTTATAGCATAGAAAGGTTTGTCGTCTGTTACTTTTTCGGAGGTTTTTAAAATAGATGAAACTTAAATTTCGATTAATAAAAATATACAATTTTTTATTTATATTCTTATAAAAATTACATAAAATAAATAGAGGAAGACAAAATCACGAAGAGAGAAATACACAAAATATACAATAAAATGAAGTCATTGGTTTACCCTTTATTTAATGATAGCCATAAGCGGGTGATGCATAAGCTGGAGCTGCATAGGCTGGTCTGGCATAAGCTGCTAATGCTGGTCGTGCATAACCATATGCGGGAGCAGCGTATGCGGGAGCCGCATATGCTGGTCGGGCGTAAGCTAATGCAGGTGCGGCATATGCTGGTCGTGCATAACCATATGCAGGTGCGGCATATGCTGGACGGGCATAACCGTATGCAGGTGCGGCATAAGCTGGGGCAGCATAAGCTGGTGCAATAGCCTTTACAGCCTTAACTAATGGTTCTTTTCGTACAACTGCGTTAAATCCATTCACTGGGTCAGCTGCATATTCTACAGTACGTCTGGTACCGTCTGGATCGGTCAATGAGTAACTTCCTTGTACAACGTCACCACTACGACTTTCTTGTTGATTTTTAGAGTCACCAGTAAGAGCATCTTCAACATTGTAAGCGTATGAGTATTGTGGATTTGGATCGTAATCAGCAGCGGGCACAGCTACTTTAGCAATTGCTGGAGCTGCAGCATAACCATATGCGGGGGCTGCATATGCTGGTGCTGCATAAGCGGGGGCAGCATAAGCTGGACCATATGCTGGTGCACCGATAAGTCCTGCGTTTGCTGATGCAGCGAATATACAACACAGTACGATTAACTGAAATCATAAAAAATTGTTGTTAAAAAGGCTTGCTATACAATAATATAATGAGATATTCTCTGCTATTTACAAGAAAAATAAATAAAATCAAGTTAAATAAAATATTCGTAAACCATTTTTAACGTCGACAACTGAAAACATGACCTATTTCCTTAATACACTATTTTTTAGGATGCAGTACCGCAAAATAAACATAATTTGAATTTGTTTCTAAAATGTGAGGTTTTAAAATGTTCCTTGGAATTCCACATATATAATAATTTTAAAATCATCACATTGAACTTGGAAATATAAAATTTCATTTGAAAACACTGTATTGAAACTGTATAATTTCGAAAAAAGTCACAGAAAGCAAGTTTGGTATTACTTGCCAAAATAAAATCACTCAAAAAGTTTCACATATGTAGGTTAGGTTAGGTTAGGTCGCCCTATTAGCTCAGTTGGTTAAGGCGTAACCAATTTCGTCCGCGGTATGCTTAGGGTAGCCGGTTCGATTCCCGCCGTCGCAACAAAATTAATTTAATTAATAGTTGTGATGGGCTAGTGTAGTGCATGGTATATGAATGAAGGAGGTGCACTCAGCCTCAGAAATTGAGGAGCTGATAAATGAAATTACCAGCGGAAAGGTGGTAAAACACATATATGGTATCACAATGGGCTCTATAGCCTAAGTGTGTCCTTCGTGGACAGCCAATAAAACCTAACCTTCAGGTATGTCTCATTTAACAAAAAGAGCATTGCTCCGCAGACTATACAGACAAAATGATCGTATGATTATACATTCGATGTGAGTTTTCGTGGTAAAACTTCGTTTCAAAACTAATTAACTTTTAAAATTTCAGAAATGCCTTTGTAAAGATAAACTAGATAATACACAGAAGAGGAACAAAAAGTTTCATAGGTATCATCAAATGTTTATTGTTTTTGATTTAAAGATGAAATTCTTGTTTACTAAAAGGATTTTTCTACGACATCCTTATTATTGTTTGATTTCCTTGAAACATGCTTTTGATTCACAAGACAAGTATGAATGAAGAAAAATAAATAAAACAGATAAAGAGAGAGAAAGGCAAAGCATCCACAGCTAACAGATTCAATACTTTAATTAAACTGTTAAGCTGTAAATGACAGTTGATTGAATTTAAAAAAAAAAAAATCAAAAAGAAAGGATAATTGAAGATAGAAATAACATACAACAGAAAGGAAGCGAATATCAAGGAATCTTTCAAGTTTCATTTTTCGATTTTTTTCAAAAGGGTACCCCTTAAAAAAATTGCAAAAAATCGAAAAATTTTTGCTATCTCCAATTTCGATAAAATTTAGTATATAAGGTAATTTTGACCCAAAAAGTATAAAAATCGGGTGCATTTGATGACTAATCGAATAGTTTTTGAGATACGGACAAAAATCGATCCAAATATTGCGATATCTCAGAAACTATGCATCCAATCATTAAATTGACCTGATTTTTATACTTTTTGGATCAAAATTATCCCTTTCCACCGAGTTTCATCGAATTCCAAAACAACAATTCTTTTTTTCGATTTTTCGATTTTTTTTCAAAGGGGTACCCATTAAAAAAATTGCAAAAAATCGAAAATTTTTTTATCTCCAATTTCGATAAAACTTAGTATATAAGGTAATTTTGACCCAAAAAGTACAAAAATCGGGTGCATTTGATGACTGATCGAATATTTTTTGAGATACGGACAAAAATCGATCCAAATATTGCGATATCTCAGAAACTATGCATCCAATCATTAATTTTACCTAATTTCTATATTTGTCTATAAAACACACATTTCCCATAAAAAAAATTCACATCCCCTTTTGAGCCCCTTGGAAGATGAATTTCCAAAATTTTTTGTTCTCACTTACGTTACTTAAGGAACGTGTGTACAAAATTTCAGGCTTATGGACCAAGAGGTTTGAGCTGTGCGTTGATCGATCAGTCAGCTTCTATTTATATACATTTTAAACACACAGGGCAAATATCTTGGAATTCACTAAACAGTTCCAACTAGATATGTCACTCGTAGAAGCTAGGGTCTTCGAATAAAGCTTTTTCTGTATATTCTATAAGTCGATTAATACAAGAAAAGCACCCCTAAAATTGATTACACTTCAATCTTTTTTAGTAGTAAATAAGTCACGTGGTAACAGTTTTTCGGAAGCATTAGCGAAAAAATCGTCGAGTGAATTTCACATTATCCGAGTCTATAATCCAAAATCGATTTTTCAAAAAAATCACATATTACGAATGAATTTCCGTAAAAAATTTATGAATTTTAAAGGATATCGTAATCGAACGAAATGAATGATAGTTATTTACCTTTAATGCCATTTTGTAAAATACTTAAATTAAAACACTATAAAACTCTAAAGACTAAAGCACTTGACTAAATATTATTGCTGGAATAATCTTTTCTAACGTTATAATTTTGTTTATATAGTTTTTTGCAATTTCGCAATAGTTGCACAATATTGATGTGTTACGTATGTGTTGTGTACCCACTTTTCTCCCTATTTTTTCCATTGATAATAATAATAACTAATATCTATTTATTTTTAAAATATTCCGTCCACTATAGTTAGATACCATGTATGACAAGAAACGGGCATGTGCATGGTGTGTGCCTGCCACACCCGCAATCGTTTAACGAACCACAAACCATTTGTAGACAGTCCATCCCATTTACTTTGTATGCAAAAAGTTACAAAAAAACAAATGCAATTCAAAGTGAATGTTCAGTTTAGACTTTTAAAGTGTTTGTACTTATTATGTGTCATTCTGTTTTGGGGGTGTGTAGTAAATATTTGTTGAAAATTTAAACATAATTTTGAAATACATTGTAAGGTAATGTGTGTAGGTATTCTAAATAAATGACGTTTCTTAGTTGTTTGGAATTATTTTCCTATTGTTACAATTATTATTTGGTGTTATTGTCTTAGATATTTTAAATCACGAATATTAGGCAATAAGCTAACAGAAATAAACTAAACACATCATCAAGAATATTTTAACTGAGAAGATATTGACAAGGACTTGTAACGGACTGGTGATTCTTATTCCTTATTGGTCGTTTGTAAGATCAATGAGATACAAAAATCACATATTTCTCCAGGCTTTTATCCAGGAGACTCGGGTTCGATTCCCGGTATCGGAACCAATTTGTTGCTCATACATTTTAATGCATAAATATGGAGAAGAAATAACAATGACTAATTGACGTCTTGAAATCGACTTTCTGTGGGAACTTGGTTGTTTGTGTAACCAAAGTAATACAGTAACCACGGATCTCATTGATCTTGTATACGATCAAAAATAAATAAGAATCAACAGCCCGTTACCGACTTATAGGCCTCAAACATTTCGAGAATTCTTAATTGATAATATGCAGCCGAAGGCTTAAATCTTTTCCATAATAAACGAACAGATTTTACATCTGCGACTGCCGTTTATTGCTTAAGGATTTGGCTATTTGAAGCTCAAAAGTACATGCTACTAAAATGGTTGCCGGAAACTTCACCAAGACACTGGTCATTGCGAGAGAAAACAGTTGTTCGAAAATTGTTAGCTATCGGAGGAAATGCGAATTAAAAATTTGTCATTATTGCATTTAAATAAAAAGAAAACGTATTCGGTGTGCGTAGAATCGTTTTTAACGCCACTTGCGGTAATACTTAGAGCTTCCATATCGTTTCATTTTGTAATAGGATATAATTAGAAATGTAATTATAAAATGTGATATGAAGTGGAATCATGCTAGTGTTATTATTCCAAATATCAGTCTGAGCTGGTTGATACCGACCGAGTGATGTCCGAATGCTTTATAATCTGCACCCATTTTGTTCGTTTACGGTATCCAACACAGACTAGGGAACTTTATCTTACTATACCTTCGTCCGTCACCGATTGGTACTGCTCGAATGAGGACACAACGCTCTAAAATCTGAATTCTAATTCGTTTAAGATTATGGTGTCCAAATAAAATATGATATAAAATATTAGTATTTTGATTCTATATCTCCGCCAAAAAAGCGGTTAAAAGAACCTAAAAGATTCCTTTTTTAAATTTTTCCTTCTAGTTGCGAAACTATTACATTAAATTATTACAAATTCAAAAAAAATATTTTTAGAGCAGTTGTATTCAGAACACGCTGTAAATAAATTTAAATAACTACAAGGTGTGCACGGAAAAACCAAGTCATATTTTGTACATACATTACCTAATTTTCATGTAACTCAAGGCAATACTTTTTTTTTTATTGATTTATTGAACATTTAATTAAAAATCTATCGATCACATAATTATTATGATTCATCTATCAATAATAATAAATATATGTATTTTTTCTTCACATTATAATTATTATAATTTTCATTTTCTATTGTTATTATTATGAACTCTTAATTTTGTAATTATTATTAAAATTGTATGTTGTTCTGTAAAAAGCATATTTAATTATATGTTTTAGTCAGTAGTGAGTGAATAGATAATTATTATTAAAATTTTATGTATATACAAAATGTAGTGACTAAAAGAACTCATTCCACTTGAATATATTTATTACGGCCTTTTGTTCTAGGGTTCAAATTCATTTTAAAATGCACGTAGGTACACAATTTTCTAAAAAAAAGAGAAGTGAAAACAAACAATCGACTGAGTTAATTGTTTAAATACCATGTATAGACATTGTTGATTACACATATACCTATACATGTCACACATACATAACTGATTATCTCAGATTAATACATACTATAAAATTTGCATCTTATGATGGCCCTCGTGAGTAAGCAGTAATGTTTACAAAAAAATGTTTCAAACAAAAGTTGTTTTTTTATAAGGAACAGTTTTTACCGTTAAAATTTTGTTTTATCTCTAACGGTTTACAAGATGGGCCCCAAGACCAAATTATCCTATGTTGTTAATTTACGAAGTCGACCTCACTTTTTACGTCCTGATTGCTCTGTAAAAATTTCAGCTTGCTATCTTTTTTCGTTTTTGAATTATCGTGTTCACAGACAGACGGACGGACAACCGAAAATGGACTAATTAGATAATTCTATGAACACCTATACCAAAATTTTGTTCATTGTATCAATATTTTTAAGTGTTACAAACTTGGGACTAAACTTAATATACTATATATATTTCATATATACATGGTATAATTAGCGTGCTTGACATAATATGCGCATTGTAAAAGGACATTAAAAGTGTATGTTCATTTGGATCATGATTATCTATGAACTTTTATTTACAGAAAAGATTTACAACGGATGCTAAATTAACAGAATGTTTTAATGCACTTTTTCAATTCGCACGGTTTTGTATGTTAGCCCAGTCTAATTGGGGACCAATCTCAAAATGAGAGATAATTAGCTTAAATTTCGTAAGTAGCTTCATTTTATTGTTCTAAAAGTTGTCTCATGAGTCTCATAAAATCTCGTGGCTGCGTCTCAAGGAGGGAGGTAGTAATGAAAAATGAAGTTTCCCGCAGGTTCAAGCAATTTGAATCCGCGTCGAATGCCAGAAACCGCATCTTTCAAACATGCCCTAAGAACAGGCCCTAAGAACTTATATAGATGAGTCCTATAATTATTATAATAGATATTAACACCATTGGAGCACTAAATACCCAGATGATAGCGAAAAACTGATTTTTTGACCTTTAACCTTGAATAGCAAATGGTGTTTCAAAAAGTTTAATGGTACAAAAAGTCATTTTCAGGAAAGAGTTTGCTAATTAACTATAAGAAACAAAAATATAAGCCATTCAAACCTATTATTTCAAATTGCCAATTGGCCTGGTATAAGTGAGTGCCTGCACTGCCATAACTGCCAATCTGTTATTTCAAAAACTTCCAAAGTGCAATAAAATGCATATGAAAGTAAAAATTTCATTTGCAATTTATCAATTATCAATTGTTAAAAAAATTATTAATTGCACATTTTTATTTTATAGTTGATTTAATTTTTTCTTTTAGTTGTAAATTCTAGTTTTCATGTTTTATAATAAAAATTAGTACACCAATAATAGTTACTGGTGTGCCACGCCAGACCGCCACACCGTCGACATGCCTCCATTCCAAACTAGTTACAGACCGTCAGTCCATTATGAACCAAATTTTAATTCATGTTTGCCTTTTTGGCTATTGATAAACGTAAGGTTGGTAATTAAGAAAATTAACGTTTTTAACGTGGCTTCGTTTCGATTTGCATGTTTTGCTACGATATTTTATATCGTTATTGACTACGTGGTACAAGAAAAAATAACAGACAGTTCGAAAACTAATAATTTTCCTACGAAAACTAACAATTTTCGAATTAATGTTCAAATTTAAAAAAGCTAGTTTTTTATCAAAATTCTAATTTAAAGTGTTATTTTAATCTTTTTGCCTTGTATGATCTAAATTGACTATTAGAGCGACCGACGAACTAAGCTCAATCTCATGTCAGAACCTAATATCTCCCAACAACTACAAAACGAACAATTAGCCGTAATAGATTAAACTGGCTCACTTTAGCTGTACTACAAAAGAATCGTAGAACAACATAAAAATGAATAATCTCGAATTTCATAACTTCTACATTTGAGCTACGGCTAACATCTTCATTACAACATTTCTCTCAAAAAGTCAGAGAAAAACAAAATGTAAATTTCGGTTTATTATGAGCTCACGGTCTATTACAATGATATATTAAAAAATATATAAAACAGCAGGTCTGTTGTCTATATGTTATATATTTTTGAAAGTATACAATGTTTTATGCATTTTAAAAACAACATTTTAAAATAATCGTAGCGAAAAAAATGATTTTTATATGGTCAATTGTAGAAAGGGAAGGTCAATTAATTTTATAATAACATATAGAACAGGTACACAATGCCTTCATGCACAGATGTCCACAGATTGCAGGTGGCTTTCCAATAGAAGTTTGATTAATGTATGGGAAAGAAATGTATCATCCATTATCAGATTGGAATTTGTTACCAACATGAGGAAAATTCGTAACAAAAAAGCTTTACCTACTTTACTTTTAAACTTTTATGCTTTAAAAAAATTCACTTGACATAATTCGCTGACTTTTTTTTTTCATTTTCACAATATAGCGTTTGGTGGTGACCATATTGAATTTTCATTATTGCCATATCCATTGTAGCACTCGCAAGGTTAAAACAAATCGATTGACGTAAGAATCATCTACATCGGCCCACACATTTTGGCCTCTAGTGTGCCACATAGGAACACTCACAGACTGAAAAACACATGACTACTTTGCGTTGCTCAGTCGGGTAAAAACGAGTGCTTTTTCCTATAATTTTCTTTATAGGAATATATTTGCCAAGCTTTTAACATGTAAATATAAGTTTCCAAATTAATCTTGAGAAAATAAGCCTTGTTTCATAATAAAGCATACCTTTAAAAACTCTTCTAAAATAAAGCATACCTTTAAAAACTAAAAATATGGGATTTGTATGCTAAGAACGTAAACTATAACAGCTCCAATCTAAAAATTTAACACCATAAGGGGTCTTTTAAAATGTACTTGGTTATAAATGGCATTAATAAGAAGACTTATATATACACGATTGTAAGATGATTCTAAGAAAACGTGAGTTTTTTTATACGTCCTGTCCTTATGAACTACGCGACAACCCATTAAAATTAATAGCCTTTTGCAAAATTTTAGTACATGCAAATTCCAAAAACTTTATTTTGATATTCTAACTTCTATTTTTATCAAAAAAGTTAAGTGTATTTTACAATCTCAATTATCAATCAATTATTAACAATTTGTAACATTAAAATTAAGATCTAATTATTCAGTATAAGTAATTAATAATTATTATTTTAGAAACATTAATTAACATTGAAAATTTATACTAATTAATTGTATTAGAATTTTTAATATAAAATAAAAATGTATTTGGGTTTTTAGTTATTTAGGTTTATGAAAAAAATTATTAATAATGTATAAACAAGGTCCAATGGGACATGTTATGCATTTTAATTTTAATGCAATGTGTAGTTATTTACGATTTTGTGTCCCTTGGTTTATACAAATAAGTTCAACCAGGGGATAAAAACGCAAGCTTTTGAAATAGCACGTACTCTAGAAATGGTAAAAGAGTTTATGCATGTGCGCTCGCTAATTTTTCTTCGCACATATTTTCTGTTTCGACTGTCGGTTTTGATAAACGGTAACTCTTGGTTTCTTGTTATTAATTTGATAAAAGTAGCAGTGCTTGGTGGAATCGTGAGGACAAATTTTTGATACGAAATTCCTTAACTTAATTTTACTCAGCCAGATCGTTTAAAGTTCCTAGGGTATAATATTTCTGTCAGTTATCCAAATTCCTCTGTCCATACAAACTTACTGTTACCAAAATAAAAAATATAAGACTAGATTTAAAGCATTGTTGTAATAGTATACAATGAAATACAATATTTTTAATTATGTTATTTAAAACAAACACTTCTCAAGTTGATTGTGTTTAATTGTTGTATCAAGTTACATTTCATTTGAGTAGTTTTAAAACTCAATTTAATGAGTTTTTAAAAACTCAATTTGTTAATGTAAACTAGAGATTTTTTATGTAGTCTTGCTTTGTTCTGTGTAGATGCTGTTTTGTTAAAGCTAAATATATACAAGAGTTAGTGGTTATTATATCGCAGAAAAAATGTTGCAGTTAGAAAATTCACTT
The DNA here is from genome assembly GCF_905475395.1 of Chrysoperla carnea. Lineage (NCBI taxonomy): Eukaryota > Metazoa > Arthropoda > Insecta > Neuroptera > Chrysopidae > Chrysoperla > Chrysoperla carnea. Next base: position 10,888,203 of record NC_058338.1, on the reverse strand, counting down.
GGTGAAACGTATCAGTTTGTATTTAGCTTGATTGATTTGCGCTGAAGAAAGGGGCAATAAATAACTCGGAAAAAATTGTATTACAATTATAACACTCTTTAAAACAAGGTCACTGTTGCAGTACAAAAGATATTCTTGGACTTACTTATTTACTTACTCCTTACTGGAATCTAACTTTCCTCAAAATGTATTGGGATTCATAGGTGGGTTTCAAAATAAGGATTATTAGTTTTTATCCGTTCCATGCGTTCAGTGTTTCTGTACCCAGTCTTTGCACAAAGTTCTCGATATGTATTATTCAGACCCAAATTTGGATAGTCAGAGAAAGATTGCACTGCCCATCCTTAGGACATTGGAGTTGACAATCGTGTATCTTTCATGGGCCTTTGTTACTATAATCAAATTTATAATAGGGTATGTATTTGTGCATACTAGACAACATAGTCTAGGATATAGCACGTAAAAAATCCGTGAACCAAAAGTTTCTGCCGCGTAGTGAAAAAGCTCCGGAGTAGATGTGGAGCATTTTATCTCAATAGACATACATTTATGGCAGATTGGCCGTTTCCGAGAAAGAAGGGAGTGTATAAATAACTGTCTGGAAGCAATGGTAAATTATAGTATACTTTTAATAAACCAAGGAAAATAGTGACAGACAAAACTTTTTTTGTCGGTGCGGAGAGGGGTAGGGTTGAACTAAACCGTAAGAAATGTGGATCCTAACCGGATAAATACAAGTGCGATTTTCTTGATAGATCATTTACTTTTATTTAAAAAAAGTGGCAGACACAGCAGACTAGCAGTTTGTAATTTGAAATCAAGCATGGAAGAAGTCCCAAAAACTACTTGTAAAGCAAAAAAAAAAGTAAAAAACTGAAAAAATTTATGCCGCTTGCCAAATAACTTCTATAATGACCGCAAAAACGTTTCATAATACTAGCAGAACTCAGTACTCCCCGTCCTCACTAGCAAACGGACCAGTTTTTAACATGGGGGGCGGAAGTGAGTTGGGAAATGTCTGTCAGTATTGTGTAAGAAATAAGCAACGAGTTACGTACAACTCCATCACTCTTCGAAGTAAAAAAATGATGCTGTGACTTACCATTGCTTCCAGACGGTGTGAGCACACTTTTTTCCACAGATTTCTACAAAATTCCTCTATTCCGAAAATGGTCGATCTGCCATATTTCTAATGAGAGAAAATGCTTATCATCGACTCTGTAGCTTAGGTACTACGTAAGAGCTCATGGATTTTTTAACGTGTTATATCCTAGAATAACACAATTTTTGTTTTGAAATATTATTAAACATTATAAAACAGAAACTATCCACCGATATATGTAAAGCATGAGTAAACCATATGAATGTATTCCAATTAAGAGACGTTAATAAAAACATTTTAGTATAGCCAAAAAACATACAATAACGATTATGGATGTTGTATATGGTGAGTTTTAGTTGTAAAATGTTTAATTATAACAATTATAAAACTAAAACTAAATGTAACAAGCATGAGTCCAGACTACATCAAATATACAGAGGGAAAATAAAAAGCGATGGTCAAATAAAAAATTGGATTATCAAACCTATTAAATGCATTTTAATATGCAATTTAAAACAGTTCGTTGGATATTCATCCAAACATTCAAAGAAATGATTGTGTGTTCGACTTTTACCACTAAAAAACATTTATTAACTGCTATCCATAAAATAACTGGGTTGATAGGATCGATATTTTATAAAAAAATCCGTTATAAAATTGACATCAAGCTTCCTTCCGTTCCTACGTTGATTATATACAGAATGTTCGATTTACATCTAGGCATATAAATATCACGAGTATGACAGAGTACATGCATTAAGCAATGCATCTAAGTAAGAGGTATTGTAGGTGTTATATGAAATTGCAAAAGTGACTTGTATCGTGGATTATCTGTTGTAGTTCATCTATTCAATTAAGAAACTCTCACTTTCCAAGCGTCTTACAACGATCTCAACGCATATCGAAGCTTCAACACATGTATATAATACCTCTCACTTGGATGCTTTGCTTAACGCAGTATTCTGTCATACTCGTGATGATTACATGCCTAGATGTAAATCGAACATTCGGTATATAGCTAACACGTTAACTATGGAAAAATGCTTTATCAAAAAGTTTTCGACCCGCTTTTTAAAAAATGTAATGAGTTCTATTAAAATAATAAAAATACACATAATAATTTTTTCAATAAGGAAATAAAATATTTCATAATTTTTCGACCATTTTAAAAATCATATTTATTAAAACATTGTGAATTTTATTATAATTTTTTCCATTCTATTTGATTTTAAAGTCGTATCAGTCGTATTAAAGTTTTATGCTGTAAGCATAAGTATTCTTTTTTTTTATTATGAAGAGATTTGTATCCCAACCTTGGTTGATTATTATTTTGAACAAATAGTAAATAATCAAAATGACTTCTTTATTCGTCACAGTCTTGTTTAAACGGATGTGAATCCTGTTTTGAAACTTATCTTTTATTATTTAAAATATCCTGTGTTTATAATTAACATAAATTTCAATAAATTTTTAATTTTTTTCTTAAATTATCAAACAGTTTTTTTTCTATTAATTAATGGAGACGCCAATGGTAATTTAAATTTCTAATGCAAAAATGTATTATTATTTATCGATTTTATTTAGATCTTGTAAACAATTTTCAATCAACTTTGTAAAGAAAACTTTTTGTAATTTTTAATAATTTAATGGAGCAAAACAGAAAATTTTTAATAGAACAATTGAATTTTGAAATTTTATATTTCTGTGAATTTTCATTGTTCAATTCGACTAACTTGGTCTGCCTCTATTCCTTTGTTTTCGTCTCTCTTTCGCTCGATCGATACTGAACCACTTATTTAAAAGCCTTTTCCTTTTATATACCGACTTTTTTTGTGAAAGTTTTCCGCAGTATTCCTTTATCAATACCCCACAAATATCGGCTTAGATGATGCAACCATTTTTTAATCACCCTCTCTCCGCAGAGATTAATGGATCAAATATACCATAATTCAAAAATCTATAAAAATCAGATAAGGGATGTACTAAGGAAATACTAATTTTTAAATATGAATATGTAATTAAATAGAAAAGTACAAAAAGAATACAAACTTTATACAAAAATTGTACAAAAAAGTGTAAATAAATATTTTTGTTAAATTAAATTTCCACGTTTTCCTATTTGATTTTATAGCAAAACCCCAAATATTGATTTATCTTAATACCAAGTAGGGTATTGTGGACTTTGCCAATATTGTGTTCGTGGAAAGTTATTGCCCCAAAATGGAGGATTTATAAAGTCTTGATCAATTTCAGGATAGTTTCGAGTAAGGGGTGGAAAAACATGAGAAGCTTGTGGAGGTATGGCTGGATATCGTGGAAAAACTGATGGATTATGTTGTATAGGATTAGGATAAACACTAGGGTAAACAGGCTGCCATGGATTCCAACTATCAGAGACTATATCACCATAGTGATATACGCGTTGACCACCTGTGTATGGATCTGGTGCACTGTATGTACCACGTACAACACCGTCAGTGTTCGTTACTGAATGACCCACACCATTTACATTCGTTGCTGAAGTTGACACTGAATGTGTTTCTGCTTGAGTTGTTACAACATATGCTGCCAAAATCAGTATCTGTAATGAAAAAGTGCTCTTAATGAGTGTTGAAAGTAGCTTTTTTACCCATTCAAATTTTCTTTTTTGTTTTGAAGTTTAAACTTGGATTCCCAGAGAATTTGACCATTCTATTTTCTGACATTGCAGCTTTATTGAAATTGTAAAATACAGATTCTGATTTTTAAAAATCACTTCGAACCAAAGAGAAGTTCACTGCTTGAATTTAACAACTAGAGGAACTTTTTCGCAACCGATTTTTTGCTGATAGTAATAACAAAAGATTGTATGATAAATTGTCTAAAAAATGAGCAGTTTGTTATTTAAAATGGTGAAAAATACAAGATATATAGTTTAATATTGTTGTTGTAAATATGTCCGAGACTCTTAGCGGCCTTAATTTTTAATTTTTTTAATAATATTGCAAAATAAATGTTAGTTTACCTTAAAGACCATTGTTGAAAATTTGGAACACACAGATTTATGCAGGTACTTAAGATGACACTGATATAGTGCGACTTATTTTCTGGCACTTTTATACCCTGAGGTAAAGTCAAACAATACAACAAAAGTGAGAATAACAAGCAATAAAAGTCACCGAGGCCAATGCCAATTTAGAGGAGATAACAAAATATACTTTGAAAATTTTTACCGTGACTTTTTCGTATCAAAATATAATGAAATCATTTTAATATAATAATGAAATTATAATCATGTAAAATTTTTACTTAGGCTATAGATGAAACTCGTTGAATCATCAAACCAAAAACATATATTTTTAATCTATTTAAGAATTACTTGCGACCTTTAACTAATGTTAATTTACGTTAACTTATTGGAACGACATTCCTTAACACGGCTTGACATGGTGAGCAAACTGGCCGAAACCGTCACGTAACATTGTGAATATGCTTTGTGTGTGTGTGCCATATTCATGCAAACCACTATATGTTCACCTATACTTTATATTATTTTTATTTATTAGTAGTACACGAATTTTGCATTTTTTGTACTATATACATCCAAAACTAGTTATGGATACATATGCATAAGTATCTATAGTCCAGTTTTGGATGTAAATAGTTCAAAAATTGCAAAATACGTGTATTATAATTATGTACGTCTGGTATCACTGCCTACTTGACTCGAACCAAATAATCAATTTGTATTCTGTTAGCTGTCAGACTAACAACATTAATTTATAAACGATAATTATTTATTAAATTATAATAACTAATTAGTTAATTACTTTATTTAGGTGAGCAATCAAAAACAGATTACCGATATGTATTTATTTAACGCTTACATTTGTTTTTGTAGACAATCTTTGAAAATTTTAATTCTTCTAAGAACAATTTCTCAAAATTTTATGTTAATTATTCAATTTTTAGTTTAAATGCTTTTTTTTCTATAGCGCCTCAACAACCTTAAGTTCAATGGGTGAATTTTGAGTGCAAATCCAATGCACCTAACGCTGAATTCTTTTGTTATTGCAGTTTTTCTAGAAATATTTGGTCAAATCTATATTAGAACATCGAATACCCAAGAAAATTATTTTTGATGATGTCGGATTCAAAGATGCGCCCATGTAGGAAAGTATGGCGGGCCCAGGCTTGGCCCAGGCTTGGTCCAACTATGCAGAACTCTGGGCCAGACTTGTAAGCCAGACTTGGCCCAGACTTGGGTAAAGTCTGGAATGATAATGCTGGCCCAAGACTGGTTACCTCGACTGGCCCACGCCTGGTTGGCAGGGCTGGGCCATAGTTAATTTTTAAGTTTGGCCCATGCCTGGTTGGCAGGGCTGGGCCATAGTTAAGTTTTAGGTCTGGCCCACGCCTGGTTGGCAGGGCTGGGCCATAGTTAATTTTTAAGTTTGTCCCATGCCTGGCTGGCAGGGCTGGGCCATAGTTAAGTCTTAGGTCTGGCCCATGCCTGGCTGGCAGGGCTGGGCCATAGTTAAGTTTTAAGTCTGGCCCATGCCTGGTTGGCAGGGCTAGGCCATAGTTAAGTTTTAAGATTATTTTATGAAGAATTCTATTTTGTGATTCATTTGACAGGGCCAACCTCAGCTGTACCGCAACACTGAGTCAACCCGCGGTAGAAGAAGAGCAAGCTCCTAACGATCTACCGTGTTCCAAATAATAGTTTAATATACTGGTCACGCAATGCGAGGCGTACCATATATGCGAGAAGCGATAACATTGTATGTTTATATACACCTTACTAGAACATCTTACTAGTGAGAGGTTTTGAAAAAAAATATTACTTTGTAAAAAGGATAGTGACTAAAAGACAGAGAAGGAGGAAGTTATTGTAAGTACATGTGCCTACTCCATAAACAGTATTACACATGCGCATTGTATACCTTTTGGTTGTATATGCCAATTTTTGTTAGGTATTTAAAATTTTTACAATGTCAAATGTGTCCATTTCAGGAGTTTATGTCATCAATGTAATTAATTAAATAATAATAATAATAATAAAATGACGATTTATTCTGCGATTTCCCTTCAATAATTGAATATTGTCAGCCAAGGCTAGGATGCCAAGTCTTGGCCCAAGACTGGGCTCCCTTGCGTTGGCCGTTCTATGGCAAACCAATGTTGGCCCATGCTTGGATAATCATTGGATTGGCCAAGGCTAGGATGCCAAGTCTTGGCCCAAGACTGGGCTCCCTTGCGTTGGCCGTTCTATGGCAAACCAATGTTGGCCCAGGCTTGGATAATCATTGGATTGGCCAATGCTAGGATGCCAAGTCTTGGCCCAAGACTGGGCTCCCTTGCGTTGGCCGTTCTATGGCAAACCAATGTTGGCCCAGGCTTGGATAATCATTGGATTGGCCAAGGCTAGGATGCCTAGTCTTGGCCCAAGACTGGACTCCCTTGCGTCGGCCGTTCTATGGCAAACCAATGTTGGCCCAGGCATAGATAATCATTGGATTGGCCAAGGCTAGGATGCCAAGTCTTGGCCCAAGACTGGGCTCCCTTGCGTTGGCCGTTCTATGGCAAACCAATGTTGGCCCATGCTTGGATAATCATTGGATTGGCCAAGGCTAGGATGCCAAGTCTTGGCCCAAGACTGGGCTCCCTTGCGTTGGCCGTTCTATGGCAAACCAATGTTGGCCCAGGCTTGGATAATCATTGGATTGGCCAATGCTAGGATGCCAAGTCTTGGCCCAAGACTGGGCTCCCTTGCGTTGGCCGTTCTATGGCAAACCAATGTTGGCCCAGGCTTGGATAATCATTGGATTGGCCAAGGCTAGGATGCCTAGTCTTGGCCCAAGACTGGGCTCCCTTGCGTTGGCCGTTCTATGGCAAACCCATGTTGGCCCAGGCTTGGATAATCATTGGATCGGCCAAGGCTGGGCAACCCAGCCTTGTCCCAGGCTCGGGCAATCGTTGGGTCGGCCAAGGCTAATTATTTCATCTTGGCTCAAGCATGGGCCAATATCGGGGCGCCAAAGCTGGGATCCCCAGTACTGGACCAGGCTAGGCCCCGTCGTTCAACTATGGCGGTTCCTACATGGGCGAGTCTGTGAAAAATGATAACTTTTGTTAATTTAATTGAATTTTGTTTAGAAATTTAAATATTTTTACATGCGCATTTCAGTTTTATAGTCATTAAGATTGGAATTTTAATGTTTCAAGATATCAATCAAAGTCTTGCCTTGGGAAATAAATAAGAGCAGTAAGAAAAACTTATCTTTGTCTGTGTCTATAACGAAAGTTTAAATTTCGAGCACGATATAGATACAAATCAAAATATGATATAATCGTTTCTTTTTCGGACTTGGTGAACCAATAAACAGATTTGGTCGATCCGTTTCAGAAAAACATTTAGAAAAAATTTCTTCCTCTTAGTTTTTTCGTAGTTACTCCCCGTTCCGAGTTTCCATGACCGCGAAAACTAAATCTTGAAGGAAAAAATATGTAAGTTTAGTATCTAATTTGGCGATTTTGTTCAAAATTCCATATAAAAAAAAGGCGAAATTTTTTTTAATAAATAATATTGTTGCTTTTTTTAATTGAAATAAAAATTTCGTATAAAAAATTCTGGAATTTGGATTCAGAATGGGAACAAAACTTTCAACATTATTTCATGTAATTTGTAGTTTATTAATTAATTTATTATTTAAAATTTACTAAATAGGTTTTTTATTAAAAAAATTAATTTATAAAATAAAAAAATAATGAAAATAAAATGAAATAAATTACCGGTAACTTTATTTTTATGTTGGTAATAAATTTTTAGGATATTTATGTTTTATATTATATTTTTATATCATTTATTTATTTTTTTTGTTGCCAACAATAATTTCGCTCATTTTCCAATGGGTTGCGTTTATGTTATTTGCTGTATACTTCACAAATACTCGTGATAAATTGTTTAATTCAAAAAATTTATTATGTTAAAAAAACAGGAGCTGAATTATTTGTCCATTTTCTTGAAAAATAATGTTGTAATAAATATTTAAAGGTCAGTATTAATCATTATTTGTTTATGCAAATATTTTTAATTGGAAAATTTTTTAAGCTGACAGTATTGACCAATCGACTTTAAAATTCGATTTTATTTTAAAAAAGTTTCACCTCTCTAATTTTTAAATTTGATTGAAATAGTTTTTGATTTGAAATTATTCAATGAGTACGTGTGTTTGGTATAGTTGAGTGTAGTAGCTCTGTCCCGAATTTTTTTTGTTTTTTTATAAATTCTCGAAAAACATTTTCCTTTCCTGCCATATTATCGAATTATTCTAAATCCAATTTTTGATATTTTAGGTGTTTGTTAAATGCGTTTCTCTCAAAATAGGTAATGTTTTGCTTTTCCTCAAATTATTGAGCTGTACTGACTTTAGCACAAGTTTTTTATTAAACAAAAGTTACTGCATAGTATTTAAATGCATAAATAATTTTTTTTTTTTGTGGCTTAAAAAAAATGTAACTTAAAACATTTAAACTTTCACTAAATCCCAAACCAAAACAAAACAATGGTTCGTCTGGTTGATGATCACAATCAGACCTCAGACAAGTAACCAAACACCATATTATAGAACTCATTTATTAATCATTAATATCATATATCCTTACAAAAGATTTAGACGAGACTACTGTTTCGGGCAAGACAGATCGAGATTCGATTTTTTGCATTCAATTCAGGAAGTAGATTATAAAAATGTGTGACTTATTTTGATTCTATGTAAACCATGAACATTTTTTTGGCATCGACGCATCCCAGCCAATTTTGATGCTAGGAGGTCGGACAAAAAAAGAAAATGTGCAAAATTATATCGGATACAACATAAAAATAACATGTTTTCCTTTTACACTATAAGATGATCTAAACACAATTGAAGTTAGCTTCAAGGCGATAAAATTTTGGTCGCTAGCTTCACTGCGTAGTCTTAGAACAGCTTACCCTTCTAAGTTTATGTGCATTGTGGATTCTGTCTTACCTCAAAATACATGTTGTTATTAACAAAAACGGATATGTTTTTTGGCAACAGACCATGAAATTAATTATTAAATCTTCAACAAACTACAAACAAAATAAAGATAATAAACTCGTCTTCTTCAATGTTGTTGATGATGGTGGAACCTTGACAACGAGTCTTGATCTCATCTTTACTTACCACAAACCACTTTATTACATAAAGAAGATGATGCAACCGTTTGTTTATTATTAAACAGGTGTTCATCTTTGTTAGTTCCGCTGATGAGATATTCAAGATAAATGACTGCGGTCGGTGTGATTACCAATGAACTTGAACAACACAGAGTTCTTTAAAGTGACGACAGAGATTCTCTCTTTTTTATTAAATACTTATTACTCTCATCTTCATTCTGTGAATCATTTCATTTGCTTGCTGGCTCTTGATTAATGAATTTTTTTTGTGGTTTTGTTTTAGAAAGTTTAAAATTTTAGTACTTTAATTATTTTTGTTTTGAAAAATTTGTTATGGATTGTTAAGTTTAAACTTGATCTTGAAAAATGTGTTTTTTCTTTTAATGTGAAATAAATATTTAAAGTTTTTATATAATGTTCAATTGTAAAAATAATTTGTATGGTGCTTAATATTATGTTTAAATTGATTTTATGAAGCAAATACTGGGAAAAAAATCATTGATGTGACGATATTTGTGGGAAAAGAAATTTTATTGACAATTTTTATGTTTTTAAAACGAACTAAAAAACCTTTATGTATTATAAATGCGAAAGTAAGCATGTTTGTTTGTTAGTTTGTTACGCTTTCACGCTAAAACTAGCGAATGGTTTTAATGAAACTGTACAACAATATAGCTCATATATCAGAATAACACATGAGATATAATTTATAAAGATATATTAATAGAAAAAAAATATTTAAAAATTAATTTAATTTGGCATTACCATAAAAATTACAGATTTCTGTAAAAAGTAGTCATTTGACATTACTATAAATTACAGATCTCTGTAAAAATAGTCAATATAAAATATTTCACCGCCATCTTTTCTGAAATATTCAATGAATAATTATGACTATTGTACATTTAAAAAAAATAGAAAACCATACATATATTTTATCTGTGATAAATGGAAATTGGAAAATGGAAGAAATATACAAATATTGTAATTGTTTCTATGTGTCTGGATTTGTACGGTGTTAATAAATATCTGTATCTGATTTGATGGATTGTGTATCATTAATTAATTAATTATTAGAAGGATATTCTATATGCTTGAAACAATGAAACATAAATATAACAATACATAGTTATGTTACGTTACGTTTCCTACGTGCTACGTGTGTCTACGCATAGTACAAGCAATAGAGATATTGATCAAAAACTGAATATTTGATTAAATAGATATGATGTATTCGCTCCGAGCGTGAATTTCGTTTCCATGACAACGATACACTACTTTAATTATAGAATTAATGGATGCATATATAATTGTGTGGATTGCATTGAAAACTTACATTTAAAATTTAATATTCTTGTTTCACAAATTTAAATAAATAATTACGATAATTAACATTTGAAAAATAATATTTGTACAATTTGATTTCTTATTTTCACAATTTTTAATGCATTAAGTTTAATTAATTAGTGTTTTTCAATCATTTTAATTTGACAGTTTCTATATCATTAACATGTAAATAATTGCAAATTAGTCATAACAGCCCACTTTATCTCCAAAATTTTTCACTTAAAGCGCTGGCATCGATTTTATTATCCCTACCATGACTACGCACACAACGAATATAGAAATATGTCAAACCTATCGATAGAAAGCAAACATTGGGTTAGTCACGCCCGTTTCAGAATTAAAAAAATTTCGAAAAATTTTAAGTTTATGATATTTTTAACTTCCCGCTATGAAAATAGGGAAGTTATTGTTTTCACCCCGTTTTGCCAAAATCGAGTTTTCATCAGATCTCGACGTTTTAAGGTGTCAGGAAGCTTCCCTGACTACTTCCGCGAGGGTGTCTGTATGGCTGTATGTATGTATGAGTGTGTGTGTGTGTGTGTGTGTGTGTGTGTGTATGTAAACCTCTCATAACTTTTGAACGGCTTCTCCGATTTGATCGCGGTTGGTGTCATTCGAAAGGGCTTGACCAAACTTAGATTTTGAGGCCTGTTTGGACCGATAGATTTCGAGAAATCTCCGAAAACTGCAAAAAAAAATTTTTTTGAATAACTTTTAAACGGCTGTGTCGATCAATTCCAAAAACTAATCAGCTCTCAACATCAAAACCTCAAAATTTTTTGTTTTATCAATTGAACAAAAGTTCTATCAATTAAAAAGAAAATCAACAAAAGTTAACTCTTGAAGTTCTATCAATTGAAACTTCAAGATTCTTCATGAAGCTTCAAAAACTGCGTCGAATGTCACCAACCGCGTGGAAATCGATTTATTCATTCTAAAGTTATCGCGATACTTAGCGGGAAGTTACAGGGATGACCTGCAGGGTCAACCGTTTTCCAAATTTTTTTTTCTGTATCGCCTCAACAACTTTAATGTCCACTTGTACGACCAAAACTTTTTTGGTTATATCCACCAATTTTTTTCAATTAACTTTTTTAATTTTCGCCCAATTAACATTGTTTCTGCTATCAATTTTGTGGAATATTTACGGGTTTTATTATATTACATCACCAAGAACAAAGTTACATAGTCGCTAAGAGCATACCGCAAAACACCTTACCTCATTTTTTAAACAGGTGTAATAATTATCCCTTAGATTTCATTGCTCTATCCATTTTCGTTGCTATATTTAACGTATATTTTTGTACCACCTAGGAGAGGTGGTTGTTACTCCCTAAACAAAGCACCACTAGGCATATAACTTTTGATTTAGATGGTGAACAAACTTAATTCTAAATTTTTTTGGTCAATCGGCGCTATAGGAAAGAATTTAGAGTTTTAAGTCTCGTTTACTGGAGTGTACGGCTTGTACTAGTAAGTAATACGTGTATTTAATTTATACGTGATTAACTCTCAACTGACCGAAGTGATTGATTAACAATTTATTTAAATATGAACTGAACATGCTGTTAGTGAACGTAAATGTTATTTGTTGGTGTGTTGTCAGTCAAATGAAAATAAATATTAGATACTAGAGTGATACCCACCCGCTTCGATGGGTTTAAAAGTAAAGATTGATAAAGATTGCTCTCGCTTATCCCCTTTCTATAACAATCGACATAATGGTAAGGATTGTTTTACACATGTAAAATATATATAAATGGTTTTCAATTTTTTTAAATGTATAATAGTCGTAATTATTCATTGAGTATATCAGAAAAGATGGCCGTGAAATATTTTATATTGACTATTTTACAGAAATCTGTAATTTATGGTAATGTCAAATTAAATTAATTTTTAAATTTTTTGTATTAATATATCTTTTTATATCTCATGTGTTATTCTGATGTATGAGCTATATTGCTGTACAGTTTCATTAAAAACCATTCGCTAGTTTTAGCATGAAAGCGTAACAAACAAACAAACAAACAAACATACATGCTTACTTTCGCATTTATAATGTATAGATATTTTATAAATGAAATATTTATTTCATAAACGATTCAAAATATGTAATATTTTTATATTTTATTTATTATTGTTTTCAATTTATTTAAATGATTAAACATATTTTTATATTTAATCCTTCTATGCCTTTTGTACCAGAAAATTCGATCCCTTTATAAACAATGTTAAACCAGTTCAATGATTAAATAATTTTGTCGGTTCGAAAGTAAATATCAGGAAAATTAAAGTCATATCGAACTTCATCTTTCTTTTCTAGTTTCGAAAAAAACACTGGAACCTTTTTTGCGAAAGGAAAAAAAATATACTAAAGTATAACCCTTAAACCCTTAGGAGGAAGGCAAAATTGTGTTCCCTCTTGCGATAAGAATAGATTATATTAATCAGTTTTTTCAAAAATGGGAAGAGAAGCTCAAATAATGTAGGTAAGGTTATTTTTTCTGTTATTTAATTATCAGTTCTTTGTAACAGGTACCTCCTGTATTTGTTACAATGATGATTACATCTCTAGTTCTTATCTAGATGAACTCTTAACAGGATACCCTGGAGTTAAGGGGTTTTATTGTACCCTGACTAATTTTATTGTTCCCTGAAAAATTGTTTGATATATTTTGAATGATTAAAAATAAAATAGTTTGGATGGCTTAAAAAATTGTTTCTATTATTTCAAGTAGCAAATAATTTTTTTATTTCTTAACAACTAAAGTTTTTTTTTTTTTACATCCATTTGGCATTGGAGTTTACACAGTATAAAAAACAAAATAAAACAGAACAACAAAAAATAAAAAAAAGTCGATTACAGGATTTTAACTAAAAATGAATAATCACGATTAAGTTTTAATTGTATACATTAGCGAACATAGGCAGCAGCAAATGGTGCAGCAGGTGCTGGGAATGTGTAAGGTGCAGCTGCAAATCTGGCATATCCAGGTAAAGCTACTGCAGCACCAGCTGGTGACACTGCATATCGAGCAGCAAATACTGGAGCAGGAGCTGCAACTGGAGCTGGAGCTACTACTGGAGCTGGAGCAGCAAAGTATCTTGCAGCTGGTGCTGCTACTACTGGTGCTGGTGCAGCAGCAACATATCTGTTTGCAGTAATGACTGGAGCAGCAACTGGTGCGGGGGCAACTACTGGAGCTGGGGCAGCAGCAACCACTGGAGCTGCTCTAACTAAAGCTGCAGCTGGTTCCCGGTTAACGATTGCGTTGAAACCATTGACGGGATCGGCAATGTAGTTAACAGTACGACGAGTACCATCAGGTTCAATTAAACTGTAACTTCCTTTTACAAAATCACCTTCACGGATTTCTTGTTGATTTTTAGCATCACCAGTTAAAGCATCATTAATATTGTATGCAAAACTGTATTGTGGATGTGGATCGTATTCTTCAACTTTTGCAAGGACTGGTGCTGCTGCAACTGGCGCCGCTACTGGTAATGCTCCTGCATTTACGTAGGTGGCTAAGGCAATTGTACATACCAATAACTGAAACAAAAATTAACAATTGTTAAATATTTTCATCTTTAATACCAAAAAATTGTTTGTGATATCGCATCACAAATTTAATTCTCCAAAACCACAAATTCATAACACTTTATTAGTAGAAGAACTTTTTTCTATGCCATCTCACGTCCTCATCAAGATTTTTTTCTGTTAAAAAATTGATCCTCCCAACACGTTTGTGATTCAATTAACTGAGATGCTGTTGTCAATCAAATATTTTGCTATCTACGTCACGAATTTGTTCACTATCAATCACTATCACTATGATCCAAAATTTTTATCACAATATCCACCTTAACACAAAAATCGACATGGCCCACAATCTGTTCAGCACAAAATCACTAAATTATTATTAAACACTCGAAAACCTACCTGACAGAACATTTTGGATGTTGTATTGTTTGATTTCTTCTTTGAAGATGAGATAATTGAATTTGCTGAATATTCAACTGATACTGTTGACCATAACAATTTTCGTTGCTTTTATATCGCTAATGTTTCACAATTCTTTCCAACTATAAATCCCCATTATTAATATAATTCATACCTAAAAGTATTTAGTAATCAAATTTGTAATTAAGGATGGACACATTATTATTTTTGAAGTGGTGGATATTTTTATCGACAAATATGTCCCTACATTGTTTGTAATAGATGGGTTATACCATTACCAAAAGTGGCCATAAGTATTACAAATTTATTGGCAATGATGTTATTAATATAGTCGAGTGGCTAAAAACTAGGTGTTGGAAAGAATTTCAAGTTGCTATTCAAACAAAAAAAAAAGGAGGTTATCAATTCGATTGTATTTCTTTATTTTTGTTACCTCGAGCTCAGAGCTTTCGACTGGGTAAACCAATTTTGATGATTCTTTATCTATTTGAAAGCTGGTGCTTCCCTTGTGGTCCCATTTCAATTTGGTCCAGTTCTGATGAGAAAACCACAAAAGTCTTAAATTTGCATTAAGTATGCACGACAAGAGAACGAATAACTCAATATCACGCCAACCGATTTTGATGATTCTTTATTTAGTGACAAATTAAGTAGTGTACTTCAGATTCACTAAAAATCACAAAGTAAGTATGACTTTTAACAAAAAGAAAACCGACTTCAAAAGTAAAACTTTTTCAAAACAAATTAACATGCACTAATTACGATTGTGTAATGTATACTGAGTATCACAAAAAATGCACGGATTACATATGTAATCCGTGAATATGTAAATACTATATGTAATCCTTTCGAAATTCTTTCAGTTCATGATTTAGAACGTCGTAAGCTATGTAATATAAAAGCCCAAATGACCGAGGTTGCGGGTTCGAATCCAGGCAGCGGCAGTGTGAACAATTATGATTAATGAGGGCGATAGAATTGTCGTCGCTTGAATAAGAACGAATCAACCGACTCCACTCACATCAAAATGTATTGTAAATATGTTTGTAATTAAATAAATATAGGTTAACAAATAATGATGTGGGTGGCCTCTGTTATAGGCGTATATGTCAGAGAAACGGATGTTAAACCCCATTATTATTATTTTTATTATTATCAATCCTTTCATTTTTTTTGTGACACTGAGTATAGTTAAAATAATTGTTATTTTTGGAATCGGTGACAGCCAAGCTAATGTAGCAAACTGTTCTGTGAGAGTTGTTTCCTTGGTTGACACCGACACCAAAAATAACAATAATTTTAACTACATATTATCGTTATTGATAAATATATTTAAATATCCATCCACTGGACTACAATGAAGATGATTTAATATTCTACACATGATTGCTTTCTTTAGAACATTATTTATTTTTTAAATAGATATCGAAAGTAAAGTCAGTGGTAATGTTTTATTTATATGTAGAATAAATTTAAAAATATGTATATACATTTTTATGCAACAATTACTTTTGATTATGTGATTCAATCATCATTCAATTCAATTATTTATTATAATCATTGATTGTGTATTAATTAAACGTTTCTGTGGTTTTTTTTTTGTTTTATTATGTCAAAAACAAAAAAGTTTTGTAATCAAATGAACAATTTTGCTCCAAATTGATGTGTTTAAAATTGCTTAATACCTTTATTATGACCACGACATACATTTGTTGAAAGACGACATTACTAACTTGGCTTGTTTTGATATAATTTTGGAAAATTTTACATTCAGGCTAAAAAAATATTTCAGCCATCTTTTGAGCAAAATAAATTAAAAATTTTAAGAAACACCTGACATAAAATGAAGTTTGTTCGATTCGTCTGTAGCATCGTAGCTCCTTAACGGATGATCATATTTTGATTTTTGTTTGTTTGTTTGAAAGATAATTTGATCTTTTGTGTTTTTCTCTTTATAATTTTTTTTCCTCTTTAATTTTTTCTAGTTGTTATGGGTTTCGAAACTATAAATTCGGTCTGCTGAGCCTTAAATATGATAGTAGATAATGCCCCAAGTCGCCCTCAGGAAGGAGTTTGAAAAACTGTCACTAAGTGATGGTTCTGGAAACTATCTGCTTGTTTGATAATTCATTAGATGTGATTTTGAACAGTCATCCAGTTTGAGCCCAGAAAGTGGTCCCAATCCGGAGCTATGCCGAAAATCCGAAACTTTCACAAAGTGATGGTTGTGGAAACTGTCTGCTTGCTTGTTTGCTTCCAGCAAATGGTCCCAATTCGGAATTGTAAAAAAAAAAACCGAAAATTCGACATTTTCGATTTTTTTGGCTAAGCTCCGGATTAGGACCACTTGTGGACTCAAACTTTGCAGTACGACTGTAAAAAATCACATCTAATTAATTATATCAAACAACCAGACAGTTTCCAGCATCCAGCAGAGTGAGAGCTTTTCCTTGGGGGGAATATTCCACGTAGCAATTCGGGTACACTTACAGGGTAATTTGGGGCATTACCTACTATCATATTAAAGGCTCAGCAGACCGTAACCATCAGTTAATCATATGGTCAGCTCTCTATCACTTTTTAGAAGTTTTCCACATGTTAAACTGCCAATAACTTAAAAATGGCGAAGCTTGAAAATGAGAGGTGAATGATGAAATTTGATAAAGTAATAAAGAAATTTGGGGTGATTTTGATATAATCAAGGCTCTTACTAATATCATTAACTATATTATCTTTGCAGCGCTGAAGGTTAAATATTATATTCAAACTGATCATGTTCATTTCGTTAGCAGGTAATTTAATGAAATTTAATTAATCCAGGTGTTAAGTTTATTGATTAAATTGAATATTCAAAAATACAAATATTAAACGGAAGGTAATAAAAATCTGTTTTAGATAAAACTGTAATAAATTGTTCTAATTAATTTTTTAATATTGGATCATTTTTATAACCATAAAAAACAAATAAAATAAATATCAGTTACCACCATAAAAAAGTACCTACCATTGCTATTAACTCTCGCTACCAAAATGAAACGGAATGGAACGAGAAAAATCATTTCCTTGTATAGAAAAAATATACAACTTATATTGGTTTTTCGGAACACACACATAATCATTAAATACATCTGGTGTGTGTGATATTTTTATATGATTCGTTTTTTGCGACGAAAAAAAACAATCATTTGGTATACAGGATGTCTCAAAAGTAACGATGCCCTTGTTGCTACAGGAAGAAATTAAAATTCTATGACGAAAAGTCCTCTTCTTTTTTTTTATCCGATGCACTTACAATCTAACCTTCCTACGCATTCACATTTTTTTTTAAATATAAACAAAAATTACTTTCCTTAACTATTACCGGTTGTGCTATGAAGTTGAATATATCTACATTTGACAGGGTGTGTCTGATTCATAAGTAAAAATGGTTTTTATTTTGTCAAAACCAAACATTTCCAGTTTTAATTTGTGTCGATTCTATTCAGTTTTATATTTTTATGAAAATAATTTTCCTTTAAAAAAATTCCTGTTATTTACGCTTTGAAAAGTTTATCCTCAAGATGTATGCAGTTCAAAATGTCACGATTTGAAAGAGCGCATTTGATTTATAAGGAATAATGTTTTTACATTTTGGAAATAATCATTTCTTCATTTTTGTGATTGTTTTGGAACACCTAATACAATATGTGTACTATCGTTTGGGAAAATTCTCTGTTTAGAGACAATAAGGTTGCTTGCTTGCTAATATGATACCATACTTTTAGTATGCTACAAATTATTGTATGTATACTAAACATTAGACTGGTAATTTTCGTTGAAAATTTTTTAGAAATAATTTTGAGACAAATTTGATTATCAATTTCAAAATGATGATCATTTTGTTCCATCTGTGATCATTATTTTGAACCATAAATTAAAGATTTAAAGTTGTTTTTTTTAAATATCTATATCTTTACAATTTATAGCTCATGTGTTATTCTGATGTATGAGCAATATACGTGAAAGTGTAACAAACAAACAAACAAACAAACAAACATCCTTACTTTCACATTTATAATATATTGGGATAATAAATGTTAAATGTGAATTATAAAATTTGCAACAGATGTTAAATTTAAATCCTAAAAACTATAACTATAAAATAAGTTTATAACACTCAATCACACCAAACATTGTTAACTTTGACATAGTTTTAAAAGATTTGAGTTTGTTATTGTGATAAGACTTGATCGATAAATATTACGGTTTTTAATATATCATATCATCTATTTTATAATCAAATTAATCGAGAGAGACAGAAATTGAGTTTTTAAAATGACTAATTTTGTTAGTGTTAATTGTTACGTGAAAAACATATTTAAGGCGCCATTAAGCATTTGGGGGGGAGGGGGTGTTTAAAATATATATTCATCTGGGAGGGGGGGTGGTTTAAGCTCATTCTTACGTAAAATTTTAGCTGAAATTTACTCAATTAGATATAATGCATGTACATCGCGTTTTCTCTGAGCTACGCCAGTTTAACGACTATATGTTTGATTTTTTTAACGCCCCAATTTCCAAAGTTTGCATAAATAAAAATGTTGTAGGCTACACTGAAATGAAAGCACACACGAAGTTTCGTGGGTGTGTTAATCAGGAAGTCATACCTCCCCCTGTACTGTAGACTATATACATAATGAACAACATATAAAACTCTGTTATTTACATTGAATGTAGTAAACTGTGATAAAAAGAACATACAATTATTACATAACGATAAGGATTTGTGTGTTGTAGTTAGTTTTAGAATTCTGAACTTTTAAGTGGATTGATCTTTTATACATAATACTTACAAGATGTTCATAATAAAATGTAGTCACTTTCAATAGAATAGGATAGAAGATTGCATCGAATAAAATTCAAATCGAATTCAAACAAGTAAAAACAAACAAATGACTGAGTTTATTATTGAAATACCAGGTATAGACAGTGTTGATTACTCTATCACATTGCACATACATATACAATTTATATAATACATACTATACAATTTACGCCTAATTTGCGCCCTCACGGGTAAACAATGATGTTTCCAAACAAAAGTTTCAAACAAAAGTTGCTTATTGTTGTCAAGACCCAACTGACCAATGTTGCTCATTTACGAACTCGACCTCACTTTTTACGTCCTGATTACGCTGTAAAAATTTCAGCTTGATATCTTTTTTCGTTTTTGAGTTATCGTGCTCACAGACGGACGGACGGACTGACGGACGGACAACCGGCAATGGACTAATTAGATGATTCTATGAACACCTATACCAAATTTTTTTTCGTAGCATCAACATTTTTAAGCGTTACAAACTTGGGACTAAACTTAATATACTATGTATATTACATATATTTATGGTATAAATATTATCTCTAACGGTTTACAAAATGGGTCCTACTGACCCAAGACGGATCAGGGCAATCTTATGACTAGCTGGTGGTTTAAGAAAAAGGATTCTCTGAAATTTTATACCAAGGTTCTCATAATCAAATAATAAAATGCAAATCAAAAAATTTTGTTCAACATTGTATAGCCTATACGATTGACATCCCACCGTTACATCCTGTAAGTTGTAAATATTTCCCCGAATATTAAAGTAAAAGTTTTTGTACATCAGGAACATAATATGTATAAATTTACAACATGTTTACTTTCATAAAATATTATTCAAGAAACAAAATTTTCCTTTTATCATAGATTATTATTTCCTTGTCATTCAAATAGTTTACATATATGTAGGAAAGATAAGCTATTTATTTTGTTTTCTATTATATTCTATTGGTGAGTGTAGGTAGGTTGGTAGAGATAAGGGTGGTGGGTGTGGTTTAACCTACTGCAACTGAAGGGTTGACTGACTATTAAGTTAGAGTTGGCACAGTTATAAAAGTTTTTAAACATATGGAAAACGTTTTTGAAAATGATGATGGATGAAACTTTATTAATTAAATTTATTATTGGAGGATTTTTCATATTATTGTTATTAATCATAATGCTTACACAAAACTTCTATTTATTAAGCTAGAAATATACTTGCTTTTAAGGAAAACTTCCAAATTAAAATTTTTCAAATAAATTTTTAGTTCCTGTAAAGAGTATTTAAAAGTAAATGTTTTCGGTATTTTTATTTACACACATACAGAGTGTCCCTCAGATTGGACCTAGTTCTGTAGGTTACTTTAATATAATTATGTTAGAATCACACTCTAAATTATAAAGTTGATATTCATATAAAAACTAGTGAAAACAAACAATTGACTGAATTAATTGTTGAAATACCATGCATAGTCAGTGTTGATTTCTTTATCACATTACACATACAAACATGTGACACATACATCACTGATAATCAAGTATAGTACATATTATAAAATTTCCGCCTAATTGGCGCCCTCACGGGTATACAGTGATGTTTACGAAAAAATGTTTCAAACAAAAGTTGTTTAATTTTTCATAAGGAACATTTTTTACGTTTAAACTTTTGTTCTATCTCTAACGGTTTACAAGATAGGTCCTATGGACTCAAGACCCAATTGACCCATGATGCTCATTTACAAACTTGACCTCACTTTTTACGTCCTGAGTACGCTGTAAAAATTTCAGCTCGATATCTTTTTTCGTTTTTGAGTTATCGTGTCCGCAGACTGACGGACGGACGGACAACCGGAAATGGACTAATTAGGTGATTTTATGAACACCTATGACAAAATTTTTTTCCTAGCATCATTATTTTTAAGCGTTCCAAACTTGGGACTAAACTCAATATACTATGTATATTTCATATATGCATGGTATAATAACACTTTTAATTTGAAACACTTCTTCGAAATTCGTTAGCTTATTTGTTAAAACGGCTTCCAATGTTTAATATTGCAAATTTCGGCTAAACCCTACAATGACAAACGACTCTTCTGAAGAACATCTTTTTTGTAGTACAGCATTACCTGAATCTAACTTTAACGACAATTAATTCTTTACCTCCATGTGCGTGAAAATACAGACGATTTGAAATATAAAAACCTCACGTTCCACACCAATGGTTTGATTATAAATTTAGTTTTTTTGTTCTTATAAAACAATGTTAACAAACTCAATTTTAATTTTTTTTTCGCGTTTGGTGTTAAGTTACAAAACCGAGCTCAAAAAATTACTCCATAAGAAATGCATGCCGTTTACTACAATGCTGGTATGGTATAGAAGCAGATACTATAGTATCTATGTTAGCATAAGTAATATTACAATATAGAACAGAAGTATGGTGGGTATCGCCAGAATAGGCCTGACGGCTATGCAACCTTGATTCGTCCACCAAAGCTATTGCTAATGTACTATACCCTCAATACACTACATAATATGGCGTTTACATCGAAACTCACATAGTAATATCCACAAAAAAATTTCTTACCGTGTTGGACTCCATAGCTCCCAACTGGAGCAACTTGGTATTAAGGCTAAATTTTAGCTAAATCAAGTTTTTTAATTGTGCTGTATTCGGTAGAGTGTAGCACAGATTTTTAAGATACCTGTATCGACTCAAGTATATCATTCGTACTTCATTGCATCAAATGTATCTCCAGCCATATGAAATGCTGTTTGAACAGTTACCTACATTTTGATACATGCATTCGAAAATATCAATTATTCAAGCAAATATTTGATTTTGGGAAAAAGATTTAAAGAGATTCTATACAAAATTATTGCCGTGCACGAGTTAGTTTATTGTAAAATGCACTATAAAAACGGGTAAAGGTATGCCAATAGGTATAGCCCATTGTGATACCATGTATGTGTTTTACCACCTGAATAGAACTCGTTACCCTAGACACACCACGAACGGAATTGGTTACGCTTTAACCAACTGAACTACTAGGGTTAACATATGTGGCGTTAGAATCAAATATAACAGGTTTTACTTGAAGCGGGTACGGAACATAAAAACTTTTAGCTTATTCTGCCTGCATAAACTTTGAAATTTTTGCAAATATCTCCGAAAATTTTTACATTTTTCGGAAGTTTATGAGATATACTGTTTTAAATATCTTTATTAAAACAAGTACTATTTTTTTTCTGTCTTTTTGATTTGCAACTTTTGATTAGCTACAAAAATGTCAAATTTAAAGTCAATAAACTCATATAACTTAATACAAATTTATTGCTTGTTCTAGATTAAATTGGTTTGAAATAACTACCTTATGTATGTGTGTATTGGGCATTATTAAGCCGATTACTTAAAGAAAACAGCAAGTAATCTGTCAACATACGATTTACAATATCCTACATTCGAAAAAAACTTATAAATTGATTTTAAATCTAATCAACTGAACATAAGCAGTTCTTGTATTTTACAGTTTTAGATTAAATCTCTAAAAAAGTAGTCAAATCGTCCATGAAGTTATAATCAACAGCACTAAAAAAGTGAGTGTGCGATATTATTTTATAGATTCTGTTAGGAACTTGTCAAAAGGTTACGTAAAAGTAATGTCAGGTTGCCGAAGATGTCCAAATTTATGAGTAAAGTTTGGATGAACGTCTAAAACTGTATTTATGGACTGGATCTCAAAATCCGTTGAGAAATTTTTATCGTATTTTTTAGCACAAAGTTCGATCTCTGTATATAGAGGCAGTAATTGTTTGAAAAAAAAAGAAATAATGAACTTATTTTTAAACGTTTTCATGAAATTGTAAATCTGTTCATGACGTCGTTTTTTCTAGGATAAGTGAATTCGAATTATTTTATATAATAATGCATAATGTTTATGTTATTATAATGCTGCTTTGTGACAGAATACAATGTGTGAGTCAGTCAGATAAATCCGCTATGACAGGCGGTCAATGGGCTACCGCTACCGAATATCATTGTACATTTTTTTTTTTGTATCTACTGTAACATTTCAAATATGATGTGATATTGTTTACCATATTATGGCGTTATTATTAGTTTTGTAAATACAATGATGTTTAAAATCAAATGTGTTATATAACATAATAGTAGAAGTTGGCCTCAAAGCATTCACGTAATAAACTACAACTTGCTCGAATATAATCTCCAAATTTGGCTGGCGATAATTATAACAATAATAAAAATATAAACCAAGTTTTTTCTATTTTCCTGGAGAATCCCTTGTCGGCCAAAGGCGAAATGTCTCCGGATAAAAGATACGATTTGAATCACATGCAACTACAGGATTCTGCTGAGACTAGACGCAACGCAAAAAACCTACAGCTTCTTGCGCATGAATCCAGGCGGTATTTACTTAAAACTAATTTTATCCGTTGTTTCACATAAAATGAGATTAAATGATTTCCATATTTACCGAAGAGGATGTTCTGAAAGAATAATTTTTGAACAAAAAAAAAATAGGTTATAATTTTTCTTTTTATTGAAATTGTCTTTTAAATATGGGTTTGATCATTACAAGCGGTTCCTTTCCAAAGGGTTACTTGTTTCAAAAAGTAAATGGTTTTTGCGACTTGGGCTAATCTTAGTATACCTTGTTATATTTAATATATACTTACATGGTATAGTAATATTAGCTTGTGTTACATAAACATTCTTTCCCACTTTTTGGCAGTATGATACATCTTTTGTCTTTTCATTCAATGAAAAGACAAATGACAAATATGGTTTACATTTTATTTACTCGTGGCGCCCACATCTTAACGTTAAAATCCCATAGCGATTTCTAGGCAGTTATCAAAACTTTTTATAAATGCTTTTTCCAAGAATCATAATTTCTCATAAGATCACGATTAAATAGTTGACGAAACAGATAAAAAGTGCAATCATGTTTAAATTGAATGTAATTGACCTGATTATTCTTAAATGTTGGCCTAATTAAGTATGTATTAATTTAAAAAATTTAATCCAGTTTATGATATAATGTTTTGATATCCCAACAACTCTGTACTTTCTGATTAAATATATATATGCTAAATGAATTCTTTAAAATTATATAAAAATATATAAATATATTTATTAATTGTATATATTATTTAATAATAATAATAAATCCCATATATTTAAAATTTCTCTTTAATAGGCCTGAGTTTGTATGGACACCAGAATCAAAATCACTCACCCTTAAATGCTCTTTTAAATCTTTCAATAGCATATTTTTCATCATAGGCTGAATTGATTAAATACCTTGAAATTGAAACTTTTTCTTATCCAAATGTTATTTAACCCACAGAATGAAAAAAAAATTTTAATAAAGTCATATTACTTTAAAAATCGTAATTCATTCATTTTAAATTATTGGATTATGGACCACATGTTCCGTGGTTTTATCTTATGCTTAACTAATTTTATGTTGTTACCAATATGTCAGCTACAGGCAAAGTTGGCTTATAAAATATATACTGGTTTTTAGTTACAATTTTTTTTTTTTACTATACATTGCAAAAACTTTAAAAACAATATTTGTGCATATTTATGACCTTTTATGGGATACAAAAAACTATATTTTTAAAAATTTTCTAGTTCGTACGTATATGTTATTTTTCACTATTTTATAATTGGAATCATTTTTCGTTTATTTAATGCTTTACAGAAACTGGTTCAAATTACGTGAAAAAGAAATTATTTCTGATTTTACGCAGTGTTGCCACATCAATTTTAAAGCCCACTAAACAGACAATAAAAAACCACGAAAAACCACTAGGCAGCAATGTTACCGGAATATTTTACGATTTTTATCATGCAAATCCGGCATATTTGATCCGATCTTATTAGAATTTGTTTTAAAACCCACTAACTTTGGGTCATTCTTTTCAGCTGTGATGTCAGTTTTTCGTTAGCTATTTGCTTAATTCCGCGACCAGGGCCTCAAATTCAGAAAACCTATTAGAACTAGGTTAATTTTGATCACAAATTTGAAAAGTATGGCCCAGATAAAGTAGGATTACATACTTGGTTTATAAAAATTGGATAAAATTTTGATGTGACAGAGCAAAATCAATTTTTTTGGATTCTGATTACGTCATTACGTTAAAAAATTCGATTTTTTTGATAATACAGGCAAATTTAATCCGATTTCATTGGAAATTTTTTTGAAACCTACTAATTTTGGATCATAATTATCAGCTGTGATATCAGTTTTTCGCTATCTATGAATTATTTGCTTAATTCTGTGACCAGGGCCTCAAATTCTGGAAACCTATTAGAACTAGGTTAATTTTGATCACAAATTTGAAAAGTATGGACCAGATAAAGTAGGATTATATACTTGGTTTATAAAAATTGGATAAAATTTTGATGTGATATATTAAGGGCTGTAATTCTTAAGCGAATAATGTTAGTTGGTTCCATCCATTTTGGCTTTTAATGATTATGACAATTTCGACAAAAATTGATATTTTCTTACAGGTATTTTGTTTATGAACTATTTAAACTATCTAAGCTTAATAAATTATATAATTTATTGTCTAGTTAAAACTACAATACACATATAAGGCAAGGCGACCAAGAACTTGCCAACATAATATTTGTATAAATTTGGTAAATCGTTAATTATATCCATACGAAAACTGCTTCTCAAACGGTTTGTTTTACGTAGGAGTTTTGTGAACCAAATTAAAACAATTTTCTTTTAAAACTTACAAAAGTCAGTAAACAAATCATTGCCCTCAGATAATAAACATATCCTTTTCTGCCTACTCTTTTTTTTTATATAAAAATTATAAGTTATTGTATAAATTATATTTTATTGTATAATCAATTTACCAAAAATTTGATCCATTTTGAAATAGATATTGATGAGATATTGACAAGATAAAGTTCAATATTTCTAATAACGAAGCTTATCCTTTAATTTTTAATTCTCTTTACTGTCACAATAATGAATTATTACAAATATACCATAGAAGCTGAAATATATTCACTGGAAAGGTAGCTTTGACGAATGACCCTTGCGCCATCTCGTGTACAATTTTTTTTTAAGTGGTTCATCAAAAATAATAGGACAGCTAATAGACGGGTAGGTGTTTGATGAATTCTAAAAATTCGTCAGAAAGTTCCCCCATAATATTCTAATACAAAAATGCACATCTGGCTGGAGGATAGTCTTTAGAAGCCCTATACTGAGATATCGCAATATTTGGATCAATTTTAGACCGTATCTCAAAAACTATTCGACCAATCAACAAGTAAACCCGATTTTTGTACTTTTTGGGTCAAAATTACCTTAAATGCTTAGTTTTATCGAAATTGGAGATAAACAAAAATTTTCGATTTTTAATAATTTTTTCAAAGGGGCAAAAATCGAAAAAAACGCAAAAAAAATTTTGATTTAGAATTTGACGAAACCCGGTGGATGGGGTTATTTTGATCCAGAAAGTATAAAAATCAGGTTCATTTTATGATTGGATGCAGAGTTTCTGTGATATCGCAATATTTGGATAAATTTTAGCCCATATCTCAAAAACCATTCGACCAATCAACAAATAAACCCGATTTTTTTACTTTTTGGGTCAAAATTACCTTAAATGTTGAGTTTTATCGAAATTGGAGATAAAAAAAATTTTTCGATTTTTTACAATTTTTTAAAGGGTTACCCCTTTAACAAAAATAGAAAAAAAACCCAAAAAAAAATTTTGATTTGGAATTTGACGAAACTCGGTGGGTGTTGTAATTTTGATCCAAAAAGTATAAAAATCAGGTTAATTTAATGATTGGATGCAGAGTTTCTGAGATATCGATTTTTTTTGTTACACTCGAGTTTAAAACATCCGGTAAAACTATTTGCTTAGAGTTTGTCGGTCTGTTTTCCATACACTTTTTATATGCATACAAATTACTTATTCATTCATTAATATATGAGTTGATTTTCTTAGAAACTTGAAGAGGATGTTCAAATTAAAAGATGCATTGTCGTTCAGAATTTATTTATTTCAAAATATATTTTGCAAAATATTATAAGCTATTTGAAAAATTTCTTACAATATCAGCTCAATTTTTTTGAATCTATGAGCTTGAATTAAAAAAAAATACATTTTATCTGTAATAAATCTGTGTTATTTAAACTAATAACTGTAACATAATAAAATTTATAGTTTCAAAAATCCAAACTAACTCTCCACGCCATGATAGGTATTTATATATATAAAAGCAGGCATCCACATCATCTAAAATCCTTATAATTTTGTGTGTTATGTTTTATGTTTTAACTAACTATAAGCATAGTAATTTGTTAAAATTTATATCGTATGCTATTATATAAAATTTATCTTGGCTATTAATCAAATAAGCTAAAAATATATATTTGTATTATTACCCGATGTCTTAGCCTATCGTTTTACACTCATATCTCACTCAAAGATGTATGAGCATGACAACAATGTTTGATTTAAAGGCTCAAAATTTGTTTGTAGGTAGTCTTTTACTCAAAGAATATGTGGTTAAAATTTCAGCTTAGGTAACCGTGCAAATTTTTAAGAAAAAAGTCATTAAAAATCGATATAAAATACATTATCTCTTATGGAGGAATCTGAAAAAACGACATATTTTGGAAGTTTTTGATAATTTTCATTTGGAATGAATGAAAACAAATTAAAAAAAAAAACTTTTTAATAGAAAGTAAACATATTAGCAATGAATTAGAAAAGAAAAATACTAAGTGTCACCGTCCATATAATTAAACAAAATTTTCAATTTTCGATATTTTGAAAATTAAGCCAGATATCGAAAAATTTTATTCTAACTTTTCGTCATATATCGTCAAGTAATAATATAAATTTATCATCAAAATTGAAAATATCTATTTTTAAATTTGTGCCCCCACTACCATGCTCATACATCTTTAATATAAACTTCACTTTAAAATTAATTTTTTGAACGGAACTACGAAATAAGCTTTATTTTGAAAGGTGAAGTTTTAAAGGTGAAGTTTGCAAGAAACTCATCCAAATTTAAAATGGGAAGTGAAATTGAAATAATCTCAAAAGTGGTTATTTGTGATAAAACATTAATTATAACAAGTGAAAACAAACAATTGACTGGGTTAATTGTTGAAATACCAAGCATAGACAGTGTTGATTACTCTTTCACATTACCCATATTATACATACTATACAATTTACGCCTTATTTGCGCCCTCACGGGTAAACAGTGATGTTTACGAAAAAATGTTTCAAACAAAAGTTGTTTATTTTTTTATAAGAAACATTTTTTATACTTAAACTTTTGTTCTCTCTCTAACGATTTACAAGATGGGTTCTACGTAATTTCAGTTTGATATCTTTTGACGGACAGACAGGCAACTGACAATGGACTAATAAAGTGATTTTTTTAACACCTGTATACCAAAATTTTATTCGTAGCATTAATTTTTTTAAGCGTTACAAACTTTGTACTAAACTTAGTATACCCTTATATATAATACATGTATACATGGTATAAAAAAATTTAATTATTCGAATCCATTAAAAGTCAATTTACGAATTGATTTGCCACATATATTTTTGGATTTGATTAAATCAATTCTATTAGTATTCCATTTAGTATTGAAATAAATTAATGTATATATATATATATGAATCTGTGTGACTAAACTAATCAATAATTTTAATCAAATTAATATGTCCACTACACACATATACTGTTTGTTTGATTCATCTATAGTGGACAGAATAGACGGGGAATAATGTAGTATCTGGGATCAAATTTACATTTTTGTATTTTCTAAGCTATAATTTCTATATAAAGGGACCGATCAAGCTATTGAACCACTCTGGTCTAAAAGATATGTTTCACACTCACTATGATTCAAAACTGATAAACATTAGATAAACGCTTTACATTAGAAAGTTATTCTTTATAAATATGCAAGCCAATATTAACTGAACATTGATGTATTTGTTCTAAGTTCATCAAAACGGAAACCAAAAGTATTGACTTTTCATTATTGAAATATAATAAATCAAAGTTAATCAATTTTAATGTTGAACAGAAACGACTACAATTAGAGTATTTGTGGTTGAAGAGAGATGCTTATATAAACACAGCGCTTGGTCTACAATTTTTATTATGACAAATCGTCGTCTGGTACGTTAGAGTTATAAAGTAATACATTATTTGACATAAGCATGTATTCTTTTACCGTGCATATAATCCAAAACATTTTTACAATATTGCATCGAGAAAATAGCCTCGACAAAAACTTTGTCTTCATTTAGAAATATCTTTCAAAAGACTAATGGTCCAAGGTACTAGATTTTACCTTACTAACACCAATACTAAAATCATTGTAGGTATTCTACGCTACGGTACTATTGTTCAAAATTAAAAGTATTCAAGTTTAATTAAAAATTATTGAGTTGAGAGCAGAGCTATTTGTGGTATTTTCAGTTCGACAAATCAATAGGTACATCTAACTCAACTCAACTCAACTCAAGTACAATAATTAAATATATTATATACAGAACAGGGTTATGTGTTGTACAAGAATTTCGTTATCTATTGGGTTCAAAATGTTAAACGACTTCCATTTAACATTTTTAACGAAGTGTGAGCAGGACAGCAACTTTCAATTAGAGCCATCAAATAAGCGAACGAGTAACATCTCTCAGGAGAACAATTACGATTAGCTTTTTCATTCTCATAATGAACTAGTGGGACCTAGATAAGTAAGAAATTTTCATAACTGGAACTCATTCTGAGGTCCCAACACTTGGGCACTGAATCACCTCAGATAGTGGGACGAAGCAAACTTCTATATCTGAGAATCGTTAATTAACCTCTATAACTGAATTATAACTGAACGTAAATTTACCACTTAACTAATTCTGAGCCTCAATGCAAAGCCCACAAAATTGACTAGATTGTCACCTGGTCTCGTTAATGGACGTCCCTTTCATTGCTATGCAAGTAGTACATTGAGTAGTACGGATACTCCACCTGTCATTTGAGAGTCTGGTCACATGACACACCCATTTGCATTTCTGCTCTATGACACTCACAGCTACATCCCTGATTTATGTCTTGGGTTATTATGCCTTTAGTTTTTATACTAAGCTATTTTCGCTCGATCGATCATGTGCCAATTACCTCAGTCTGTTCATTTCTTTTTTATTTAGGGATAAAGTTCGAGTGCTATACAGAAGAACCGATTTTTGAGTACATGCATCCATTACCTTTCTTTTTCAGAATCAGTGGGTACATCCGACGAATGTAATTGAGTGGCCAGTTTATTATAATTAAGAATTTTTACTGGAAGTTATTTGAAGTATTGTGTAATTTTCGGATTTTTTTTTATATCGAATTTTTTCGTTTAACACAATAAATAACTGCCGGTAGACATGAAAATACTTTTATTTCAAAAAATAAAAAACTACTATATCAGACAGACAGACATTTCGTAACAACTTACAAAACGACTAGGATATAACTATATATATATATATAAAATTTCTCATATGTGGAGAAAAAAGTGCTGCTAATGTTGTGCACAAGGCAAAACTAGAAACTCCTTTCAAACAACAGCATTGAACTGTATAGTTCTTGCATCAAATGATGCTGCTAGTGGTACAGTCAAACTCAAAAACTTGAATCGATCGTAATCTAAGAGAAAAAATATTCTTCTAGAACACACTCACACAAAAGTGTTTCTCCTGATGTGAAGGAATTTTAGCTAAAGTTGCTGAAAAAATTGCAATAAGGACAAGGTGCTAGCCAGCATTTAGAACTATATGACTTAAATCTTATGATAACTACTTTGTAGTCGAAATAAAAAACGTTACTTGATATGTTTCCTTTCCTTTCTACAAATCATGACTATTGCAGGAGTTGTCACAGTTGGAAGGAGGAGAAAACGGTGGTCCATATTGTCTGTCGCTGTTTATCCGTTTTGGTCAAAAGTAGATGGACTCGCATAAGCCAGTCTTTCCTTGACGACCTAAAGTCCGCTGACTTCCAATCAATCCTACTGTTTGAACAGCTCCAGATGAAGCAACCGTTTTTTCGGTATCACTACGGATCCTAGGGTTTAAGTGTATCCCACCCCGGGTTAGATACTCTATCCCCTAATCTAACCTAAGCAAACACCAAAAAAAACATGACCAACTAAAATTAATTTAAGATTAAAGTATTGATGAAGTAGGTAACTAGTTCGAGAGGTCATTTGATGGAGAGTGTTCCAAGCTATGTTTCTAGTACTAGAAGAAACTAGCCAAAGAACGGTTTCTTCGAATTTGTATTTTAATATTATTTCTCTTAGAGGAAATTCTTTCAATTGAATGAAATGGGTTCGTTTTCCACTGGTCGCACGATACCTGGTTTCTTTAAACGCAATGTCGATGCGATGTTAAAGGGTGTTATGTTTCCCAAGTGTGCTGTACGTATCTACTTTTCAGTTCAATATAAATTGATCGATTCATATGTGTGTATTATAGAGTCTTTTTTTGTATTCTTTTTTTTTTTGAAGACAGTTCTTTTCTCGCTTCTTACAGTTTTTCATCTCATCTCATAAGATTTTTTATGTCTTTCTGAATGATGGCTAGTTGAAAGAAGTTAAATATCGAGGATATTTTCGAACAATAAATTTTATTTCAATGTGTTTTTATTACAAAAAATTGCTTGTTATATTTCAGCATAAGTTTAGTTTTTTATGACTGAATGGTTTTTAAAAACTTTATAAATCAGAAACTTATTATAAAATTCTTGCATTCTAAACTTATTATTCATGTCATAAATTTCAGCTTGGTTGGCCCACTTTCAAAATCTCATACTTTTAAAAGTTATTAAAAAAGGAATTAGTTTAAATTTCGCAATTATGTTCGGTTAGTGCCATGTTTAAAATCATTCATGTTCATATCAAAGTAGGGGAGCCGTTATCTTTGTAGTGGTTGAAAGTACCATTAAAAAAAAAACGATTCATCCGTTTATAGGAGCTACGATGCCTCAAGCAAATCGATCAGACCTGATTTTGTATCGGGGGTTTCTTTAAATTTTTTATTTTACGTTATTAATTTTCATAAGTTTACTAAGGCTTTTGTACCACCAGAATGCCAGGTGGCTTTGTATTAAATTGTTGTGGGTACATACATTGTTGAGATTAAACAGATGGTTTTTAATGAAAACAATAGGTGTTGGATACATTAAATTTTATGTAAAAACAATTTATATTTTTGCTACTAAAACAATAAAATAAAAATTTCGCAAGGTAAACAAAATATATTTTTGATCTGATTATTATTTAAGGTGGTTCGATAACAAAAAGTACAAATTGACAGAATCGATTGAAAAAGATTTAATTTCCTCGGTAAATAACGGTAAATATATTATTACTTGACGATATAAGACGAAAAGTAAGAATAAAATTTTTGGATATCTGACTTAATTTTCAAAATATCGAAAATTGAAAATTTTGTTTAATTATTTAGCTTTCGATATTTCGAAAACCAAGACACATATTGAAAAATTTTATTCTTATTTTTCGTCTACATTCATGAAGTTATAACAAAATTCATCATCAAAGTTCAAAATAGGATAAAAATAATTTCAACCCTTAATCTACCCTGCTCTTACATCCCTTATATGGACGGTGACACTTAGTTTTTTTCTTTTCTAATTCATTGCTAATATGTTTACTTTCTATTAAAAAGTTTTTTTTAAATTTGTTTTCATTCATTCCGAATGAAAATTATCAAAAACTTCCAAAATATGTCGTTTTTTGAGATTCCTCCATAAGAGCCAATGTATTATATAGCGATTTTTAATGACTTTTTTCTTAAAAATTTACACGGATACCTAAGCTGAAATTTTAACCACATATTCTTTGAGTAAAAGACAAACAAATTTTGAGCCTTTAAATCAAACATTGTTGTCATGCTCATACATCCTTAAGTATATTTATAAACTTAACTTGTTAGGATCGAATCAACTTAATTCCATTTTGATACATATTAAAAAATTATTAAGCAATATATTTTATGTATAAATATAGTTATTGCTATAATAAAACATGATTTTTTTGAACAGAGGTACCTACATAAACCCAACCCATAAACAAATGCCAAAAGTAAAGTTTTTTTTAATAAATTTGTTAAAATATAAAAATGTATTTATTATTACATACCTCGGTAGGTACTATTGACTTACTTATTTACTACTTATGCTGTTAATAACATCGGAAATAAATTAATTTTTCCTTAAAGTGTTAAGTTTAATTTAACAGGTTTTACAAAAACTTTATATATGGACTTACAGTTTATTTATTATTCATGACTTGTGGGTACTGAGTTGATTAATTTCAATTATTCTAAAACCTTCTTTTTATGGAAATCATTTGTTCGAGTTTCATAGACCGCGAGTCTATATTGACAGCATAATTCTATGATTGTTTTTGTAAGTTTTTTGGAGTATTGGTTGGATGCATTTAAAATTTTAGCAGAGTTGCTTTTTCGGATTGAAAGAAGTAACAGTTTTACCGTCGCGAAATAGTTTTGATTTAATATTTTAGAACCGGGATTACCAAAGTCTGGATACTCTATCCACTGAGCTGTGCTAGTTCTGGAAACAATGATTTTACAAAAATCAGAAAATGGAAATGCAATTTCTACAAAAATTCAATAATTTAATAAACTGAAAGTGGTTTTTAGCTTTAAATCATGTTAGTTTCCTATTAAAACGATTTTTCCATTTAATGATAAAAAATGAAGTTCCTGTGATTGCTCCAGGATCTATGAAATTTGACACTTCATAATTAAGAAAATTTGCTGCTCTTAAACACAAACTGTATTAGTTTTACAAACTTTTGTTACATTTTAACGCCCTGTTGTATATTTAACTGGTTCATTTATCAGTAATTTACAAAGCAATACCTGTTTTACTTATATGTGGTATTGCTATATTAAAAA
The DNA here is from genome assembly GCF_905475395.1 of Chrysoperla carnea. NCBI lineage: Eukaryota > Metazoa > Arthropoda > Insecta > Neuroptera > Chrysopidae > Chrysoperla > Chrysoperla carnea. The sequence goes on along the minus strand of NC_058338.1, from coordinate 10,853,732 downwards.
ATAAATTATAAAAATACAGTGGCTTCCATTTTAAAAGTATTTCTTTAACAAGCGCTGCATATAAATGCTATAATTATAGGCCGTTCAAAATAACTGAAAAGAAGCAAATTTATAACTTAATCAAAGACAAAAAAAAAATTTTTAAAACAAAGCGGAAGGTTTTGGCATTTAGTTTAAGATCCTTCCAAGACGCAGTCTCAGAAGTGCTAGGGTTGATCCAAAGCGCACCTGGAGGTCGGTACGCCTTGGTATCGATGTAAAAGCAGAATATTTTACTTCCAAATGTCACTTATTATAAGGTCAAAGAACTTATTGTATAGAAAACTCTAAGGTAAGATGGACAATCCTAGTAATCCTTTTTTTCCCGATGACTGCGAGATATTCAGGGGTTTCCATACTTTTGAGACATCCTGTATTATATTAAAAAAATATCACTTCCTGCCTTAAACGCTGTTATTTTCCTACAGCAGCGAGTTAAGGATGTATGAGCATGGTAGTGGGGGCACAAATTTAAAAATAGATATTTTCAATTTTGATGATAAATTTATATTATTACTTGACGATATAAGACAAAAGGTAAGAATAAAATTTTTCGATATCTGGTTTAATTTTCAAAATATCGAAAATTGAAAATTTTGTTTAATTATTTAGCTTTCGATATTTCGAAAACCAAGACACATATCGAAAAATTTTATTCTTATTTTTCGTCTACATTCATGAAGTTATAACAAAATTCATCATCAAAGTTGAAAATAAGATAAAAATAATTTCAACCCTTAATCTACCCTGCTCTTACATCGCTTATATGGACGGTGACACTTAGTTTTTTTCTTTTCTAATTCATTGCTAATATGTTTACCTTCTATTAAAAAGTTTTTTTTTTAATTTGTTTTCATTCATTCCAAATGAAAATTATCAAAAACTTCCAAAATATGTCGTTTTTTGAGATTCCTCCATAAGAGCCAATGTATTTTATATCGATTTTTAATGACTTTTTTCTTAAAAATTTGCACGGTTACCTAAGCTGAAATTTTAATCACATATTCTTTGAGTAAAAGACTACCTACAAACAAATTTTGAGCCTTTAAATCAAACATTGTTGTCATGCTCATACATCCTTAATATCAAATTATGAATTTATTACTTATACAACATATGAATTATGAAACTTAAAGACACTGTAAATATTGTCTTATAACTGTGTTTACTTTCACTTTTCGTGCTAACATGAGGTCGTACGATCCATGAACTTATACATATATACATGTAGCTGTAGCGGGTGTCTTTACTTATACTTACATATATGGCTACAACTGCTGCTCATAAATAGTCACGTCATATCACTATGTCAGTCACAACCATACCAATAATAATCTGCTAGAACAAAAAAGAACCAACACCCAGTTTTTAATGCAGAGCAAAACAACGAAGTTTATATTATTTGTTATATTTATAAAATTGCAATTCAGGTGTTCAGGAGAACAATTGATTTAACCTATCTTAAAGATGTAACTTAGTAAGCAGGAAATTCTTGAATTGTCACCTGTATTCGTCAAGAGCTATGGCTATAATTACAACTATAGGGACAATGTTGAGCAGAAAACGTTTATCTCCGTACCTACAATACGGAGATAAACAAATTTTTCGATTTTTGGCAATTTTTTTAAGGGGTACCCCTTTGAAAATATGGAGAAAAACGCAAAAAATATTTTTGTTTTGGAATGTGATGAAACTCGGTGGATGGGGTAATTTTGACCCAAAAAGTATAAAAATCAGGTTAATTTAATGATTGGATGCATAATTTCTGAGATATCGCAATATTTCGATCGATTTTAGTCCGTATCTCAAAAACTATTCGACCAGTCAACAAATGCACCCGATTTTTGTAATTTTTGGGTCAAAATTACCTTATATACTGAGTTTTATCGAAATTGGAGATGGCAAAAATTTTTCGATTTTTTGCAATTTTTTTAAGGGGTACCCCTTTGAAAAAATCGAAAAAATCGGAAACAAATTGTTTGTTTTGGAATGTGATGAAATTCGGTGGATGGGGTAATTTTGATCCAAAAATTATAAAAATCAGGTTAATTTAATGATTGGATGCATAATTTCTGAGATATCGCAATATTTCGATCGATTTTAGTCCGTATCTCAAAAACTATTCGACCAGTCAACAAATGCACCCGATTTTTGTAATTTTTGGGTCAAAATTACCTTATATACTGCGTTTTATCAAAATTGGAGCTCAAAAAAATTTTTCGATTTTTTGCAATTTTTTTAAGGGGTACTACCCCTTTGAAAAAATCGAAAAAATCGGGAAAAAATTTTTTGTTTTGGAATGTGATGAAACTCGGTGGATGGGTAATTTTTATCCAATAATTACAAAAATCAGGTTAATTTAATGATTGGACCTATAGAAAAATTACAATGTCAGCCAGTATCATTGGAAAAACGTTCCCCACCAAAAAAGTAAAATCCCCAAAAATTATGAACAAAAGGCAAGATAAGTGAGGGCTATAACGTGATTGTCATAATTTTCTGACCTCAACAACACCTACACGAGCTTGAACTATAGAAATATAAAATCAAAAATAACTCCCGACAAATATAGCAACAAAATAGCATTATAGTTCGTCAGAATTAAAATAAATCGATCCAAGTATAAAACACAAAATTATCAATTAAAATGTTTATTTTGATATTTAAATATTTTCCCACAGTATTTATAAATAAATAAATTAATAATAACAGTATTGAAAAAATCAAAACAAAAAAATTGAATAAAAATCACATATTCTTTGTGTGCGACCTTGTTCAATTATAATTAACTAGCTGCTATCCAGCCGTTTCGCTTTTTTTTTCCAAACCAGAACGACTTCCAGCATTGCGGTTTTGTAGCTTGCAGCTTTTTCTTTACTGTCGAATTTTTGACTCGTCTTTTTATTAGGATATGAACTAGCGTCGTTAATTGTTTGTACAAAATCTGTTATTTTGTATTACCTCAAAAAATGTCCCTCCGAAAGTTAAGAGCAAAGAAGTATTAGAAAATTACTCATGAAACTCGCAAAAACTGCTACTATAAACTTCAGAAAATGGATTATATTAAACCCAAAAATGCTACGGTCATGTGTATTTCCTTTGTTTTTAACTCAAAATTAAATGCTAAAGGCACTTATTTTTTGAATTTAAATTGATTGAAAGTGCATCGAATTTAATGTAAAATAATTGAACGATGCTTGCGAGCATTGATCACTTAATTAAACTTGAAAGGACTCGTATCTAGTTCGAAGAAATGAACTTTTGAGCTTAAATATCTCAAAACAGTTCACTTCATCTTTCGGTTAAATTTTCAACCAAAATGACCGAATTCCATTCCTCATAGGAACTTTTCAGTTCACTTTCAAAATTCAATTACCCGTAGCGCCTGTACTAAAGGTTACATTGATTTAATTTGTTGAAAAATATTTTTTTTTTATTAATTTTTTTTTTAAGAATAAAGTAATTAAAAATTATCTATAATTTATATTTGAAACAGGTTTTTTTTAAATAATTTATTTCATTTGTTATGGATAATTATTAATTATGTGTTCTTTATTGTATAAATGTAAAAAAAAAATTACATTTTTATTTTGAAAATGGATCTGTTTCAACTTTTAAATGTTATCAGTGGGTGTGGTGGGATATTTTATAATATCATCAAACGCCATACTGTAAAATTAATTCATTTTGAGTGTTTGTTTAGCCTAAAGCAATGTGCATGATTTATGGGAACTAAAAAATTGAATGATTTTTTAAATCGACATGTGCTTAATTAAGGTAACATTCCTTTTTCAAAGTTTAAAAGAAGTGGCGTTAGTCATTCTTTTCAAGGTTAATCACTAAATGAAGCTAAAAGTTATATTCTTTTACATTAAATTTTTTCTAAAACCGCAATTCTCAATCTCTACAAACCTATCTAAATTTGTCGAGCGTTGGTGAATGAATGAATTCAATTTTCTGCTGATAACTATGACTCTATAACACTTAAAAATTTTACTAACCAAAAATGAAAACCAAATATGGTTAAAGTTGTAAAAAAAAAAAAGAGTGTGCTTTAGATCACACGAGTTTTTTAGCTCTTTTGGTATAAATACATGTCACAAATAGAATAAATGTTATGTATAAGATTATTGAGTAATAAAAACTAAAAAAATTTTTTAATATCCATTAGTTGGTTTTGAACGGTGGTCTTCAGTATTGGAGTTCAGTGTTCTACCACTAAGCTACTGGGTCTCTGTCTTAATGTAGTCTTTACGCGGTACTCTTTACTTTTCTCCACTTTACGTGGTAGTCTTTACTTATAAAATTGAAATTTTCCGGCGAAACGGGTGGATAACTACTAATATTAAAATATGTCTTAAGGATTCTCTACATTAGCGATACTAAACGTCTAACAAGGTTTCTTTAATAAGTAAGCTTGTAGACATTCCCTGTAAGATTATACTTACTTGGGTTGGCGTTGACATATATATATATATATATATATATATATATATATATATATATATATATATATATATATATATATATATATACATCTTGTAGGTAATCAGTCAATGTATTTACAGATTATTATTATTATTATTATTATTATTATTATTATTATTATTACCTCTATGAATGTCCTGAGGGAATTAAAAGACATGTCTTGTAGCAATTGGCTTTATCGCATAATCTTATTTCGTCAAATTACATTGCACAGTATAAAAAACATCATCGTATATGTGAATGTCTAGTAAAGACGAAAGAGATGTATTTAGAGTGATGTAGGTATGTTATATAGTGTTGAATAAAATAAAATAAGGCTGTACTGTACTGCATTGGGGTTAACTTGTTAGTTGGTTAACTATACAGTAGTGATGGGACGAATATTCGCATTCGCATTCGCATGTTTTTGCCAAAAAAATTATCATCATTTTGTATCATAAATTGCATAATAACCCCAAACTTTACTAATATGTACTTATATTGTTAGATCACTTTTTAATCCCTGTTAAATTTGAATGTTGGACAAATGCAATTATAGTAAACTAACCTCAAAAAAAAGGTCTTAACAGATTAGGAGATAATCTGAAAAACAAAAACCAACAATTAAAGGCATGGACCAGCTACGAGGGAGGGCGAATCGCCAAAAGCCTGTTGGGTTAAGGAAACTCGCTCGGTAACAGAGCCGAGGAGATCTTGAAACTAAACAGAGCTGATATTAGAGTCATCGTAGAGTTACTCACAGGGCATGATAACCTGAACAAGTTCCAACATCAGATTGGAAAAAGACAATCTCCCGCGTGTGACAGATGCGGAGAAAATTCAGAAGAAACATCTATCCACTTTCTCTGTTACTCCTTGGCGCTCATACAGCAGCGAAGGAAATGGTTTGGTTCGACCATAGTCGAACCAGAAGAAATTAGGAAACTCAGCGCTAGGCAAATCCTGGATTTCAGTACATCAGTTGGTTATAATAGTCACTGAAAAGCGTAGCGGGGATAGAGTACAAGGGTCTACTTGGCTAGGTTCTCTGAACCATTGCTTCGAGGCGCGATCCTCGAGCATGGCCCGCTAACCTCCATACCCATACACCCCATACCCAACCTCAAATTAAAAAAAACTGAATTTTGCTTTTAATGGACTTATATGGTTTCTTTTTAATGGACGTATACGACGGACTCTTTTACGGTAATGAAGCATTATATGTACTAGCTCGACCCGTGAAAAATTCCGCTACCCTGTACTCGTGACTAAAAAACAATCCCTCCTAAAACTTTTAGAATTTTTTAGACTTTTAGTTCAACATCATATAAAAAAAAAATCTATTCTTTTATCCCTGGCGCTCGTACATCCACAAATAAAATTTACGGGCAAGAAAGAATAAAAACTGAGGTGGAACTTGACAATCATTTTGTACATTTTTTAGCTGCGGTTCTTCGTTTGGTTGAATTAAAGAACATTCATTGGGGACAGTATCAATTCATTGGATAGAAGAACCAGATAGCATTAATAATGACCATCTATTAACTATACAAAATATTTTAATATTATTTGTATTATTTTGTGGTCACTAAATAAATTGACTCCATCAATTACATACAATACCTAGCAGTATTCTTCTCTATGCTACAGGAGAAGTTGTAGTACCTAGAATAAACATTTCTAAACATGCTGTATTCGCTCCGTGCGTGAGTTTCGTTTCCATGGTAACGATACACTACTTTAATTATAAAATTGTATGGATGCATATATAATTGTATGGATTGCATTTAAGACTTACATTGAAAATTTAATAATATTTCACAAATTTAAATAAATAATTATGATAATTTATATTTGAAAAATAATATTTGTGCAATTTGATTTCTTATTTTCACAATTTTTAATGCATTAAGTTTAATTAATTAGTGTTTTTCAATAATTTTAATTTGACATTTCTATAACATTAACATGTAAAGAACTGCAAATTAGTCATAACAGCCTCCTTTAACGCCAAAATTTATTGTCCCTACCATGACTACGCACACAACGAATAGAAAGAAATGTCAGTGTTTGTATTATTTTTAATAAATTAGAACTGTCTAGAATTTTTTTTCGAAAGAATTTTCTAGATTCTTAGTTAATAAGCATTTTAGATATCTTCTAAACTACTAGTTGAAGCTACCAGTAATTTTTCCTCTCCCTATCCTTTATAGTTTTGGAGAAAATAGACAGTAAAGTTTCAAACAAAAGTAGTTTATTTCTTTTATGAGGAAGACGTCTTACATTTAAACTTCTGTTCTATTTCTATCAGTTTGAAAGTGCCAATTGATTTATCTTGCTCATTTACGAACACAAGCCCACTTTTTACGTCTTGAGCATACTATAAAAATTTCAGCTTGATACCACATTTCGATTTTGAGTTATGTTCACGGTCGAACAGATCGATTAAAACGATACAAAATCGATTAAAACGTATCAACCATGGTTTAACGTGTTGGTTTTTCAGTGTGTATAGGTACTACTAGCGAGCATTTTTTATACTTTACAACTTCGCCTACCTCGCTTGGAATCCCATGCAAAATAAGAATATAACTGTAAATTTGTCTACACTGTGTATTATTAAAACATTATTTCTCTTTTTTCAAAAACTACACCACATTACCAATCACTCTTCAGCCTGCCTGCATTCTGATAAAATACCCTCATTTCAATAAAAAATGGTGTCTAGAAATGGTAATATCTGTATAGAAACTATAGAATAATTCAAGGTACATATCTTACCCTGTATATGAATGGTTCTTTGAACAAATGTACAAATTTTTAATCAAAATGAATTGAAAATGAAGTTCGAACAAATAAATAAAAAAATGAATTTATTAATCAACTAGGCAGCCATCCATTTCAATTTAATGTTTTATTTTATGTGCTATATTGTTCAGTCCATATACCACCTTTATGAATTTATTTAAACAAAAAAGTATGAGAACTTAATAACAATTGGTTGTTTAAAAATTATTTTGTTACGCGTGTGTACGTTTGCATTCCATGTATGATTTATTCCTTGTATTGCCATGAATACCAAAAAATTGTTTCAATCTCGTCATGTTTCATTTATCCTGTTGAAAGTTTTCTATTATCTTAGTCCATCTCCTTTTGAGAATTGAACATTATCGTGAAGATATACACTAGAAAAGTAGTTTTGACAGATTATCTTTGCGCCATCTCGATTTTTTTTTTTTTTTTGTAAGAAAGTGGTGTAACAGAAATAATAAGGTAGTTGTTTGAAGCATTGTGAAAATTCGTCAGATACCTCTCCCATAATATCCTAATACAAAAATCCAGACCTGGATGGAAGGTAGCGGTATCATTGTTGGAACGAAAGATGTGGATCCGCGCCGTTGACGGTAGTCCTTTGGGTCCTTCATCAGTAATAACTAATAAGATGCAGAAAAACCATTATTAATTACAAATCACAATTCAAAGGAATGCGTTCTTTTAAAATGAAAACAAAAAGTTTATAAGCCAAAAAAATCAAATATTTTTTGTATACACTTCTGTGATTTGAAACCCGCATCAATTCAATTCAATCCCACATTCTTCGCAAACCACGCACTTTGGCCGTACTCTTCCGATTCCATGAAAACGCGTGCTGAGTGGAACGTGATTCCGTCTTGTCGAATTTTGTGACATATTTCCCACAAATTAATGTGACAAAGCAATCACATTTATCTTGCATCTCTCACTTTGTAAATTTTAAGTGCTATAAGTTTTTTTTGGTAGAGAAAATTAAGTAACAATGAATTGAAGACAGTTATTTCCTGTTGACATATTTTAATTCTATAAAATAGAACATAAGAACTACTGAGAAAAATAAAAAAAAACGGGAAAATTACGATAATTATTTAAAGTTAAATAAAGTTGATGTGGTCCCATTCACTATATCTACGCTTTATAATACGATCGTACGGTAATACGTACGAATAATATACATAGTTAATTTAAGAGGGCTATAATATGCATAAATTATAAATTAAAAAGCTGTTAAAAGCTCTAAAATAAAGCACAGAAATATGTAGTATAGAGTAACTATATCTAAATACCTTCATCATGATCAAATAATTGTAGGTTTGTTTTGCCTTTTAGTCTTTTGTGAATAAATTGTTAAAACATTCGAAAAGCTCTTACATGATATCTGTGGATTGTATCTAAACAAATGAAAACAATTGACTTAATTGATTGCCGATGCCTGGATTCGAATCCGTAACATCCTAGTACCCGAACATTCAAATGACTAGAATGCACGACCACTGAACCGGTTTTTTTTTGTTTGTATCCACGAAGGGGCGGACGGGCGGCCAGGCGAAAAAACGGATATAGACTACTTGGGTTATTAGATGAATATTACTATAATTTTATTTGTAGTATCAATATTTCTAAGAGTTTCTGTATATACACAGAATAAAGATAAATAATTTGGTTTCATAACCGCGAAAAAATACATAATGTGATGTACTGCGACCAAAAAAGTATTTGATTCACACTTCTTTAATATTATCTCAAATCTTTTAGCAATTTTCAAACATCTACCTTAGATTGAAGGGAGTTTAGATTGGCCAAAGCCTTAATTTAACGGAAATCGTATAAACATTTTATACTCTTCATTTATAATGTTTTCTTTATGAGACAGAGCAGTCACTTTTATTTTAACTGACGAGTGGAAATTTGGAGCTTCCAACTTTTATTTTGATTTCATTTATATAAAATGAAAAAGTTCTTTTGTTTGTAAGAGAAATAAAAGACAAAACCGATCGTTAAAGACATATTAAACCCAAGTCCATACAATACCATTCTATTCTATTGATAGGTAGTTGAATCGTTATTATATGGATGCAATGTTCTGGTATTTAGATCACTTGATGCATCAAACATTGTATTATAAGGCATGACGGTAATGTGGCTACAATGTCCTAGAATAGAGAAGGTATCGTATTTTATAAATATACAGGCTGCGAGTTCTCTTCACTTTGTATATACTTTAAAAGGAGTTAACTAAAATGCCTTAAAATTCAATCTGACAGATATCCTGGAAAATTGTGGTTAAAAAATTATTTACTCCTTAAGGATGTATGAGCACCGTAGTGTAAGGATGTATGAGGATGTATTTTGCTGATAAATTATATTATAACCTTATATAAGACTCCTGGGACTCATTAGTGTGTAACGTTTTAGCAATGATTGAGCTTCGAAATCTTTTAACATAAAAATATAGAAATGTGTCTAGAATTTCCAAAAGATAATTTTTCGAACAGAGGAGCGTCCTGATACCATGAAAAAATTTGAAAGTGAAATTAAAATTAATTAAAAAATAAAGAAGTTATAAGCTACCAAAGATTGAATTGAAAGGTTGCCCATTTCCTTTTAGCAAAACCAACTTCACTTTTCTATTCGTGAAGTTAAAATTCTTCATTTGAAGTGATAAAGAAAGTGCACAATTCGCAATTTAGAACAGCAAATGAAACAGATGAAATTGCTCATTTTGTAAAAAACTTCCCGTTTAAAAACCTCTGAAACTGCGTATTCTAAAACACAATAATCTGTGTCAGGACATTTTTTGCTTAGTATGAATTTCTCTATCAATCCCAGGGGTCAACAAAAATTAGAGTATATACCTCTTATCTTGATAAACGTTTCAAAATTAATTAGCGTACATTCAGTTTTTTTCAAGATGGCGATACAATTTTCGGCTACTTGTAGTTATGCTTGATTGTAACTACTTAATTTTACGATCGAAAAAGATTCACCCTGTACACATGAAGCAGCTGTATGAGTGTATGTAGTTTTTAATTCTGCATACTTAATATTATTATAATGAAATTGAAACGTATACACGCTTGCTATTGCTATTATACGAACCACGCGATTTTCATTAATTTCCTCTACATAGTAGCATTTACTTACTGGTTACTTGTTCAGTGCGCTCTGTATACAAAGTTTCAAAAATTATAAGCATGGCTTATATAGAATTTCGAGGTACCTACTCCATTTTTTTTTTGTTCATTTTATTTATTATCCTCGACAAATAAAATTATGTTCTATTTGAAAGTGGTATGCGTTCACAGCTCTTAAAAATTAGAACAAATTTTGACTGAGATAAAACAAGTAAAATTTACAAAAACTAAACTCACATAGTTAAGAACACTGTCCATTAAATTACCTTTCAAACAAAGCCAAAAAAATCAAAATCGGTACATTCGTTTAGGCGCTACGATGCCACAGACAGACAGACATCCAGACAGAACCACACACATTTAGTTGACTATTTATAAAATTTTATATGAATTTTTTCTAATTTGCTCCTTCAATACCAAAAAAAACCCATGTTATCCCATCTGGGAAATAAATGGCCCATGCCAATTAGTACTGTTACAATAGGGTATTCCACTATTTTTGAAAAAGTACTTCAAAATGTTGATTTTGCTAATAAAAAGGCACTAAAAATTTATTTCGGAAAAATACACACGCTTCTTGCCAAAAACTTCAATTAAATTTTAAACCTTTTTTAAACTGTCAAAAACGCGGGCATCTAATTTGATGACGTAATATGGGTATCATTATACGAAATATCACAAATAACTTTGACAGATACATTCATAGACATCTGATTATAATAAATATAAATAATTATTATTTATGTATATATTATACCCAGCTGTCTACACTGAACTAACTGATGGTCTATGACTCATACCGCTATGACATTACAGCAGGGCTTACCCGCGTTTTAGGTTACGTGATATACAGTTTAAAAATTAAGATTTTTTATTTTAATATTTTAAAAAAAAAATGTGCTTTTATGACTCGAAATCAGATTATTTAAGTATATTTTTACATAAACTTTTTTCAAATTTCATGATTTATTTTTGTTTAACAATAATACCCTATTAACACAAACAACATAATTTTCAAGAAACTTTTTGCTGACATTCCTCCTTCAATATTGCGAAAACTTTAGATACATAGGCATTTGATAACATCCTCACGAAAAGATGTGAAGAAATAGAGTAGAGGTATATATTCTGCTGTTGTATGTAAATTAACCACTAATGTATCACCGACTCGATCGTACGTATATCTATGGACGTACATAATACACATACTAGTTGATAAAACAGAGTTCTGCACTATGTATATGGTTAGAATATGCGGATAAACGTTGTTCATAATATATTATACCTACTTTTTTAGCGAATTTTCTGAAATAAGATGTAGCTACAGAGGGTACATCAAAGATAGAATTTTCGTTGATGAGCTAAATCGTAGCGCATTGTATACACACTTCAGTATACCATGTGTGTTTGTACCATCTAGGCATATACATATCTGTAATATGACAGAATACATCCGTTTAGTAATGCATCTAAGCGAGAGGTATTATATACATGTGTTGTTAGACTACAGATACGATACGACAGATCTTCTGTTGTATGCATGCAGAGAGTGAAAGTTTTGTTGCATACTTACTAGTTATCTGTAACTCCCACTCTCCAAGCGTCTTCCAACTAATGTTCAACACATGTATATAATACATCTCGCTTAGATGCATTACTAAACGGATGTATTCTATCATACTACAGATATGTATATGCCTAGATGGTACAAACACACATGGTATACTATTGATTGTATATAAGATTCAAAACCCAAAAGGGGGTTTTGCAGGACCGTTGCTATTACTTAAGGATGATTTTAAGCAAATTCATGCTTAATGATCGTTGAAATGGAAACCAATTGCGTATTAATGTTATAAATTCTACTAATCATTTTGGAAAATTCGCTAAGATAACGCAACTCCTTAGCGCGTAGTGAATATTTTTCATTTTTAATGAGCATACGTATATAGTTCGAATTAATTATTATTGATACAATTTTCAATTAGTTCAACAAAGTCTCTAGTCTAATTTATTTTTGATTATGATAGCAGATCACAAGCATTTTGATTTTGTGCAAAATATTGGATAGCATTTAAAAAAATCAGTGCCGGAAATAACCTTCACAAAATATATTAGTTGAGCCAGTGTATTGAAATTTGAAATTAACCTGACTACCGATGTCTATGGCATAATAGCGCCTAAATGGATGAACCGATTTTATTCTTTTTTGTTTCCTTTGATAGGTTGATAGGTAATTTAATGGGGAATGTTCTTAGCTATGTTTCAAGTGCGAGTTTAAGTCTCCGTACCCGAAAAATTTATCATGGGGTTTTTATATTTTGTAAAATAACCAAGATTTCCCAAATTCTTTTTCACATTGCCCAGTTTAATAGATGAAAACATAGTACTTTTTTATCTATTCGATTACGTGTTTAGTAGTTATTTGTGGTTTTGGTTATAGTAATGGACGTAGTTAATTTCTATTAGCAGACAGAATAGATAACATGATATGAATAAAACGTATTGTTCTATTTGTCTATTAATATTTAGTATCTTGCCAAATATTGGTAATAAACCAAAAACATACGAGAACAGTACACCATCTTGTTTCAAACATTCTGTTCATTTTTGATATAATTTTATAACAAACTCGTTTATTGTCATATCTGGTTAATGCATCCATTAGTTTAATCCTTAATAATTATTTTTACAATGCAGTTAATCCATACAAATTTTGTATCAACACAAATATTGGGTGTTTGATAATTCAATGGCAAACTTGCAGAAGTTTAAACTACAGTTTATTTGCAACAAATTTGATAAAAACACCACCATAATTTTTTTCTGGTTGGACACTTATTTAATGCATAAAAAATTGGCCTGTCAGCGAAAAAATGTTTTTTATTATGTCAGACTTCATGTTTTAAGCTTCATTTTCTGCGAATCCAAAATTAAGTCTGATAAATTTATTAACTAAAATTGCTAGTCAGACAAGTTGCAACAGATGGAAGATATCTAAAACTTTATTTTATTTTTTTTAAATCGAAGGGGGTGCTATGAAGTGCATTTTTGTAAAAAAAAATATAGAAGTTAATTAACCAAAATTATAAGCCAGATAAATTTTTTCAAAAATGATTCATTATTTACTACAAATTGTGTAAATTTCACGCAGGTATTTCGAAAACGAAAATCTATTTACCCATGTAATTGATTCTCGTAGGTCATAATCGAATTATTTCTGCAAGCGCATGGCCATAAATATTTTTGCAAAGAGGCAATTTTTTCGATTCAACACTAAAACGAATATCGTTTAATATCAAAACAAAATATAAACTTTTCTATATAGTAATCTCATAAATAAAGATTCGAGAATATTTCTATGATAGTATTGTAACAAAGCACATTACATAATAGCGTAATTTAAAGAATAAGAAAATTGTATCTTACAGTTTTATATGTGTTTCAAAATTACACGGAACTTTGAATGGTCTTTTTTGTCTTTGATAACTTTTGCCTGGCAAATTTTCCTACAGCTAACCTCCTTTTTCTTTCAATTCAATGCAAAAATGATATATTTTTTAGTCGCATTTCCTCCGAAAGCTAACAATTTTCGAAAAAATGTTTTCATTAAAGAATGTTGGTTTTTTTATGAAGTTCAACTTTCCAATTTGAAGTGTGAATCTAACTCTTAAATTGCAGAATATAAATTGATTATTAAAGCAACTCGGAGAGATCAAGGTTTAATCTGATGTCAGAATATAATGCCTCACTTTTCTCTATTTGATTTCGAACTTGATAAGCATCTGACTTTATAAAAAGGAACTTTTCGTTTATCATTTTGGGACAGACGTTTGTTTTTATGATCTTTTTGCTTATTTTGAAGTACAAAACACACCATCTAAAATGTGTTTGTGCAATTTTGAAACATTCTGTATTTAAATCCGATAGGAAAAAATATGTTTGCAAATTTCTCTATCAAATTTGTATAAAAAAAATTCAATCTATTTTTACATAATACGAATAAAAATGAGAAACCTGTATATCAAAAAACATTTGTTATTCAAAAAAAGAAAAATTCAAATTTATTTTCTTCGATGCGTTGTAAAAAGAATACTTATTCGAATTTCTATATGTATAAAAAATTCATGAGAAAATTCATGAAGTGTTTGAATTGAAATTAAAACAAATTGAAAAATCAACAGCTCGCAGGAAAGATTTAACACTGCATCACCGATAAAAAAAAAAAAAATAAAAAAAAAATGTAAAATTAGATACCTTTATGTTAGACTCGAAAAATCCTGCCAAGGTCAAATAAGCTTTGAGCTAATAAGGGTTCAAAATTAATTACTTGATAACTACAAAATCAGATACTTTTTTGGCCAGGTCAAAAATTCTGAAATTTTTGAAAATCAAGTTTAACTGAAGCGTCGTAGATAATAATTTGTTGACCTTGAATCACTCATAGTTAACGCTATTTTTAAAGTACAGTATCCTAATTTATTTCCAGAAATAATATGTGTTTTCAATTTTAGAGGGTACGGAATTGAGGACTTTAAAGCATAAAAAATAATATTTTTTCCTGAACTTTTCCTTTTCAAAATATATGAAATTTTTGTGTGTCTTAGTTTTGCTACAATTAATTAGAAGTCTACAATTAACACAAATAATTGGACAAATTCACATGATGACAAACTAATCGTTGCAAATGAAACAGAAAAAGATTTTACGAAAGCCAACTATTCGTCACCAAGCAAACGGGCAAGTTAAGTCGAGGTCTTGCTAGCTTTAATAGATTTAATAGTCTTGGCCAACATTTGTTGAAGGGTTGGCAAACCACACTTTTATTTGTTAGATTCATATAAAAGAGCTTATTATTTATGCCGGAATATTTTTTCCAAATAAAAACAAACAGGAAGGTGAAAATCTTTTGGAAACTGTCTTTGCCATCATGTGAATTTGACCTAGATTTGAATTAATATTTGTTGTGTTTTTAGATAAATCAAATTCTATTTCACTATTTTTTATTTATCCGAACCTATTGTCTGTTTTCTTTTAGGGTGGATCAACTGAAATTGGCCGTAATGACGTATTATCCCAAGCGCTATTGTCTCTACAACAGGATTACACAGTTACACCAGAAAAGATAAATGAATTAGTAGAACAGGTATTTTATAAAAAGCACAAATTTTGATTAAATTTATTTACTAACCATAACCATCATCAGATGGCAGACCGTACTAACATCTTTACTAGTGATATCTATACGTACAACCATAAACTCTTTGTGGTGCTATTCTTGACTAAATGGGTTTAAACTTTACTAGATTAACAACGTATTCACTAGATGGCTTATCTATAAAATGTTCAATGAAAAACTTGTATTCCAAGAAAACGTATGGTAACGATTACTAAAGAAAATCATCCATTTATTTTTATGACCCAATTAAGGATTTATTCACATTTTATTATGTTTTTGTTTTTGTGAAAATGTATTTTTAAGACAGAATCGTCTTTTTTCTCTATTTTTTATGTGTCTATGTTTAGTATATTATTGTTGCAAATAATTTCCAATTATAGTCGAATTTTCGATGTAATAATATAAAATTTATTCTGATAAAGTTAACAAGGATATACAACAGTCAATTTTATTTGTTTGAATTTACCGGATTTAATGTCAATAAAAATTTTATTTCTCAAATTTTTTTTTATTAGATAATGTAGTGTTTATACTTTTTCTTCTTAAGATGTAGAAAATTTTGTACGAATAATCGAAAATCACAGGAATATTAAGATTTCTTGTTTATTAAAAATAAAAGTAACATTCTAGCAATTTATATTTGTTTCATCTGAGTTTTGCTCAACTGTTTTATTAGCTTTCTGATTATTGGCTTCCTTTAAAAAAAAAATAAAAATTCATCTTTGTAATATAATTTAAACGCTACAGAAAAAAGTGAAATTTACAAAATTTGCAAACCTATTTGGTCCTGAATCAAGTCGGTTCGACCGTTTAAGGGCTACGATGTCACTGAGGAGGCAACACACGGACGCACAGATAAACACTTTAAACTTATAACACTCCTTTAATCAATATCGAAGTGATGATCAAGGACATCAGATGAGATGAAAAGGATACTTAGAGAGCTGTTATTTTTTGGTACAAATTTTTGGAAATATTTTAATTGAAATTGAAATATTTGAGTTGAGTTTGTTCTTTTGAATTATTGTTTTGAATTACCTAATTATTTTACCATTTCACTTTTCGAAATGAATTGAGCCATGTTTATTTGACCATTCATTTCCATAGTCATTATTTATATATCATGCCTTTTCCAAACTGAATCGATTTTGAAGATCATCGCCAATTTTTAAGTTTTTTCGGGTATAAAATTCTAAGCTCGCACATGAAACATGATAAGAACACTCCCCGTGAAAGTACCTTTTAAATGAAACGAAAAAATTGAAATCGGTTTATTCAATCCTTGCAATTCTTTAATTGGTCTAAAAATTATGTTGCAAATGACTTCACATATCAGAAAATGTTGTCCGACGAAGTGGCCAGGTAAGAGCTAGTAGAAATATAAATGAATGCATATGTAAATGTAGATACTATGACCTACAGTGTACTAATGCAGTGCAATGATGAAAATTCATGATAGGTACTAAACTCAAGTAATTGTGTATAATTGTAGTATAAAGAAGAAGCTGTTCTAGAGAATGAGGATAATAGCTTCGTGACCCTCTTAACAAGAGCAACAACAGCACTACTAATATCAATTGTCCTCTTTTATTTTATGGGTATATATAAATTGTTTGTATTATGGTTGGTTAATCGATATTAATGGTGAACAAAAATCATTTTCTTTTGCATATTAAAATCACCAAAGTCATGTTTTTTATACCGTGCAATATACCCACCTTTTCCAAACTGAATCGATTTTGAAGATCATCGCCAATTTTTCCATTTTTTTTCCACTCTTCGTTAAATTTCCTTTCAAATGAAACCAAAAAAAATTAAAATCGTTTCATCAGTTCAGGCGCTACGATGCCACAGACAGCCAAACATCTAGACACACACACATAGCGGTCAAACTTTAACATCCTTTTTTTTAGTTCGGGGGTTTTAAAAAAGGAATATTAACACGCACAGTATGAGGTTTATTTGAACATTACATTATTATTACGTCATTCATCAGAGATACATAGAGAGATGATGGTGGTGTAATCATATATTGTAATCAGTTATGTGTATAACAAATTTTATGAACAATATTCGGGATAAAATCGAACGTATAACAATAATAGTTGCTTAATATACCTCATATACGGTGGGGGCAGAGTAAACTGCGATTTTGAAATTTCTCTAAACTAAAACAAACACCTATTAATATAAAAAAAAAACTTTTGCATTACTTATTAAATTGTTATCTATATTTATTTTATTATTATAGTAAGTGGATGACCGAGCTTTACTCGGAATTTTTTAGTTAAAAGGCCACAAATTTTATTACCAATATCAGAACTGTTTCAAATGTCTCCACACAAATATCAATTTGAATATCCCCTTAATTTACATTATTTCGTTATCTACGATATACGTATATCACGCCCACTATCTATCAATCAAAACTGACATAGCCACACGCTCACTATACAATACATACGAAGCGAACCGTTCCAATAGATGCCAAGAAGACTCATACTTTGGTAAAACTGAAACAAAAACTGCAAAATATGACTCTTCCTGACATCTAGGGCCATGGTTTGGTCCTAAAAACCTTGGTCAAATTGAATGTCTTCGTTAGAGTACCCAACATTTTTCCCTTGAAGCATTTTAAACGATAAAACTTTCAAGTTTTAAAGAAACCTGCACCGTTTTACAAGATTATATTGTGGTTCATATTTTTTTAACTACAAATCATATTAAATTTTGATAGAGCCTAAATGGCCGAGCGGTCTAAGGCGTTTGTCTTAAATCGTGGACTATTTAGACTTAGGTTGCGGGTTCGAATCCACACAGCGGCAGTGTGAACAATTATGATTAATGAGGGCGGTAGAATTGATCACATTGTCGTCGCTTGGATAAGAAGGAAGTAACCGACTCCACCCACATCAAAAATGTAATTATAAATATGTTTGTAATTGGTGGTGGCCTCTGCGATGAGGCATATGCCATAAAAACGGAGGTAAAACCCCCATTATTATTATTATTATTATTATTATTAAAGTTTGATATATATAACGTGATTGTTTGGTTGTTTGATCCTGTTTTGTTTTAGTACCAGACGTTACGTTATACGTTTCGATACCGTATAATATAACGTTAACACTTTACCGCATGCCAAGTAAAATAATTAAATAGTTATTATACTGTGTTGTGTACATCACATTGTGTAATTAAAAAGCGTACAGAGAATCAACCTATTTAAAACAAAATTATCATTACATGTTTTATGTGTATAAACATACAGATGATGATTCAAGCGACGTGAGCTGGAATTTTTAAGGTAGTACGGCATTGGCAAGGTTCATAGTTAACTAAACGGCGAGATCCGGCGTGTCCCGAAGACGGCGTGATTCGTTGTTGTTCGTATGCTACGTTCAGCACTACACGCACTCTACCTTGCTAGATTGCTAGGAAAACCAGATCAAGGAAAAGCGTACTCCTGCACAACTTTAAGGATGGTGAGAAACCACTTTCTGCTGAATGGTTGGTATACTCGATTATGTGACTACCGCTTTAACTACCTTGCCCGACTCGGCGTCCTACCATTGACTGAAACACCACTCGTATTGAATCATTGTACCATCCATTCAGCGGCGTGGCAACGGCGGCATAACGCCGTTCAAGACCGTCTTGCTCACAGATCGCGTCTACTTCGGGTGCTGTATTAAACATCAGTAGGCAAGTATACGGCGTAAGAAGTGCACTTCGTCGTGATCTGATGGTCCTGGATGAGATTAGTAAGGAAGTTAAAGTCATAGACAGCTGCATTTCATTTGACGGTGACCCAGATGCTCTAGATGTAGCTTGGCAACAAAAGCTTCAGAAATATAACTAACTTGCTACTGAGTTATCTTCGAAAGGCTATATAGTCTTATTGGATTATTTTGTCGTTGGTTCGGTCGAGTCCTGGCTAGATCCGAACTATAGAGTTGCGAAGTCACTGGGAGTATCACCATAATATTCGCAGATCATGGCACAATTGATGGTTTCAGACACGGTCCGCTAGTCACGTGACATCTAAATTGAACAGGCAGAGACAGTACCATTAGCCTCTGTTATTCGAAACTTCTTACGAAACCCGCACAGTACAAAAACAAATTGAAACTTTAAATAAACACTAATATACAATTTTTTGAACTTACCTTTCTAAATTTATTAAATAATTAGCGAGTTATAAATTGTTATTCGACAACCAACAGAATAGTAATGAATTTGATTAGTATCAAGTAGGTGACCATAGATTTTTTCATGGATGTGACACACACAATGAAATTTTCAAGTGAACCAACACGTTTTATATAAATATGAGTAGTAGTGATCGGATAACTTTAAATGCATACATTTCGATTAAAGCAAACTTGATTCAATAAACCAATATTGATACTCATCTACATTTTTGTATTAAGGAAAATCATAATATTTTATAAACATTAGTACAAATAAATGTAATTTGAAACATACACAAATAAGCTACTTCCATAAATATACACTTGCAATGCAAATAGATAGATTTAAACAAATAACAAATATTTAATTTGGATATTAAAGATCAATAGATTCTTCTTTTATGTTAGTCTTAGATAGATATAGTGAGTGTAGACTGTAGACTGTAGAATGAAGTTATTTGTATTTTTATTTGTTCAACAGGTTTGGTTGATTGCATACTATGATTTGATGTTCTTTTTCCTACGGCATTTTGTTTACATACTGTTGGAAAATTATTGAAAATAGTGGAAGATAGTAGTATCTAGAACAAAAATTCACATTTATATGTCTTTGTAAATCATACATATTCCATTGGAGATTAACGTCGTTAATAGCACTGTTATTTCTCATCACTATATCTTTTTTTCTGTGTAATTTATTATAAAGAGGAAAAAGAAAGATTTTCATTTTTTTGATTTCATTTGTAAGGTAATTTAACGAAGAGTGTTCCTAGATGGTATTCAAGTGCGAGCTTTAGTTTTCGTACCCAAAAAAAATAAAAAATTGTCAATAACATTCAAAATCGATTCAGTTTGGAAAGGCATGACATATAATTTTAATATATAAATAATTACTATGGAAATGAATGGTCAAATAAACCTGGCTCAATTCATTTTAAAAAGTGAAATGATAAAATAATTAGGTAATTCAAAACAATAATTCAAAAGAACAAACTCAACTCAAATATTTCAATTTCAATTAAATTATTTCCAAAAATTTGTCTCAACAACAGATAGCTCTCTAAGTATCCTTTTCATCTCATTTGATGCCCTTGACCATCACTTTGATATTGATTTAAAAAGGAGTGTTATAATTTTAAAGTGTTTATCTGTGCTTCTGTGTGTTTCTCAGTGGCATCGTAGCCCCTAAACGATCGAACCGACTTGATTGAGAAGATTTTATACCCAAGTTTCCAAGTTTTTCTAATTTTGTAAATTTCACTTGTTAAAAGTTGCAGTAAGCAAATTTATTTTTTTTTGTTAGCTACCGTTTTAGGTATTTATAAAAAAGAATGGCGTACACATAATAATATAAAGTTTAAAACTTTTAATAAAAGCTAATTTGTAAAATAATTTAATTATTGAAAACATTCTCTCAACATGTTAAACTTCTACATCATATTAAAGTAGAGATAGAATAATAAATGAACATTATTTTATTAATTAGCAATAAGCTAGAAGCTAGCTACACAAGCTATAAACTAACGTAAACACTCAATTCTAACAACGTCGTATCATGATTATGTTGTCTATCATAATACCTCATATTTGTTCTTTTATTATGTTGGTACCTAATTAAATAAAAAATATATTAAAAGTCATTTATAATAAACTTATTTGTTACCTTGTTACCTCTGCACACTGATATTATCTCTACCACGTAGTGTTCGTATCGGCGGAAAATCGTCATTAAAGATCTGTGTCTGCTTGTCTGTAAAAAAAACTTGACAAGTCTGTTAACAATATTGCGGTATTAGTTATTTCAACAAGTGATGTAGATCTTACTGACTTCCGATTTTCTATAAATTATGTAACTCTTTTTGATACAGTTTTCCAAGTGTTGCGGTTGAAAACAAAAAAAGAGGTATCGTGGGACGATAAGATAAAAATAATATTCCTTTCGCACCTTTGTACATAATAAATGTAGAGCTTACTTTTTTATTTACTATAGATCTCTATATTTTTCTGAAAATTTAAGGTATTAATTTTAGAAGTCAAATAATTTTTGTTATTCTTTGAAGAATTAAATTTTATAGTTACTTTTGCTTACGACTGCATGAATTAATTAAAACATTAGTCTAAGAAAGACATACTTCTGATTTAGTAGTCAACCCAATATGTGAGTACATTTCTTTTTCCATAACATAAAATTTCCTTCTACTTTAAATTATCTCTAGCCAATTTTTTTGTCATTGGCCATTAATTACAGATTTCTGTAAAAATAGTCAATATAAAATATATCACGGCCATCTTTACTGGTACAGTCAATGAATAATTACGACTATTTTACATTTAAAAAAAATAGAAAACCATACATATATTTTACCTGTGTTAAGCAACCATTATTTCGAGTGTTATAGAAAGGGGATAAGCGAGAGCAATCTTTATCAATATTTACTTTTAAACCCAGCGAAGCGGGTGGGTATCACCTAAAACTTTGTAATTATTAATAATCATTTTTGAACTTAAAATTCAAAATAACCTAATTCTGATCTTAATTAACATTAATATTAGATACACATTGATGTGATGTTTAAAAATGAATTTCTTATTCAAATGAACATTTTGAATATGAGAACTAATTAACTATCCAAGCAAGGATTTGAATTTGTACACTTTAATGTGTTTTATCTATTAAAATAACGAAATATAATTCAATTTGCATTCAAGTTTCAAAGCTTATATAAGATATTTACCTAATGCATTTAAAATTTCATTTATTCGATTATTAATGTATATTTTTCTAAATAAAGAAAATCGAGCCGTTTAATTTTCATAATTAAATTTTTTTAAGGTGATTGTAAACCTACAGTATTGTAAAAATTTGATAATATAGATATCGCTCTTCTATCATCAATATTCTAATTAAAAGCGTCTCTGTTCATTAAATGATGGATCTTCAATGAACTCATATGGGATTATTATAAACTACAAGATTGACTAAATATTTTAGATAGTTTTTCCACACTCTCTAGATTTTTGATATAGAACTATCCAATTGAAAAGGATAACCCATTTTATGATTCATCATTTTTTCAGCCAACTTTAAACGATAAAATAATACTAAAAAGCCCAATGACCTAGGAATTTTTTGTGATTTTCGGAAACTCCGTTAATAAAAAAATGTATTTAGAAAGTTTTATTGAAATCTCAAGTATTTTTCAATCCTTGCATGCCTTCTTAATGCTAGAGGACTAAATCTGATAATTGTATAGGTCTTTTAAATATATAGGTCGTTTTATAAACAATGATACTCCGAATTCGAATATAATATTTCGATGTCAATGCCATTTAAAAATGAAAATAATACAAACAATATTTTCAGAAAAATTTTTCTTGTATTTATGAATTGGATTCGGTCCAACAGAAACGTACTAAAAATAATAATAATCAATCTATTAAAACATTAATATCTGTTGTCGAATTAAATTGTTACAATACACAACGTGGAAAAAATAGATAATATTAATTGTTTTGAATACAGAATCATAACGAAACAAAACGAATTATTTCCAGTTTGTTTACGATAGTTTGAGTTTGAAATCATTTTTATACCATGCATATATGTAATATGCAAGGTATACTAAGTTTAGTCCCAAGTAACGCTTAAAAATATTAATGCTATGAACAAAATTTTGGGATAGGTGTTTATAAAATCACCTAATTAGTCCATTTTCGGTTGTCCGTCCGTCTGCCCGTCTGTCTGTCAACACGATACACGATACAGCGTACTCAGGACGTTAAAACTAAAGTCAAGTTCGTAACTGAGCAACATAGGTCAATTTGGTTTCAACCTATGGGTTACGCAGTTACGTATGTGTGACATATGTATGTATGTGTAATGTGATAGAGTAATCAACACTGTCTATACATGGTATTTTAACAATTAACTCAGTCAATTGTTTCTTTTCACTTGTTTTATGTAATCTTCCAAATGATTTTCAGTATGAAAATTTTATTTTATTTTTAGTACAATTTTTTCATAGACAAACGATAAATTTGGCTCGGAATAAATTAACGGTGTACTTAAAAACAAATTAAATTTTAATGGGTTTTTATCCTTTTGATTTTTACGATGTTGACTTCTAGTCATAGACATCATCTGGCTGGAAAATTTATAAGAATGAATTTAATATCTTTCAATCAAAAAACAATGAAAATAAATCTCATAATCTTCAAAAACAATTTACATTTTTAGGAAATTAGTGTTTGCTGCTTAATACATATTTAAAATTAGTAATATTAAAACTAGGAACCCAAAATTATTTGGGATTTCTTCCGCTCAGAAAAATTTACTGCAAATATTTAAAGAAAATTCAAAATCGAAAAAAATTGATCCAGAGAATCTCTTCTCGAAAAAAGTAAAGTTGTCTACAAAAAAAATTAAATATAAATAAGTTTAATTTTCACAGGAATCGAATAAAATGAATTTCCAGAAGGTAAACTTTTCTATCTACAATAACAAAGATTAACCAAAATACTTTCATTTTTCACAGAAACCGAATAAAATAGGATTGAAAAAATATTTATCAAGACACTGAAAATGAAAACTTTTTTCGATATAAAATAAACTCCAAAGTCAAGGGAACAAGCGAGACTTGCCTTTTTCCATAGTTTTTAAGCCTAATACAGGGCGTTCTGTTATTGACTGCAGATCGTTATCCTGCAGAATAAGCTCATAAAGACGAAGGAAAAAGTTATTTTCCACTTTTGGATCTGGGGAATACTTTGCGAGATAATTAACAAAATAAATTAATATATCTTTAGCGAATCACAGTTCAATAACATTTTGAATGAAACCAATAAAACACCACTTAAAGAGAGGATGTGTTTTATCATAGTGGAAGGCGTCTCTAAATGCAAAATTATTACAAAAAAAACTCTATTTGGCTACTTTTGTTATTATAAAAACTAGCCCATTAAAACCTACACTACGTTTCTTGGTAAATTAAGTGTTGTACGCAACTAATCGTGCGAATATCACATACGTTAGGCATATATTTGGCAAGACGGACAATTGTCCGTTTTATTAATACATGTTCTCCTAATATTAATTTAAGAACTTTTCTATAAAATTTGCCATTTGTTGTTTTTAGCCACGGGTACAGGGTAGAGATTGTAGGTTTTGTGTTATAGAATTGTAAATTCGGTAAACTTTACAATTTTATAAGTATTGTGGATAATTTTCGCATCCCATTTTGTAATTTATAAACATCCTGCCTGTGTTTTTATCTTGAACAACAAGTAAGTAAAATCGTCGTTGAAGGTTTTCATCACCATTATAAATATAACACAAACATTTTCTCAACAATAATAATGAAATTTGTTTGTCTATACATATGTACGAAGTGGGGGACGGTGGGGGGGGTGTACGACGTATACTTTAACAGCATGACAGTATCGGGGGGTATGAGATAATAATATAAAACATCCTTTCTGCCATCGAAATGATGACTACGAAAACATTTTATTCGCAATAACCAACGTTAGAGCAAACAAATACAAACTTACATTGTTTATGGAATGATCGATCTATTTTACGGGATAGATATTTTGTTGAGTCATTCTTACAAGTGTAAAAACACAAGAAAAAAATTATTTTGGTACAAAAGACAAAAAAACCACATTATATGTTTTTAGTATTAAAATTGGCATCCAAAGTTTTGGTATATATGCACGGTAAATACATTAAATCAAATACATGCTTTGTAGTCAAATAATGAGTTATTCTTAGCTTTACAATGCCATGAAACTACTAAAATATATAATATATTGTGTGCGAGTGCTGTTTATAAATTTGATAATATAGATATCTCTCTTCGACTATTAATACTCTTTAGTCATCACCGTTTATCAAATGATGAACCTTCCATGACTTCATAATTAAATTAAAATTTTGTTTTTATATCATCGACAATCTTATATTTTTATGGTATTATTATAAACTACAAGATTGTCTTAATATTTTAGATAGTTTTTTATCACACTCTCTAGATTTTTTGATATAGAAATATCCAATTAAAAAGGATAACCTAACTTATACGATTCATCATTCTTTCAGTCAACTTTGAACGATAAAAAAATAATAAAAAGTTCGATGATTTTGGAATTTTTTGTGATTTTTGGAAATTGTGTTAATCAGAAAATGTATTTATTAACTTTTATTGAAATCTCTAGTATTATTACGTATTCAGCACGTCAAAAAGTACTTCCTATGGGACAAAATTTGTGTTGACTAGTGTTATATTAGCTGCATGACTGTAAAAATGTGATATGGAATTTTACTTCCTTGTACGCAGTTAGTTGGTTCAAAGTAATAACTGAACCATACCCGTACTGAATCACACTGTATTTGAACACGCCGTATAATACATACATACCTACATACAGTACGTTCACACATATACCTATCTTTATTCATTACATATGTAAAGTATATATTTGTATCTCATGTTTATCTAAAACTGGTTCACTATAAATGTATAATATTATAAAATGAACGGTGTTGAAGCGTCGCGATGCCAGTCTAACTCTTATATATGAATGGATTGGAGTCATGGGTACTACATGTGGTGGACACTGACTGTTAGCTTTAGCGTAGCTTTTAACATTACTTGTTTGTTTCTTTAAAACGACGACATCGTTGTGGTGGATTTCTTATCATGATATCATTAAAAATTTTCTTTTTTTATTCAAAACAATAAATAAAATTTTTATTATTGTGAATAAAAAAAAAAGTGGCCTTAATTTATTTTCTGTGTTATTGTACGATTTATCTTTAAAAAAAATACGTGCGTTTATTTGATAGATAAAGTTTATGATTTTGTTGATAATGAGAATGTGCCTTTAATGTGTTAATTAGTGCGTTGCTTATTTGAACTTTTATTTAAGTGTAATTTTTCTTATGAAAAATGATTGATTGGGTATCAATTGTACGGCATTCACGACGCCGTTTTTCGAATTATATGTATGCAGTTCCTAGTAAAGTACGCAAGCGTAGACGTAAAAAAAAGTTTAATGGAAAATCGGCCGATGAATTAAATGGTGCATCATCCAGTGATTATTGTTTGCAACGGTCATGTTCACCGTGTTTTTGTTGGTCAGATAAAGTTCCTACAATGTCAGAGGTTAGTTCTGGTCGGTATATGGTCATTTGAAAGTTACTTTTAACCCCTCAAAGTAAAAAAAGGAGTGCTATAAGTTTGACCGTTATGTGTGTGTGTCGCCTAAACCAATGAACCGATATTTGGTTTTGTTTGAAAGGTTTTTTAATGAAGAGTGTTTTTAGATACGTTTCAAGTCCGAATTTAAGATTCCGTACCCGAAAAATCTAAAAATTTGCGATGATCTTCCAAATCGGCTCAGTTTGATCTTCCAAATCGGAAAAGTCTTTAAGTAAAAAGCAATTTAATAGAGAGTGTTCTTAGATATGTTTCAAATGTGAGTTTAGGATTCTGTATCCGAAAAATTTGTCGGGGCTTTTTTAAATTTTTTAAATACCACTTGTTATCTTTCCAGCTCATGCAGAATATAAACTAAAAAAAACGGAAAAGTCGAAAAAACAGCAATTTTCGATTATGTTTCTGCACCAGCCGAGAAGACACATAAAACGCCATCTTTCTTAGAATTTATTCTTCTTGTATTCTTCTAGAATGTATTCTACTGCTATATTCTCAAGGACCAGAAATATTAAGATGGACTAAAATTCTAGTCGTTCTGAAATGATTTCTACGCTTGATCGTATATCTATAAGGACGTAAATGTGTGACATAAATTTTTTTTGTGTTAGTAAAAGCAATGCAATGAATTGTGTGATTGGATTTATGTTGTGCCTTACAACAATAAATAATTCATAAGTACAGTTCAATAAACATTTTAAATTAAATCATTTACACTTGATTTGTTAATTAATCCATTATCAATACCTAGATGTATCTAGTTTATGCACTTCTACCTGTTATTTAGTGTAAATATTGGAATATAATTTATCGTATAAATCTTCAATATATAATAACAAGATATGCTATTAACTCAAACTATATTAATCAATAATATAAAAATAAATCGCTGAATGTGTTACTAAGTGCAAATCTCGAGCGCAGATGAACCGATTTCGCTAATTCTTTTTTTTTAATGTTCCTTAAAGTATAAGGATGGTTCTTATGGAGAGAAAAATTTTAAAAATTGCCTGAAAAAGTCTAAAAACAACTTTTTTCTATATTCCCATACAAAAGATTCGTAATAATTATTAAAAGTCAATTTGAACTTTAATTTACCATTGCATAAAGTTTAAGTGTTAGTAGGGGGATTCCGAGAAAGCAAAACAATGCAACGACTGCTTTCAAATGACTTTGGTGCAACAAAAGTTGTTCGGGAAAATTTCATGCACAACTTTTAAGGTTTGTAATAGCATTTGCAGTTGTATGTAAATTATGGAGGGAATATTTCTCAAGGAAAATGTATGCTGATGAGTACCCAGCCTACGTGTCATATAAGTAGTGTATTAACTAACATAAAGGAATAACTAACTCTTAAAACTCATTTACGTTCATGTCTGTCAAAGTCAAAGGATGTGTTGTGTAATGTAATGTAAGTTATCTAACAAAACTAAAGGAATAAACATATCACATAAAATATGTTTTTTGCATGTTAGAATATCATATAATCTATCTATACTAAGGATTTTACTTATCCTGTTATACTTACACTTTAATGTCATACTATACATACATTTAATCTACATTTTACTTACCATTACCATAGGTACGATAGATTTATACTTCTTGATTATTATCCTTACTTGTGATGGGACGAATATTCGCATTCGCAGTCGCATTCGCGAATATTCGCCTATTTTTTAACTTTCATATTCGCAAAAAACGATGCGGATGTTTTGCGAATGTTTTTCACAAAAAATCATCATCATTTTGTATCATAAATTGCAAAATAACCCCAAATTTCACTAATATATCACTTTTAAATCATTGTTTAATTTGAATGTTGGACAAATGCAATAGTAATCTAACCTCAAATAAAAAAAAATAAAAAAACGAATTTTGTTTTTCATGGACTTATTAACTTCCCAGAGGAAGTAAATGTGATGGGGCCGATTTTGAAAATCTTCAGTTTTATATATTTCCACGGTTTCAAGGCCGCAATATCCTAATCAAACCTTTTCAATGTGATGTCTGTGTGTGTGTGTGTGTACGTATGTGCGTATGTACGTTCGGATTCTTTCTCCTCGATTATCTCGCGAACCATTTATGACATTAACACGTGACACTGGGCTTATTCGACGCGTAATCGCGTATTTAAGAACTGAAACAGTTTTCAGCAGAAACATTTCAGCCGTTTTTTTAATGGTAATAAAAAAACTAGAAAAAACTGAATAAACAGAATCTGAAAAGTAGATAAAACACATCATTTATCTATGGAGATAATGATCGTTCCAGCATAAGCTGCAGTGCATGTTCGAAGAATAATCTATGAAGGCTAACAAGACCTTTTTTTTAATGTTTTTTCCCCCTCTGGGAAGTTAGTCGTGTGGACTACAGGGATTGCACTCGTACGATTTCAGTACCACACCGACTATGTACTTTAAATTTTATGGTTTGTTTTTAATGGGCTTATACGACTCTTTTGCGCTAATGCAGAATGCTCTAGTTCGACCCGTGAGAAATTCCGGCCTCGCGAATACCGTAACCCATGCTTCCTACTATGTACTTGAGACTAAAAAGCAACAACAAATTTCGTGTACAAAATTCAACATTCGTCTCATCACTAATCCTTACGATATTAAGTTTCATTCGAAGGTAATTGAATGCATGCTACATTACAAAATACCAGATTATGTTCTACAACTTTCTATTGAATATTATATTCGTTGCAGTTTTACTACAGACAATATACAGGCTGGATCGTTTTCTACTACCCCCAAAAGCTCGTTTTGTAGTCAATCAATCGAAAAATAACTTTAGCCAAAAGTTTAGAATTTGATGGGGGAACATCATGTTCTGCCATCAGATAGGATCTATTTCTCTTTTTCGAAAATCGTTAAGTTTCGGATTAAATACGACTTAAAAATATCTTTTATTGCATCAAATTTCTTTCAAAATGAGTCACAAAATTGAACACCGGGTTAATTGATTTTTGAATTATGGATTTGGTTAAATTTTGAAGTGCCCTAATTATACTCACACCAGTTGTAACACGATAAAACAGATGCATAAAACAATATGATACTACAACTAATTTAATAAGTGGTAATTTTATTGTTCAATGACATCAAATCAATTTAATCAATCAAGTAGTGATTTGAAATGACATGATAAATGACTGTATGTTTTGTCAATTTAAAACTTATAAAAAAAAAAAACTTTTAACAAAAAGAAAACCGACTTTAAAAGAAAAACTTTTCCAAAACAAATTAATATGCACTAAAAAGTAAAAAAATAAACGTGGATTTTTGGGGTAGTTGAACACGAACATCACGCCAGAATTGGTCTACGAGGTACCTGGTGCTCAAGGTAAATGATATGTTCGTCGTCTTCTGGAATTTTTGGGAAATTCGTTACATAATCGATTCAAACTCGTTACTCGGGGGTTTTTGGGTTCGCTGCACCAGGGCACCATGGGCCTGGTGCCCTATTTATCTTAGGGAAAAATTGAAAAGAATCAATTTAAAACTTATAAAATATTAATAATATAAATGAAACACTAAAAACAGTCAGTCGGATTCGAATATGGTTTTCGGCATTCGATTCGTTAGAGCGTCAGAAACATTTCTGATGAAAATATCTAACTTCTTCCTAAATTGATTTATAAGAAATTAAAAATATCCAATTTGCATAAATAATATGCATTTTAAATAAACGTGGATTTTTGGGGTAGTTGAACACGAACATCACGCCAGAATTGGTCTACGAGGTACCCGGTGCTCAAGGTAAATGGTATGTTCGACGTCTTCTGGAATTTTCGTGAAATTCTTTACATAATCGATTCAAACTCGTTAATCGGGGCTTTTTGGGCTCGCTGCACCAGGGCACCATGGGCCTGGTGCCCTATTTATCTTAGGGAAGAATTGAAAAGAATCAAAATTGTAGGGAATTTAATTCCAAACAACTTTGTTATTAACCATTTTTCGTGTAAAATTGAAAATAAACGAGTTATTCAAGTATCAACAATTCAAGATGGCTGATGACGGATTGGAATTGCGAAAACTGAAATCTAGACTGCCAGACTGCCAGTGAGCCCTTCCCAACGATTTCCGAAGGAAAATAATAGCTGTTATGAATTTTTCCTGCTTCAGTCCTTCTTTTGATCTAATTCGACTGACATATTTAGAGTTTAGACACTCTGTATGACCCCCAGCCGAATAAATCTAGCGTCTCTTCACTATCTGAAGGGTATTAAAAACATGATAGAGTTTTTACATTTTTAAATCGTTACTAAATACACCAACTCACCTCTCAACATTTAATAAAATCCAACAATGAGAATGATAAAACGTACACCGACCTACATTAACGATGCCATTTTAACACTTAACGTATTTATATATAACATAACGTATACATACTTCAGAGCCATACACTAGGCTTTTAGAAATACCTTTTTCATTTGCATTTTTGCTTAGCTTGATAAAAAATATTTTTTATTAGGTTTTTCCTTTCCTATATATTATAGGGTAATATAACGTATTTGTTTATTTAGGTGGAAAATGATAATTTTGTATTTTTTTATTAAATGGCGTGTTTTTATATACCTACCATTGAGATTTCTTTTCGTGATTTTAATATGTAATTTTTCGAAAAGAAATGGCTCGATTTTTATACCATGTATATATGAAATATACATAGTATATTAAGTTTAGTCCCAAGTTTGTAACGCTTAAAAATAATGATGCTAGGGAAAAAATTTTGTCATAGGTGTTTATAAAATAACCTAATTAGTCCATTTCTGGTTGTCCGTCCGTCCGTCTGTGGACACGATAACTCAAAAACGAAAAAAGATATCGAGCTGAAATACTTACAGCGTACTCAGGACGTAAAAAGTGAGGTCAAGTTCGTAAATGAGCATCATAGGTCAATTGGGACTTGGGTCCGTAGGACCCATCTTGTAAACCGTTAGAGATAGAACAAAAGTTTAAATGTAAAAAATGTTCCTTATCAAAAATTAAACAACTTTTGTTTGAAACATTTTTTCGTAAACATCACTGTTTACCCGTGAGGGCGCCAATTAGGCGGAAATTTTATAATATGTACTATACTTGATTAACAGTTATGTATGTGTCACATGTTTGTATGTGTAATGTTATAAAAAACTCAACACTGACTATGCATGGTATTTCAACAATTAACTCAGTCAATTGTTTGTTTTCACTTGTTTATTGAATAAGTTTATTTTTGTTTATTTATTTCTTTTTTGTTAATTAAATGTTCTTATTGGATAGTATTTCCACAAATGAGAGATCACTTCTGAAATTAATACTGAGCAAGTGAAAAAAAAAACCGACGGAGTTAATTGTTGAAATACCTTGTATAGAAATCCGCTTCGAAAATTTCGAGTATTTACTACAATTTTTGTTCGTTTTTCACAAGAATGTTTCACAAGACCACTAGCTGAAGATATCTGCAATCTGTTATAGCTTAGAAAATGGACACCATAGTTTTGGCCTAATTTGCGTCCTCACGGGTAAACAGTGATATTTAAGAAAAAAATGTTTCAAATAAAAGTTGTTTATTTTTTTATAAGAAATATTTTTTATAAACTTTTGTTCTATCCCTAACGGTTTACAAGATGGGTCCTACGAACCCAAGATCCAATTGACCTATGTTGCTCATTTTCAAACTCGACCTCACTTTTTACATCTCGAGCACGCTTTAAAAATTTTAACTTGAAATCTTTTTTCGTTTGTGAGCTATCGTGATCACAGCCGGACAGACGGACAACCTGAGTTGGACTAATTAAGTGATTTTACAACATGTTCGTAACATCAATATTTTTAGGCGTTCCAAACTTTGAACTAAACTTAGTATACCTTGATATATATTTCATATATGCAGGGTATAAAAATGGTGTAACCAGCTTTAGTAGGGCCTGATTTTTATAATATTTTCTAAATTAATTTGCAATGTTCTTATCTATTTATTTTTATTTTTTTCAGACCACAATAACGTCTTCACCAAAAGTAAAAGAAGTTTCAACTCAACAAGAAAATAACGTAACGGAAAATGATCGAAATCAAACGGTCGACGAAAATACAATCATACCAACACAGCTCCAGAATAATATTCAACCAGCAACTTTAGTCGCAACAACAAAACAGGTTTGTGGAAAAAAATTGATTTCTTTCTTTGTACTTAATGATTTCTAAATTAAAAGAAAATTAATTTTCGAATTTGCTTTTTAAAAATATCTTCTTTTATAAAATTTTGAGTTGGCTCTTCAATATCCATGTAACGAACCTATATAGCAAAATTTACAGCAGAGCTATTTTTTCACCTATCAGACTTGTGTTTTTCAGTGTGTTAATTTAATATACTACTAGCAGATACCCCCCAACTTTGCTGGGCAATTACTTCTTTTATTCTCTCACGTTATAGCCCTCACTTATCGGTCTTTTTCTTCATAATTTTATGTTTTTTAACTTTTTTGAAAATGAAGTTTTGCCCATGATACTCGTTGACATAGTAACTTTTCTGTAGGTCCAATCATTAAATTAACCTAATTTTTATACTTTTTTGATCAAAATTAACCCATCCACTGAGTTTCATCAAATTCCAAAACAAAATATTTTTCCCGATTTCCTCGATTTTTTCAAAGGGGTACCCCTTAAAAAAATTGCAAAAAATCGAAAAATTTTTTTTAGCTCCAATTTTGATAAAACTTAGTATATAAGGTAATTTTAACCCAAAAAGTACAAAAATTGGGTGCATTTGTTGACTGGTGGAATAGTTTCTGAGATACGGACTAAAATCGGTACAAATATTGCGATATCTCAGAAACTCTGCATCCAATCAATGTTTTGGCCTGATTTTTATAATTTTTGGATCAAAATTAACCCATCTACCGAGTTTCATCAAATTCCAAAACAAAATTTTTTTTTCGTTTTTCTCGATTTTTTCAAAGGGCCGTTAAAAAAATTGCAAAAAATCGAAAAAATTTTTTTAGCTCCAATTTTGATAAAACTCAGTATATAAGGTAATTTTAACCCAAAAAGTACAAAAATCGGGTGCATTTGATGACTGGCCAAATAGTTTTTGAGATACGGACTAAAATCGAACCGAACATTGCGATATCTCAGAAACTCTGCATTGTAGAAACGCGCCTATATCTGTTTGCTGACAATTGAGAGGGTAAGCGACCAAAATGAAAGGTCGAAGTATGACTAAATATCTACAAAATATCAAAATTTTATTAACTTGTCTGGCAGTAATGCAGTAAAAATATTCAAATAGCAGTCGAAATACAGAATTAAAAATTTTGAGCATTATTAAAATATTATCTATAGAAAATAATACTCATAATATAGTTCTTGAATATTTTCATAACCTATAAAAGTTAATGTCTGTCCTATCTGTCATATCTTTACATTATATTGTTGTTTTTGTAAAAGTATTTTTTTTTCAATATATTATTTTTCATTTCAACAGCAACATATTAACAACAAAAATAGCAAGAATAAATAAGTAAAAATACAACAAATAATATTGATACAAAATGTTTTTGTTAAAAAAAAAGTAATACATAATAATAAATGAAAAACTACAAATGAGGTAGCGAAGAGCAAGTATTGTCATAAAATATAACATACATGTATAAATAGAGTAGTAATACACGCCACATCACCTCTATATACAGATGAAGTTCAATGATTATTTTATTACTATCACTTAAATTGTTCTGTTTTGCATAGAATTCAAGAGCTAGATAGATATAAGGAAATAATTTTTACAATCCCAAAAACTTATATCATGCCATTTTTATAAAAATGTTTTAAACAAAAGTTTTTTTTTTTTTAAAACAGAACATTTTTTACTTTTGAATTCTTGTTCTATCTCTAAACAAAAACCACCACCACCGAAAAGCAAAGCTTCATCAGGTAGGAAGCAAGAACTTACATTTGAGGCTATTGCCTTAAGTAACAATTGACACCACCCAGTGACACCACAACCTCCTCCTCCTATGCCGGACACAGTACCGCCTGTAATATTACCTGATGTAGTGCTGGAGTTTCCATTACCTGATGTGGTGCCAGTACCACCAGTTCCTACAGCACCACCTATGGAACTAAGTGAGCTTGGTTTGCTCAGCGATGCTTGTAGTAGTAACGGTTTAAAAGCTAGGTCATACGGGCTTTAGATCCAATCCATTTACAAACTCAAACTCACTTTTTACGTCTTGAGCACGTTATAAAAATTTCAACTTGATATTTCTTTTCGTTTTTGCGTTATCGTTATTACAGACGAACAGACGGACGGACAGCCGGAAATGGACTAATTAGGTGATTTTATGAACACTTATACCACAATTTTGTTCGTGGCATCTATATTTTTAAGCGTTACAAACTTGGGACTGACTTTAATATACCTTGATATATTTCATATATGTGGAAAGAAAAGTGTTAGAAATAAGATCAGCTACAAAATTTGCTGTACCAACTTAATGTTTGTTAATTGTCTAGGCACCAAGTATTATCACTTATCCGTAAAAGATTTTGATAAATGAAACTGGTTGAAAACGAATGATAGTATGATACACACCCCAATTTGTCAGTCTTGTTACATTTGTGTACAATCTAATAGCAAAAAGAAAAAATTAGGTAGTTAACAGGGATTCAATCTTAAAGGTTGTATAATTTTTTTACTGTTTACTTTTTTTTTTTCATAGACTTGCTATTTATAGATGCATAAATATAATATTTACACGAATATAGAGGTTAATAAAAAAAAAATGTGGTTAATATATTAAGTCTTTCATATACAACAATTCATTCAAATTCAATTGTTTTTGTTGTTGTTATTGTTGTTGTATTGATGATGCAATTGAAATCTATTTAATATTGTTTATTTGTGTATTGTATATTTAAATACATTATATAAAAACTATTATGATATATGTTAACTATTGAAGGACGTCAATACGTCATATAGGTAACTTGGTAACTTTAAGCTTAAACCGATCATATTAAAACAGTTGACATCTATTAATCCGAAATACTATTTTTATTGTTATCCGTTGGCTGCAAACTAGAGGTAGCAAATTTATCAACTTCACACTATTAACAATAATTGCAGTTTATTAAAAAATATAGGCAAAATTACATACATAATAAAATTATTTTGCATAAATGCATAGTGTTTATCATAATTGAAATAAAAAAAAAATTTTATTGATTTATGGCCGGAGAGCTGATGCTACAAGTTTCATGAAGTGTTTGAAGCATCATTAAATTTTTACATATAGTGTGTACTTAATACTTGAGCATTTATGCATGTGTTTACCTGACCTATCGGGGGGCAAAAAAAGTGTGTGAATCAGAGGCAACTAAACATTAATCGTTTAGGTTATTTTAAAACTAAAAATAAATAAGGCATTTATTGTTGAGGGGGTTAAAATTTAAGAAAACCAACCCTAACTTTGTTTTTTTTTTTAAGTACAATATAAAGTGTTTGATTCACGCTAACAATTAAACAGCTTTTTTCACGAAAGATTCGGTTAAGGCTTCTTGGACATATTGTATTTAGACATTTTGTATTTAGATGCTGACGCCAATCAGCCAGCCACGGTCTGGTCACTTTATATGAATTTGACTCAGTTGGTGGTTACGATTGAACGAAACAAAATATAACAACAAAATTATGCATCAATAAATTGATAAATAAAATTCAATAGATGGAGTGACATAAATAAAAAAAACCATACGAATTATGTCACAGAAGCTTTCCATTACCATTTCATAAATTATCCGTCTGGTTACACGCTTCTCGTTCTATATAAATTTTTGTTTCGACTTAACGAATTTATTTTCTTTTTAAAATGAACCTGGAAACTCGAATTTTATACGACGTATAAGTTCGTTCCAACTCATGAAAATACCAAAAATTCAATCCATAAAAATCAACAAAAAAAGTTTATAAAAAGACCTCGCACAAATTAGATATAATCTGCATTTCAGTCAAACTTTTTCAAATTGGGAAATGATAGTTTAAGTCTTCATTTTTTCGAAATGCTATATCTCTTGAGCCAAGCAGATATTATAAGCGTTACTTTAGTTATTTTTCAACGGAACTCTTATACGAAGCTATTTAAGAAAAGCTAATGGCTATTTTAAACAGAAATTTTTATACCGCTTTATGATTTGATTACAATAGCTTTCGGTAAGCTTTTTATTCTAAAATTTCTGAAAGTAAGCTAAAACAAAATATCACAATATCATTCAATTGAATTTATTGATTTTTTTGAATAAATAATGGGTTTATAAACTATCATTTGTGTAGCTGTCACAATTTAATTTACTAACTAACTAGTGAGTATGGTTTAGTGATTATTTAATTGGGACACTGAAGATTCTTCACCACTTCAAGCAATTCACAATAGGCTGTCTAAGTCAAACTATACTTGATGCGTTTTATCGACGTCAACTTTTTGAACTTTAAGGTGATTGTAAATCTACAGTATTGTATAAAAGTTTTGGTTTATTGCACGGTACATACATGTAAATCAAATACTTGTTTTGTAGTCAAGTAACGAGTTATTTTTAGCTTTACAATACCACGCACAAAATTTATAATATATTGTGTGCAAGTGATGCTTATTAATTTGATAATATAGATATCGCTCTTCAATCATCAATACTGTAACTATAGTCGTTTCTGTATACATAAAATTATGGATCTTCGATGAACTCATAATTAATTTAAAATTTTGTTTTTATTTCATCGACAAACTTTTGGAAACTTTGTTACACGAATATAGAGGTCAATACTTACTTGAGGCAAGACAATATTGAAAAAAATTGTTTAAAATAAATGGTACGGATTGCTTTTAACAAATATGACATGGATGCGAATGTAAAACCTACCAGATATCATTTTGAAGACATTATGATGACTAAACGAATTTTTCTTTTGTATAACTAGCTACACTGTAAAAAATGTACCAGTTGGAAGGAATATGTTATTGATTCAAGCAAATATGATCTAAACCTGCTATAGATAAAATCCGTCCGTCCGGCAAAATCCGTCATTGTGCATGATTAATTTTCGCAGGATCTCGTTTAAAACATGCTCCTGAACGTTAACGTATTTTACATCGATTTTGAATGAGTAGTTACTACCTAAGTTGAAATTTTAACCAATATTTTTTGAATTAAAATCTACCAAAAAAAAAAACTCTTTTTCTTGGGCTTACTATTCGGGTCGTTGATTCAACTTACTTCTTTTAAGAACATCAAGAGCCAAGTAAGCGCAATTATTTCAATCTATAGTATTTTTTTAACAGTGTATTTACAAGTCAATATTAAATTCGTATAAAAAACTGAATAAAAGAAATTGAAAAGAAAAATGTGCAGCAAGAATAATGAATACCTCTTTAGTTGAATGAATTCGAATAAAAGAAAAATATTTCAAATGTATTGTGTCAATCATCATTATAAAAGTCATCATTTCATATCTGTGCAGAATATCCGGTCCAGAATAAAAACAAAGAAAAAGTTCATTTAAATATTATAAAAATTCATTCGCTAAGCATGTTCTGGGAGCATATTATAAATACTATATTTTATAGTGATGCTTTTAACGTAATTTTATGCTTTTAACATAAAAATTTCCTGGAGAGGCAGACAATTCTGTATGGTTGTGTGTGTGCCATTGGATTTTGTGATCAATTGTACTAACTTACTTGTCTTTTGTTTCTAGCAATTTGTTTTTCAAGCCCTCCTCTTATATGATAAACTAGCAAATACCTGCCCGCTTTGCTGGGCAATTTCTCCTTTTTAAAACAAATACTATCACGTTATAGCCCTCACACATCTTCTTTTTTGTTCACAATTTTATGGATTTAAAATTTCGGTGGGGAACTCTAACTTTTTTGAAAATGAAGTTTTGCACGTGATACTCGCTGTCATTGTAACTTTCTATAGGTCCAATCATTAAATTAACCTGATTTTTATACTTTTTGGATCAAAATTACCCCATCCACCGAGTTTTATCAAATTCCAAAACAGAATATTTTTCCCGATTTTCTCGATTTTTTCAAAGGGGTACCCCTTAAAAAAATTGCAAAAAAATCGAAAAATTTTTTTTACCTCCAATTTCGACAAAATTCAGTATATAGGGTAATTTTGACCCAAAAAGTACAAAAATCGGGTGCATTTGTTGACTGGTCAATAGTTTTTGAGATACGAACTAAAATCGGTCCAAATATTGCGATATCTCAGAAACTCTGCAGAATTCTAAATCGGATATTATAATATGATCAGCATTCCGCGGTGGCTTAAATTTTTTCGAGTCTTTAGTACAAAAAAAAAACAATCTAAAGCAAACAATATTTCTCTAGCAAAGTTTAAAACCAATTTTACTTAGAATGTTGAACCATCTAGTTGTATATTATTAAACTATAAACATATACCACGAATTTACTATATAGGTATTGATTTCTCTCGTGTAACTTTTAAAAAAATTACTACCACAGAAGACAACAGGTGTAGTTATAGCTGAACTACTTGTGAATATTTTAAAGTTACAACAATATCATTGTTATTCTACTCAACAACTAACAAAACTGTTTGTAGAATGGACTTGTCATTGTTTAAAATATTTAGAAACTTTCCAGGTGGATATATATAAAGTTTTCACCATGTTTCCTTCGTTTGGTTTCGATAGAAGATGGTTTATTAACTAGATCAAACTATTATTTTCAACTATAGGATGTCAGACTGTATTACATGACTATAAATTAGTTTAATTGTTAATTCTTTCAAAATAATTGTAGTTTATTTAACATCAATCTACAAAAAAATTGGGAAAATCATTAATGAACCAAATTAAGTAGGATTACATGCTTGGTTTATCAAAATTGGATAAAATTTGGATGTGATAAAGCAAAATTAAATTTTTTGGATTTTAATGACGTCATCAAGTTAAAAAATTCAATTATTTTCATAACACAGGCAAATTTGATCCGATCTTTTTGGAATTTTTTTTGAAACCCACTAATTTTGGGTCATTCTTTTCAGCTGTGATGTTAATTTTTCCATAGCTATCACTTATGTGCTTAATTCCGGCACCAGGACTCCACATTCTTAAAATCTATTAGAGCTAGGTTAATTTTGATCACAAATTTGAAAAGTATGACCCAAATTTAGTAGGATTACATACTTGGTTTATTAAAATTGGATAAAATTTGGATGTGATAGAGTAAAATTAAATTTTTTGGATTCTGATGACGTCATCAAGTTAAAAAACTCGATTTTTTTGATAACACAGGCAAACTTGATCTGATCTTATAGGAATTTTCTTTGAATTTTGGAAAACCACCAATTCTTGGGAAATCCCTAGTATTATTCAATCCTTGCGTATCTCCTTAAGTGCGTGTAACATAGTTCCAGTACCTTATAATTTGATTTATTTCCTAAAAATTTCAATATATATCATTTCCATATGCAAACAATTGATTAAAGATGAAATGCTTATTTTACTTTAAAAGTTCAATAAATAAATATTTTCTGATTGGTATAGTTTTCATTGTTTTAAATATAAAATAATAAATTATTCATTGTTATTATTAACTTCATGCGTCATTCATCCATTTATATATTATTTTATTGAATATGTTTAAAGAAACAAAAATAAACATAGCGTTGTTCTTCATTGATTGATTGATTGATTTGGTATTTTCATGTAAATATTTAGCTAAAAATCATTTTATTTTTATTTTTTTTAATGAAAATAACTTATATATTTAATTTTATTTGGTTAATCTTATTCCATTTGTACAATATCTTATTAACATATTGAAAAGAAAAACGAAGGATATACCACTTGGAAAATAAAAAATTATTTATGTTTTCAATGAAGCATGAGCAAATAGCTCTTAG
Source organism: Chrysoperla carnea (assembly GCF_905475395.1). NCBI lineage: Eukaryota > Metazoa > Arthropoda > Insecta > Neuroptera > Chrysopidae > Chrysoperla > Chrysoperla carnea. The sequence goes on along the minus strand of NC_058338.1, from coordinate 10,812,767 downwards.
CGGATGTGCTGACGGGTTAAAATTGGAAATTAAACAAGTGAAAACAAACAAATGACTGAGTTAGTTGTTGAAATAGCATGTACAGTGGACACTGTTGATTACACATACATACATGTACTAATTTGCGCTCTCACGAGTAAACAGTGATGTTTACGAAAAAATGTTTCAATTAAAAGTTGTTGATTTTTTTATGAGTAACATTTTTTGTATTTAAATTTTTGTTCTATCTCTTACGGTTTACAAGACCCTATGTTGCTCATTTATGAACTTGACCTCACATTTTACCCCCTGAGCAAGCTATAAAAATTTGAAATTGATATTTCTTTTCATTTTTGAGTAATCGTGATGACAGACGGGCAGACAGACAGACAGACAGACAGACACAGACAATCGTAAATGGACTAATTAGGTGATTTTATGAACACCTATACAAAAATTTTGTTCATAGTATTAATATTTTAAAGCGTTACAAACTTGGGACTAAACTTAGTATACCTTGGTATATTTCATATACCTACATGGTATAAAAATTAATGAATGTTCTTATATCCATATAAAGTATACTTATCAAAAAGAACAGGTTATGTTTTACACCGTCAACTCAGTGTAAAAGTGTACAAACTGGGGTACAAATAGAACATACCTTTATATAAATTAGTTTTTTCAAATAATAATTTATTGAATTATGCGGCTGCTTCTCACCGTTTGTGACCAGAATCCATAAATATTGAATGGAAACATATAGATAGAAATACGTCAAATTATATTTATTATAAATATAAACTAAACTATTAAAATGTTGATTCTTTAATCAATGTCAGCCTTAAATTAATTAATTTGTTAATTATGATTAATTATTGAATATCAAATTTTATTCAATTGAAAATATATTTCAAAAGCATGATGATATGCACTGTATAATAATATGTTTTACATGTATATACAGAATGTTCGATTTATATCTAGGCATATAAATTTCACGAGTATGACAGAGTACATGCGTTAAGGAATGCATCTAAGTAAGAGGTATTATAGGTGTTATATGATATTGCAAAAGTGACTTGTATCGTGGCTTATCAGTTGTAGTTCATCTATTCAACTAAGAAACTCCCACTCTCCAAGCGTCTTACATCTATCTCAACGCATATCGAAGCTTCAACACATGTATATTATACCTCTCACTTAGATGCATTGCTGAAGGCATGTATTCTGTCATACTCGTGATATTTATATGCATAGATGTAAATCGAACATTCTGTATAGTGACTTATGCTTTACGGTTTATTATAATTAAATTATATTTTCAACTGCAATTCAGATGTTGAACAAATTTTTTTTTTTTTTTTAATAAAAATGGTTTTTTTTTAAAAGATCGTATATAAGTTTTATAACGAAGATGTTTTTATTTTTCATAATAATTTGAAAGTTATATACGGTTTTTAAAAACTTTGCGTAAAACATCGTGTGACGTCATAATTTTAATTAAAAATAATTGGGTGATTCTATAAATGTTTAATTAAAAAATGCTATGTCTTTTCAACTTTTCGGCCATATTAGTTGGGTATATCTACCGGATTTTGAAACAGAAATGGAGTTTTGCTGTTCCGGAAATCCGAATATAAATATCTCTTTTCAATCATCAATACTCGGTACACAAGACAAAAAAAAACCACATTATATGTTTTTAGTATTAAAATTGGCATCCAATGTTTTGGTATATATGCACGGTATATACATTAAATCAAATACATGCTTTGTAGTCAAATAATCTGTTATTTTTAGCTTTACAATGCCATGAAACTACTAAAATATATAATATATTGTGTGCGAGTGCTGTTTATAAATTTGATAATATAGATATCTCTCTTCGACCATCAATACTCTTTAGTCGTCACCGTTTATCAAATGATGAACCTTCGATGACTTCATAATTAAATTAAAATTTTGTTTTTATATCATCGACAACCTTATATTTTTATGGTATTATTATGAACTACAAGAGTGTCTTAATACTTTAGATAGTTTTTTATCACACTCTCTAGATTTTTTGGTATAGAAATATCCAATTGAAAACGATAACCTATATGATTCAACATTTTTTCAGGCAACTTTGAACGATAAAATAATAAAAGCCCGATAGCCTAGGAATTTTTTGTGATTTTTGGAAACTTTTTTATTCAAAGAGTGTATAACTAAAGTTTTATTGTAATCCCTAGTATCATTATTCAATCCTTGCATATCACTTTTTTCCAAATCCGATAGATTTATTCAACTATTATATATTTTCATTCAATAAAATATCCATAATTGATTTGTTCATAATCAATTTACTATTGATTGATTCATAATCAATTTATTATTCAATAGACATCCAATATTTATTAATAATAAAAACATACATCCACATATCATTCATTGATATATTCATTTTATAAAATAAAAGAACAAAGCTTTAGTAGTTTTTTTGTGCAGGTGTCAGGTGTTATCTCCACGTTTTTATTCCATTTTAAAAAAGATTCACCAAATATAAAATAATTACAAATTGAATAATAAACAATTCTATCTATATTAAATAATTCAATTAAAGTTAAATTCTAATTGTTTCAAATTGTTTTATTTAATTTATGTTGAAAAAGTTTTAATTAAATGTGTTCATCTCCATTTATAATTGTGTCAATGTGTGTTAGTTAGTGGTTGTCTGTTCCTGTAGATATTGTCATTCATTTTCAAGGTAACTACCGATCATTATGTATATGAAATATACCAAGGTATACTCAGTTTAGTCCTAAGTTTGTAACTCTTAAAAATATTGATGCTATAAACAAACTTTTGGTATAGGTGTTCATAAAATCACCTAAGTAGTCCGTCAGTCTGTCTGTTTCAGTTGTCAGTCTGTCTGTCGTCTGTATGTCGTCTGTCTGTCGTCTGTCTGTCCGTCTATCATCACGATTACTCAAAAACGAAAAGAGATATTAAGCTGAAAATTGTATAGCCTACCTGTGAGACCGCAAATTGTATAGTATGTATTATATGAGAATGTCAGTTATATATGTGTGACATGTATGTATGTGTAATATGTCAGAGTTATCAAAACTGTCTATTCATGGTATTTCAACAATTAACTCAGTCAATTGTTTGTTTTAACTTGTCATATTTAATTTTCATCTTGTAAACCGTTAGAGATAGAACACAAAATTAAGTGTAAAAAATGTTTCTTATAAAAAATTAAACAACTTTTGTTTGAAACATTTTTTCGTAAACATCACTGTTTACCCGTTAGAGCGCAAATTATATAGTATGTATTATATGGGAATATCAGTTATATATGTGTGACATGTATGTATATGTTATGTGATAGAGTAATCAACACTGTCTATACATGGTATTTCAACAATTAACTCAGTCAATTGTTTGTTTTCACATGTTATATTTAATTTTCATAAAGCCAAACTGCAACTTACTGGATATACGCCAGTTATTTTAGGTAGGCAGAAAACTCTTTGTAACCGAAATCTTAACAAAAAGTCAAGCTCTAATGTGTCAAGCCTCAAAGTCAAAAAAATTAAGGATGTGCGAGCGCCAGGGCAATTTTGAATAAAAGGTCCCTAAATTTAAATGCAATAATATTATATCGAGTGGTTTACACGAATAATAACTTTTCGGATATAATTAAACGTATCGGATACGGACATAAATACAGAGAAGTGTTTTAAAAACACTTATTGTAAATAAATTGTAATAAATACATTTCACAACCAGTCAATAATAATCAATTAAATCCGATTGGGTAATTGACAGTTTAATAAAATTATATAACACAACCTGGTTTTGTGAATAAAATTCTATTTGTATGTTTATTATAGTCCGTGAGCTAGTAACACCTGAATCCCATCAGCTGTCAAAAATCTTGCATTGATATATATTTTGAATCAGCTCAGAATCACATATTTCCATATTTGGAACTGTATCTCGATATACTCCTTAAACTCGCCCAAATTTAGCAGGGGTTAGCGACTACCCATTGTCACTGGAGGGATTGAAAGTCATATGGAATAGTTTGTTTCTGGTCTGATCTGCAATAAATGTCAATGCCAGGATTTTGACTGCTGGTGACATTCAGGAGTAATCAGCTCACGGGCTATAATTTTAAATAATTTTATTGATTATTTCAATCTAAATAAGGTAGGCATTTGGTTAATTATATAGGTATATTTAATTTCATTGTGTTGGTATTTTGAATATTTAACCGATAGTAGACAAATTTATAGTTTGCTTAAAAATGATTGAATATTACGTAATATAACATCAGACAAGGTAAGAAATGCATGACGCCTGCTACAATGCTGGTATGGTATAGGGATAGATACAATAACATCTATGTTAGCATGGAATATATTACAGTATGGAATAGTACTATCCACCAGAAGTATTGTAGGTATTCCCAACCACCATACTTTAACACATGACGTCCATACTTTATTAACTCGTATGTCATAACTATTGCTAATGTTACTATTCCTTCAATACAGTACACAGTATGACGTTCACACCTATACTGGCATAGTGATATCTACAAAAAATTTCTTACCGTGTACGTTTCCTGCAAAGAGACAGTTTTATCGACATAAATTTTCTAGGTATAAAGCAATCGTATATTTTTCGAACTTGCAACAAACACCTTTCTAACATGTAGGCATAGACCAGAACTAATTTCGAATCAATTGGTGAAAATTCCACCAAATTTTGATGATTTTCCATGCCGTTAAAATGAAAAAGTTATAGTTTTTTAGATTTTTCCCGCAGGTTTTAAGTAATTCCGCCTCGAGGGAGTCTAAATGGCCGAGCGGTCTAAGGCGTTAGACTGTTTGTTTATTTAGGCTTAGGTTGCGGGTTCGAATCCAGGCAGCGGCAGTGTGAACATTCATAATTAATGGAGGTGCAGAATTTATCACATTGTCGTGGCTTGGATAAGAACGAAGTAACCGAATCCACCCACATCAAAATGTAATTGTAAATATGTTTGTAATTAAATAAATAAAGATTAGCAAATAATGATGTGGGTGGCCTCTGTTATAGGCGTATATGTCAGAAAAACGGAGGTTAAACCCCATTATTATTATTAAATTCCGCCTCGAATGCAAAAATCCCGTATCTTTCTAGCATGTCTAGACGTTCTAAAGTTCTAAAATCCATATCATATTACCGTGCATGAATATATTTTAAATTTATTACCTAATTATATTGTATGTTACCAACACTACGAAAAAAGAAACAAATAAACCTCTTTCTTATCAGACATACGGTAACTAGTAACTGGTAAGGTAACTCACATGTCATTAATTATTCTGTAAATTTATTATAGAAATGCCATTTTCTTTCTATTATTTCTCAGTCATGTTGCTTTTGCATTAGAAATAACGTTTCCTTGTTGTCGAAATAAATTTTATGTAATATTTGCATTATTTTACAAAACATATCTCGATAGTTGTAATTTTTTAGTTTAGTTTCAGTTTAATATTAAAAGTATAATGTTGTAAGCTTATGTTAAAACAGTGAAACTTTGTTTTTTATTTATTAAATGTATATAAAGAAGGTCGCGGTCAATATGTTTTGAATTCGATTGAGATTTGTAACTATGTCATTTAAAATTCATTTATTTGGAACAAAACCGTATATTTTAATACAATTGGTATGTAAAATTTTATAATTTTTGTTCATAAAAAGTATCTAGTATTAAATGCTAAAAATAAATTGTTTGTTGATGCCAATTTTATACAAGTAGGAATTGAAAATGGTAGTTTGTACGTGATGCTGAGTTTGGAAACTGATATGGCTTAGATATGGTATCAAAATTTCATTGAGTTACAAACACGTGACTGTAAATAATAACAATTGATTAAATACTTAAATACTCCAATCATCTTACGGTTTCACCTCGGAATCGAACGGAATAAGCTGTATTTTTGTATAGATCTTTATTTTGATAGTACAAATGTTGTTTCAAAAGTATCATATTCAAAAGTATTTGTCTTCAATCGTATTAACATTAATTATAAAAGTTGTAGAAGATACAACTTTCTACAAATTTTGTCTAAAATTTGTTGTTGTTGTCGTCCTTAGCTTGTTACCTTATTTAATCATTTTTCGTACTTTTATAAATTGAAAAATAACTTGAAACATGAAAACTAACATTAAAAAATAAATGTGTTTAGTGGATATCAATAAAATTCAAATAAACAATAAAAAATAAATTAGATCTTAGAATAAAATAAAGCGCTAACTTTCAATTTTTAAAAGTGTGAGTTATCCTTACAATCTAGGGCTCGATTACTAAAATAAAAAAGCACATCTACATTTCAAACCTTTTTAACCCCCGAAATAAAAAAAAGGCTGTTTTAACTTTGACCGCTATATGTGAGTGTGTGTCTGCCTGTCTGTCTTTGTCATCGTAACGCCTAAACAGATGAACCGATTTTGATAAAATACCGTACCCGAAAAATTTAAAAATTGGCGACAATCTTCAATATCGGCTTAGTTTTTAAAAGGCTTTAAAGAAAAAGCCAATTTAATGAAGCGTGTTGTTAGATATGTTACAAATGCGAGTTTAGGATTTCGTTCCCCGAAAATTTGGAAAAACATTTTTAAAACTTATTCTTTTATCCAAGAAATCTTAGAGAAACCTTAAAGCAAACTGAAGAAGAATACAAATTAATTCTAAAACAAAATCGCAAGTATAAAAATGTTTCTGAGATTCTCATGTTTAAACGACAAGCTGCAAAAAATTCTTCCAATTATATCAAAACATTAAAATGTCTCAATGTTTCTTGGTACGCAATCCTTTCATTAATCTTAAAAGAAAAACCATCGTAAAATCAAAGTTATTTTTATTCGTAATTTTAATGTATTTGGAAATTACAATTTAATTGAAAATATAATTCGAATCATTGTATTCATTGAAACTTATATTAAAAAAAAAAAGAAACAACATTAGTTTTTACTTACATTTAAACTTAAGAAAATCAGATACTGTAAGAAAAGAATAAAAGAAAAACAATCCGGTGTGAATCACTCAACAAACCTCCATGTATACTATATGTGTCACTGTCTAACGAGATTTGTGCAAATTTAATGAAGCAGATCACATTGTATGCAGAAAAACACATAAACAGACCTCATTAAATTTTCCAATTATTTTTTACCACTAAATGAATGAAAATTTAGTAATATGTATTATTAAAAATTTGTAAATTAAATGAATTGAAATAATTAAGTAAATTGTATTTTTTAAATAAATTATAAATGATATTTTAAAGTAAATTATAATAATTATGTAAATTATATGCTTAATGCCTTAAATAACATAAAAAAGCTTTCAAGAAAATTAGATGTATAAAGTCTTAATAGTTACTTCAATTATGATTACGTTAAGACACAGACATTCTTCTACAAGAGTCTTTATTCAGTTATGTATCACATTCCGCTGCAAGGGCAGTCAAATTAAAACCAGCTATTGTGAGATCCGTTCTTTGAACGCTTAAACTGTTCAAGGTGGATTGATTTCACTTTAATGTCACTTTAATCATTGAAAAATACCAATCTGAAATATTTATTTATATATATATGGTATACATCTCGAATAGCTTGATAGTTGATGACAAGAGAAGACTTAAGATTGTGGTCAAACAAAAAATTTGATTTTAAGATCTTCTAACAACTCATCTAACAGCGCACGTTGTTATAGTATCAGCACACTCAGTTGGCAGGTCAGACGAAAAATTTAATTTTTCTTTAAATTTTCCAAAGTGCAATATCTCGAAAAACCAAATTTTTCAGCCAAATGTAAAGAAAACAAATCTTGTCTTATCATCAGCTATTAACCTATCAATCTTAAGGTTAAGATTTTACATAAAAATGAATGTCAGCTCCTATAATCAGCAGAATAATTAAGTTATCATTTCTAAAATTAATTATTAATCAAGAGCGAAATTTTTTACGAATTTCGATCGATGTATTCTTTTTAACTAAATTTATTTTGTTTTTTGTTTCAGGTATGTGTTTCTCAACTTTATTCTATATTTTCGATTTTTTTCGAACGATATGCAGTCCTGTGAGTATAAGTTTGGGGAACAGAGCTAAAGTTAGCTTTGCTACCATTTAATCTATCTATTTAGTTTTTAATAAAGTTATTTTCTTCTTAATCACTCTATTTTTCTTTTGAATTTATTGAAATTATTTTCTACTTTATAGCGCGGTTTTTTCTTTGAACCTTTATTTATTTTCTATTCTTTAGATCAGCTCTAGCCACAAAAGCGTGTTTTTTAGTTTTTTAAACTATTATTCATTGATTTAAAAGAAATGAAAAAAATACTCTCGCACCAGGACTCGAACCTGGACCCTTTGAAGCCATGCCTAGCCTTATCTAGTTTGGCTATACGAGTTCCAGACACGTATGGTCAAACATATAGGCAAAATATTTGTCAACATTAACTCATTTTGATTATTATGTTTTGTTCACTTTGTGTACAATTTTAAACGTCAAATCTTTTCAGTTATAAAATTGATGTTTATTTATGATTCAATAGCGTAAACTATAAAAACAAATAACTTGCCTAGTAATCTTAATTAAAGAGAATTGAAAAAAATCATAATTGATATAATGTTATCTGCGCTTCCACCATCAGAAGATTTTAAGCATTCGGTAATCCTGAAGCCATAAAAAGTACAGATGAATGAAAACTGGCTGTATCTACGTATAGAGGTAAAATTTTATTGAAAAAACGTGACAAATAAAATTTTTACAGTTTTTCAATTAAAGAATACATCTTCATTGAAATGAAAATGAATTAAGATACAAAATGTATCAAATAAATATTTATTATATAATTACTTGTTATATGTTTTCTTTACGAAGATGTGTGTAATTACATTCGATAGGATAAAAATTTATTGTTGTTACACTCGGTAAGTCACCCAAGAATATTTAGGAGAGTACATTTTTTATCTCTTGTTATTTATGGGTACAAATTTATATATCGTAGTCACTTTATTATATGTTAGTTTTTACAAGCTTAAATGTGAGGGAAAAAAAATAAGTGACTTTCATGTTTACAAGGTGTATTAGTAAGATTATGATGCGAAAGTTGAAAAGTCATTCATCTAGTCTTAAATTATATCTCTCTTTCGGTAGATTACAAACAAACACAGTTGCATAAGCACTTAATAAACAGGAAAACTATATAAAATAAAGTTCAAACTCTGATACGATGTAATCTTTTATTGACAAGACAAATATCGCACATTTTTAAACGATTTAAAAAAGAAATAAGAATACCAATTTTATCTTCATAAAAATGAAAATTTTGTCCACAGTAAAATTATTGATAGGTGTAATATTTTCGCAAATTTAACCTAGGAAACGAAAACTTTTTTAATCGAAAAAACGACTCCTATGTAATAATAACTAAAGCTGTACAATTAACTATGAATTAAGTGATTCTGATCATTGGTAACTTCTGATTACTAGTCATGGATGGCGTTTTATATAAAATTTTAAAAACCTGATTAATTTTATGATTTTTTCATATTTTTATAATAATAATTAATTATATTTTAATTCAATTCAAAGTTTTCTGTTTTTTTCATCTGTTTTTAAACACTATAAAAAAAGTAAGGCGTCATGTTATTACGTCACACAGCTATGTAAACAAAAAAGTTTAAATTTTAAACAATTTAGCAAACGAAATATCAGCTCATTTTGTTTACACAACTGTATGACGTCATGACACTTATTTTTTTATGACACTCATCGATTGACTAATTTTTTGTATGTGTTTTATTACCACTATAGATTTTCAAGCACAATTCTTTGGATTATGGAAAAATTCTAATTGCACTTCAAAAATATTTATTTTTGTTAATAACAATTCAAGTAAATTTTGATGAATTTTAAAAATTCGTGCATTTGTGTCTGTCTAATAAAACCAGTTTGACCTACATATGTGTAAAGCACTTAATTAAATTGACTCATAAAAATCTAAGACATTCTATACAAACGTTTAACATAAACATAATGTATTTCTGGTTTTGCTCGAATCCACAAAGTTCAACTATAACCTTGATAAAAGCATACATAACACTCTGTGTAACATGTGTGCATTCATGCTTTTCTTGGAAAACTGCCAATATTTACATAACTTTTCATGTGATCATTTAAAGATTATTGTTTTATAATAAAACCAAGAATAGGAACTCTTTAAATTCATTACAATGTACTATATAATAGCCAGTGCTAAATCCACTTGTGATTTATCATCAGATATAGAATTATCTCTTAAAATAAACTGTGACTTTATACCTACAGGCGATAATAAATTGATCTATTTCGAATGAAAAATTATGGGAAATATTGGTTGCGACAAAGAAAAAAATGTATATGACCTCTATAATTTTCAATTTACTCAATGCACAATGTACTCGAATACAACTCAAACTTCACCAACTATACATGATGCCTATTTGTTCCTAATAAATCATGGAATAGGTAAAATGGATTCATCCTATAAGCACAGATATACACACATATAGAAATTTCGACTCATAAAGAAGGTTGTTTCATGAAAATGTCTATACATTTACGAAAATATATTAGCCATCTCTTTTTAATAATATATGAAAATATCTATCTTCTATTGCACGTCACCAAAAAAAAAAAACACACGAGAGAACCATTTTGTAGTATAAAAATCAGTATATCTTACTCTGATTACTTTATTATCATATATGTTATCTCATTTCAACATTCTTACATGAGAACACGATATAGAATGTAACGTACGTGTATACCCAATATTGTACTCGTATACTACAAACTTGGGTAGCTCCCAGTCAGCAAACAGTACTGCAGAGAGCTTTCATTTGAAATGATACAGCTAGCTACTCTGTTGGTCGAATTATGTACTACATACATAGTCATATTAGTGTAATTTTTATCCGTCATTTTGACGTCTTCAAGTAGTTTCATTTCCTCTTTGTGTAAATTACAAATTTTTTAACATAAAATTTATGCCGGTTTTGAATTATTTTGAAATGAAAACATTTTTTTATTAAAATTCAATTGACATTTCAGTGCATTTCATTTGTTTTTACTTGATAGCATGTGTGTTTATTGTATTGATGAATATTTTGGCGCGTGTTTTAAATATTGATTTTTTTTTTTTTTAGTTTTAAAAACTGTGTTAATGTATTTTGCTACAACAAGTGGGCATGTTTTAATGTCAGTTTCGTGACAAATTAATAAATGTTTGTGTAATAAATTTAAAAATAGCATGTTTCAAGTGTTTATTGTGAAAAAATATAATGCAATATTATTAAATTTATTATAGACAATAATATTTAATATGAGATATTTTTGAATATAATGGGTAAAATTGTAATTTACATTGGTTTGTTTTGGTTATTGAGAATCTTAATATGAAATTTGCGTTCTATTGTTTTATATTAATAGCTAAATGGATTAAGATAATTTCGAATTCCAAGATCTTACTTGTATTACCAACCACGAACTTTAGATTTGCCCCTAAAATTTTTTTTGACAAAATAGTAGGATCAAAAAACACTGCCAATATCCTTAACATCTATGTTATTCATTTTAAACACGTTTTTTAATCCCCCAAAGGCATAGAAGAATCATATTTTTAGAATTGAATATCATACGATCCTGAATAAGAATTCAAAATTAAACTATCATCAAACAGTTTACAAAAATGTGGGTTTCAAAACGATAAATAATTTGATTACACAATGATTTATTATATTAAAATATAAAAGACATACATGGTTTCTATTCCTGATTGAACAAAAATTTCAGAATGAAGCAGCTAATCAAGATCGATCAAGATTAGGTATTGCTAAGCCTGTCGTGTTATGATGAATGATAATATGTCTAAAAAGGTTCTATTTAGAGAGCAACTCTTCAACAATGCCCAAATTTGTGCAAATGCCCAAATTTTACGAACTATCAAGATCAAGATGCACCTTTGCAAGACCGAAACCTAACTCTGCAGGACTTGGACTTATAGTTCTATAAGACCAAGACTCGTTACAAGACTTTTACCAATCTTACTGCATAATATAATTAATGCTCTAGAAAATTTTTCAATGTGCCAAATCTATGAAGATAATTGCTTAATTTGATAATGATTATTCAAAGTAAGACTGCAAAAATTCTGAAAATAAAACAATAAGACTCAATCGAAACTTAAAAGTTCAAATCATGGTTGATGGAAGATCAAAAACAAGACTCTAGATTGACCAAGACCAAGACTGGTATTATTTTGCAAGACCAATACCAATGCCAAGACAGAATCCTGCAAGAACGAGACCTAACTCTGCAAGACCAAGATTAGACTAAAGAAGAAATTTCTTTTGGCGGAAGCTCATTTAGATCGACTTTAGGGTTCCATACTTAAAAACAACTGTACCCTTTTACTAAGTGAGTCTGCTATGTGTCTGTCTGCCTGTCCGTCTATATGTCTGTCATCAAATTATTCTTCATAAACCTCAATAGTTTTTGGTCAAGGATTTCTGATTGTCTTATATTTTCATCAATTATTTACCTCTCTCTTTCTCTTTATGACTTTTGGCATGCTTCATATAGGCTTTCTCTTTATGACTTTTGGCATGCTGCATACAAGCATGACATTAAATTAATTTTACTTGAATGTAATTACGGAAATAGTACAATTTTCTTATGGCCGAACTTCAATTACATTTATAAACTTTTAAATAATATGTCCTTTTCTTTTTTAACGAAATGCAAAACTAATGTTTTAGTTCAAAAATTGTCTAGACAGTTCAAAACCACAAAAAAAAAACTATTAATATTTCGGTTTTGCACGCAAGTTGTAAACGTTTTCTCTCCAGAGTAATTTAAAAAAATTTATATTTCAGAATGTTTTGTAATAAAATACACTTTTTTTCCTACTGGGTGATTCAGTAGGGTGTATTACATCCATTTTTGAAAAGTGTTTTAATTAGTTTCTATATTGCTAAAGAAAACTACTAAAGAAAACTTTTTTTCAATTGATAAGTGCCGTAAAAATGCTTTAAAATTTTTCATTTTCAATCTCGGCTCTGGTTGCTCTGTGGGTATGACGTCAGTTGGCTGTATAAACAAATGCGATGATTTTTGTATGTTAATTGTTTATAACTTAAACTTTTTGGTTTACACAGCCATATGACGTAGTAACATGGCGGCTACTACTTCATGGTGTCAAATCATAGAAGTAGAAATATAGCACCGTATAGTGGCCGCCGAAAAGGTTGATCGTTATAGAGAGACATAAAAAAAAGGCGCGTATAGCTGTATTCGTCTCTAGACCAGCACATGTGTTGTTATTGATGAATCAATTTATTTTGGCTTTGTGATATTTAAGGTTAGGTTTGACTGCTCTCGAATCTTTTTAGTTGCTCTTCAGACCAAATTGGGCAATTTTGTTTGTTTTCATATCCTTTAAGCCAGAAATGTGCCTCGTAAACAGTAAAATTTTTGTCTTTTTTAAATTGTTTTAGTTTTGAAAAAGTTAATTGATGAATCACTCGTTATCAATAAATACTCAAATGTTATTTCATAAATAAATTTTCACAATTGATTTCCATTTAACAATGAGTTTTCATTTTCATTTCATTTAATTTTAACTATTGCAATTTCTTTTATATTATTATTAAATTCATTATCTTTTGCTATTGTTATTATAAAATATTGTTTTTATCATGATAATATATTTATACTGTCTATAATGTATTTTTTGTATTGATAGCATTCCATTCTAATGCTTTCAATTCAAGTATTTTACAGATTTTTAAATTTTAGATTAACAGTATTAGTCTATCTAGTTTAACGTTTGTAACGCTTAGAAATATTGATTTTAGTATTATTTTACCAAATTTTTATATGCGTGTGTGTCATCTCACATAGATCAGAAATGATCTAGTTGTCTACGACCTAGACCGGATAGAATTCGAGTTTGAATCCCGGCTTCTGTGTAATTTTTTCATTTCTTTCTACTTTTCATATGAAATAATACGTAATATGCGTTAATCCTCTCATCATCAAATGTTTAGTGGTATAATGTGTTAAGATAGCAAAAGCTATAGAAAGTATCGTGTATAAAGAGCCCGAGTAGAAAGTAAGTAAGGTTCAACCAGATCATGTATCTGGGCCGGATCAGGATAGAATAAGGCTTGCCATATCCGGTAAGCCTTATCAGGACCAGATCTGGACCAGATGAGGATAGCCTGATTTTAAATATAATCAAGTCTGGTAAGCCATACTGCATCAGGACCAGGTCTGGACCAGATGAGGATAGCCTGATGTAAAGTTTAATCGAGTATCGTAAGGCATACTGCATCAGGACCAGATCTGGACCAGATGAGGATAGCCTGATCTAAAATTTTATCAAGTATGGTAAGGCATACTGCATCAGGACCAGGTCTGGACCAGATGAGGATAGCCTGATGTAAAGTTTAATCGAGTATCGTAAGGCATACTGCATCAGGACCAGATCTGGACCAGATGAGGAAAGCCTGATGTAAAGTTTAATCGAGTATCGTAAGGCATACTGCATCAGGACCAGATCTGGACCAGATGAGGAAAGCCTGATGTAAAATTTAATCAAGTATGGTAAGGCATACTGCACCAGGACCAGGTCTGGACCAGATGAGGATAGCCTGATGTAAAATTTAATCAAGTATGGTAAGGCAAACTGCATCAGGACCAGGTCTGGACCAGATGAGGATAGCCTGATCTAAAATTTAATCAAGTATGGTAAGGCAAACTGCATCAGGACCAGGTCTGGACCAGATGAGGATAGCCTGATGTAAAATTTAATCAAGTATGGTAAGGCATACTGCATCATGACCAGGTCTGGACCAGATGAGGATAGCCTGATCTAAAATTTTATCAAGTATGGTAAGGCATACTGCATCAGGACCAGGTCTGGACCAGATGAGGATAGCCTGATGTATAGTTTAATCGAGTATCGTAAGGCATACTGCATCAGGACCAGATCTGGACCAGATGAGGAAAGCCTGATGTAAAATTTAATCAAGTATGGTAAGGCATACTGCATCAGGACCGAATCAGGACTAGATACAGTTATCATAATATAAAAGATTATCAAGTATATGACATGTTTCACATCATGCCATGTTGATACCATGAGTTAGGTTGTATTTGTATCAGATCAGATTAAAATTCATTTGTCTATAATGGAATAAATGATAATTTAATTCAATTCAAAATATTTTTCATATAAATTTTAATGAATCTAATCGTTCAATATAATTGGTCTGGTGAAATAATAATAATAGTAATAATAATAAATTTAATGTTTGATAAATAAACGTTTTTTTAAGTTACATCGATATCATAAACTTAGGATTACATATCATGTTCATAAATTTGAAAAATACACAAAAAAAATTTAATGCATATATTTAATTATAATGACATAACTTAATAACAAAGAATGCTATGATATTAAATGTCATAGTCAAGATAATACAATATTTTTTATGCGAGTGTTTCATGTATGAAGTAAAGGAATTACATACAATTTTTCTTTTTGATTTGTACTTAAGTCAATACAAACCATTTTTTTCTCAATGTTAGTTAATGAACAAGTGATAATATTGGAATCTCTTCTAGTCACTTTCCACATATTTAATGATTCTGATGAACATGGATAGTTGTAAATTGGTTTTCTCTTTTTTAGTGTTTGCCCAGTAATTGTAATATTATTTTCACCTGAAGAAGTATAAATATTATCAATTTGTAATATAAGCAAAATTGAATCTTGTCCTTTTTGGATAGATTATATTTTGGAAAGGATAGCCAAACATGTGGTCACTTCATGTGAATATATTATTTTTGTTTAGAACATTTATGTAGACAAACACAAACCTGTTTATTTGCAAGTATTCATCGTATGTTTACTTTAAATGTATATACTTATATACAAGTGACAAGTGTCAGGCAAGAGTGTATCTCAGGCATGAATATATGATATGTACACGTGTAGGCCAGGCTGCCAGGCATAAGAATGTAGAATGAGGTTAGGTTATAGGATATATTGACATTGAATAAAAATCATGAAATCCATGCGGTCTTTAATTAATTAAACCCGACTAATAATTAACAAATATAACTATATAAGTCAACTAGTTAACAAATGTGCATTAACAAGTTAACAACATAATTTTTATTAAAATTATAAGTGAAATTTATAAGTTTGATAAAAAAACTGAGTAAATGAAACAATTAGGTTATTTATAAATTTGTGTTGTGTTTAAAGCTTCGTTTTTAAGTTTAATTACGTAAATCATACAAGGTTAGTATAAAATATTAAGTTATTAATTCACTATAATCTTTTGTGTGTTTGATTTTATCTTTTTAAATTTTTCAAGCATCATATCCCAAAAAGTATTAGACATACGGAACTGTGGGTCGGCTTAAATTGTTCCAAATTTAGTTTATTTTCCAAATGATATTAGCAACTAATGCCGAAGCTCATTGTTTTTGAATTGAACTGAAAAAACTCGAAAATTTTATTACGCCGGTAGCACAATTCCTCTTTTTTGATTGCTAAATGTGGTTTTACACTCTCCCAAGGGGTCGGAATTACCTACATATAAAAAATGTAGCTTTATATCAAGTTATGTGATTTTAGCTGTTTTTTTGGTAAGATTTTACTGGCGTAATAATCAAATCTTTCGTTTTAAATTCATCTTATAGTCGCATCAAAATATGTTTTTAGTCAGGAGTCCTCAATAACAGCTCCGATTTTGATGAATTTTTTTTCAAAATTATTCAGTATTTTCAGTATTATTTAAAATCAGAAATATTTAAGTTGGGGGAAATAATCTGGAGGAGGAATAGCCAATGTCGCAACTGATATATCGATGCCCAGCCAAAATCGCTAATGAGAGAAGTTTTGAGGAGATATTGATTTTATAAATATAAGAAAGATCTATTAAAATAAGATAAAACAGATAACTAAAATAAATAATTAGCATTAAAATAAATTTTCTTTTCCAGAATAAACGTTTATACTATTGTCTTGATGGAAAAAATACCATTACTCGTAACATGGGTAATATTATTCGAGCATATATATCAAGAGACGTAGCACTGTCGTTTGTGGCGGTAAAAGCAACTCAAAACAAAAAAATTTTCAAAGATACAAATTTTTTCACTTGTATAAAAAGGATGTAAGTTATTTTGCAGGATTACTCTCGTTGATAACTAATTAATTATTTCTTAATCATATGTTATTATTTTATACATAATTATAATTATTATTTTTTTATTACTTATTTAATTACGTACATAATTAATTAAAATTTTTTATTTTAGCTGCTGTAAGACAAAAATCCCAAAAAAATCAAGATATTATTCCTGACACCAAATTGCATCAAGCATTATCGTCAGTGCTAAATAATGCTTAAGATTGGGATGGCCACAGAGTAGCCAGGATAAAAAAACAAGAAAATAAAAAAATATCTTTTTTTTGTTCACTTTTTTAAAAATTATTTTTTTTTGCTGTGTAAACAATTTTTAATATATAATAAATAATATTTTTAATTACAATAATAATAATAGTGTAATAATTTTTATAAGAATAAAGATTCGTGTTTCTTAAAGGGACCGGACCGGGTATACCGGATTTGGATTAGCTACGGTATGTAACGCAGACGATTGATTTGGACCCGATTAGGAATTCCGAATCTGGTCCCGATAAAGTTCTCCTGATTGGGTCCCGACAAGGATTTCCTGATCGGGTCCAGGTACATCATCTGCGTTACACACCTTATCTGGTCCAGATAAGGTTTTCCTGATCGGGCCCCGATAAGGTTTTCCTGATCTGGTCTTGATAAAGTTTGCCTGATCTGGTCCCGATAAGGTTTGCCTGATCTGGTCCCGATAAGGTTTTCCTGATCGGGTCCCGACAAGGTTTTCCTGATCGGGTCCAGGTACATCATCTGCGTTACACACCTTATCTGGTCCAGATCGGGTATGCCCGGTCCGGCCCTGGTAAGGATCACGAAAAAATTTCTAGTCGGGAGACTTATATAAAGTACGCAAAAAATGTAAAAATTTGGTTTCATAAAAAACTATACAAAGATTTATCACAGTGTCGGCACGGTACATTCGGCTTCTTAATATTAAAAAAAAAAAAGATTTTTAATGTGTTATGTTTATCCATAAACTTGTTTTTGATTACGGAGAGTACGCTCTAATCTATATTTAAAATCTTTAACCAATAATAAACCGCATATTTTCATAAAAGATAATGGTATGTATAATGTATAATGTATATTATAAAACACATCATGTGGTGATATTGGTTGGTCTATATTCGATCTTTTCGAACTATGTCGACCCACAGATGTCAGCTTAATGTGTATATAGACCGTTATATATATATATATATATATATATATATATATATATATATATATATATATAGTAGGATGACGTCACATGTATAAAATATTATATATAATCGATTTTACATGTAGGTATGCATGTATATATAATTTTAAAAACAATATGACTCATTCACCTAATAAAAATAACAACAAGTGATGATAAAACACCAGAGGTAATTGTTTAAATACCCTGTGTCTGTTTCAATATCAAAACTGTGTATAAATTAGTTTGTGAAATTTGAAATTAAACAAAATCAGGTTGACGGCATCCTTGGAATGAGAATCAAATTTATTGAAGCTTCAAAGTAAAAGAATATTTCAAAAAGTATGAGGTATTTTAATTGCGACAATAATTTTTTAATTATCTCACATTAAGAAAAAATAACACTAGTCATCCAAATTTGATTTTTTTTTATCACGTTAATGCCATTTCTAATAGTTTTTGGGGGACTGTGAAATATAAAAATATAACGTTTTTAACTTTCCAGAGGAAGTTAATGTAATGGGGTCGATTTTGAAAATCTCCAGTTTTACATATTTTCGCTGTTTCAAGGTCGCAATATCCGAATCAAACATTTTCAATGTGATGTCTGTGTGTGTTGTCGCATGTATGTTTGTATGATTTTTTCGCCTCGATTATCTCGCGAACCAGTTATGGCATTAACACGTGAGTGGGCTTATTCGACGTGAAATCGCGTATTTAAGAACTGAAAGAGTTTTCAGCAGAATTAGTTGAGCCGTTTTTTAATGGTAATAAAAACTGCAATAAACAGAATCTGAAAAGTGGATAAAACACATTTATCTATGTAGATAATGGTTGTTCCAGCATAAGCTGCAGTACATGTTCGAAAAATAATGTATGAAGGCTAACAAGATCCTTTTTTTTTAAATGTTTTTTCCCCTTCTGGGAAGTTTGTCGTGTGGTCTACAGGGGTCACACACCGACTATGTACTGCCAATTTTTTGGTTCAAAAATTCAATAAAAAGATTTTCGAATAAAATGAATCACCGTATAATTCATATTGATAGAAGGACAACACAAGAAGCTCGTAACTCTTACTATTTCAGCTCTTTTATGATTTATTTGATAAATCTTATATGGATAATAATATACCATGTGTGTTTGTACCATCTAGGCATATACATATCTGTAGTATGACAGAATACATCCATTTAGTAATGCATCTAAGCGAGAGGTATTATATACATGTGTTGTAAGACTACAGATACGATACGACAGGTCTTCTGTTGTATGCATGCAGAGAGTGGGAGTATTGTTGCATACTTACTAGTTATCTGTAACTAAAAAACTCCCATTCTCCAATCGTCTTCCAACTAATGTTCAATACATGTATATAATACCTCTCGCTTAGATGCATTACTAAACGGATGTATTCTGTCATACTACAGATATGTATATGCCTAGATGGTACAAACACACATGGTATACATCTTATTATCATGATCATCATTATAAGCGTTATCATCATCGTTCCTATAAAATATAAAAATGATTTATCTTATAAAATGAGATCATTTCTACTTCATATATTTTTATACATAAAACGTTCAACTACTACTACATTATACTAAAAGTATACTTTAATTCTTGTTTCGTTTTTTTTTTTTTCTTGTCAAAAGTGTGGGTGCCTTTCGTTTGTCACCCGTTGTCAACACACAATTCATGTGTTATATTTCGTCACATTTACCATAGCAACGGTATAGGAACAAAAAGTTACAGTTTTTATGAGAATACTGCAATATTTAGTACTAGATGTAAGAGGGTGCCTGAGGCACCCGTTGTAAAATAATGAATATTACAAATACTTCAATTAAGAACGTTCCCAAAAAAAAAAAAAGAGTGTATGGAAATATTTGAGACTTATCTTTCTAATTTTGAGGATGGATTCTGTTTGAATGCATATTATAGTTTTTGAAAAATTGATGTCTAAAGATGAAGAGAAAATCACTTAAAAAATAAATGCCATTCATTGCATAACCTTAAATGTATTTTATGGAAAAACAAGTGCTGCTTGTTATAATTTTCATTATAAGAAAATATTTTTAATATTATAGGATTTATATGTTAGGTTAGGTTAGGTTAGGTTAGGTTAGGTTAGGATAGGTTAGGTTATATTGGCTGTCCACGAAGAACTCACTTAGGCCATAGAGCCCATTGTGATACCATATATGTGTTTTACCATCTTTCCGCTGATAATTTCATTTATTAGCTCCACAATTTCAGAGGCACAGTGCACCTCCTTCATGCATATTCCATGCGCTACACCAGCCCGTCACAACTATTAACCCCAAAACCATACCCTAAACATACCGCGGACGGAATTGGTTACGCCTTAACCAACAGAGCTAAAAGATTGACTCTTATTTGTTAAAAACACAAACTTTAACAGCGGAAATCTATAAATTTAACACAGTACCCGTTTGTAAAAGTCTGTTAAAAACAAGTAAAATTAACAAAATTTAAAAAACTCTCGATAAGTTTTTCGGATACGGAACCCTAAACTAGCACTTGAAACACACATAGCTAAGAACACTCTCCATTAAATTTTCTTTCAAACAAATCCAAAATAATCAAAATTGCTACTATACCACAGACAGACACACACACACATAGAGGTCAAACTTATAACACTCGTTTTCTTAGTTCGGGGGTTAGAAAGAAGTTCTTTACGTTTGAGACGCTTCGCGTTATGAAGTGGCCAATCAAATTTTCTGTAGTACACACGTTTTTGAAGTAAACGTGGATTATCATAAAAAACTAGTCTCTCAGACAGACAGACGGTTAGAAGCAGCGGCCTAATTACATTATAACTGCATATTTATAAATTGAACTTTCTGTAAAATATGTCTTAAAATATATAAAATAATATAATTTTATACGTTACATTATTATTATTAACCTATTTATTTTTAGATATTTTATTCTGAAAATTGGTTATGACAGATTTTATTAATGTTTATCTAAAAACAACAACACTAACAATAACAGCATAAACCAACCAAAATAACATATTATATTACATTTATTTAAACTCAAGAGTCACATATACAACATTTTATATCTAAAATAATACTGTACTCTATTCGTTGTGTGCGTATTCATGGTAGGGACAATAAAATCGATGCCAGCGCTTCCAGTGAAAAATTTTGGCGTTAAAGGGGGCTGTTATTACTGATTTGCAGTTCTTTAAATGTTAATGTTATAAAAATGTCAAATTAAAAATATTGTAAAACACGAATTAATTAAACTTAATGCATTAAAAATTGTGAAAATAAGAAATCAAATTGCACAAATATTATTTTTCAAATGTAAAGTATCATTATTATTTATTTAATTTTGTGAGACAATAATATTAAATTTTCAATGTAAGTCATAAATGCAATCCATACAATTATATATGCATTCATACAATTCTATAATTAAAGTAGTGTATCGTTACCATGGAAACGAAACTCACGCACGGAGCGAATACATAAATATTATGTATAGAGTTATTACAGGGTGTCCGTGATTCGATTTACATAGCTTCAGAGCGTATTCTTTGGAAAATATTTAGTCGAAAGTGCCGTAGATATTTTCCTCCAAAACTGCATAGTTAATGCTTCAAACATATAGCAACACATTATTGCACGAATAGTAATTGAAGGTAAAGCTCTCAGAAGAGTATCTAGGTGTATATATAGGTTGATCTTTTCGCCTATTGCATGGAAAACTATTGTTCACGACCACATAAACTGATGCAAGTACGTTACTGAGCTGTCTTATTCGTATATATTATCCTATCAACAAAAGTTTATCTAAAACATTTCCTGTATTAAAAGAAAAGTAGTATGGATCCTCGTGGATCGTGGGATCCTCATTGAGTGACAAATGAGAGGCGTTCACTAAACTACAACAGGTTTATGATTCGAATTTTTACTATTTTCTATAATTTTTTTTTGTTTTTTTAATTCACTCTTAACATACTTTATTCGTTGTTGAAAATCCTTTTCTTGATATAGCGGGAAAATGATTGATTTTTGAAAAATAAAAAATATGGCAAATTACAACTCTTACTTGGCTACGGTTTTGAAGTAAGGAGATACTGCTCTTTGTATAATTCGCAAGTTTTCGCTGTGTAATCTCGCAAGTTTTAACGTTTTCCTATTAGTACAACACCTGTGAGGGCGCTAATAATGTATTATACGGGAATATCAGTCATGATTCCGCAATCAAGTCTGTTTATACATGGTGTTTCAACAATTAACTAAGTCAACTGTTTGTTTTCGCTTGTTTTATTTTGTTTTACAAAAAACAAAAGTTTAAACCTAAATGAACAAGTGAATTTTCAAAAATGTAATATTAGTTAATCAAGGGGTCTATTATAAAACCGAAAAACATGGAAAGTGGTCAACGAGACAAGAACCTCTTTTGGTTTGGAGAACTCTGCTTGAAACGATAGTTTTATAGAATATAAATCTAAAGATTATTAGGATTAATTTAACCATGGACCATTGTACTGCTCTCGTAAGTACACCCTATACCATGTGTGTTTGTACCATCTAGGCATATACTTATCTGTAGTATGACAGAATACATCCGTTTAGTAATGCATCTAAGCGAGAGGTATTATATACATGTGTTGTTAGACTACAGATACGATACGACAGATCTTCTGTTGTATGCATGCAGAGAGTGGGAGTTTTGTTGCATACTTACTAGTTATCTGTAACTAAAAAACTCCCAATCTCCAAGCGTCTTCCGTTCCATACATGTATGTAATACCTCTCGCTTAGATGCATTACTAAACAGATGTATTCTGTCATACTACAGATATGTATATGCCTAGATGGTACAAACACACATGGTATATTAATACATGTAGAACAAAGTATTGTATATGTATTTTATGTAGAAAATATAACTTCAGTTTAATTGGAAATTATAATAACTAGATGAATCATTTTTCATATATTAATAAAGTTAAATGAAAATTCGGTATAAAGAAAATAATATAGTTTATACAAAATACAATTTATTATCATAATAATCATTATATTTATTATTTTATATTTCAATTGAGAATGTAATTAATCAATTGATTATTATTTAACTTATTAATTAAATAATATTAATGAACATATTCTCAAAGTATAAGATTATATTTCTACAGACTATGTTCTAGTTTTTAGTAGATATATTAGAAATTTTATATCGTTATAAAATATCCCCCTTCAATACACAGCTACCATTTTTTCGATTTTCTAGTTTGCATATTGTCAAAGAGTACTTTCATATCATTTCGCTATTTTATGAAACAGTTTTGAATGTCTAACAACCAAACATTTAGCACTATCGCACTTTTATATAACTTTTTGAGCTTAGAAAAGCTCCACCTTACTATTTTTATAGCCTTATATATAGGTGATAATTACAATAAAACATACACAATACAATGGATAAATAAAACAAGTGAAAACAAACAATTGACTGAGTTAATTGTTGAAATACCATGCATAGTCAGTGTTGATTTCTTTATCACATTACACATACAAACCTGTGACACATACATAACTGATAATCAAGTATAGTACATATTATAAAATTTCCGCCTAATTGGCGCCCTCACGGGTAAACAGTGATGTTTAAGAAAAAATGTTTCAAACAAAAGTTGTTTAATTTTTAATAAGGAACATTTTTTACATTTAAACTTTTGTTCTATCTCTAACGGCTTACAAGATGGGTCCTACGGACCCAAGACCCGATTGACCTATGATGCTCATTTACGAACTTGACCTCACTTTTTACGTCCTGAGTACGCTGTAAAAATTTCAGCTCGATATCTTCTTTCGTTTTTGAGTTATCGTGTCCACAGACGGGCGGACGGACGGACGGACGGATGGATGAACGGACGGACGGACGGACAACCGGAAATGGACTAATTAGGTGATTCTATGGACACCTATAGCAAAATTTTGTGCGTGGCATCAATATTTTTAAGCGTTACAAACTTGGGACTAAACTTAGTATACCATGCATATTACATATATGCATGGTATAAAAATGTAGAATCAAGAAACTCATCAATATTATATTATACAAAACGTCAATATTGAATGTTTCTATTACAAGCTAACATTAACAAGAAAACGTTATTAATGTTAAGTTAAAAAAATTACACTGTCCTTGGAATTGAAAATATGTGACCTTTATACTAAAACAGTTCATTGATTTTCAATACATATATATATATATATATATATATATATATATATATATATATTATTCTAGTCATTTGGATAAAAAAAAAAATGGGATTACTTGGAAAGTTTTCCGGGAGTTTTGAAAATGGACAATAGGGTATTATCGTTAGTCAAAAATAAATCATGAAATTGGAAAAAAGTTAAAATTTATGTAAAAATATACTTAAATATTCTAATTTCGAGTCATAAAAGCACATTTTTCTTTTAAAATATTAAAATTAAGAATCGTAACTTTTAAACTGTATATCACGTGACCTAAAACGCTGACAAGCCTTGCTGTAATGTCATAGCGGTATGAGTCATAGACCATCAGTTAGTTCAGTGTAGACAGCTGGGTATAATATATACATAAATAATAAGTAATTATATTTATTATAATCAGATGTCTATGAATATATCTGTCAAACTTATTTGTGTTATTTCGTATAATGATACCCATATTACGTCATCAAATTGGATGTACGCGTTTTTGACAGTTTAAAAATGGTTTAAAATTTAATAGTTTTTGGCAAGAAAGTGTGTTTATTTTTCCGAAATAAATTTTTGGTGACTTTTTATTATCAAAATCAACATTTTGAAGTACTTTTTCAATACCTAATTTTATAGATTAGAAAGATGCTCTTTTGAAATTTTTATTTTGCAGTGGTGTGAACCATAACAGTGACACACCCACACAAACACCATGCTTTCTCTTTTTTTTTGTATTACCATGATATTACCAATTCATGTACATTACACAAAATAAACTGGTGTTGTAATATACAGCACAATACTAAATAATAAAATTAGGTCGGGAAAACTTAACATTAGATATAGTCGTATAGTCGTATTCGCTCCGTGCGTGAGTTTCGTTTCCATGGTAACGATACACTACTTTAATTATAGAATTGTATGGATGCATATATAATTGTATGGATTGCATTTAAGACTTACATTTAAAATTTATTATTATTGTCTCACAAATTTAAATAAATAATTATGATAATTTACATTTAAAAAATAATATTTGTGCAATTTGATTTCTTATTTTCACAATTTTTAATGCATTAAGTTTAATTAATTCGTGTTTTACAATAATTTTAATTTGACATTTCTATAACAATAACATGTAAAGAACTGCAAATTAGTCATAACAGCCCCCTTTAACGCCAAAATTTTTCACTGGAAGCGCTGGCATCGATTTTATTGTCCCTACCATGACTACGCACACAACGAATAGTCGTAGTCGTGTAGTGTAACGTACGTATAGTAAATAATAAATTATATACGTAATACTATGTATGTAAATGTGTGTCATATACATATTCATCGCTTACATTACCATCGGATATGATCCATTTTAAACCGTACGTACTACCCGACATCCCTTGTACTACCCTTGTAGTCCTTATACCATCAAGCTTGCTTAAATAAACATTTTATAAATGTCTAGGTTATATTGTGTATAGAGTAAGCGTTACGTAACGTAACGTAACGTAATCTTAACGTATTCTATGTAGATGCTTTGAATGGAAAAAAACTAAAAGAAATAAGTCACCGTATGTCTTTTAAGAAGAAAACCCGGTAAAATCTATTACTAAGTGGTTTCTCCGTATAGAATGTGTTGAATTTCATTGCTTGGAGTAACAAATATGGTCAGCATTACCACATGCAAATTTTGAACTATTTTTGTATAGTTTTGGTTAAATTGACATCAAAGTTTTGTCCTAATTTGCGTCATCACAGGTAAAATGTGATGTCAACAAAAAAAAATTTCAAACAAAAGTTTTTTTATAAGAAACATTTTTTAAACTTAAACTGTTGTTTACAAGACCCAATTGACCTATATTACTCATTTATGAACTCAAACTCATTTTTTACGTTCTGAGCACGCGATAAAAATTATAGCTTGATTTTCATTTTTGAAATATCGTCTCGACGTATAGGTTGGTGGACAAACGGAAATGCTGTAATAGGTGATTTTATGAATACCAAACTAGCATTAATATTTCTAAGCGTTACAAACCTGGGACTATAATTTGTATATCTTGATATAGTCCATATATAATGATCGTTTAAGAGATATAATTAATTAAAATTATACAAAAATACACTTTTATGATTGTTTTTGTTTACCGGAAATTTTTTGTGTAAGTATGCAACATAGGCTCAGTTCGTCTTGTAAGCACTTAGAACGAAGCTTTGTTGAAGTTTCAACGTGATTTACCGAACAACTTTTATTTTAATTTTTATAACTTGGTCCAAGACCCAATTTACCTATGTTGCTCATTAAGTCAGCACGCTATAAAAATTTCAGCTTGATATCTCTTTTTGTTTTTGAGTAATCGTGATGACAGACAACCGTGATGACAGACGATGGACTACAGACTGACAGACAACCGGAAATGGACTAATAAGGTGAATTTATGAACACCTATACTAAAATTTTGTTTATAGCATCAATATTTTTAAGCTTTACAAACTTCGGACTAAACTTAGTATACCTTGGAAAAGAGAGAGATTGTGTTTGTCTTTGTTTTTCCGTCCAAAACCATAATTAGGGAGATTACCGTGTATTTTGAAAACCTGTATCTGAATCGTTATCACATAGCGTACATTGAAGTTGAAGCAGAGGATACTTAAGAAAATTGATGTGTAGATTTGTTGCCCGAGGTTTGTCATTGCTTAGATTATCTCGTTATTTGAATGTGTTTACACAATAAAAACTTTTTATTCAATCTTAAACAAACCTCTCTTTGTACTATAAACATTTTTCATTAATAAAATTTTTTTAATTTAAGTTAATTTTAAAGTTTTGTCAAAGTTGGACGGATGCACAAAGAATTTTAAGTTGCATCGTTATGCAATTCAATCATGTCTAAAATATTATGTTGATCATAAAAGTGACGTAACACATGTATTCAAAAACATAATTTTTCACTTCGTAGGTACCTAAATATGAAGTAGCTCGACATGATGAGGCATACGAAGCTACGCTGCCTTCAATTTAATGTAATTTTAAAATGATAGTAGCAACGAATATGAAAAGCTCTCAGTTTTTGAATTAAACTGAAAAAAGTCTGAAAATTTTGCAGTTCTTCAGGAGCTACGCAGGTAGCACAATATTGATCAACACTTTTATAGGCGTATAAATAGTACATATAAATGGTTTGAAGAGTGCAAAAATTACGTAAAACATGAGGTTGTTTGTCGTGAAAAGAAGAAGTCCAAGGTTCGTTTGTAGGTGGCCAAGTAAATTTTCATATTTTTATCCCCCGAACTAAAAAAAGTGGTGTTATAAGTTTGACCGCTATGTATTTGTGTCTGTGTGTTTGTCTGTCTGTGGCATCGTAGCGCATAAATGGATGGTCCGATTTTAATTTTCTTGGTTTCATTTGAAGGGTAATTTAACAAAATCGATTCAGTTTGGAAAAGGCATGACATAATTTTAACATATAAATAATTACTACGGAAATGAATGGTCAAATAAACCTGGCTCCATTCATTTCGCAAAATGAAATGGTAAAATAAAATTAATTCAAAACAATAATTCAAAAGAACAAAGTCAACTCAAATATTTCAATTTCAATTAAAATATTTCCAAAAATTTGTCTGTTGTAAAAAATGATAGCTCTTTAAGTATTCTTTTCATCTCATCTGATGTCCTTGACCATCACTTTGATATTGATTTAAGAAGGAGTTGTTATAAGTTTAAGATGTTTCTCTGTGCGTCTGTGTATTTCTCAGTGGCATCGTAACCTCTAAACGGTCGAACCAACTCGATTGAGAACATTTTATACCTAATTTTCAAAAAATCGGTTTACAAGGAATAAATTGCATTTGTCAGGGTTTTTTTATATTTTGTAAATTTCACTTATACAATATTATTAATTGAGAAGTATATCATTATTTGATGTTATTTAAACTCACGATATTCAGAACCTGTAGGAGTTAACCGAAGTTTTCAATTAGACAATAAATAAATAAACAAGTTTATGTATAGTTGCTAATAGTTTTATCAAAGCATTTCTTACCTATTCTCACTATCATACCTGTGGCCTCTACATTATAATAAAGTATATTTTCTATAGCTATTATAATGGAAAACAAAAACATCAAAAGCGTTTTTCCTTTGATCTTTTTCCTTACGGTTTAAATTGTAGTGGTTTTTTATTTATCAGAGTCTGTATCAATTAAGAATTTTATTTGTGCACGTATTGTACTGCTACAAAGTAAAATTAGAAATTTTTTAAATGAGAATTTTATTTGAAAATTTTAACTAAACGAAACTTTGTTTGTATGTCTCAAAAAGTCATTTTGAACTTTAAGTTTTTGTCTATAAGGATGAATTTTTGTTGACTTCGAGGTGGGACATAGTTATTGAAATAAATACCACGATACTCGAAATAAAAAAGTTTATATTGAGAACAGGTCCGTAACTAGAGCGTGATAAAAGAGGCAGTCGCCAACGGCGCAGCAAGAATTGAGGCGCAAAACAAAAAGTTATTAAGAAATCATGTAAGAGGCGCTCATTAATTTAACAATATTATTAAATTTGGGTGTGATAGTGCAAAATTAAATTTTTGGATTCTGATGACGTCATAAAGTTAAAAAGTTCGATTTTTTTTGATAACACAATCAAATATATTCCGATTTTATTGGAATTTTTTTTGAAACCCACTATTTTTGGATCATTCTTTTTAGCTGTGATGTCAGGTTTTCGCTAGCTATCACTTATGTATTTATTTGTTCGACCAGGGTACTCCATTTTAGAAACCTAATAGAGCTAGGTTAATTTTGATCACAAATTTGAAAAGTATGACCCAAATTTAGTAGAATTACATACTTTGTTTATTAAAATTGGATAAAATTTGAATGTGATAGTACAAAATTAAATTTTTTGAATTCTGATGACGTCATC
Source organism: Chrysoperla carnea (assembly GCF_905475395.1). Classification (NCBI taxonomy): domain Eukaryota; kingdom Metazoa; phylum Arthropoda; class Insecta; order Neuroptera; family Chrysopidae; genus Chrysoperla; species Chrysoperla carnea. The sequence continues at coordinate 10,783,114 of NC_058338.1, read as the reverse complement.
AAGTTCAAAAATTCGATTTTTTTTATAACACAGGCAAATTTGGTCCGATATTATTGGACTTTTTTTTGAAACCCACTATTTTTGGGTCATTCTTTTCAGCTGTGATGTCAGTTTTTCGCAAGCTATCACTTATGTACTTAATTCCGAGACCAGGACTCCACATTCTAGAAACCTAATAGAGCTAGGTTAATTTTGACCACAAATTTGAAAAGTATGACCCAAATTTAGTAGAATTACATACTTGGTTTATTAAAATTGGATAAAATTTGAATGTGATAGTGCAAAATTAAATTTTTTGAATTCTGATGACGTCATCAAGTTCAAAAATTCTGTTTTTTTTATAACAAAGGCAAATTTGATCCGATTTTATTGGAGTTTTTTTTGAAACCCACTATTTTTGGGTCATTCTTTTCAGCTGTGATGTTAATTTTTCCATAGCTATCACTAATGTGCTAAATTCCGAGACCTGGACTCCACATTCTAGAAACCTAATAGAGCTAGGTTAATTTTGACCACAAATTTGAAAAGTATGACCCAAATTTAGTAGAATTACATACTTGGTTTATCAAAATTGGATAAAATTTGGATGTGATTATTTGGATAATTAACGTCATAAAGTTTTTTTAACGATTTTTTTGACAACACAATGCCTTATTCCGGGACCAGGACTCGACATTCTTGAATTTTATTAGAGCTAGAAACGTATTCTTGAAACTTATTAGATAAATTCTATTTTTTTTTTTGTATAAATCCAAGTTGTCATCAATGTTTAGGTTGGTTCATATTTTTTTAAAGTTAAATCCTAATTTTACTGGACTACAACAGATATTCATTCATTCTAACTACTTTTTATTTTATTTTAAAAATACTTTTTTTTTTACTTTTCCTGTTGTTTTTTTTTTTTTACAAACATAAAATGAAGTTTTTCCTTTTATTAATGATGAAACAAATAATGTTTTTTATGACTTCACCAGGAATAAACAAACCTTCCAACGTACACCTTTGTGTCTACGTTAAAAAAAATAATGTTGAAATTAAAAAACAACTCAAGGGGGATGATAAAGTTCTCTGTTTTTTAGTACCTGATTTTTATGTGAAAACGTGTATAAAAAGCTTTTATAGCATTTTGATTTGAGATTTTCTTTCAATGCAGGAAATTGCTTATAAATGTTTGTCTACGTGCGTCGCTCTATATAGTTAATAATTTAGATTTAATGATCAAGTGTTTTCAAGTAGAAAACCTTCGTCAACAGCCATATAGAAATTCTAAGATAAGTAAAAGAGATGAGGTTTGTGCAATTTTTATTGTAGCTTCATTTAACAATTTAATTCATCATGCTTGTTAGTATCGACGTTCAATGTGTTTATTTTATGAGATAATAATTTCCTTACGTGAGCAGTGAACCAGTTTCTCTAGACACACATATCTTTTAAGATTGTTGTCTCGTTATGGAAATAGTGTTAGAAAATTCTAATTTCTGGAACTATGTTTCTTATCGGACGATATTTGTTTGCTAATTGTGAGTTAAAACGAAAAAAACTTGAACAGACACCAAAAATCGACATCTATAGGTTGCCAAGGAAACTAAAACTTTTTCAATCGAATCAGGTTGCCATGAATTTGAGAAAATTGCAAAATTGAGTTGTAAAAGTTATCAAAAGTTAAAGAAAACAGAGCTATGAAAAAGATTATAAGCATAGTTTCAGGCAATATAAATTTAGCGCCCTTTTTAAAAACAACTTTGAAAGAGCCATTTGAGACAATTGTTTGTAGGAGCAAAATATGAGCTTATAGTAGCTATGAGTAGCTAAGGGAAGCTATATGAGAAAAAGATTCCATCGAAAATTGAATCGAAAGATTTAGAGAAAATTGGAAATAGTGATGAAAATTGATATTTCAGAAACTTTCTGTATAAAATGGTTAATATGTTTATAATGATAAAAGTTTTTTCGGCTTTCATAACCCATAAATAAAATGTTAATTGTTCGATCTATAGTAATAAAAAAAAAAACTTTTCTTTATTCGAATGTAAGGAAAATCAATCAATCATTCTATGTTAACTTTCAATTTATTTCTTTAAGTATCATTATACAATGTTTCTAAAAAGTATGAGAACAGTAAAAAAACTCAAGAAATAAGAATAAACAAGTGTCCAATAATTAAGTGAAATTTTTCTAATGAAATTAAAATCGTACACGTTCAACCCCTTGAATGGGGCAGGGGTGAGATATTTCATCCCTGAAAATCCTTATTTTTTATTATACAGATTTTGATATTCAAAAAGGTTAGTTTTCGAGTCATGAAAAATAAAAAGATTATAAAGTTTATGATATTATATTTTTCCAAATAACCTAATTTTGAGAGAACGTGAGAGAGGAGTGGGAGATATTGACTTTGTTATCTCTTAGGAGAGCCACGACAGATGATTACAGATTCATAATCTCCATACAAAATAAAGCTACTTTTATTCTAAACTTACCGAAATTATCTTAAAATTAGCAACTGCTGTAACTAGTGAGAATCCAAAAAAATTTTCAAATTAGCACCTTCATGATAAATTCAAGTAAATGAATAACAATATTTCTATTTTTCATGACAAAATTTTTTAGCGATTATTACGTTTAACTGGTTTTTTTTTATTGTGGCGAATCTGAATTTGTAATAAAAATGGGGCGAGAGTTTCATTAAAAAATTTAAAGTTATCCCTTTCTCCCGCTTAGGGGAAGAACGTGGATTTTCGATTTTGATTTCAGTATCTAGATTTTTTTCGAACTTTTTATCTGCTCCTTTACTTTTTGAAAACGCTGTAGAACTATGCAGATATGATAGGATTGTTAAATATTATAATTTTATTTCAACTAAATTTACACCGTAGGAGCTGCAAAAGCTTAGAAAATTTTCTTCAGCAAAGTACAGACCAACATATGTTTGTTTACTTATTATCATGTTAATTAAAAAAAATATTTTTATTCAACTCGATTACTATGGAAATATAATATCTGTGTCAGTATCAGCATCCGTTTCTTTTTTAGCGGTTCTAATACGAATCTTTTTAAGATTTTGTAGCTGAGAAGTAACTGAGAGAAGAACTGGGATAAGTTGCTTCTAGAAAAATGCTTCTAGAAAACAATATCTTAAATTCTTTATTTTTCTGGAAAATCTAATTTAAGCATGTACAATTTTTGGCTTCCGTATCCGCGCAATATGACTTTGATGATCCATAATTGAATGTTAGTTTAAGATAAAATTGTAGAAAAGACCGTAAAGACACGGAAATTTTATCTATATTTATCTTTGTTAATTATTCATTCAATACTTGGTTGATTCGTCCTAGAGATTTTACTTATCAAAATATTATGATACTTTCCAAATATAATCCAAAATAAAATTTCACGACTTGGTAGTTTTTATATCGGTCTGGTACTACCCAGATTATTTGAATACATTTGGTTTTGCTTATGATACCCTAATATATACAAGATGTCATCGAAACTCCAATAGCTACTGTTTCTTTCAGAAAATTCACACACACAAAAACAACTATATAAAAGTTTATTTTTCAATTAATGTTTTTGATAGATTGATGATAGGTTTTATCGAATATTGAACAATTTTAATAGAGACATCGTTTTACATTCTTATACACTACTCTACATAATTCATAGTTATTTTTATTGAATTAAGTACAAAGGGTTTCTCAAATAATACACTTGGTAGAATGTTTCTATTTTAAAAATATTCAAATATTTATTCAAATTGTATCTCCGAGAAAAATGATTTAATCGGGATGATCTACCATTGGTTCGAATGCTTACACTTTACGAATACAAAAGTGTGTTTTAAACATTCTCAACCGCTTTGTTTCAAAGGTTATAAGGATGCGGTTGAAGAATTTTGAAAACATAGGGGGAGCTCAAGTCACACTTCGAGGTTTACTAGCTTATTTACCCACTTTGAATGTAATCTTTCTTTGCGTAAGCGTACGAGCCAGTTTCAGTAAAAATGGCTCTAAGAATTACCTAGCCCTATTACAGGTTAAATGATTGCTTCCCCCTACAAAGTTTCATACTTTATTTCATCCCCTTAAAGTTTGATTTCTCGCGGCAAAAGTTACCTATTTTTATCCACACGATCCCATCTATAAAAAAGATCATTAAAATTGGTTCAGAGAATGGATTAATCTTCCTCCCCCCACTTTTAAAATTTATTTATAAGCACGCGGACTCCGTGAATCAAAAATAAAGCATTTAAATTTTTTGAAGGAATTTTAAATAGTATTGACATATATCTAACAACGTATTCAGAGACTACCTATGTATGCAAAACATGTTTCTAATAACAATTCAAAGAAAATAATTATGCAGAGTGCAATGCAAAGAGATTAATTATTAGGAGTGTCACGTAATGAAAAACGCAATTTTCAAACAAATGAATGCATTTCTTACATGTTTTATTTTTACAAACACTATACATAGTGCTTTCGAAATAAAACTAACATTTTTATACAGTCAGTCTATGTACGCTATTTTAAGAAACTCTTAAATCTTTATGTCTGATTCCACAGCTTCGTTAATTCAAAAATTTTGAGTTTTCATATTTCATTACTTAAATTAAAACCATCATTAAGAATTAATTCGACCTATTCTCCTACATTTTATAGTTTGCGAGACAATTTGTTAGAAAATATTAATTTCAACTTGTCAAAATCACAATTTTAGATTTATGACTGAAATTTCAGTCATAACACACAATGTAGGCGTACAATTTTAACGCGACTTCCTACTCATTAAATGTATCGCATTTTAGGGTGTGTTTATAGAAATAGAATTTCTTCATGTGCTACCTACCAGGTATTAAAAAAATATTTAGGATGTTTATTGTTATAGGATTGAGGTATACACTCCCAAGGTATAATTGTACGTGTTTGAAGTTTGACCTTGAACTTATTTCAGAAGTTCGAAAGGAACCTATGGAGAGACTTTTGTTCATTAAGACATGTTCGCTAGTAAAATCTTACAAAAAATAACTGAAAACGCAAAGCGCGATGTAAAGCAACTTTTTTGGTATGTTATTTGATATCAAATCCATGAAAAATTACCCAATTTTCGGACTTTTTTTCATTTTTTGCTGTTTAATCCAAAAACTATGAACATTAGTTGCGTCTATCATTTTCAAAGTATATTAAATTTGAAATAATTGAAGCCAACCCACAGCTTCGTTTTTCTAATAGTTTTTGAGTAATGATACTTGAGTAATTATTTGAGTAATTATTTAGCTTTCGATTTACAAACTTACATTTTATTCGTATTTCGAAAAATTTTATTCGTATTTTTCGTCTACATTCATGAAGTTTCATAACACAACTCATTATCAAAGTTAAAACTAGGGTACAAACAATTTCCATCACAAGTCTAAACCTGCCTTGGCACTCGTATTACTTCAACATTTTCCGAATAACAAAATAACCAAAACAATAACCAAATTTGTCATTTCTATTTTAAAGTATCCAATATTAAGTTATAATAAATATTATTAATTAAAAATGTTTTTATAGATAAAATGAAATTGAATACAAAATTATGATTAATGTAAAACAAATTTTAATAATTATTTTATCAATAATATTAATAATAGTAACAATAATTTGTATATATTTAATAATTAAATATTATTCTATAATAAAATTAATGAATAAACAACAACCATTATTAAATCAACGTCATCAAAAAACAAAAATAGTACACCATCAGAATCAAATTGAACCAGAGCAATTACTGGATGTGGTAACGCCAATTCTATTTGTAACTGAAACAAATGGTATTTATTTACGATGTTATAATGATAATATTAGTGATAATCTAAATGTATCGTCTACATCATCAGCATCATTTGTATTAAATCAAAGTGATAAAAGTTTAATTAATTTTGAAAAACGTATAAATAGTGATAAACAATGTTGGATTAGTGTTGATCCAATTTTTAGTTATAAATATTGTGATCTTTAATTATTTTGAAAATTTTTTAATAATTAATGGTAATAAAATAAAGACAAGCTTTAAAGCATAAGTTTATATTGAGATAGAAATTAAAAGTAATTATTTAGCCAGCCTTATATGAGCATTAATAAAAGATTGAGGCGCTTAAGAGTTTTAGTCATTTTTATAGATGACTCAAGGAAAGAAATTATTTTTTGTCTTTAGTAAAATAAAAGCTCGCATTTTTTTTTCTTTTGGAATTTGATGAAACTTGGTGGATGGGCTTAGTATAAATATCAGATTAATTTAATGATTGGATGCAGAGTTTCTGAGATATCGCAATATTTGTACCGATTTTAGTCCGTATCTCAAAAACTATTCGACCAGTCAAAAAATGCACTCGATTTTTGTAATTTTTGGGTCAAAATTACCTTATATACTGAGTTTTATCGAAATTGGAGATAACAAAAATTTTTCGATTTTTGAAATTTTTGAAATTTTTTTAAGGGGTACCCCTTTGAAAAAATCGAGAAAATCGGAAAAAAATTTCTGTTTTGGAATTTGATGAAAGTCGGTGGATGGGGTAATTTTGACCCAAAAAGTATAAAAATCAGGTTAATTTAATCATTCGATGCAGAGTTTCTGAGATATCGCAATATTTGGACCGATTTTAGTCCATATCTCAAAAACTATTCGACCAGTCAACAAATGTACCCGATTTTTGTACTTTTTGGGTAAAAATTACCCTTTATACTGAGTTTTATCGAAATTGGAGCTAAAAAAAAATTTTCGATTTTTTGCAATTTTTTAAAGGGTACCCCATTGAAAAAAATCGAGAAAATCGGAAATAAAATTTTTGTTTTGGAATTTGATAAAAGTCGGTGGATGGGGGTAATTTTTACCCAAAAAGTTTAAAAATCAGGTTTATTTAATGATGGACCTATATATTCGTCTTTTTTTCTCCTCCTAATTCAAAGACCTCTTTTGGCAATCAGCTAGAAACGAAGAGAACAATGGTTATTGCACACTCCATATCGTTTATGGGCGCACTCTAGCAATCTACATGTGTAATAAAACTAACTGTTTACACTAAATGTGAACACAATTAATGTAAACACAATTAATGGAAAACACAAATGTAAACAATTATTATAATAAAGATAACGTTTTTTATTTGAAAAAAAAAAATTATTACCTAAATTTCCGAACAAATCAATATGCAATGTTTTCATAGTTTTGGAAAACGCCACTAGATGGTATTACTTGAAAGTTGTAGGCTATGATGTTTATTTATAGTGATGACATCTGTTTGATCGTGACTTGTACAAGAGCTATACGACATGTAGATTATATTTACGAAAGAGCTTTCATGCACTTAGTGTCTATTTTCACCGAATGATGGTGCTAGGTGAATAAAATTTTGTTTCACAAAATTGAGACACTTTACGATTTTACATTACGTACTTATTTAATGTTATATTTTCATGGTATAGATGTTATAGATGTATATATTGTATACCTCTTTCATTTAGTTTCTACAGCTTAGTAGAAAAGATAATTCCATTAAGTTTTTGTCTAAAACCTTGATGTAGAATCTCAAATTTATTTATTTTTCAATTCTATAGGTACACATAATTAATGCATTTATGGCCAAGAAAAATATCTAAAAAATTTCTAAATCTATCAGTTGAAATGCAGAGTGCTCAAAATCTATCGAACAGTTCAATTACAAGCGGTTTATTCGATTGAAACTGATTTGTGGGTGTCTCAACACTATTATTAGTGCCCTGCCATGAAAGTTGATTAAAAATTTTGGCAACACCAATCTTCTATACAGCCTGATCGGATATAATAATTCGAATTGCGATTCCACATTTACGAACTAAAAAAACCCAAAAAAACAATTTTATATATTTGAATTAAACCCGTCAGCACTCCTCTTATCCGTTCGTGTTTTGCACATGCCTTTCTTCATGTGTTTTGCGAACTGTCGAAAGGATTAATAAATCTGAAAAATTCATAATTCGAAATACATATAACATTTGAAAAGTAAAAGGTATTTATGTTTTAGTCAAATACTCATAACGGGAGTGCTGACGGGATATTTATTATAAGAATATTATACATTCATAAACAATTAACAGAAATAAAGTAATTAACAAGATATGTGCTAAGTCACGAAATGTGCTACGTTTAATGTTTATATTATTAATTATTATTATAATTATTTTAGTAGTTTGTAATGCAACATTTTAATTAATGTACAGGATGGTCACATAATAATAACTACTTAATAACTTTTTACTTCCGTATTAGTTTTTTTTTGTAGCAAATTTCATTGGAGTTAAGAGCAAGTCTTACAAGATTTTTTGTACTGCGTGTAGCTTGATATATTGCACATACATAAAGGCTGACTTACCAGCCCTGTTCTAATATTTAACTGACTGACTGTCATATTTGTTATCTATATGCAATTTACAATCTGTATAACAATTTCCAGCTTAAATAAATTCATTAAAATACCACTGCAATCATAACTGAATCTTATTTATTTATTGTTCATACATAAGGGCTGACTGACCAGCCCTGTTCTAACACCTAACTGACTGACATCATAACTGTTATTTATATGCAATATACAATCTTTATAACAATTTTCAGCTTTAGTTAATTCATTTAAGTACCACCTCTTCTAATCCATTATCATTGGTTGTTTAATAGTGCACATAACTCCTTAACTAATGGATTTTGGGGAAAAGCATATAAGGGTTATAAACTTTTTACTTAAAATTCTCCAAAGAATAAGATCTTTTGCTACGTCCATCGAGTCACGGGCACTCTGTACATAGAGCAGTAATTTAATCAACACCTACTGAAACCTAGTTTAAATCAGTTTTCGTAGATGATAATGTGTCATGGTAAAATGAAGAATTTCCAAGAATTAGTTTTTGAACACTCTGTAAGAATAACAATATCATAATTTGATATAATTAAAGTTTATTAATTATTATATTGTCATTATTTTAACATAAAACTGTTAAAAATGTAAATATTATTATTATTTCCCATAGCATATTAAAATCAAAGGTGTTTTATTTCACATGTGACGTAACGATAAACATTAGATAGACAACTAACTACTCTGTAGAACAGTTTAAAAAATTAAAATCATCTAATAAATTAAAAATTTTTATAAAATTAACGATTAAAAATCAAAATTTTAAAGAAAATTAGTGTTAAATTTAAATAAAAAAAACTTTAAAAACAAACCAAACAAGTGTTTTGCGATGCCCCCAACTACCGGTGGGAGCAGTGCAGCAGTGGTGATTGTGAACCCAAAAACATCAAATCGACGAACAGCAACATATGTTTACACACCACGAACAACAGACGACATGTGCTCGTTGTGCCCTAGAAAAAAACCACCACCGAAAAAATTAGTACGATTTGATTCAATTATTGATACATATTCTTTATCAGAATGTGCATCGGCTACAGCGAGTAATCATAGTCGGGTAAGAAATTTAATTTTCAGCAATATTAATAATAATAATAATAATAATAATAATGGGGTTTAACCTCCGTTTCTCTGATATATACGTCTATAAAAGAGGCCACCCACACGATTATTTGTTAATCTTTATTTATTTAATTACAAACATATTTACAATTACAATTTGATGTGGGTGGAGTCGGCTACTTCGTTTTTATCCAAGCGACGACAATGTGATTAATTCTACCGCCTTCATTAATCATAATTGTTCACACTGCCGCTGCCTGGATTCGAACCCGCAACCTCTAAATGGACAAACAGTCGAAGACAAACGCCTTAGACCATTCGGCCATTTAGGCTCTAATATTCTTAAGGGTGTAAAAGCGCTAAGGCAATTTTGGATAAGAGGCTAGATTTCTTTTATAAAAAGTTGGGCATCTAAATCAATTCTGAAAATTTTTAGGAAGGGAGGTGTCTGATTATTTAAATAAATAAACGACTTCAATAGTAGGCAAATTTAACATTGATCCCATGGTCAAACGTTAGATGTATGATATATTTTCATAGATTTCTCAAAAAATTTCTGTCAGATGCTTCGCAATCTGGTTGGTTTGACCAGAATTAGTTTGGATTTAAAAAAAAAATAGTTCAATTTCACAATGGACAGAATTTCACACAACACAATTTTTTTCGGTTGTTCGTCTTTGACGATATATAAGAAAATAAACGATACAATAAAAAAAGAATAAATTGAAAAGTTCAAGTATTTTACTTTCTGTGACCGTTGTTTCGATTTTCCATCAATTTTCTTATTTTGCTAAACTTATGATTTGAAAAGTTTAAAGTGAAAATTGAAAACACACAACATGAAAAGTTTTGTGAATGGCATTCTTGGAACTTATTTTTTTTTTTATACACAATGAAATCATAAAAACGAATTTTTGTTGGTCAATAAAAAAAACCACCTTGATTTTGTTTCAATTCTAAATAGTATATTTCAAAAGCATTTTCTTGTTCGTAAAATTCATTATATCATAGACAAAGATTGATTCTGCGAAGATAAATTATTTTTTAATTGATTTTTTTACTATTCTACTAATTATTAAAATATCTAGTTCCATAACATCAAAGGAAAATTTCCAACTTTAAATGCGTATTTTTTAAATTTTAAATTTTATAAATTTTATTTTATAGAAATCTTATCTTATTTAACTTGGAAATCGATACAAACTGCTAAGCAAAGAACCCTACTTTTATTTCGATTTGTTTCAAAACTTATCCTTTTTGAATATTTAAACATAATTTGAGGTAATCTTTTTGAAAAGTTAATCAAACATGCCACTATAAACCACATTTTTCTCACTTTTGGTTGTCTAAAAATTGATTTGCTTGCAGTTTTAAGTAAATACCAAGTTCATATAGGTTTTATAATTTCAGAGATAAGGGCGTACATCTTACATCGGATAAAATATTCCTTAAAAAAAGATCTGTATAAAAGATCTTGTACCAGATACACAGGATGCCTTTTTTAAGTTGACTTATGCTTCAAACTGGATAAAAAAATTTAATCGAGAAAAATGCTTCAAACAAAAAATGTTAGTTTCATTGGCACACATCTTATACCAGCATCGAATTCGATTTAAGTTTTTAGCTTCAATTAAAACCTTTCTATGAATTATAATTGACAAACATTAGATGAACGCTTTAAATAAGAAAGTTGTGCTTTATTAATACACAAACAATTTTTGTTTGAAACCTTTTTTTTTATTTAACCTAATTGTTTAGACAGTAACTGATAGCTAAAATCTAGCTTTTTGTGTCTATAAAAAACAATTCACTTTTATTGGATTTATTGGAAATTTTTTTCGAAGAGTGTCTAGATTAACAATTTGGATATGAAGAAACCATTTTTTGTTTCAAAAAATGTTACGTTTTAATCAATAACAACTTTCTAATTTAAAGTATTGCATCTATCGATTACCAGTTATGGAGTAGAGTGGGCTTTTGATTGAGCTTGAAGACACAAGCTTTCGAAGTTTTGATAGTTTTATTAAAAGAAGTCTTGACCTACAGGGACGTTTGTTAATATTTAACATTTCATAAAACAATAATGGTAAACAGATGGGTGAAGGTCGGCTCCAATTCGACTCTTGTACTAGTTGAACAAACCTTCATTAGAGACAATCTGTATACGTGATGTTTGGCAATGATTGGACGGGGTATGAATGAAACTGCTACGAAACGTATTATAATTTTACACAAATTGCACTAACATTATAACTAGTGAGTGCCAAAAAAGAACATTTCGTGTTGACACTACTGGTACCCAATAAAATGATATATATTTTGGCTGTGGTACAATATTACTAATATTTTAAACATTCATCTTTTTATACCATGCATATATGTAATATGCAAGGTATACTAAGTTTAGTCCCAAGTTTGTAACGCTTAAAAATATTGATGCTAGGAAAAAAATTTTGTCATAGGTGTTCATAAAATCACCTAATTAGTTCATTTCCGGTTGTCCGTCCGTCCATCCGTCCGTCTGTGGACACGATAACTCAAAAACGAAAAAATATATCGAGCTGAAATTTTTACAGCGTACTCAGGACGTAAAAAGTGAGGTCAAGTTCGTAAATGAGCATCATAGGTCAATTGGGTCTTGGGTCCGTAGGACCCATCTTGTAAACCGTTAGAATTAGAACAAAACTTTAAATGTAAAAAATGTTCCTTATCAAAAATTTAACAACTTTTGTTTGAAACATTTTTTCGTAAACATCACTGTTTACCCGTGAGGGCGCCAATTAGGCGGGAATTTTATAATATGTACTATACTTGATTATCTGTTATCTATGTGTCACATGTTTGTATGTGTAATGTGATAAAGAAATCAACACTGACTATGCATGGTATTTCAACAATTCACTCAGTCAATTGCTTGTTTTCACTTGTTAATACTAATAACAATTATTCAAATTTTAACACTAATGTATGTATGCTAGTGACTACTAAATAATAGATATTATTCATAACTAATAATATATAATAATATTATACTTATTATATCACAGACATACCACACTATATTATGGATATTAATGACTTCTAAATGCATTTGTTGTCTTATTTATGTGAAAAAAATATGAAAATCTGGAACGGGGTTACATTCAAATTTGCTCATACATAATACGAAAAACTATTAAGCAAATAAAAATGATGATGGCATATACCCTGTATTTAGTACTTGTCACTATTACGAGACTTGGTAATAATTGAGTTGTTGGTCAAAATTTGTCAACTCAAGTATTTTCTAATTTCAATTAAAATATTTCCAAAAATTTATCCCAAAAAATGATAGCTTTCTATGAATCCTTTTCATCTCATCTGATGTCCTTGAGTGTTATAAGTTTAAAGTGTTTTTCTGTGCGTCTGTGTGTTTGTCAGTGGCATCGTAGCCTCTAAACGGTCGAATCGACTTGATTGAGAACATTTTATAGCTAAATTTCCAAAAATCGGTTTACAAGGAATAAATCGCATTTGTCGGGGGTTTTTTTAATTTTGTAAATTTCACTTGTTTAATACATAATCTTACAAGTCCGATCTTGTGTGTTCATTTTTGAAAAGCTTATTAGTTAAAGAAAATCGAGTATAGGCACGCACTTTTTTCAAAAAAAGTAGTGTGCCAAAAAATTATTATAATCCGCGGAATTTAATGATAAATATTTGCCATTATGTGATGATTTGAGGCGTGTAGTATATTTCAAAGGAGTAGCTTACTCATCAGCTTCCTGGTGGATTAAATTGCAAAGAAGTACTAGTATAACCTTCTTCAATCTTTGTAATGATTTATCAAACACCCAGTATTAACTAGATGGTGAGTTGATAAATGATTTTTTTAAAATCATTTATAATGCACTTGCAATTCATAAAGTACATTGTCTTCTATGCCCAGCCATGTCTAAACTAATGGTGATGATATTTTAAAATACATTTTATCCTTTTAACTTGAATTAAAATGTATGCATGAATAATAACATGCAACTTTTAGTTTTGTTGTTATCACAAGGATGAGAGCTATAGACAACACTTGCAGTTTCCAGTTAGGTAAAATGTAAGAGCTTTGTTAGAGCTTCATTGCATTTCACTAATGGTTGGTTGAAGCTCTGTATACATTCAAGAGTAGACGTTCGTTGTTCAGTAAACTCAAATCACTGAAATATCTATTTTAGTAAATTTCTTGACTTCTGTTTATGTATGTGTGACTGGTTTTGTCCGTAGTTTCCGCTGCTTAATGGCCTCCTTAATTAAAGTTTAAATAATTCATTGAGTCCTCTTCATTGTCTTGGTTTGCGATGTCGAAAATTTCAGTTGAACTAGAATTTGACTTTGGATATATAGTCTATTGTTTTGAGAGTTACCTTGCGGTCGGAATTGATTTCTCGAGTTCTTGAGGCCTTGAGTTTGGGGCACGTTCGTCATTTTATGATAATAGCAGTGTTATCATGCACTAAGAGTTGTATATGACTCGAACTTGAAGAAAAAAATAAATAAATACAACGACTCTTTCTTATACTGTCTACATAAACGTATTATATTCTACGAACCAGTTTTCGAATATAATTTAATGGCAATAGAAGAAAATCACATTAACATTTATTTCAACGTTAAAAAAAAAAAACTCAATTTATATTTTCTCTTAAAAATTTGAAATTACAAAAAAAAAAAAAAAAAAAATTATTTACCTAAAGGTGCAAAAAAATAATTTATTGCAAACAATTATTAACTTCATTTGTTTGAAAATTAATGTGTGTTTAAGTTTTCTTATGTACAAAAGAAAACGGCAGAAAATTTATGAGCTATCATTGAATTGTGAGCGGCATACTTGTACTTACTTAAAGCCAACTTCCAATCTGAAGTAGAGAGAATTATTTTATTCTTTATTAAGGGCGTTTTTTTTTCATAAATTTAAATTCGCTGATTGTGTATATATATAGGTACGTCTCCCTACCCCTTCATACCACTGTAATCCTCATGTTAGGTGCGCATTGAATTAAATATACAATGGAAAAAATACTATAATAAAAGTTAATAAGGTACTATGATTTACACACCAAGCTACAAGAATTTGGTTATGATTTTTATAATTTATAACCATTACAAAATTTAATGTGTACTGGGTGTTAAAGGGATTTAGTTCATAGAAAATTGTAACAATCTTATACATAATACAGTGTGTCGCATTTAAGATGAGGACACAGGCTAACTAGCAAAGAAATCAGAACGGAAAGTACGATAAGGAACATCGTTCCAAAAATCTGATATGAACAAACACGACTTCATTTTTCTTCATTCTCTTTTTTTCTTTTGCTCATGCTATTCATCTCTTTCTCTTTTCTGGAAGCAAATTATAAGAATTGCTGAAGTTGAAACGGGTTTTGAGTAAGAAATGTTCAGATTTCATTCAGACTGTAAATACTTCTTTGATAACAAATATTTCCACTTTATGTCAAAATACGTTAAACTCAGCTGCAATAATCTATCCATGCGTATGATTAATTCCTCTAGAAAACAACGATGCTTAGTTTTTGCTGATTTGCACCCGTCAACACTCGTGTAAACCGTTCGGTAATCTATAGTCGCGTGATGAGAGGTTTGCTCACGCATTCTGCGCATGCGAAAGTTTTTGTTCTTACACGTTTACTCTCATGATGGGAAACATTCTCACAATTTCTGAAAGACTTGAATAAAATATATTTAAAAAAACTGTAGATAGATTAAAAAATTTGTAAATTCATAATTAAAAAATAAAAGTTATAAATGTTTCAAATCGAGCGTGGGCCTCGAAAAATATCGTCCTTTATCTAGAGTTTCAAGTAAGTTTAACTCAAAGCCAAATATAATGTTAAATGTGTACGGTTTTGTGAATTTTATTTATCATTTCAAAATAGAAATAAGTTTTAAACAATTTTTGATTAAATTTTTGTTTTATTCTTGAAAAGTTTTTAATGTAAAAACCACTTAAATCCTATCACAGTATGTCTTAAATAAAATACATAGATACAGTAAAACAAAATATACGTAGTTTTTTGAAGGATAAAAACTTTTTCAACTAAAATAATATATAAATTTTCACAAAATACAATTTTATAATAATATTATGTATACATAAACCACTTAAGGATTTTAAAGGATATGTGTTTACACAATGCTTATGACGACAACATACATACATATATTTATGTTAAGTACAAGAAATACAGATTTTGGAGTTCAAAAAGTTGAGGACAAGATGGAAATGTAAAAGAACATGTCAAAGTTGTTCTCATGTGCAAAGTAAGAGAAAAATTAAAGAAACAGGTTTAATCAGCTAGGAAGCTATACATTAAGGCTGTTGTCTTACTATTTGCTACTTGCTACATGCACGGGAACGACATGTATGGGTACAAGTTTCATGAAATATGTATGGTATGGTATGGTATGGTATGGTATGGAGGTTAGCGCACCATGCTCGAGCATCGAGCCTCGAAGCAATGGTTCTGAGCACCTAGCCAAATAGAACCTTGTAATCTATCCCCGCTACGCTTTTCAGTGGCTATTATAACCAACGGATGTACTGAAGCCCAGGATTTGCCTAGCGCTGAGTTTCCTAATTTCTTCTGGTTCGACTATGGCCGAACCAAACCATTTCCTTCGCTGCTGTATGAGTGCCGGGCAGTCACAGAGAAAGTGGATCGATGTTTTTTCTGAATTTTCTTCGCATCTGTCACACGCGGAAGATTGTCTTTTTCCAATCTGATGTTGGAACTTGTTCAGGTTATCATGCCCTGTGAGTAACTCTACGATGACTCTAATATCAGCTCTGTTTAGTTTCAAGATCTCCTCGGCTCTGTTACCGAGCGAGTTTCCTTCACCCAACAGTCTTTTGACGATTCGCCCTCTCTCGTAGCTGGTCCATGCCTTTAATTGTTGGTTTTTCAGATTATCTCCTAATCTGTTAAGACTTTCTTGGTATGGCATCCTCGCAAGCTTTTCTTGAGTGAGAGATGAAATATGTATACTTGCATGAAAAATAATTCTACTTAGGTAGTGTTACTTCAGTAAACTTACGTCAGTATAAAGACGTCGAAAAAATGATGTGAAACTCTTTGGCAGCTACGATGTCTTTGATTCTAAGAGATAAGAATATGTGGTATAAAAGGGTAAACTTGGATTCAGACCTTTAATTCTTCTAAAACACTGATTCCGGGTATTTAATTTATTATGTTTTTCTCACCAGTGCAATTTTTTTAGTACCATAATGTAAATTTGTATATTTTTATGAATTTATGCAAGCAGGATGAGTAAAGCATTTGCATGTTTGACCAGGAACACACAACAAACAAAGCACTTTAAATGTGGTATGGTTTGTCTATTGTACTTTCTATTCCCTCATAGTAACTAGTTGGGGAAGGTTTAGTACCTAGAATCAAAATTTACATTGTTATTATTATTATTAAGCTATTTTTAAACTATCGATAAAAACATGTAAACAATGGTCCATGATGTATGGGATGTTAAGTTCAAAATCATAAATGGATAACATCGTATTGTACCTAGAATCAGTTCTCAATCACCTATCAATGGTATATTATATTGTTAGATTCAAGGTACATCACTTATCGTATTCTAAACTGTTCCTATGTTGTCAAAATTTAATGTTATGTGTAATTTGAAATGCAGTAAAACAATAAATAGTTTTTATTTTTAGTTTATCCGAAAATTGAACGCATATTCACAGCCAGTTTTTAGCCCACCAACATTCTGATAAAATACCCTTATTTCAATACGAATTCTGTTCAGTAAATGACAATATCTTCCGTGATATTACTTATCATTTGTACTCTTGGTGCTACAGCTTACCCTATTATGTAATCCTGATTTTGTCATCTATATGTAAGCATCGTGTCTGTCTGATATATTTACTGATTGTTGTGTTGGTTGCCTATTCTATTTTGTGGATAACATACATAAGATAGATAAAGATAAAATTTTTAATATACGAACAGTAGTTTAATTCACAAATTTTAGACAAAATTATATTAAAAATGTTTAAGCTAATAATTTATGGTTGCAATTTTTTTTTATACATACATCTATTTTCGTAAAGGTTAAAGTTTATTACAACGTCATTTTTTAATTCAAAATTGATAAATTTCGGGTTTACATATTCAAGTCGATCGAATTGTTAAATCGTCGATCTTCAAAAATGTGCAGCAATCTTTAAATCGAAAATGTAAACGGAAGAGCAAATGGTATAGAAAGGTTCGGATAATGTCAGTATAACTGGATTGATTTGATAAGCTGCAAAATTACAATTTATATTTTGATTTCGGTGCAGTTTCAATTATGTGTCTATGCCGTATTGTGCCCAAATTCATTCAGTTTGCACTCCAACAATAACTTTACTGGCTTAGCTGGTTTGTCCCACTAAGTGCTTGAAATCAAAATGTATTTTAATCTCTTGTGCTATTGGCTATTCTCGATTATAGGATCGTCGATTATGGAATCAACGTAAGATATCAAAAAGCTCTCCAACAACCATACTGAGTGCTTCAAATCAATAAGTCTTTTAAGCTCTTGTGCTATTGGTTGTTCTCGATTATAGAATCCCCTTAAGTTTTCACTCCCGTCGACAGTGTCCATGACTGAATATCTTTTTTTACCAATAAATTTTCTGTACAAAAAAAAATCATTTTAAAATAAAATTCTAATCTGAACTAAAATAAACTAAGCTTATATGAAATAGTAAACAAATAACATGTTCAACATTCAAAGTTCAAACGTTTTTACCCCCAAAACCAAAAAAAGACACATAAAACCAAACATTTGATATAAACCAGAACCACCGCACCGCTAACAGACAGTCGAGTCGTCTCCAATGCGATTTAAAATCATATATAGAGACTAGACAACAACAAACATACATACGAGTAATCACGTTTAGAACAAAATACAGAAAATAAAATGTGATATAGTTATTATTATTATTTATTTTGTTTTCAATTCTATTTTCATTTTCATCCATGGATTTTTATACCATATACTAGCGTGATACCTACCCGCTTCGCTGAGTTTAAAAGTAAAGCTTGATAAAGACCATCGTGTTATACCTTCACTTCTTTTGCGCTCACTTATCCCTTTTCTTTAACATGTAAAATAATGGTAAGGATTGTTTTACACAGGTATTATATATGTACGGTTTTCTATTTTTTTAGGATGTAAAATAGTCATAAAATAGTCTTGTAGAAAACTGTTTAATCTTACACGTCCCCCCGACTGTAATGATGATTTTACTTATCATAACAATTTAGGAGGAAAATATTTTCTTGTTTTCATACTTTTAACGATTTTGTCAGAGCGTCGGGGTTTTAGTTTGTGACTTTATTTTTTGTTAAAATTAAAAATGTTAACTCAAATTGATCACTATCTATTGTAAATTAAATCAACCTGTACCGCCTAGTCTCTATAATGTTAATATCAAAGTATTGTGATATTATTTATTAGTAGACATTTCAATTTGATGGAATAAATAATCATATTTTCACAAGTCAATGCCAAGCAAGTGCTGATGGGGAGAATTCGTCTTTCATTTGATTAGATAGCCTTTTATTATATGTATGGTATGGGTATGGGTAATGGTTCAGAGCACCTAGCCAAGTAGACCCTTGTACTCTATCCCCGCTACGCTTTTCAGTGGCTATTATAACCAACTGATGTACTGAAACCCAGGATTTGCCTAGCGCTGAGTTTCCAAATTTCTTCTGGTTCGACTGTGGCCGGACCAAACCATTTCCTTCGCTGCTGTATGAGCGCTGGGCAGTAACAGAGAAAGTGGATCGATGTTTCTTCTGAATTTTCTCCGCATCTGCCACACGCGGGAGATTGTCTTTTTCCAATCTGATGTTGGAACTTGTTCAGGTTATCATGCCCTGTGAGTAACTCTACGATGACTCTAATATCAGCTCTGTTTAGTTTCAATATCTCCTCGGCTCTGTTACCGAGCGAGTTTCCTTCACCCAACAGGCATATTATTGTGTGTGTATACGTTGATTGAAACATGAAAGATTTTGAACCTGCCAGCGTGTGTATGGACAAGGCATAATAACAAAATGAAAATAAAATACTATTGAAGATGTCTGCTTTTGATTTGGGTTCGTTTCTCTGATGATAATAATTAGATATAAATAAATCTGCATAGACCTTTTCATTTAATTTCTATTACCATAACCAATAAATTATTATATAGAATTGTTTTTCCATTAACATTATAATTATATTTTGAGAAAGGGATTATATTCAAGTCCTTAATATAATTTCTTCAAACTTTCTATCTGTGCCAAAGGATTTATATTTATTGATTGTCTTACTTATCTGCGAATATTAGTAGAAAGTACACTACTTTTAATCAAAATTTTCATTTATGTATTTTTTAAAGCCATGAATTAAAATATCACAACGGAAATTTGAAAAAAAATAAATGTTGAAATTTTATTGATTTATAAACACGCCCATTGATTTATTAACACGCCTAATTTTTATTGATTTATAAACACGCCTAAAAAGTGTTCATGGCTATTTTCAACCGACTTCACACAAAAAAGGACTTTCACCTCAGAACTTTCGAGTGGGTGAACCGATTTTGATGATTCTTTATCTATTTGAAAGCTGGTGCTTTTCGTGTGGTCCCATTTTGGTCTAGTTTTGACAACGGCATCCATGGGAAAACCACGACAAGAGGACGAATAACACAATATCACGCCAACCAATTTCGATGATTTTTTTTAGTGACAAATTAGTTAGTGTACTTCAGATTCACCAAAAAATACAAAATAAAAAAAAAACTTTTAACAGAAAGAAAAGCGACTTCAAAAGAAAAACTTTTCCAAAACAAATTAATATGCAGTAAAAAGTAAAAAAATAACGATAATATAATGTAGATAAAATTATTGTAATTTTTGGAGTCGGTGTCAGTCAAGCTAATGTAGTTTTACTTTTTATTATACGGTTATAATTTTTTTTTACTTTTTAGTGCATATTAATTTGTTTGGAAAAGTTTTTCTTTTGAAATCGGTTATCTTTTTGTTAAAAGTTTTTTTAAATTAATTAAATTAGTTGTAATCAAATTTATCAATAAACGTTTTTTTTTTCAGGCAAGCCTATACCATTATTTTCGAAATTAAATAATTTTTCTTCTGTTAACCAATCTGAAATTGTTATTAGAAGAAAGGTAATTTAATTAAGAAAATAATGGTATAGACTTACCTGCAAAAAAAAACCATTCATTTAAGAAATTTACAAAAGTTAATTTAATTAAAAATAGCCATGAACACTTTTCAATAGAAAAACTATGTTGGTGAAGATCGAGTTCATACCGTGTCTCTTGGACTATAATAAATTAATATTGTTATAATTAAAATGTTTATAGATAATTGGATTTCATATATGCAAATAAATTTTGCAGTATCCAGTAATTTATTTATTTAGTTTAACCGCAGTAAAATAAATAAAATAAGTAACAAGCAAGGTAAATGTAACAGAGTTAAAGGTAACTAACGCATTGCTACAATACGAAATAACGCATAAACATTTGGATCAATTATGGTGATAGCTTGTACTACTACCTTTATTTATAATCATAAAATAAAACGTTTAGTTTTATAAGTGAATTATTATTATTTTATGTAATTTATGAAATAATTATTTTATCATTTGTTTTTTAAATTTCTTTACTAGGATTTTGTACCAAAAAAATTGATTTATATTTATTGTATATTAATTATTACAAACATCAACTCGGATGTTATCGACTCTAATGTGATACCTTATTTTATCATATACCATTATCAAATTCTATTTAGATGATTGTAAACCTACAGTATTAGAGTCATCGTAGAGTTACTCACAAGGCATGATAACCTGAACAAGTTCCAACATCAGATTGGAAAAAGACAATCTCTCCCGCGTGTGACAGATGCGGAGAAAATTCAGAAGAAACATCGATCCACTTCCTCTGTTACTGCCCAGCGCTCATACAGCAGCGAAGGAAATGGTTTGGTCCGGCCATAGTCGAACCAGAAGAAATTAGGAAACTCAGCGCTAGGCAAATCCTGGGTTTCAGCACATCAGTTGGTTATAATAGCCACTGAAAAGCGTAGCGGGGATAAAGTACAAGGGCCCATTTGGCTAGGTGCTCTGAATCATTGCTTCGAGGCGCGATGCTCGAGCATGGCCCGCTAACCTCCATACCCATACCCATACCCAAACCTACAGTATTGTAAACAAGTTTTGGTTTATTGCACGGTACTATAGTAGTCTCTGTTCATCAAATGATCGATCATCGATGAATTTTTGGAAACTTTATTAATCAAAAAATGTATTTATAGAGTTTTATTGAAATCCCTAGTATTATTCAATCCTTCAATCCCTAGTATTATTCAAGCATATCGCCTTAAGTGTTTATTAGAATATGGGATCGGACTAATTTTTTATATCACTTCAGGTGGAGAATTCTTACTGGGCGTGCAGAAAAGTATAGTTGGCTTTAAACAATCTATATGAACGTTTAAACTTCCTAATTAAACAAAGAAAAAGATACCCACTACGTGGGAAGACGTCATACGTGGGTGTTGCCATAGAAATTACATATGAAACTTAGTTTTGCTAAAAGAAGATGGGAATGCTTTGAATGTAACCTTTAATTGCTTATAACTTCTTCGTTTCTTAAGCAATTTTTCATTTTCAAATTTTGTCATGGTATCAAGTCTAGTTTTTCATTTTTATGGGTAATATAGCCAATTCGACAATATCTCATCTGGTTATCAGATGGGTGAAGTTCGATCTTATATCTTCTCTTGTACTATCCTGCGTTGTTCCATGACGACACTGCGTCATCATCATTTGCTTTGGAATTAATAATAAAAATCTTTTAATGAAACATGCAAAGTTTTTGTATTTTCTAACGCAATTCTGATACAGAATCTCTACCAAAGATCAATTCATACTTTTCTTCCCTTTTATTTTTCTTGTTGTTGTATTTCCCGTCCTTGAATTGTTGTTTATGCTGTAATTAAAAATATACACGCAATATTGCGTGACATTTAATTTTTGATTGTGTTATATATTTGCTATACTTGTAAGTTAAATCTATATGACAGGAATGCAAGAACCAATTGTATGGTATCCGTATGGACACGTGGACACATGGAGTGTATACTCAGATACAGTAAATCATTTCCAGACTCAGGTACATCTTTCATTGTACCTGAGTCTGGCAAAGGAGGCACCCGCCACCGCCGCATAGGAAAAAAAGACGCAAAACAAAACGTATGTTTTATACGTAAAACAAAAAGTTAGTAAAGAATCATGGAAAAGGCCCTTATTAATTTACAAAAAGTCATATAGTTAAAAATTCGATTTTTTGGATAATACAGGCAAATTTGGTCCTATCTTATTGGATTTTTTTTTTAAAATCTACTAATTTCGGGTCATTCTTTTCAGCTGTGATTGTAATTTTTCGATAGCTATCACTTATGTGCTTAATTCCGGGACCAGGATTCCACATTCTTAAAATCTATAAGAGCTAGGTTAATTTTGATCACAAATTTGAAAAGTATGACCCAAATTTAGTAGGATTACATACTTGGTTTATCAAAATTGGATAAAATTTGAATGTGATAGAGCAAAATTAATTTTTTTGGATTTTGATGACGTCATCAAGTTAAAAAATTTGATTTTTTTGATAATACAGGCAAATTTGATCCGATCTTATTGGAACTTTTTTTAAAACCCACTAATTTTGGGTCATTCTTTTCAGCTGTGATGTTATTTTTTCGATAGCTATCACTAATGTGCTTAATTCCGGGACCAGGACTCCACATTCCTAAAATCTATAAGAGATAGGTTAATTTTGATCACAAATTTGAAAAGTATGACCCAAATTTAGTAGGATGACATACTTGGTTTATCAAAATTGGATAAAATTTGGATGTGATAGAGCAAAATCAATTTTTTTGGATTTTGATGACGTCATCAAGTTAAAAAATTTGATTTTTTTGATAACACAGGCAAATTTGATCCGATCTTATTGGAATTGTTTATATATTTTTGCTCTGTGAAAACAGGAATTTAAAAAAAAGACCCAAAATGCACGGTTACGGAGATATAGACCAAAATGGTTTTACTCAAAATGGCGTCCCTTTCGCTCTCAAAATATTTAATAAGCGATAAGTCAAGAAGCTTTATCAAATATCGATTTTTTTAAACTGCTTTTAATGTATAAAAGTTGTTGAATGTCTAAAATTTTGTGATGATATTAATATAATTCATTTCAAAAATTGAT
Organism: Chrysoperla carnea; assembly: GCF_905475395.1. NCBI lineage: Eukaryota > Metazoa > Arthropoda > Insecta > Neuroptera > Chrysopidae > Chrysoperla > Chrysoperla carnea. The sequence goes on along the minus strand of NC_058338.1, from coordinate 10,759,265 downwards.
TTAGGACCATCCAATACAATCTCAAACTGGAATTAAGATCAACATAAAGTTCAAAATCACTGTATCGGATGGGTTGGAAATGATTTTAAATAATTTAATACATCAACACAGACCCTGTCGTATGAACCATGGTTTTTCTAGATTAGTCAAAGTAATTTTTAGCTTGATAAAAAGTGAATTTTTTTAAATACAGACCTAGACATTTTAGAATTCAAAATATTATAGACAACAGTAATTATCCTGAACTTGAAATAAAATTCCTTAAGAAATTGATTAAATACCTTGTAAGTATTTTGCTCGTGTCGTTTTATTTTAAAATTTTTATATAAAAGGACGCACTATTAAAAAAATATTATGTTCTAAAATGTCGAAAAACACTTTCTTGATATTTTTTATTAATTTGTTGTTAATTATAACAATATGTAGTGCTAAAGATTGTGTTAAACGAACTTATGATGCCAGAAGTTTTGTTTGTGTGTGTAATTCCACGTATTGTGATTCTATTGCGCCTCTACCAAAAAATTTGGAATCAAATCATTATGTTATGTACGAATCGACAATTGAAGATCATCGAATGAAACAGTCTGTAAAGAAATTCGAACAACAATCCACAGGGAAAGATGTGATTACAATTAGTCGTGAGAAAAAATATCAAACAATAATGGGATTTGGTGGGGCTATAACAGATTCAACCGGGATAAATATTGCATCACTTCCAAAAGAAGCCCAAGATTTATTACTGCAACAATATTTTGGTGAAAATGGCATACAATACACGATTATACGGGTTCCAGTTGGTGGGACTGATTTTTCAACTCGTCCATATACTTTGGATGATACCCCAAATGATACGGAGTTAAAAGATTTCAAATTAGCGGAAGAAGATTATAAGTATAAAATTCCTTACTTGAAGCAAGCAATGAATTTATCGAAAACATACCCAATAAAATTAATGGGCTGTTCTTGGACAGCACCTAAATACATGAAAGCTAATAACAAATTAATTGGCGGAAAAAATAGCATATTATTTGAGAAATATTATCCCACATATGCCAAATATCTCACAAAATTTCTGCAAGCTTATAAAGATGAAGGTTTTAATTTTTATATAATGTCCGCAGAAAATGAACCTCAACTTTCATCAATTCCGGCATATACTATTAATGGAATGCATTTCGTGGCAACTAGTCAAGCAGAATTTGTTGGAAATTATTTAGGCCCTTCCATGAAAAAAAATGGTTTTGGTAATGTGAAAATTCTAATTGGTGATGATCAAAGACCATTCATGTACAATTGGGTTAAAACTATTCTTCAGCATGAAAATGCTTCAAAATATGCCTCTGGAGTTGGTATACATTTTTATTTCGATAAAGAAGCACCTGCAGAAGTACTGACCCGTATTCATGAGCTACCAGGGTTTGGAAAGAAGTTTATCTTATATTCAGAATCATGCCAAGGCTCGTTGGGAAGATTACGTGGTGTACAATTAGGTTCTTGGCGGTTTGGTACTGGTTATTTATCAAATATTATCGAAGATTTAAATAATTGGCCTGAAGGTTGGGTTGATTGGAATATGGCTCTAGATGTGGATGGTGGTCCAACTTGGTCAAATAATTTTGTTGATTCGCCAATCATTGTGAATGCAAGTGCTAAAGAATTTTATAAGAATCCAATGTATTATGCATTAGCACATGTATCGAAATTTATTGTTCCTGGATCTGTGCGAATTGATATTACAAATGACAGTGATTTTGTTGAAGCCACAGCTTTTGAAACACCGAATAATCAAACTATTGTGGTTTTACTAAATTCACATAACCGTGTAGCGAGTATATCGATAAAAGATGAAAGTGATTTTGTAAACTTAAAAATGGAACCTGAATCAATGATAACACTTGTAAAATAAATGTCAAATTTATAATAAAGGTAATATAGAAGCTCATTACTCTTGTTCATAATGCACTAAATTAAAAGAGTTATTTTTTTTATTTAAATAGGTTCAATAGCACCTAGTGATATGTTAATTCATAAAATCACGTTATTAGTTCATTTTCGTTTGTCCGTCTGCATTTGTGTCTGTTATATTCCCATATAATAATTAACAACTGCAACGTACAACATACAACAACATACTATAGAATTTGCGCCTTATTTGTGCTCTCACGAGTAAACAGTGTTGTTTACGAAAAAATGATTCAAATTGATTATTTTTCATTTTTTTATATGAAACATTTTTTTACTAAAAACTTTTGTTCTATCTCTAACGGTTTACAAGATCGTCTTTAAGAAATTTACAAACAAATATACATAGATTTGTCGCCCTATTACCTCAGTTGGCCAAGGCATAACCAATTCCGTCCGCGGTATGGACAGGGTAGCGGGTTCGATTCCCGATGCATGGGCTGGTGTAGTGCATGGTATATGCATGAAGAAAGTGCACTCAGCCTCTGAAATCGAGGAGCTGATAAATGAAATTATCAGTGGAAAGGTGGTAAAGCACATATATGGTATCACAATGTGCTCTATAACCTAAGTGTAGTCTAAGTGTGGATACGCGAAAAACATAAACACTCCTGGTCAGTCGAGTAAAAATGACAAGGCTCTTTCTTTAGGATTATATCGGCTAAAAGATTTTTTGTAAATGTAAATTGATATTTGAAAATGAAACTTAATATATATATATATATACGGATAGTTTTATCTTGCAGATAAATAGTTTCATACATTTTTGGTGTAGGAAATTTTTAATTTATTTAATGACAAATAGTAAAATTTTTTGATACGTTATGGTTAGACATTTCATGAATAATAGTTACTTGATTATTCATAGCACGTATTTCATTTTTTTTTTACTCATATAGGAAATAGTGCATTTCTTTTATAATTTTTTCCAAGTGATTTTTTTTATTACATTTATATTGATTGTTATTCAACATTTTATACTATTCACAGGTGTACCAACGCTCTATACATAGGCGTTGCTAGGATAAAATTACTCGAGGGTCACCAATAGTAGAAAAAAATGATTAGCTAATTAAAAAAAGTGGTTGTGGTTAAATAAACACGATATAAATTTTAAGTATTTATTTATGGATCACAAACAAAAAAATGTATAACGACAGCAATATTAAAAAAGCCATTTTTTAAACATCAACCTTTTCTTAAAATTGTAACAAAAATTATAAAAAACAGTCTTTTCTTTAAAAAATCAGTCTTTCGTTGTTAAAATTATAATATTAATAAGAAGAATGACAGAATTTTTTAAATTATAACAATAATAAATCTACCCATCTAATTGTAAATCAATTCTTCTAACATGCAAAACAAATTTTTCGGCCAACATATCGAGTCCTACAATCTGACATCAGCTCAGTTCTGTTTTGTCTTTTAATGGCCATCAAAGCTAATTCTGCTGACCTATTCTCTCCCATTTTACTCAAATTATCTAAAATTATTTTCCAAATTATTGAGGAGGCACGGGTCTCCCGTGTCCTCCGTAAGGACGCTTATGACTCTATATAGGTAACTAGGTGAAATAATGATTATCAATACCATTTTATGGTGATTTTTTATCATTAAAACTATAAATTGAAATGCATAAAACGTTTTCATGTGTTTAAATTGCATTTTATCTACTATTATTTAAGATGGAGGAAGGAAAGAAAAAAAACGCATTGATATCAAAAATTGGTTTTATGTTAAACAAGAATTTCCACGCGAAAAGTCGTACATCTGTTAAAATATTTTCTTTAAAGATATAATACTACTTTTTCTTGTAGTTATTGGTTCTTCAGTATCAAGTTGGAATCCTAATTCAGATTCTGTTACAATACCTTGTTCGAAGCCTGTTTGTCTAATAAGTGACTTAATACGCTGAGTTTAGTTTTACTCTATATCGATTGGTATTCAAATTAAGTGGCTAAGTTGAACTGGCATGCGTTGCACCCTAAAAAACTTGCCACCCCGGTCACCCACCTCTAAATCCGCTATTACAAATACCAAAATGAGAATAACATATTCATCATTTATAGAAGAAAAATGATATTTTATCCCAATTTCAGGACCGTTTTGATGTGAAATATTACAATTTTTCAAATTATCCTTTAATTTAACATAATTCCCCGTCGAATTTGAAATACCACAACGAGGTTTAGGGTTGTTTTAAAGCAACTATACATGGACAAATAAACCGTATATAAGGTGTATTGAATTAACATCAAAAGAAGATCATAAACAAAATGTATTACTTAAATAATAAAAAACCCAGCGTCAGAGTAATTTTAAATCAGTGAATAATCTCACGTAATATTTACATTGAAAAATAGATACTTTTAAAAGTTAAACTGATAAAATACACCACGTCTAGTAATTGTATAAAATAGTTCTTGAAAATGTTTAACTTTTCATTCTATTTTTCAATCGATAGTTTGAACAATAAGTTTATCACAGATATACAAAGCAATACAGACATCCACAAATTTAGAAAATTATAATCAAAGTTATAGCAGTTGTAACATTTCAATTTTTCAAAATCATCAAATATTATTTTGTTTAATTACTTCAACCTCCGAAATTCACGGAAAGTTGAGAGTGCATTTTATTTCTAACATCATGAATATTAGCTTGAATTTTTTATGGAAAAATATGATTTGACATGGAAACGTATATGGTTAACAAATATGGCTGACTTTAGATTGCAAATTTAACATAATTCATTTGTCTTAATTTGGTATATGATATTATACCATGTATATATGAAATATACATAGTATATTAAGTTTAGTCCCAAGTTTGTGACGCTTAAAAATAATGATGCTAGGAAAAAAATTTTGTCATAGGTGTTCATAAAATCACCTAATTAGTCCATTTCCGGCTGTCCGTCCGTCCGTCTGTGGACACGATAACTCAAAAACGAAAAAAGATATCGATTTGAAATTTTTACAGCGTACTCAGGACGTAAAAAGTGAGGTCAAGTTCGTAAATGAGCATCATAGGTCAATTGGGTTTTGGGTCCGTAGGACCCATCTTGTAAACCATTAGAGATAGAACAAAAGTTTAAATGTAAAAAATGTTCCTTATCAAAAATTAAACAACTTTTGTTTGAAACATTTTTTCGTAAACATCACTGTTTACCCGTGAGGGCGCCTATTAGGCGGAAATTTTATAATATGTACTATACTTGATTATCAGTTATGTATGTGTCACATATTTGTAAGTGTAATGTGATAAAGAAATCAACACTGACTATGCATGGTATTTCAACAATTAACTCAGTCAATTGTTTGTTTTCACTTGTTTATTATTTAATTTTGATCGTTGGCCCTAGATTTATTATAAACTAATGATTCTTATACTAATTGCAATGACAGATATTTAAGTACATAATTATTTTGCATTAATATTTGCAAACAGCTAACAATAATAATGATATTTAAAACGTAATTGTGCATTAAATTAGCGTACCTATATATTTATTATAAATAGATAGATATTCAAACTGGATCAACAACATATGGTAAATATTAGCAGATGCATTCAAACGAATACAGTACCTACCTACAGTAGAGTATACTAAAGTATCTACGTTAACGTTACGTGCATAGTTAGATGTATAAGCTTAACAATGAATAGTAGAACCACGTTCAATAAACACATACATTGACTGTTGGTTCGATTACGTGATAATGTTCTTAATCAGTATTAACTAGATATAAATAGAACAGGTGAAAACAAACAATTGACTGAGTTAATTGTTGAAATACCATGTATAGACAGTGTTGATTACTCTATCACATTACACATATTCCTATACATGTCACACTTACATAACTTATAACCCATACTATAAAGTCATGTTTACAAAATAATGTTTCAAACAAAAGTTGTTTATTTTTTATAAGGAATCTTTTTACATTAAAACTTTTGTTTTATCTCTAACGGTTTACAAGATGGGTCCTAAGGACCTAAGACCCAATTGACCTATGTTGCTCATCTACGAACTTGGCCTCACTTTTTACGTTCTGAGTGTGCTGCAAAAATTTCAGCTTGATATCTTTTTTCGTTTTTGAGTTATCGTGTTGACAGACGGACGGACAACCGAAAATGTACTAATAAGATGATTCTATGAATATCTATACCAAAATTTTTAAGGGGGGCTATGGTATAAAAACTGTAGGTGGGTTGAGAGAATCTGAAATATTAATACTTCGAAAATAGATAAAATTACTTATATGAAGATAAAAAAAGTTTCTGGCGGGTTGAAAAAATAATTATTTGTTCGATAAAAGATGACGTTCACAATATTTACCATCTATAAAATTAGTTATAGGTAAATTTTGGTCGGTATCATTTTTTCTGCTACTGTTTTCCCCTAAAAACATTTTCCTATTTCATTTTATAAAACAACACAAACATATATGGATGTGGATATGATAGTGTCTAGACACTCTAATTATAAATGATATATTAAAGTAGTATGTTTATTAAATGATAATAAAATAAGTCTAATTTCATAAAGAGAACAAGTATTTTTTTTAGGCGAATTACCGAAGGAAATGGAGCTATTGCTTTTGTACTGATGATGAAATTTTGAAAAAAATTCTTCAAATGATCATCGATCTTACTTAATAGATGTCAAAAATGGCCAGCGTTAAAATTTATATACATATGTATCTATAAGTTTATGTGTTTGCAAACTCTCTAGCGGTCGTAAGTTAAGTCCGATTTGAATAAAATTTAGTGTCAAAAAGGGTTTTGGTATTTGAAAGATTAAGTTTGTTTATGAGAAAAATCGACCGATAAACAAGAGGCGAGGGAAGTACAAAATTATGAATTTTTCAGTCATGTTTTTATCAGTTTTAAGCATAAAAAGTACTCTAGCGATTTTTTCGCTTAAAGTTTAACTTTCGAAATAAATATTCTTGATAAAATAAAAATGCAATATTCGATTTTAAGAAAAATGTTATATTTTTTTCAATCTCTAAGGGCTTAGGTAACGCAGCTCCTGCGATACGAGTTTTTCTTTGAGTGCTATTACCGGTACATGTTAAGTTTGTGTCTATATCCATTTACTAGTTAGGGATGATGTATAATATGTATTTAATGAAAAAAATTATAATTAATATTTTATAATATGCATATTAACGTTCAACAAATCATATATTCGCTTTGTGTATGAGTTTGGTTGCCATGGTAACGGGAACACTATATTTTATTAATAAAATTGTATGGATGGACCATTATACATGTATAACACCCCGTTTTTGGTTCGGAGGTTCTAAAATCTGACCCAATTAAAAATTTCACAGAAATCATAAACATTAAACACATGTATCCCTAAATATTATAAATGTGAAAGTAAGGATGTTTGTTTGTTTGTTTGTTACATCTATTATCATTATTTTAAACCATAAATTAAAAATTTCTATAAAAATTTATAATAGTAAATCTCAAACAATTCATTGCCTTCTTTTCTGTTATACCAATGAATTATGACTATATTACACTTTAAAAAAATTGAAAATTTTGCAAATATTTTAGCTGTGTAAAACAACTTCTTCGAGTGTTATGGAGGTGAGATCAAAGTGGTGGATATAAAGCGGTGGCTTTTACTGTTAAGGCCAGTGAAGTGAGCGAGATTCAAGCTAGTTGTTTATAAAGGCTCAAAATTTGTTTGTAGGTAGTCTTTTACTCAAAGAATATGTAGTTAAAATTTCAGCTTAGGTATCGGTGCAAATTTTTAAGAAAAAAGTCATTGAAAATCGATATAAAATATATTGGCTCTTATGCAGGAATCTCAAAAAACGACATATTTTGGAAGTTTTTGATAATTTTCATTTGGAATGAATGAAAACAAATTAAAAAAAACTTTTTAATAGAAAGTAAACATATTAGCAATGACATAGAAAAGAAAAAAAACTAAGTGTCTCCGTTCATATAAGGGATGTAAGAGCAGGGTAGATTTAGGGTTGAAATTATTTTTATCTTATTTTCAACTTTGATGATGAATTTTGTTATAACTTCATGAATGTAGACGAAAAATAAGAATAAAATTTTTCGATATGTGTCTTGGTTTTCGAAATATCGAAAGCTGAATAATTAAACAAAATTTTCAATTTTCGATATTTTGAAAATTACGCCAGGTATTGAAAAATTTTATTCTTACTTTTGGTGTTATATCATCAAGTTATAATATAATTTGTCATCAAAATTGAAAATATAAATTTTTTAAATTTGTGCCCCCACTACCGTGCTCATACATCCTTAAATGGTGCATCTTGTAAATCATATAGACGATAATGGATTAGTAACAAACTAAACTATAAACTACTAAACTATATATATATATATATGTATATATAAATAGAAATACAACAATAATTTCATAATATATAAGAACTTTATAATCTAACAACGATTATAATGAATAAATTTATATCATCTACTGTTTAATTTATATCAGGCAAGAAATTCCAGATTTGTATTTCATGACTACACTACTATACTACTACAAATGAAATACGTACGTAACTACGTACGTAGAACATACTACGTATTAGTGATGTGCCATATATCCGTATCCGTATCCGCGTAGCAAAAACCTACAATATATCCGTATTTTTATACCATGTATATATGAAATATACATAGTATATTAAGTTTAGTTCCAAGTTTGTAATGCTTAAAAATAATGATGCTAGGAAAATAATTTTGTCATAGGTGTTCATAAAATCACCTAATTAGTCCATTTCCGGCTGTCCGTCCGTCCGTCCGTCCGTCCGTCTGTGGACACGATAACTCAAAAACGAAAAAAGATATCGAGCTGAAATTTTTACAGCGTACTCAGGACGTAAAAAGTGAGGTCAAGTTCGTAAATGAGCATCATAGGTCAATTGGGTCTTGGGTCCGCAGGACCCATCTTGTAAACCGTTAGAGATAGAACAAAAGTTTAAATGTAAAAAATGTTCCTTATCAAAAGTTTTTGTTTGAAACATTTTTTCGTAAACATCACTGTGTGTACCCGTGAGGGCGCCAATTAGGCGGAAATTTTATAATATGTACTATACTTGATTATCAGTTATGTATGTGTCACATGTTTGTATGTGTAATGTGATAAAGAAATCAACACTGATTATGCATGGTATTTCAACAATTAACTCAGTCAATTGTTTGTTTTCACTTGTTTCTTTTCTTAAGAGACCGCTTATCTGGATCTCTTGTACGATTGTTTTACATTATATAGTAAAAATAAAAGAAGTTAGAAACTCAATTCACAATAGTTAAAAATTTTGAAATTATTCACGGAAACTGGGAGAGAATGACCCCTCCCTACAAGAAAAAATATATACTGTAGCCGAAGTATTCGAGATATGCTTAATGACGAAAAAGTATGTATATACTGTGATATTGGTATGCATATTTTTCAAGGATTCAATAAAACTTTATAAATACATTTTTTGATTAACAAAGTTTCCAATAATCACAAAAAAATCCTAGGTGATTGGACTTTTTTTTATTATTTTATCGTTCAAAGTTGGCTGAAAAAATGATGAATCATATTGGTCATCCTTTTCAATTGGATATTTCTATACCAAAAAATCTAGACAGTGTGATAAAAAACTAAAATATTTAGAAAATCTTGTAGTTTATAATACCATAAAAATATAAGGTTGCCGATGATATAAAAACAAAATTTTAATTTAATTATGAGTTCATCGAATATTGATCATTTGATGAACAGAAACGACTATAGTAAGAGTATTGATGATTGAAGAGAGGTATCTATATTATCAAATTTATAAGCATCATTGGCACACAATATATTATATATTTTTGTAGTTGCGTGGTATTGTAAATCCAAAAATAACTTTGTCCACATTGTCTTCAAATCTCTATGAAGCTTTGCTCAATGATTAATAGGGTTACGTCGAAGGCGTCTATCGAGAAGTATAGATGGCTTTAATAGGTCCCTTTAAACAAGGAGAAATATTTTTACCTTTTCCGTGAATCTACAAAAAAAGCAAATATATAAGTTAATAAATACTTTGCGTATAATAAGCATACATTATTTCTGACTGAAGGCACCCACGAAAGTATCTCTAAAACAAAGTTCGTACCCTTATTCGCATACCTAGATATATTTCTTGGCATTGATTATCTGTATCCGCGGATCTATAGATACATTTTTGTTGATCCGACACGCCACTAGTATGTGTAGTTAGTAATAAGATAGACATATTTATATACTTATTTGAGTATAGTTTGAGCATGAGATAGAATGAATATTCAGTCCCTTGTGTTCAGACAGCATAACATTGCAATTTACCACAAATAAAGTGAAGTAGTTAGTAAGTTATGTCTTATGGTTTCATTCTCAATGTAGAATGACACTTTATAAACATTGTTTTTACTCTACAGGCTGTTAATTATAAAGCGACATGATAGAAATACGACGCGTGTATGCAAACGTATCAAGTGACCCCTTTATTAGTGGAACGTATTAAGCGTATTTAAAAAAAATTCATTTAGATACGTTATAATGCATATTTTAAATTAGTGAACTTAAATTTCGAGAAACAATATTGAGTACAGTGTGATGAAATCTGATTTTTACTTTTTAAAATTCGAATAAAATCAAGTGAAAACAAACAATTGACTGAGTTAATTGTTGAAAAACCATGTATAGACCGTGTTGATTACTCTATCACATTACACATACATATATGTCACACATACAAAACTGGTAAACCCCACATTAGAGCCCTCGTGAGTCAACAGTGATGTTTACAAAAAATGTTTCAAACAAAAGTTGTTTATTTTTTGATAAGGAATATTTTTTACATTTAAACTTTTGTTCTATCTCTAACGATTATCAAGGTGGGTCTACGGACCCACGACCCCATTGACCTATGTTGCTCATTTACGAACTCGACCTCACTTTTTACGCCCTGAAAGCAATGTTAAAATTTGAGCTTGATATCTTTTTTCGTTTTTGCGTTATCGTGTTAGCAGACGGATATGGACGAACGGACAACCGAAAATGTACTAATTAGATGATTCTATGAACACTAATACCAAAATTTTTTTCGTAGCATCAATATTTTTAAGCATTACAAACTTGGGACTAAAGTTAATATACCATGTATATTTCATATATACATGGTATAACAAAAGGGTATCACATATCAACATGATTGTTTTAAATTTTAGATTTGTCAATTTTTTTTAAATAGGTTTATTTTAATTAAAGAGAATTGAAAAAAATACACTCGAACCAGGACTCGAACCCGGACTTCTTGGATTCATGTCAAGGTTTTTTTTTCGATGTTTTCCGGTTCCGGAACCATTCTCTTTTGTATCGACAGTTGTCCACACTGTATAATTTGCATAAAATTGTATGTATTTGAGTTAAAACTTACTGTATATGAACAACAAAAGTAATATATTTATTAAATTAATTCTTTAGAATAATAAGTAATAGCGTATAGCATCTTAGTGTTTATAAGCAAATAATAAATATTTAGATAATTTTACAAACTACAGGTGTACAATGTTGGCAATCAAATAAGGAAAATAGAGAAAGCCTTTTTAAATTATATTTTACAAGTGAAAATTTTCACTGCAAGATTACAATGTATTTTCGAAATTTATTGAAAGTACGTTGAATTTGACCACATATTTGAAAAGTTTCTCTCCCAAAATTAGTGAGATTAAAATCATATTTTTGGATTTTAATGACATCATACAACTCAAATATTTTTTTGATATTTTGGACAAATTTTGCTATATTTGAAATAATTTTCACTAATTTTGGGTCATATTCTTCATTTTTCGTAGTACTTATTCGTTTATATAAGCTTCTATACCCAATGTAGAAATCACAATACTTGTTTTTCGAAATTTTCGTTTAATAAAAATCCAAGCATCAACAGTTGGTTATGCATTATCCAACTGAGGCACTAGGTTTGGCTTGAACATCAAATGTGAATCCCAATTTTTGCATCATCTTTTATTATAATATATTCAAACATTTTTCATTTTGATATAATACAATTTTTTATTGAAAACAATACTGTGGAAATATAAAATTAATTGAACTTGGTTTTATTTTTATCTTTTGTTTTCATTTCAACCATATTTATTTATCTCTTTGTCTCATTAAGATAATGAATTTAAAAAAAAAAATTTATAATAAAAAAGAAATGTGACAATAACATGCCTATATTACAAAAACCTGTATGGTTTTTAAATTAATTCCATTCCATAACAATAAAAAAAACCATACCACAATAAAACCTTATCACAAACATATTTCTACGTACATCAATTAACTCTTACGTACATCAAAAACCCCTACCAATTATGTCACAAATACTTCATAATTATTCATGCCGGAACTGTGATAATATAAATTTGTTTTTCGATGGACAATGGCTGAAGGAGTTTTTAACTGTTGAATACGTATTAACCAGGAATAATTGTATATATTTAATATACATTAAGGTATATCAAGTTTAGTCCCAAGTTTGTAACGCCTAAAAATATTGATGCTACGAACAAATTCAGCTATAAAGCTATAAAAATTTCAGCTTGATATCTCTTTTCGTTTTTGAGTAATCATGATGACAGATGGACAGACAGACAGACAAACGGAAATGGACTAATTAGTTGATTTTATAAACACCTATACCAAAATTTTGTTCAATATTTTTAAGCGTTACAAACTTGGGACTAAACTTTGTATACCTTGATATATTTCATATACATGGTATAAAAATTATATGTAAATGACATTTTCTTTATATATTTTTCATTTTATAATAATTTTTGGTTCGTTATCATTAAAAAAAGAATGTAAAATATAATAACAATTTTTATTATTATTATTATTAAAAGTAAATTGATAAAAAAATTTAAATGTTTATTAAATTTAATAAACAATTTGTTTATTTAAAAAAATAATATTCAAGAAGGTATTTTTCGTAAATAAAAACTTTAAAGAATAAAACTCAATTGTCGACAGTCACTCAACTATTAAACCGTGTTTGTGTTATAGCGTTCTTTATACAACTCTGGGTGTGTTTTCTTATATCCAGTTAGATAATTTTTTAAAAATACAAGCGATTTCCAAAAAAATGAAAAAATTCTAATTAACAAAAAAAAAATCGTCAAAGAAAATTCCTAGGCCATCGGGCTTTTTATTATTTTTTTATCGTTCAAAATTGGCTGAAAAAATGATGAATCATATAAGTTGTCCTTTTCAATTGGATATTTCTATATCAAAAAACCTAGAGAGTGTGATGAAAAACTATCTAAAATATTTAGACAATCTTGTAGTTTATAATAATACCATAAAAATATAAGCTTGTCGATGATATAGGAACAAAATTTTAAAAAAATTACCCTTAAAACCTCGAGTAGCTTTAATTGGTTTAAAAAATTCACATTAGACTGTTTTTGTGTATGGAGGGGGGGGGGGTTTATAAAAATTGGACCAATAGGGCTTCTGGCAACTCCGGAATATTAATCTTTAAGAGTTCTGAATAAGAGCCAATTGGCAATATGCGGTCCTCGACTTTTGCAAACTCGACTTTTGTCTAGCGCCTGCTCTTCAGACAAACATTTCTGTGGGTTAGGTCTCATAAAATGTTCAAACTTATGGCTTATCTGTCCGCTTGATCCGTTATATCCTGTTCCTACCTAGAGCCCACCAAGAACCATCTTGCAAACTTTCAACTTAACCTTTAAATTCTTTTTAAGTTAAATTATAAACTTAATGCTATCAATTCTCCAAAAAGCAGAAGAAAAGATTCACAAAATTTTACTTTCATAGGCAAAGTTTGAAGTATAGCTATGCCAAAAATTGATACATCGTTTTACTCAAAGTACCAAAATCGAATACGTTTTGTAATTAAATCGACTATAACTTCTAGATAGATATTTGAATTGCGACTTCGTGTTATCAAAATTATTATTCCAATTGTATAGTAGCTCGAATATGTTGCGTTCGATTGTACACGAACAAGAAAAGAAAATCATATGAAAAGATGCTTATGTTGGCGTTGTCTTCTTTCAATGCTGGAAATAAGACATGCTTCTTCTGTTGTAACCATTTATTATTTTTTGATAAATGAATTATGACGGGAAGTTTTAAAAAGACGTTCATTCTGTTGTTAGTTATTTGCCGTCTTTCAACAATTTTACATTTCTATTTCTATTTGTATTATATTCTATATGTGTGAATTGAAAATAAACCTACTATAAATATATTTCATCGAAACACTTTTATTATCATCAAATCTGTTTACTTTTATATTGTTAACTTCTTGGTAAAGGGCAGTTCTTGCAATCGGGTCGAAAATTCATATAGAAATTGTCAAAATATCTTTTTTTTCATGGTCAGGGCAGTGGATTAGCACCATTTTTTGATTGATTTTTGAGTGTGTGTATGTTTGGAAATAATTTTTCGTTTACGATTTATCGTCAATGAAAGGTGATTGAGTTGAACGATCTCAGATGTACGCCAATCGTTGTGTTATATGTGTTGAAGAGCAACTTACAATACATTTGATTTCCTCATTCGTTTGTAAGGGAAAGAGCGAAAAATAATCTAGCGGATACTAATAAGAAATAATTTGGCAGTACATAGTCGGTGTGGTACTGAAGTCATGTGAGTGCAACTCCTGTAGTCCGCACGACTAAAAAACATTCAAAAAAAGGTCTTGTTAGTCTTCATAAATTATTCTTCGAACATGTACTGGAGCATATGCTGGAACTATCATTATCTACAAAGATAAATGATGTGTTTTATCCACTTTTCAGATTCTGTTTATTCAGTTTTTTCCGGTTTTTTTATTACTATTAAAAAACGGCTCAACTAATTCTGCTGTAAACTCTTTCAGTTCTTTAATACGCGATTACGCGACGAATAAGCCTCGTGTTAATGTCGTAACTGGTTTGCAAGGTAATTGAGGCGAAAGAATCCAAACTAACATACGCACATACGAACATACGCACATACGTACACACATACACAGACATCACATTGAAAAGGTTTGATTCGGATATTGCGATCTTGAAACCGCGGAAATATATAAAACTGTAGATAATGACATTAACTTCTTCTGGGAAGTTAAACGGAAGTGGGAAGACATATACAATGTGTAACATATGTAATATCTATTTATTGTTTTTATCAATATTACGTCACCAAAATGGATGACAGCGTTTTTGACAGAATAAAAAAAAGGTATTAAACTTTAATTTTATATTATGCCAAGATAGCGTGTTTATTTAGGCGGAATATATTTTTTTGTGACTTTTTATTAAAACAATCTACATTTTGAACTTCAGAATACCCTACTATGTTTATAATACCATGATTTTTAAAATAATCATTAGTATGTTACAAGATGGTAAGGTTTTATTCCAAGATAATTGTATTAAAGCAGCTGAATCGTCCCGCTTCGAGTAACCTGTATTGCCGAGGAATTATCTCTTGTAGCTACTGAGGATAATATTTTTAATGAATCCTTGAACACCCTGTATTATCTACGCGTGTATATATTTTTAACACCATGTATAACACATCAAACAAACATCTCCTTTACTGACAGATAAACAATTTATCTGAGGATATTTTATATAAAATATAATAATATAAAAAGTAGCTATTTTATCTAGCGAGCGAGCGAAAACCATCATTTTATTCATTGGTGAAGCCTAGCCGCCCACCATATAGCATCATCGCATCGCTTCCATGACTCGTATAAAGTAACACACAGTTCAACATCGAACGGATGAACAAAACGTCTGCCACTGTCTGTGTCTGTATATATATATGTCTGTCGGTCACATTTTCGTTATTTCTCCTATAATAATATTGTTGTTGTTTTGTTTCGTTTTTCAAGTTATTCAACATTATTTTTGTTGTTGTTTAAATAAAATAAATGTTGCACTACACTGACTATACGTATAGTATTATTGCTGTTATGAAAAATATAAAAACAAGTAAAATAAAAGTATTAAAATAAAATAAAAAATGAAAAAACTGAAAATAAAATTTAATGTTAAACTTGAGAGAGGATTACTATTTAGAATAATATGTAATGATTAATTTTTTATATTTTTTTATTAAAACAATGCATATAAAATAATCAAAAATTTGGTACTTCCAACATATATCAATCTACCACTTTATTTTTATATATCTAGTTATTCATGACGACTACTTGGATCTATGACTGCCCGTTTGGACAGCTTCTGAACGTTTGATAGCCCTCTGCACGTGGTTGTAATAAATTAAATCTACATAAAATTATCATGTAAAAAGAGGTAGTCGCCCTATTAGATCATAAGGCGTAACCAATTCCGTCCGCGGTATGCCTAGCGTAGCGGGCTCGATTCCCGCCGTCGCAACAAAATTAAGTTGTGATGGGCTGGTGTAGTGTGCATGGTATATGGATGAAGAAAGGTTCACTCAGCCTCTGAAATTGAGGAGCTGATCAATGAAAATATCAGCGGAAAGGTGGTAAAACACATATATGGTATCACAATGGGTTCTATTGCCTAAGTGTGTCTTTCGTGGACAGCCAATATAATCTAACCTAACCTACATAAGAAGTAGGGTTTTTTTAACTTTTGTTGCACATCATTTTTTCCTTGAAATTATCCTTAAACGGTATTAGAATTAAGGACCATCTACGAGCACATTGTGATACTTATTTGTAATGTACACAAATTGGCAATCAATTCTTTTTATCTTTATCTTATCTGTCTATCAAAGAGACCGCAGTTGATGAAACAATTGCATGTAGTTGACATTCGACTCTTTTTAGCCATTACATGTCAGTACTCAATCGTTCGGTAATCTTCAGTCGCGTGATGAGAGAGTTCTGTACATGCGTCAAATATTTTGTGCCTTAAATATTCTTTAACTTTGTAAATCATAACCTCTACATAATTATAAATTTATTTATAAATGCAATAGCTTATT
Organism: Chrysoperla carnea; assembly: GCF_905475395.1. Lineage (NCBI taxonomy): Eukaryota > Metazoa > Arthropoda > Insecta > Neuroptera > Chrysopidae > Chrysoperla > Chrysoperla carnea. The sequence goes on along the minus strand of NC_058338.1, from coordinate 10,742,272 downwards.
AAAAAAAGTTTAATTATTGAATGATGTTTGAGATTGAATGAAGTTTTTTTTATTGACTGAGGACGACTTATATTAAACTAATGAATGTACACGAACAAGCCCGAAAATTTCCGAAGTAAAAATTTTTCGTTTACACCTTTACTCTCACGATTAAAGAACTTCACACAATCTCTTAAGAACTTTAAAAAACTGTAAACAATATTTTAAGAACTGTTGATAGGTTGAAAAAAAATAAAATTATATGTATTTATGATAAAATAAAATCAACAGATATGGTAATTCGGAGAACTATTCACATAAAATTAAAAGGGTCTATAAATAATTTTCCTTAACTGATACCGAACGTATATAATGGAATCTTTTTGTTTGAATAGTGTATTTTTGTTCATCGCTTTTAGTTTTCGTTCCTTGTTTTTTTGTCGTTTTTTAAAGAATCTCAAAAACATTTACAAAGTAAAATATAAAGAACCTACATAAATTTTCATCCATTATGGTTATTATGAAATTAAATAATCTTTCTCGGAAGTTCTTCTCTCTGTAACGTTTTGTAAATAATATGCTTTATATAATATTTATTTATTCGTATATCATCATTATATAAACTTTATGAAATATATATTTGACAATTTTAAATAAAAAGAAAATTCGTAGCTTAGAAGCTACGATAACTAAGTGAATTATCTGTTAAAATAAATTTAAAAAAAAATTGTCCGCTTATTAGATAAAAATTTTCTTTAAATACAAATAACAAAGCAAAACCTGTTATAATACTCTTAAACGCAAATTGAGATTGGCTGTATATCTTGTCAATATTTGAGCATAATCGATGCACAACTTTTTAAGTTTTTGAAGCATATCCCTTTCAACCCCTATTTCAACCCCTTATTCTACTATATTATGCATGTATTATACATATCTTTATATTAGAAGAAATCGCATCAAAATCCGTTGTGTAGTTTTAAAGATCTAAGCATACATAAGGACATGAGCATTTACTAAGTATGATCGATAGGCATTTAAGGATATTTTTGCAAAATATCATAATACAAAATCGATAGCTCATTCCGTTGAAATAGAAAATTCACAAATATATGTCATATAATACAATATTATCACAATTCCAAATAAAACTACTGTGTTCTTATTTGTCTTATATATGATTTTTTTTTCGTTTTGTTTGGTTGACACATTTTTATAAGAAACGAAAGAATGTATTTGTTTGTATAGAATCCACTTCAATACAAATTGTATATAATTTCGACAGCAAACATTAATTTAATTAATTAATTTCGAAATTCTGTTTCCATGCCGAATCAAATTATTCTTATTCATATTCTTTTTTCTTTTACGTAGATGACATTTTTCACCCCAAGAGAGATATATCCCTCGCTATCCGGATATATAAAATTCTCATGCAGGTATCTCGTAATTTATGGTAGACTTACTTCGCCTGCGACAGCGTTGACTCGAGAAGAAAATTTCATGTGGAAATAACCTGGAGTTTGATTATACCTAATTTCATTGTCGATTTTGCGTGATTCAATTACAAACAACCAAACTTTCTGAGACGAAGAACTAATAACGTACGTTACCCAGTCGAAAGTTCTGAGGTAACAAACATAAAAAAAAAATACATTCGAATTCAGAACCTCCTTTTTTTTGTTTGAAATCGGTTAAAAACTAAATAAATTTTCCTCACCATAAATTTTTAAAATCAATATACGTATAGTATCATTTTCTTACAGATACTGATAAAATGAAAATCATTATAGTGAACTAACAAATCACTTTTTAAATACAATATAAATATTACTTGATTTTTCAAACACAAATGGAAAATTAATGGAACACAAATAATTTCATAATGGATGCTGGTGATGTTAAAAAAAAAAAGTATTATAAAACTTTATGTTTTAAAATGGTGAATGCATCAATGATTTTATGCAACATGCAAGTTACACCGTATCTGACTTCCAGCAAAAACACTCAAATAATTTTTATTATTTTTAACAAAAAATATTAAGTTATATATAGTACATTGTGGTAAGGAAATTGTTGAAAAAAATTATGGTTATAGTGGACTGTAGACACATGTGAATATTTAAAACTTTGGAATAAGTATGTTTTTATAGCCTGTTCACAGGGTTTTTCAACATAGCTGGTCTTATGCGTTTTTTTAAGGAGAAGTCATAAGATAACACAAAACTATATGTTTAATAATATATTTACATTGCAATTTGTAAACAACAAATTTCATGTTTATACAAGCTTCTAATTTTGTTGTTAATAAAATCATTGTATAAATTTGGTATTGAAAAAAAACTTCTTATGACTCTCTCTTAAAAAAAACGCCTTAGGCTAGCTATGCTGAAAAAGCCAAAATATGATATATATGTATACCAAGGTAATCTAATTTTAGTCTGAAGTTTGAAACGCTTAGAAATATTAATGATACGAACAAAATTTTTGTATAGATGTTCATGAAATGACCTAATTACATTTTTGATAAACCTGTTTTGGTCCAGTAGAAACAGGTTTTCATAAAACGTTTTTCATGTTACCCGCTGTTTTCAAAACGTTAACAATTCACTTTTTAATTACTTAAATGTACAATATATCATTTCAAATCGCTGGTGGCGTTTTTTTTTGCAATAACTATATTTCTAATGAAACGAAAATTAAATACGCGGAACGATTCCAATATTTGTCGAAAAAATATCTATTTAAAATAAATAAAATATATACTGGGTCTCCCTTTAAACAGTCATGTTAAAAAATTTCTTGAACGAAGAGTTTTTGAAAAAAACATTTCAAGTAAAAGTTGTTCAGCTTAGAGGAAAGCATCCCATAGAATCCGTAAATTTAATCTGAACTGACATGTTTGATAGAAATTCAACTCACAAAAGCTTTTTTTATTTGATAAAGAAATATTTGCTATGTCTTATGACGGTTATGAGCTTGAATTGATTTTACAATATTTTGCAAGTCAAGGTTAAATTGAAAACTTTATAAGGGTCCTCCTATCAAATAGAAAAACTTTTGTCATTTTTGTCAAAGGAATTAGTTAAAAAATGGCTTTTTTAAAGAGATCTAATAATTTAATCCATTCTTCCAGCAGCGGACAAATTTGTTTGGTCATGTCCTTTAACAAATGATATATCTGACTAGAAAATTTGACTATTTTTAGTTACGGAACCCTCCGTTTTCTATTTAAATGTAATATCAATCTGCTAATAGTTCCATTATCTATATGTAGGTATTATACATTTAAAAAAAAGTTATTTGATCGTAATAGTAAAAGTTTTGTGTATGAAAAATTGTTATAAAAAAATAAAATTTTAAACAAAGTAGGCACTTAAAACTTTTATAGAAAATAATAAAATACCACGCCATAGTTAATATAAACTTCATTATCGACTAGCACTTGGCATATAAACTAAGCATAGTGAGTAGAGTCATTAAGATTGTTGGGCTACAGAAAAAAAAAACAATAACTTAAAATTTTGAGAAATTGGATTTAATTTTTTTTTAATCTATAAGAAATAATGTTTATTGGAAATTGCAATTACAATTTCGAAAAAACTGCAAAAACAGTGATGTCTACGAAAAATGTTTCAAATAAAAGTTGTTTATTTTTTTATAAGGAACATTTTTTACACTATTTACTTTTTGTTCTATCTCTAACGGTTTACACGATGAGTGGTTAACAAGACCTTGACCTGTGTTGTTTATTTACGAAATCTACCTCGCTTTTTTACTTTCTGAGTACGCTATAGAATTTCAGCTTGATATCTCTTTTCGTTTTTGAGTAATCGTGTTAACAGACTGACAATCGTACGGAAAGACAACCGAAAATGGACAAATAAGGCATCTATACCAAAATTTTGTTTGTAGCAACAACATTTTTAAGCGTTAAAAACTTGGGAGTAAACTCATGGGAGTTCTATCAAAACTGAGTGGCACTGAACAAGAGAGAGTATAGATACGAGTGCACATACATATACATCATACACTCTCTCTTGCTCGGTGCCACTTTGGTTTGATTGAACTCTATATACATGATATAAAAAAAATTTAATGAAATTATGCATTGAACAAAAACAACTAACCTTCGAGACGGTTTCCTATTTATATTTATTTCATCTTTCATGTTGTTGTTTTGTAGGAAATAAAAGAAGATTTTCCAACTATTTGACAGATGAATGTTTTCCGATACAAGGATAATACAGATGATTATACTACATGTTGTGTGTTATACCAATACCTTCATGTTTAGATATAGAACTAAAAAACCAGATTTACGCTTCATACGTGACAAGCATAATGATAAACAAATGTGAAGCGTGACCATTTTACCTTTAACAATACAATGATAGAATATAATACAATGTTTGATGTTTTATTTTAGCTTCTACCTAATAGTCAAGGTACAAGCAGTTCGTTGTTTAATCATAAACATGAATGAACTGATGCTCCACTTATGCGGTGTATGTGAGAATAGTATAAGAGAACTAGCAGCCCAGCCATATGTTTCTGAAGCTCATTTTACCCTTTTTTTTTAATTTTTGCTGCGGAATCATAATTATTTAGTAGACCGAATTGTGAATCTAAACTATTTTCGAATTCACTTAAACACATTGAAAAAATTTCATCAAAATCGGTCCATATATCAATGTATACTAAGTTTAGTTATACTTTGTATATATGTAATATATATTACATAAGGTATACTAAGTTTAAACAAAAGTTTGTAACGCCTAAAAATATTGATGCTATACAAAAAAAATTTTGGTATAGGTGTTCATAAAATCACCTAATTAGCCCTTTTCCAGTCTGTCCGTCCGTCTGTCTGATATTCCCGTATAATACATACTATACAATTTGTACCTAATTTGCACTCTCACGGGTAAACAGTGAAGTTTACGATGTTTACGAAAAAATGTTTCAAACAAAAGTTGTTTTTTATGAGGAAACATTTTTTATATTTAAATTTTTGTTCTATCTCTAACGGTTTGCAAGATGGATCCTACGGACCCAAGAACCAACTGACCTATGTTGCTCATTAACGAACTCGACCTCACTTTTTACGTCCTTAGTACGTTGTATTTCAGCTTGATATCTTTTTTCATTTTTGAATAATCGTGTTCACAGACGGACGAAGTGACGAACAGACAACCGGAAATGGACAAATTAGGTTATTTTATGATTACCTATACCAAAATTTTGTGCGTAACGTCAATATTTTAAACTTGGGACTTATCTAGGAGTATACCTTGCATATTACATATATGTATGGTATAAATTTTTTTCATCTTCTCAATTTATGCTTGAATGTCTAACTATTGATTTGAGTAACAGAATCCAATTCCCTTGTTAGAGGCCATACATTTTGCGGTCTCAATAGTTTTTTTTGTTGTTGCTGTAAACATTCAAAGACTCTCTGTATTATATACATGATCCATATACATTATACATAGAAGAAGACTAGAAAAGCTAATGGCAGACAGGCAAAAGTAAAGGTTGTTGTTAAATCCCCAGTGGCTGTAGAACCAATTTTAATACTTGATTATTATTATTGCCTACTATCAATGCAATGTTTTTGTGATAATTTATATCTTGTTCTGATGTAATTATTGTTGTTATGTTAATTATCGTTTTATTTACGCTAAAGTGATTTTTATACATACCTTAAAGTACGAACTACACAAAATAATTTAGCTTGCGATACGGTTACTCCCAAAGGATTCAGAATTTAATACCTGAAAAAATTGACAAACAATAAATATCTATGTACAAAAACATAGTCCTTGTAATTAGTATAATATAATTATAATTCAATATTTATTTTCACAATAAAGAACATTGTAAGTAACAGAGATAATTGATTAAATACTCTACAGATGTTTATTATTACATACGAGGTGTCCCAGTAGTAACGAGCACCCTAGTTTTATCACACAGAAAGTAAAATTTTAAGAAGAAAAGTTGTCCTTGATTTATTGATCCGATTCAGTGACACCTAGCTATTTATTAAAAGAGGCAGCTTATCAGTAGTGCGTCACAGCAAGACAAAGGGGGGAGGGGAAATACTAAGAAACTGCGGGAATGAAAGCTTCAGAGTTATGCTGGCGTGTATGTATGCATACGTGTGCAAGTGTGAGAATGTGTAGGAAGGGGTGAGTGTAAGTTTATCGGATCAAACAATAGAAGATGATTTTCCATCATAGAATTTTATTTTCTACCTGATGCACCAAAATCGTCTGTTACACACCCTAAATACCGAACGCCTGGGCCTCACAGTGTATCACGACTACTGCAGGAACTGCCACAGTGGAGAGGAAGAGAAGACATTGTCTTATCTTCTCTGTCACTGCCCAGCTCTTGTCATGAGGAGATGGACTTACTTGAGCCAGCCTGTTCTTAAACAGCTCCAGATGGTTCATGGAGTAGTGGCCGGAGATGGGTCAGCCCTTTTTCGGTATCACAACGGATCCTATGGTCTAAGTGTGTCCCACCCCAGGGCAGCCACTCTTACCTAACCTAACCGCCCTCAAAAGTGGATTCCTCACCCTGTATTTGACTTGAAATAACTTGCTATAAAGTTTCTGAGGCTAGAATCTTTCCCTAGGGCTAAAATGTAAACAAAAACTAAAAACATTTTACTTTTAAACATTTAATATCAGTACATAAATATAATAAACAGAGAAAATTGACTCAGCGAATACCGCCCGAAACCAAGTAAAGTGTATGTGTCGTCGTGCATTTTGCTACAAATTAGTTTCACGCCAACAAATTCATTCAAAAAAACTCCCACTCTTTCGAAATATAACCAGGCCAAAGATTTAAATGTAATTTAAATCTATACAAAAATATTATTCAAAATAAATTTTCTCATCGCTGTTTTATTCATAAACCAAACAACATACTTAAAAAGAAACAAAAACAAAAAATGAAAAATCTTTCTACTAATTCTTCTTTTGTTAGAATATTTCTACCTTCTACCTTTTCCCTACACGTGTAATTGTTACCTGCGTTTTTTTTTTTGTTTCTATCTTTTATTATTATACCTTTGATTAAAAAATGGCAATACAAAAAAAACATATACAAAAGATAAAGAAAAAAGAAAGAATAAATTTATTTATAATAGAACAAAAGGAAAACATGAATAACACAGCGTTTGGGAAAATATACGAGAAAATATATGTATATATATATATATATATATTTTTTTTTTAAAATCATAAATAACAGTTATGAATAATTTATAATACAAAACAGTTAAATTTAAAATGTTAGGAAAATTATTAACGGAAAATGCGATTTTGTGTTAATTGAAAGACAGCGGTTGGATTTATTTTACACAAGAATGGGTCTTTGTCCTAAAATCTTATTTATTGCTTCGAAAGGCGTTCGTTATTGAGCCAAAACATCTTGTGAAATCAATTTTTGGATAACATCGATGAAGGATGTAAATGTACAAATAAAGAAAAGTAAGTAACTCTTGATGACGTAATAACCTGCTATTGCCATAGAGACTACATACCAAAGTTTTAAATAGAAAAAATGATTTAATTGCTTATATCTTTTATGTTTATGAATCGATTTTAATTCGATTTCAGATTTTGTAATTAACTATTCTCGCTATTAACAACTATTCTCGCTCATTTTCAAATTTTAACGAAAGATACATTGAAATCGACATCTTGACAAAGGTCTTTCTATTGTATCTTTTCTTTTTTTCTTTGAGTGCAAGATGCTTTGAGTCCAATTAAGTTTCAGTTGTGCATATTAGTCTTTCACTATTTAGTGAGTTACAAGTGTAGTTGTCTGCTGTGGTAAAGGATGTTTTTCAACAGAAGTTTGTAAGGGTTAGTTAACATTATTACCTGAGGTAATTTTCCGCCTACTGCTAATCAACCTTTTCGAGTGAGATACGCAGCTAGCGCGGCTTTCAGTTTTTTCCAGGATTGAAGCATATTATACACCTACTTTAACACGCGGTAAGATATTTTTTGCCGATATCATTATGTAAGTATAGGCGTAATCCAATACTTTATGGTTTCGATGATTCTGATATGCTATAAAATTTTGAACATAGATGATTTTACCATTAAATATATCGGAAGAGGAGCAACATTTAGTGAGCATGAATTTAGGGAGCATACTGAGCATGCTACTAATGGCATGCCAGCAATATTTATCAAATTATGAATAATAGAGTGGCGAGCAGTATGACAACAAACATAGCGTTTACACCTATACGGACGGAATAGAATCGTAACTCAATGATGAGTATTGATAAATGCGCCGATAATCAAAGCGGGAAAACAAAGAAGCATTGAGATACCTGTAATTTAGTATGGAACTCAAGATTACACTGTCAAGTTGAACTTACAATTTAATAATGTAGGTGATGCTAAAGCTTTCATACTTAATAAAATTGTAAATAATGCCTATAGTCAATGGATCTTATGTCAATATTAAATAGAATATTATCACATACTTTTTGTGTGTCTGTTTCTATACCTTACCAGCATTGTAAAAAAAAGCCATGCATTTCGTACCGTGAGTTTATAGTGCTTGCACGCCTTCTGTTCATCTCAGAAACACCCACGTAAGTCCATCGTACAAAATATACGATTATTAGTTTTCACGAAATGTTATGTTCGATTTGTTTTTCTAATAGTTGTCAATAATAAATTCAAAACAACAAGTATTGTTTTTATCTATCTCATATAAATAGTTTCCTAGAACAAAAGCAGTATTAGTAGAATAGGATGTTATGGAGGAGGGTCTGTTGTGATTGTTTTGTGTCCTTGTCTGCCTACAAACATTATGTCAACTAACCAAGTGAAGAAGATATGATGTTATCATTCTGTTATTATATTAACATTGTTCTATATGTCAATGTTTTTCATTAAGAGTGTCCGAATTAAAACTTAAATTGAAACCAGCCTTTTTGTCGCTAAGTTTAATGATTATTAAGAATGTATAAGGTCTCAAATTCTAGAATTGAAATTGTTTTCCAAATTTCAATTTTGTATTTCAAGTAAAATTTATGAACCAAAAAATCGGTTGCATTTCTGGACTGGTCGAATAGTTTTTAAGATACAGACTAAAATCGATCCAAATATTGCGATATCTCAGAAAATCTGCATCCAATCATTAAAATAACCTCATTTTTATTCTTTTTGGATCAAAATTACCCCATCCACCGAGTTTCATCAAATTCCAAAACAAATTTGTTTTCGTTTTTCTCCATTTTTTCAAAGGGGTACCTTAAAAAAATTGCAAAAAATCGAAAAAATTTTTTTAGCTCCAATTTCGATAAAACTCAGTATATAGGGTAATTTTGACCCAAAAAGTACAAAAATCGGGTGCATTTATTGACTGGTTGAATAGTTTTTGAGATACAAACTAAAATCGACCCAAATATTGCGATATCTCAGAAACTTTGCATCCAATCATTAAATTAACCCGATTTTTGTACTTTTTGGATCAAAATTACCCCATCCACCGACTTTCATCAAAATCCGAAACAAAAATTTTTTTCCCGATTTTCTCGATTCTTTCAAAGGGGTACCCCTTAAAAAAATTACAAAAAATCGAAAAATTTTTTTTAGCTCCAATTTCGATAAAACTCAGTATATTAAGGTAATTTTGACCCAAAAAGTACAAAAATCGGGTGCATTTATTGACTGGTCGAATAGTTTTTGAGATACGTGATACGATGAGTACCACATAAAAAAAATTTAGATACGGACTAAAATCAATGCAAATATTGCGATTTCTTAGAAACTCTGCATCCAATCATTAAATTAACCTGGTATTTTATTCTTTTTGGTTTAAAATACCCCATCCGCCGAGTTTCTTCCACGGATGATCCACGATGTACTTGTTTAGTTCGAGTTTAAATTTCGAGCACTATTAATGAAAACCCCATTATATTGTAACAATGCTATGTTTTAGCTCTGCTGACTGTAGCTCTGATGTTTTATAATATTGGAGACTTGTTACAGTAAAAAGTTGATAATAAAAAAAAAACAGAACACGTATATCTATCTAGATCTAGAAATGATAACAATCTATCAACGTGGAGAAGACAGTTGTATCTAGAAAGAATGTCATACGATAAAAACATTTGTCTTTATTTTACACATATGTTACTTTTGTCAAGTATTTTTCTAATAAATTGAATATATAAATGTCCAATATTTTGCATTTTTCTTACAAATGATTAGATTTTCTTAAATGTATTTTGTTCGTAAACTTATTGTGCCAATACAAACTTATCATTCATTAATCATGTATTGTTATAAACGAGAATCTACATTTACGTTATCGCCAATAGAAGTAAAATATCTCTATATATATTATAAATGTGAAAGTAAGGATGTTTGTTTGTTACGCTTTCACGGTAAAACTAGCGAATGGTTTTGAATAAAACTGTACAGTAATATAACTCATACATCAGAAAAACACATGAGCTATAATTTATAAAAATATATTTAAAAAAATAAAAAATTAAATTTAAGCCGACATTTACTATTTACGTTTTTTACAGAAATATTTCATTTATGGTTCAAAATGATGATTATAGATGGAGCAAATGTATTATCATCATTTTGAACCATAAATTAAAAAATTCTGAAAAAATTTAAAATAGTAAATGTCAAGCAAGTCATCGCCATCTTTTCTGATATACTCAACGAATTATGACTATTTTACAATTAAAAAATTGAAAACTGTGAATACCTTTTAGCTGCGTAAGAATAAGTACATGTAAAGGTAGGTATTGGAAAGTATTTAACCAACTAGGGGATAAGTGAATGTGTAATAGGAAAGATATCTAAGACAAAAGAGTTGCGATTAATCGAAATACATATTGAATAAAGAAAAACAAAATAAGAAATAGGAATACTTAAAATAAGAAATAGTATACTTAAAGTCAATATTTTTATTCTGCTCTATAGAACTATGAATATTTGTTTTAACAACAAGCATGAGAAATTCTGAAAAAATAATCAACTGATTTCTATAAACAAGCAATTTAAACTCTTGATAATTTAAATTCCATGTAAGAACATATTTTCTTGAACCAAGTGCATAGTCCTTTTTTTACAGTGTGAAAAATCTTCCTTCTATGACAAAAATTTTATTTATATATTTAATTATTTTTTTGACGGCTCAAGAGGATACACATTATCCTGTACTTGATCCTCTCCTCCTGAGAATGAGAATTATATATACGTGAAAAAAAAAGTAACATATCAACAAATCCTTAATAAATATAAACATTTTCTTTTAAAAAACATAGCTGTTTATTTATCCTGAATCTAATATACAGTTTTTCGCTCATAAATATCATTTTCGTTGCCAACTGGATGGATATTTTTGTTAAGTCATCATTGTTACATGTTATATGTACGTATGTCCCTATAATCTATCCTCGATATCCTTTTTTTAATACTTTCATCATCCAACAACAACGGTTTAGTACACGATGGATTTAAGACCCTCCTTTTCATCTGATTATACCTATGTATAAATATTTAATATTTCCTATGTAGTACAAAATCTTCAATTACCAAATCGTAGTGAAATACTTTGTAGCGTAAGTTGCCGTACGATTGTCATCGAAGTACTAGACCGGGACTCAAACATAATATACTTCCTTATTCGTAGAGAGTGCGATGAAAACGACATCTGATGACAACTTTAAATCGTGTTCTAGAACGTTAGTTAAAATGTATTGGAAGCCTATTATTTATTAAAAAAGTATAATTTAAAGTAAACACGTGAAAAAACAAATGACTGAGTTAGTTGTTGAAATACCATGCATAGACAGTGTTGATTACTCTATCACATTACACATACATACATGTCACACGTACATAACTGATATTCCCATATAATACATACTATACAATTTACGTCTAATTTGCGCCCTCACGGGTAAACGGTGATGTTTACGAAAAAATGTTTCAAACAAAAGTTGTCTATTTTTTTATTCTATTTAAGAAATATTTTTTTGCATTTAAACTTTTATTCTATCTCTAACGGTTTACAAGAGAGAAGAAGACCGACCCAATTGACCTATGTTGCTCATTTACGAACACGATCTCACTTTTTACGCTGTAAAAAGTTCATTTTGATATCTTTTTGCGTTATGATATCTTTTTGCGTGATGTTATGAACACCTACACCAAAATTTTGTTCGTGGTATCAATATTTTTAAGCGTTACAAACTTGGGTGTGTTGCTTACTTATGCTTATCCGAACAATTTTTTAACAACGAAAGTTCTCCAGAGGTAAACATTGCTATCTTTCCGTACTTACGGTAAACTAAACAGCAAAACTACAGTCATTTGTAATTTTTGCGTGCCAACATTTTTATGTTTGAATCTGCCAAAAATCTAAAGTACTTATTAAGGGTTAAACTTTGCCTTTAAGTGCGTTTATTCCCTTCGAAGAAAAAATTGAGTCTAATGATAAAAACTGGACGATTTTCTTGGAAATTTGAAATATGTTTTCTTATAAATATGGAGGACTCATTTAATAACAAATATAAAATCGATTGTCATCTTTAAAACTAGAAATTTATAGATATTGAGAAAATACTGCATTGACATATTTCGTGATTACATTTATTCCAAGAAAAATAATCATCTTCTTGATATGATTCAAAAGAATTCATATTTTTTTGAACAGATTTGGTAACATGTACAAAATAATATGGAAAGAGTTATTATCTGCGGTAAATAAAGAATTATATTAATATTTTTAATAAATCGTATAAAAACTGCTTACAAATACCGGTAGTACTTAGATATTTATGAAAGCCCCCTATTCACAATATAATACTAACATTTTTATAAAAGTTAAAAAAGAAAAAAAAAAAACACAGAACAAAAAAGGTTTTCCAAAGCGGAAACATAATATGTACCTTGTGTTCTAAAACTGTTGATGAAGTTCTTTTTAATTGTTATCAAACTACGTAAACTCGCTAAAAGAACTAAACATTACTCGCTAAATATTTCATAAATCATGAAGTTCATTATTTGTTTCAGTTCACTAACAAATATAAAGTTTTTAATGTTATTGGAAAGGTGTTCCTCATCGCACGTTACGATTTGTTTGCTAGTTGGGAGGTAAAACTACAAAAAGTGCAATAGACCCCGAAATCCGACATGTAGATTACTAAAGAAATCAAAACTTTTTTAATAGATTCAGCTTGCCATGAATTTTGAGAATATGCAAAACATTTTACAATCTGTCAATTTGGATTTTTTGTCCAAAATATATGTTTTTTCATTTAAAAATGAGTTGTGAGTTATCAGAAGTTAAACATAATAGAGATAATTTAAAGAACTGATCAATTTAATTGTAGGTAATGTACGATCATATTGGGTTGACTACTAAATCAGAATTATGTCTTTTCTTAAACTTATATTACAATTAATACATAAATTATACAGTTAAAGTAGCTATTATATTGAATTCTTTAAACAATAAAACAAGTATTTGACTTAAAAATGCACAGATAAGCAAAAAGTATCACGCAAGAAAAAAATTACAAAAAAAAAAAAATGGAAAGAGGCTATTTTTGGGTAAATAATTTTGAACCACGTTTAGCAAATTTTATAAATCCACCATTAACAATTGGGAAAAATTTTAATGAATTCAAGGTAAATTCATAATTTGAAAATAGATGAAATTATTTGAAAAATGAGAGTTACTTATGTTTTAAATCGAGCGCGAGGAAAATGCTCATAACGGTAGGACTGGCGGATTAAACGAGACTGTACATACAGCATTAAACAAGCGTTATTTTGATGCTATTTTGTTTTTAGAATCAAGACAATGAATCACATTTGATGTAACCAAACAGTAATATTTTTTTGTAGAATTGAAAGTGTTGAGATTCTATTGTATTAGAATTTTTGGTGATTTTTTCGGTATTGATTGTATTTTTAAGATACTTTGTAGTACTTGATATTCCTATTACTCGACATACAAATATATGATGGTATACTCTCGTATTATGATTATTTTTGGTCTCACATAATTTTCCCTACAATACTTACTTATCCAGTACGGTGGTAGTGAAGTCACTAGTGTATTATATCATTTCTGTGTAAACCAACATTTCGTTTGTAGTTGAAATGAAAGAAAGATGAAATGTTTTAGCTAACATTTGGATAATAATAATAATAATGTTCTTTTACACTGGAACAGACACATTCAACAGAAACATACATATACACAAAAAAATATACAACCAAAAAATAGACATGCAGGAGACGCGTAGGCTGAGTGAATGTCGTTTTGTAATATTTCTTCGAGATTTTTACGAGGAAATATTCATGTTAGTTTTTATGTCATTAAAAAATAAAAAAAACAAGTGAAAACAAACAATTAACTGAGTTAATTGTTAAAATACCATGCATAGTCAGTGCTGATTTCTTTATCACATTACACATACAAACATGTGACACATACATAACTGCTAATCAAGTATAGTACATATTATAAAATTTCCGCCTAATTGGCGCCCTCACGGGGAAACAGTGATGTTTACGAAAGAATGTTTCAAACAAAAGTTTATGTTTAATTTTTGATAAGGAACATTTTTTACATTTAAACTTTTGTTCTATCTCTAACGGCTTACAAGATGGGTCCTACGGACCCAAGACCCAATTGACCTATGATGCTCATTTACGAACTTGACCTCACTTTTTACGTCCTGAGTACGCTGTAAATTTCAGCTCGATATCTTGTTTTGTTTTTGAGTTATCGTGTCCACAGACGGACGGACGGACAACCGGAAATGGACTAATTAGGTGATTTTATGAACACCTATGACAAAATTTTTTTCCTAGCATCATTATTTTTAAGCGTTACAAACTTGGGACTAAACTTAATATACTATGTATATTTCATATATACATGGTATAATAAATTTCAGTTTGACATTGTTAGTGTTTGTTCCCCTACAGTATTGTAAAAAAGTTTTGGTTTATTGCCTGGTACATACATATAATCCAAATTCATGCTTTGTAGTCAAATAATGTGTTATTATTAGCTTTTCAATCCCACGCAACTACAAAAATATATAATATATTGTGTGCAATTGCTGCTTATAAATTTGATAATATAGATATCCCTCTTCAATCATCAATACTCTAACTATAGTCGTCTCTGTTCATCAAATGATGGATCTTCGATGAACTCACAATTAAATTAAAATTTTGTTTTTTTATCATCGACAACCTTATATTTTTATGGTATTATTACAAACTAAAAGATTGTCTAAATATTTTAGATAGTTTTTTATCACACTCTCTAGATTTTTTGTTTTAGAAATATCCAATTGAAAATCAAAACCTATATGATTTTGAAGTAGATGGTTATTTTTCACAAGAATTGGAAAATTTATAATCTCACGCATAAGTTTCACTTAGGGCGCATGTAATTAACATAGAAAAAAAATTAAAATAATTAACCGGTTATTTATAATTTGTAAAAAAAGCCCTCGGATACAAGGCCGAAAGGTACAAAAGTATTAGATCTATGGATATTGGAAGAAAGTTTTGTTCTACATAAAGAACCTATTTTACTTGTAGAGAAAATTCGCTATAAGTGTAATTCTAACTTCTTTTCAAATATATATATAAGAAAAATAAAACAAAAATATTTATACGGTCTTATTACTCTACTCTCTAAGGTGGTTCTACCTGCCTACCTTCTGACCTTACCTTTTGTATATATCTACTCTATCTGATTTTTATATATACTTTTCATGTATTATGGATTTTATAGTTTTAGTTATATAAAGTTGCTACCGCAACGTTAATCCTTTTTGGGGTCATTCAGGTATTACGTATCAAATTTTCAATGATTTAAAACGATCCCTCTGTATAAGTAAATTAAAAACTCCACCCTCTCCTAAATGATAAGAAACCTAAATTCATTTCTCGAAAAACTAATTTTCAAGTATTTTCCCAAAAAAAAAATTGTCTTGGGTTTATTATAATAAAATTACGTATGAAGCCACTACCTACCTAAATTTGCTTTATTAGGGACTTTTACTGTCGAATTTTTTACACCATGTATATGAAATATACCGAGGCTTACTAAGTTTAGTACCAAGTTTGTAACGCTTAAAAATTATGATACTATGAACAAATTTTTGGTATAGGTGTTCATAAAATCACCTAATTAATCCATTTTCGGTTGTCTGTCCATCTGTTCGTCTGTCTGTCAACAGGATAACTCAAAAACGGAAAAAGATATTAAGCTGAAATGCTTACAACTTAATCAGGACGTAAATAGTGAGGTCCAGTTCGTAAATAAGCAACATAGGTCAATTGGGTCTTGGGTCTGTATGCCCCGCTTGTAAACCGTTAGATATAGAACAAAAGCTTAAATGTAAAAAATATTCCTTATAAAAAAATAACCAAGTTTTGTTTGAAACATTTTTTCGTAAACATCACTGTTTATCCGTGAGGGCGCAAATTAGGCGTAAATTGTATAGCATGTATTATATGGGTATATGTGTGTGGCATGTATGTATGTGTATTGTGACTGAGTAATTAACACTGTCTATACATGGTATTTCAACAATTAACTCAGTCAATTGTTTGTTTTTACTTGTTTTATATTAAAATCAATGACGCTCAAGTATTCATACTCCAATACTTTATGAAGAATTGTACCTAAATTTCGTGTCTATACGACTATATCTTTTACATAAAAAAGATGAAAAATTTTCAAGATGAAAAATATCGTTAAAAAAATAATAATGTAAAAAATATAACTTAGTTTATGTATCCTTTTTTTTCTCTTTATACCCATTTTTTTTGGTGGATTTCCTCCTGTAATATAATAGGTGTTTGGTGTGTTTGTAAGTATACACATATAAGTGTTATCCCCTTCCATACAAAGCAAAAACCATAAATTAAAATTATGGTAGGTAGCTGGCCAAAATATTTATATATATGTATAACTTGTTATTTCAATACAATTTTTATCTTTTTCTCCCTGAAGAGGATCCTTAACCTGTGTGAAAGGAAACAAGGTGCTTACTTTTACACATACATACATACATACATATACTTATAATTATAAATAAAGTTTTTATTATGAAAATTTTAGGAACGTAAAAAAGTTGTAATATGAATATGAGCTACTAGCTATTCATAGACATACAAAATATTTGCGCTTCAGAATAACTAAGTTTACACAGTTTACCTAGTATGTATAAGGCCTCCTTTTTAACCGACTTCAAACAAAAACGGAGGAGGTTATCAATTCGACTGTTTTTTTTTTTCCAATGTTTGTTACCTCATAACTTTTGACTGGGTGAATCGATTTTGATGATTCGTTATCTATTTGAAAGCTGGTGCTTCCCGTGTGGTCCCATTTCATTTTAGTCCAGTTCTGACAACGGCATCCCATGAGAAAACCTCAAAAGTCTTAAATTTGCATTGAGTATGCACGACAAGAGGACGAATAACTCAATATCACGCCAACCAATTTCGATGATTCTTTTTTTCAATGACAAATTAGTTAGTGTACTTCAGATTCATTAAAAAAAAAATAAATAAATAAAAATTTTAACAAAAAGAAAACCTGCAACACGGCACCTAAAATGCACTAAAACACGGTATCAGTCAAGCTAATGTAGCAAACTGTTCAGCCAGAGTTGTTTCCTTGGCTGACACCGACTCCAAAAATAACAATAATTTTAACTACAAACATTACAATAATTTTAACAAACTTTTCTTTTGAAGTCGGTTTTCTTTTTGTTCAAAGTTTTTTCAATTATTGAGCTACAGGTCGATATCCGTTTATTTTTACGGATTGTAAATAATATATAAAGTACCATTAGTTTTAAAACATAACTAATAATATTGATATCTGATACCGTTTTGTTTTTATTTTAAAATACAAAAATGGATAAACTTAATTTTTTCACTCCAAACCACCAGGATCATCGTCCGGTCATTTTGTAGACGACCGAATTGTGCCCCTCAACCATCCTCGCATCCAATTGAACAAACAACAAAAATTTCATCAAAATCGGTCCGTCCGTTTAGGAGAAGTTCATTTAAAAACACACGCAATGACGGTGACAATGACGCGAGTACTATAATTTTTGTTCACCCAAAAAAAGCTCAACGTGCTAAAAGTAGTGTCATTTCAAGAATTGAATACTGAACATATACTTTTACGTGTATAAAGCAATTCCTATCCCTATTTCGAAGCTATGGATTAAGCACAAGCGAGAGCAAGGGAGGTGAAGTATATAAAATGGTGGTCTTTACTTTTAAACTCAGCGAAGCGGGTGGGTGGCATGCTAGTATTTGTATATTATTTCTCTAAGTATAACCAGATATAACAATTATTTTTGATAAAAATTATAAAACGTGAAACTTTGTTTATACATAATAAATAAAGAGGATTAAAAATTAAGATGTTTTAATTAGAGCTTCAAAATCAACAGAATTGAATTATCTCTTTTTAAAACAAAAATGTTTACTACCCAAGCCATCCAAATCCATCGCATGTAAATTTCTCAAACCTTTTTAAGCCTGTTAAATGTAAATATTATTGGTTAAGGTACTAATTACCATTCTACTTTTTCATCAAGATATTTTTATGTTATATAATAATTAATCATAAGAGTATTATTGTGTTGTAAAATTTGTTATTCGAAATATGTGAAGAATTAATGAATTTTTTTTGCCAATTTCACGAACATTTAAGAAGTTTTAACGATTCGAAAAGGCGCTATCTTGTTTTTCATCGCCGAGTTATATGAAACAGGCCAAATAAATGAAATTAAATTTTTTCCCTAATAATTTGGATGAAAACATATGCGAAAATAATTTTTTGCAATTTCAACTTTCTTGTATAAAGTAAAAAAGGTGGTGTAATCTCGTAAATATTCGATATGGAATTTTTGAAGTGGTTATTTTCTTTTCAACTTTCTTATGTACGACTAAATCGTCTCTTTTGTTATTCCGAAAGGCGTTATTAAAATTTGGGGTTTTGAATTAATTAATTATACATATCCTTGGACAAATCATTTTCAAACATTTTCGATATCCATATATCTCATAAATAACTGAAAATTGATGAGATTCCAGATTTAAAACTTTGGTAATTTGGATGTGAAATCTATTTATGCTAGTTTACCTTGGCTAGGTACGCCTTAATGCGAATATATTAGACCAACTTTAAAACTTGAAATACCCAATTGTCACTTACAGTACGTGTCAGTCGAATTAAATTTACTGCACTAACGTCTAAATAGATTTAGGAATCCAATATTCACAATCAATAAAATTGATTTCAATTTGATTTTAATTGTTTTTTGTTTGTTTCAGGTGAGTACTACTTACTTCATAAATAGCTGTCCATCCATCAGAGGTAACGATCTGTATTTTCAACCAAATGGTAAATAAATTTAGAACAAAAACTGTTGTCTATTCGTAGATTATAAAATGTTTCCCTAATACCAACATTTATGCGAAAAAATTCGAAAACTACCCCCGTTAACAGTTTTTGAGGCCGTGAGTGCTTGAGATCAGAATGATCCAAAGAACATTTTAAGGTGGGTATACAAAAGTTTAATAGACATTTTCTTATCTAATATTGCGGGGTGGGGTCCTTGACTATTTTTTTCCTTAAACATAATAATGAAGTAACTGGTAATGGGTACTAGAGCAGTACAGTCCAGAAAATATCTCTTCTTGGAAAAAAAGTATTAGCAGTAGTTTATTACTTAATATTTATTACTTTTATTAAAATATCTATCGTGTTACCGGAAATCCCATGTCGGCTTACATATTAAATTCTACGTGAAAAGCAGAAAATTAGAAACAAGTTTTTTTTAATTACACAAAGCACAATAATTTTCGATATATTTTGTTTGTATATAAATTGAAAATCAACTCTAACTTTTTTCCCTGTTCGCTTCCGCCTCTGTGCTTTAAAATAAGTTACAATAATATTTTTCTTGATTATAATATCATGGTTTTAAGGTAATGTC
The DNA here is from genome assembly GCF_905475395.1 of Chrysoperla carnea. Taxonomy (NCBI): domain Eukaryota; kingdom Metazoa; phylum Arthropoda; class Insecta; order Neuroptera; family Chrysopidae; genus Chrysoperla; species Chrysoperla carnea. The sequence continues at coordinate 10,722,213 of NC_058338.1, read as the reverse complement.
GTAGGCATACCCAAAGTACTTGACAAGTCCCAATAACGATCATATAATAACTCTCTTAACATCGAAAATGAAAACATGTTTTTCTATAATAAAGTACCTTTATTTTCGATGTACATATACATAGATTCGTTCGAATGCGTCGCGTCGACGTTGTACATTCGAAACATCGAACGCAAGCAGTAAACATCCCTATACCGCCGTGCAGCATCGTTCAGTTTATATCGAAACATTCGTGAGTGAACATACTCATGAATTCTAATCGAATTCGAACACTTTCGACGTAAATGTTATTACAAAGTGTGAAATGTTTTTACAAATAAATTTCATATTTTTTCACAATAATTTTTCACATAGGTGATAAGTTCGAACGTGTAAATTTTGTATAGTGTGAGTGTGTGAAATTGTGTGGCGGTTTTTTAATTTTTTTGGTTTTTTGCGTTTCGTTTCCAAATGTTTTGTGATACAGAAAAACATACATCAAAATTGGATTACTTAAACATATCAAACCCAGAATGTTGCCATAGATCGAATACAATAATGGGTTTCCATGAGAAAAAATTACGACGTTTACGTCGTTTTCGTTTTTTTGGACGTGCGAAAGTGTATTTTATGGTCCGATGGCCAATATTGGTATGAGAACATAATTTTTTTTAAATATTATATTTTTGTTGAGCTTTTTAGAAACTTGTATTATTGTATATTTCGATGTCGATGGGAAATGGAGTGTGAAAAATAGATAAGGATTTTCTTATTTTTAATAAATAATATTATCGGTTTTTCTTTTCCTATATCGTGTCGTCAGGTTGTTTTTAAATATGTTTTATCATGAAAATATGATATAGCTTTTTTTTTCGTCTCCTTTTTGAGAAAAACCAATGCATTGAGGTTTTCTTCACGTATTATGTTTGGTTTTTTTGGTAGATTTGATAGAATATTTTTAATGTTAAAATTTCTGTGTGGTTTTTAGACAATTAAGGTATTTTTGAAAACATTTTCTGTTTAGGATACTAACAGTTTTTTTTTTATTCATTTTATTTTTAAAGGGATTTGAAAACCGGTTTTCAAATCCCTTTGGCCATTTAGGTAAATTCCTTTTAAGGTATTCATTGAATATTCAATGATTTTCCTGCAAGTTTTAATCTGAAAAATTTTTTACTTTATTTTGTTATGTATACCTACATAGTACAAAATATTCGACAACCATTTGAAATAACGTGATGCTTGGTTGTAAAGCAAACTATTAATAATAAATAGTGGTAAACTTTTTCTTGACACTTAATCATAAAAAATTTCATGTGAACGTGGAGAAAAAACAGGCTACCTTTGCAGCTGCAGCTAGTATAAATTTCGCGTACCAGAGCAGCTATTTACGTCACCGCACAACACTCTTTTTGCAATGCCTTGCAAAAAAATGTCATTTGCGAAAATTCCCTATCAAAACTAGTACTTAAGCAGACAATTTTCTCGGCACCTTTTTGGAAATGGTATTTCCTAAATATCAGAAAAATACGTTGAGATTAAGAAGGCCATACTTGTACGAAGGGAAACATACTTTGAAAAAAATTTTACGAACCAAAAAAATTTTCCGCTTATTTTATCATAAAAGCATGAAAAATTTTAATTTTATTTTAATTAGTATCTGTTGAAAATCTATCCGATATATTGATAATGAACAATCCTTGAATTACTGATCTGAGAACTTGTTACGTAATTTGAAGGATTCTTTGGCTCAAATTTATATTCAATCCAAATTCATAAAAAAATGATTTGTTTGGCTGGTGGTAGAAAAAAAATTTTTGGCAAAGGTATTTATTAATCCTAATAATAAGCACGTTTCCTATCATCTATCCATTTTAAGAAAATCAAGCAAACTCACCCTATTTTATTATTTAGGACTTATCCAACGAGAATCCACACAATAATATACACGAAATAAAAATTTTCATTTGCCAATTTTATTAATAAGAATGTTCTTCTTGTGAAAAAACTGAGAAATGACAATTATTATTTTTCCCAAATTAATACGTTTGATCGAAAACCATTTTCGAGTCCCTTTATAATTACATAACCTTCGTTTCTTTGCCAGCTAGTTTATATAAAAATGTGTAAATTTAAAATAAAATTTAATATAACATCACAAGTATTAAATAAAATATTTCCACATCATCTATTACACAAATTACAAATTTGAACATATTGGATTAAATATATTTGTAAACGTAGAACATCTTGCCAATAAATATTAACAATCGCATCGATATTAAAAGATGTCAGTGCCGAACTTTGATTGTCGCTTACCGTTTACATTTGACACTAAGTATTTAACCTTTGAAACAAATTGGATTTATAGACCGTAATAGCTTTATTTGGTTATTATGTTTCCATATTAAAATTACATATTGCACAATCGTGATATGTGTCTAAAACACTTGTCCCAAGATGCATGTTGCTTGCATGTTTTCATGATATACCTTGATAGAATATTAATCGCTTATATGTTGTTCCTGTAAAAAGTAATAAAACTATTATAATCGTGTAAAATTCGGTATTTAGTTTATATCGGACATATACAGAGTGTTATTTAATTAATCTGAGACTAACCTCATCTAGTCAAACGAAAAAGATTTTTCACCAAATTTAGATCTGATTCATAATTTCCGAGATATTCCGAGATATATTTCATCCACCAATCACAAAGCAGACTCAAGAAGCGATTAATCAAAGGTTATCTTATAGTAACCACCTTATAGTCAGTACTCACGTAAATTGTTCTGTAATCGTTAGTCACGTGCTGAGAGATTTGCTCACGCGTTCTGCACATACGTTAAATATTTCGCATGTTAAATATTCTTTAACTTTGTCAATCATAACATCTCCATAATTCAAATAATTATAATAAATTAATTTTTTAATTTACTACTTAATTATGTGATTATGAATGACGTTTGAGAATGAAAATATTATGAAAATATTAGAGCAGAGAAGTAATCAAAATAATAAAATTCATTCAACAGCCGCAGCCCGCCCCTGCTTAGCCAGCCCACTAACCACAAATTTGACTCCTATCTCTTGGACAGTCCTCTGATTAATCCCTAATCACAATACTTGAATAATAATAAATAATATCTCGATATTATTCATATATCAGCTCGATAAATATGGTGGAAGCGCAAATAAGTATACAGTACATAGTGAGACGTAATATAATGCATCATTTATATGCGTTTCCACCATTGATTGCATAGAATTTAATTTTATGGTGCGGAATCTTCAAAAAACATTTTGTTGTAGACTTAATTGTGAATCTAAACCATTCTCGAATCTCCTTAAACACACAAAATTTTATCGAAATCGGTTCAGCCGTTTATAAGAAGTGCAGTGATAAAGGTACGAACAGAAAAATGATATATATGTAAAGCTATTTTTTGATAAATTCTTTGTATATCAAAATTTTCATGCAAGCTCGATTCTGCACACAACTAATTGCTCCGAGCCTTAACTGAAAATTCTAGGACTAACAAAACATTCTTAGGAAAATGGTAGACATCCGGTATAGAAGATATACATGAAAAAGGTACGCTTACTAAAGTAAATGCTCGAAAAAGTAATTAATTTTCTTGCCTATTCTTTTTTATTTTCATTTTTTTTTTTTTTGGAGAAAGAGCAGTCCTTCCTCTCGTTCTCACTGCATGTTGCAAACAAACACTCACTACAGAGTACTGAGTACAAACATAAAGAACAAAACTCCACATCATTTAATCATCTCGCTTCATGAATGTTTTTAAAGTACTAATGTAGTTTTTAACAACAGTTGAGGTATTAAAGTACTACTCATTATGGTATTGTATGAGTGAATGAGCCCTTTAGGCACTGCCAGTTTTAAACGGGGTACATTAAATGGTTTTAACAAAAAAGAATATGCTTTTTAACGAAACAATACAAAAAAAAAAGTAAAGTATGAAATAATATTTATTTATTATGCAAAAAAAAAAAATGTTTAAAATAGCAGCAGAATTATTATTAGGGTGGAAAATTTTAGTACATAAATATACGTTTTTCTTTTGTGGTTAATTATTTAATAAAAAATAATATACAACAATTAATATGAACTTTGGGTGTAGTTACAATTTGCCCAATTTATTTATGAGGCGATGAAAAAGATATGATGGAAAATTTAAAGTGGCTTTATTTACAGAGTGATGAAAAAGTACCATAACACTTACGGTAAAGCGTTTTAATCGTATTTTTTATATACGATTATGTATCGAAATAATCGACGCCACTCTTTTTGTATCATCCATTGAAACTTTGTGAGTGGCTGCGTTGATGGATATTGTATTATAATATCCTTAAGATATAAAAAAAATTTAGAAGTGTCAAACAATATGTCCATAGTAAGACAACCTAAGTGATTCCTATTAAAATTTGTTTAAAGCGCCCTGTGATTCAAGCCATTTAGTTAGATTACTTAAAAGTTTTCAAAATATTTCCCTTTTAACAGGAATAGAATAATTCATACGTTAATCGCACTATCATTTCCTTTCTGTTATTTCAATTTGCTCATTAGAATTCAGAATTACAGTAATAATTAACATTGCAGTGGATGAAAATAAACTTATTGAATAATGATCATTAAAACCTTCCAGAATGAAAAATAGTATTTAACACACAAGTGGGCATCTTCCTGTTGTTATCATACTAAACTAGGTATAAATGAATGATATCATTAGTACCTACCGATATTGATAATAATAAATGTGAACGATTTAACAATAATTAATATTGTAAAGTGGAAATTAGTTACTTCCAATCATACAACTATCATTATATCCAACTATAAAAGCTAATTCAATTCAAATTTCCCATGTTTTCAACTCTGTGAATTATATTGCTGTGAATATTTATTTCAAACGTCAATCGTCACTAGTGCTCAACAATTCTCAAATTGTTCACTTGATCTAATGAAATAACAATTCTGTTCGAATTGTGTATATAAAAAAGTTTGAGGAAACTCGAAGCATTGTCGGTAGGTTAAGGCGTGTAAGGCGTCCTAGTAAAGATTGCCGTTTTTATTAACCGCAATAGTTTAGTGTGGAACGTGAGCTATTTTCAGTCCACTACTTTCAACATTGAGCATACGGCCGCAGTCAATATTGAGAGCTTTCTCCGTTATTAGTATTCAAAAGGGAGACTGCCTTCTATCATTTTATATCTGTTAAGACTGCTCTCATTTCATTTCTGTTAAATGCTTTATCATAAATTGACCGTGGACCAGAGAGGGTGCTTTGTAAGATGAATAATACATAATTGAAATCTGTCTGAAAAAATGCTAAAGATATTTTGCCCGACAAAAATACTGCACCGATGAGCTTGCGCTTGTCTTCGACCTCAAATATGCCAATTGTTAAATAATTATTAATGTTATCAAGTGGTCATAATGTCTATCAAATTCCCCGCTGGCTTTTTTAAGACAGATAGCTTAAATATGACGTCATCGTGCTCATTTGAGAACACAAGCGATTGCGAAAAAAGTCAGTCCCCTTTCTGTCTCACGGTCTATTAAAACCCATAAAACCTTGAGGGTAAAACAGAAAATTGAAAAAGGCATCTTCCAACATTCAGTTGTAGATTAAGACCACTAAACCACAAGATGTTTTAGAAAAAGCATTTCTGCGCTAGATATTTGGGTAATTTTTCCAACGTTTTATAAGTTTGATAATTATGCATCAATCAAAGGAAATTATATCATTTTCATCATAAACTAACCAATCATATATTTTAATATTAAAACATCAGAAATCTAGGTCCAAATTCTAAACTGATAATAATAATACATTCATGTGATAATAATGAGTTGATATCTATAACTATGCTCCATGGTAAAGTACAGATATTTAATGTATTTCAACATAACAAACATACATACCTATTTTATGTTCTATATGTTACATAACTGAAACTGTTACATAACCAATCATTGCATTGATGATGGGAGTTATGTTATTCCATATCCGGATTCATTACCGGTTACATTCATATCAAGTTACATTCTTCATTCCATATAGCTACCTACTATGTCATTTATCTATACTCACATTTATAACATAGAAATATAACAATTATTATCATCAATGCAATTGGTTCAAATACCATGCATTGCGTTGCATATGAAGGGTACATGGGAAGAACATGCTAAGTCACGCTCAAAAAGTACCGTTTTTGGGCATGAAGGCTTTACTTGCTCGAGCCAAGAGTCTCCCGTTGTTGGAGGGGTATAATCTGTACGGGCCAAAACACACGGTCGGATAAATCCATTCATATATTTATAACTAGCTGTGAACTACCCGCTTTGCTGGGCAACCCCCCCACTTGCACCCCTCCCTCCACATTTCCTTTCGTTGGATAACAGTTTTGTAATGTACACGTCATGCTCTTTTATTTGATACCCCTCTTAGTTATATTTGTAAATATTCGATAATTCCTTCCCACTTTCTCGCTACACCTTTCTACCCTCCGAAGGTTAAAAGTAGATAAAAACAATAGATCTTTGAAGCTGGTTGTATATCGTGTCAATATTTGAGCTTAATCGATGCACAACTTTTTTAGTTTTTGAAGCATATCCCTTTCAACCCCTATTTCAACCCCTTACTGTACTATAATATGGATGTATTATACATAAAAACCTTCCTTCTGAATTACTCTATCTATTAAAAAAACCGCATCAAAATCCGTTGCGTAGTTTCAAAGATTTAAGCGTACATAGGGACATAGGGACAGAAAAAGCGACTTTGTTTTATAATATGTAGTGATTGAAACACAACATTTTTAGGACATTTAAACTTTCATAAAATTGACTATTACAAATATTTTATTTTCATACCATGGTAATTATTATTTGTGACTCGTACGTTTAAATAAATTTCGATTTTCGTCCTTATCTCCTGGATCAATTTTTGTATTATATAAATACGTATTACGACTATCGAGTAGTCAGTATGAATTAGCTAATCGTAATTGCTCTTATTGTGTATGTTACTCGTTGCTAATTTTAAGATTTTATGATAGAATTCTACTTCCTTTGCACTATAAAATTCAATTTTCATTTAAAATAAAAAAAAAGTGACTTAGTATGTTCTTCCTTCTGTACCCTTCCAAATTTATTAAATCAAAAATGTATGAATGTACATGGATCGTCTGTGTGTTTGTGAAAATTTTGGTCGCTAATGATATGATTATAGATTCAGTTAAATATATCATTACCACAGGGTGTCACAAAATTATCGCTTTGGTAGAGGAAAGTAAAAGTTCCAGGTTGAGAAAAATTCGTTCAAATTTTGAAAAAAAAATTGCTAAATACGAAAAAATTATAGTAAATTTTATCCATAATGTTTAATCTATATTAATCGGATCTCAATACCATAACAATAACAAAATATAAATTTTCATAAAGAATGTCCCAGGGCTTAGAAATTTGACAAAAAAGTGACCCAAAAGGCATAAGGTTGACCCTTAAGATACAACATTTCCAAACCTTGTAACTCAATTTGCAGAGGCTGTACTGAACTTCAAAGCCATAAAAACAAAAAAGTGATTTTTCACCGGGAAATCCACTTTTCAAGAGTCAACTCCGACTTTTATGAAATTCATCTAGCCAAATAAATAACTCTGCATACCGAATTTAAGCTCATTTAAACCAACGGATGATGCTCAAAAGTTGACTGGAGAAAATATAATTCAGACATCTTCAAGAATCCATATATTGTGTTCTGGGGTGGGGGATGTGGAAGTTTGTGATACATCTACTGTACACCTCTTCTCGCCACCATTGACCTTCTCTATATAGTGCATAAGTTTCTATTTTTGGAACAATGTGATTAAAAATGCATTAGTTTCGAACATATCAGGTTTGGGCATATTCAGTTTTTTGGATTTCATTACTTTGTCGTTACAACAAATATACAATGAATATCAATACATAGTATAAAACAAAGTCGCTTTCTCTGTCCCTATGTCCCTATGTCCCTTTGTATGCTTAAATCTTTGAAACTACGCAACGGATTTTGATGCGGTTTTTTAAATAGATAAAGTGATTCAAGAGGAAGGTTTCTATGTATAATACATCCATATTATAGTAGAGTAAGGGGTTGAAATAGGGGTTGAAAGGGATATCCTTCAAAAACTAAAAAAGTTGTGCATCGATTAAGCTCAAATATTGACACGATATACAAACAGCTTCAAAGATCTATTGTTTTTATCTACTTTTAACCTTCGGAGGGTAGAAAGGTGTAGCGAGAAAGTGGGAAGGAATTATCGAATATTTACAAATATACCTAAGTGGGGTATCAAATAAAAGAGCATGACGTGTACATTGCAAAACTGTTATGCCACGCAAGGAAATGTGGAGGGAGGGGTGCAAGTGGATATGTTGCCCAGCAAAGCGGGTAGTTCATAGCTAGTTTACAAATAAAATCCACATTAACGATATATTACTTATAATGGTTTTGGTTTGAATTTTAAAATAAATATTAACTCATTTCCTAATCAAATATTTAGATACACATTATATACGTATGTATCATCAAAATATAGGTTTAACATTACATTACATGATACATTACAAATATTACATATTTACAGATACAGAGACTTTTTATTTTTGAATTTATTTTTAGGTTTGCTTTTAATAGCGGCTTCGCTCGCGTTAATGTACATTTGATCAATTAATTCAGGTTGTTGTTTGACATCGCTGAAGCATAAATATAACAAGTGAAAACAAATAATTGACTCAGTTAATTGTTGAAATACCATGCATAGTTAGTGTTGATTTCTTTATCACATAACACATACAAACATGTGACACATACATAACTGATAATCAAGTATAGTACATATTATAAAATTTCCGCCTAATTGGCGCCCTCACGGGTAAACAGTGATGTTTACGAAAAAAATGTTTCAAACAAAAGTTGTTTAATTTTTGATAAGGAACATTTTTTACATTTAAACTTTTGTTCTATCTATAACGGTTTACAAGATGGGTCTTACGGACGCAAGACCCAATTGACCTATAATGCTCATTTACGAACTTGACCTCACTTTTTACGTCCTGAGTACGCTGTAAAATTTCAGCTCGATATCTTTTTTCGTTTTTGAGTTATCGTGTCCACAGACGGACGGACGGACAACCGGAAATGGACTAATTAGGTAATTTTATGAACATCTATGACAAAATTTTTTCCTAGCATCATTATTTTTAAGCGTTACAAACTTGGGACTAAACTTAATACATTATGTATATTTCATATATACATGGTATAAAAACGGTTAACTTATATAATAATAATAATAATGGATTTTACCTCCCTTCCTCCAACACATAGGTCTTTCATACAGGACACCCACATCATTATTTTGACCTTTTTTTTATTTAAACTTCATCTGAATACATACAATTAATATGAATACATAATAATTATATGTATAGAAAAAAATGGTGAAATTTATGTCCTCAATGAGACATTACTTTCCTAGAATAGTAGAGGTCCTAACTCTATCTTAGGTCATTTCGTAAGTCCTTGGTTCAGAAAATTTGCTAATGGAATGTTCAAAATACCTGATAAGTACGATATATATATATATATCTTAATATATATATTTATTGTGTGTGTGTGTATGTGACTGAACTCCTCCTAGACGGCTGGACCGATTTCGATGAAATTTTTTGTGTGAGTTCAAGGGGATTGGAGAATGGTTTAGATTTACCATTCGGTCCACTACAACTGTTTTTGAGGGCTCCGTACCAAAAAAATGAAATTTCATTAAATGGTGGGAGCGCATATAAATCATATCACATTATGTATACTATGTGTACTATGTATTTTTAATAGTATTCAGGTATTGTCAATAGGCATTTATTAGAGCCATATGCGAGCGCAGCGAGCTCTACTATCAAAGGTCAGGCCAAAGGTCGAAGGTCAGGCCACTCCAATAAATAGGAGTTAAATTGGGGTTTAGCGGGATGGGCTTAGCGGACAGGCTAAACGTAGTATAGGTATTCATGAATTGGAGTTACGTTTTTACGGGACAACGTCCGTCGAGGCCGCTAGTATTTATTTATAAATGTTTTTTTTATTTTTTTCAATCATAAAACTTATTATCGTAAATAAATTCGTCCATTAAATCTGAAAAGAAAAAAAAAAAACATTTTGTTAAAAAAGAACAAATAAATATATGAAAAAGGAAAGTTTTGCTCCTAAATGTTTTGTATACAAACAACTGAGTAAATTTAATTTAAAAGTTTTCATTTCAGTTTTTCCATGTCAATTTTAACTTTATATTGACATTACTGTAACAGGAACAGTTTGCAGTGTCTTGTCAGGTCGAACAGGTTCTATATAAGTTGATTTTTCCTTCTACATTATTAGATTTTATTATGTATGTGTCGTTTATAGACTTTCATGTTTTTACAGGATGTACCAATCAGACAATCAGGCATATTGGCAAACTAAATCTAATTTTTATTTGTCACATTGATGCGATAGAATATTTATTATAGGTTTTGCTGTGCTGAACTCGAATTGGACTTCAGAAGTTCTCTAATACATAAGGTTTTTGAATTATTGCTACCTAAAAAAGAGAAAAATCCATTTTCCGGCCATATTTTATTTTCCATAACACCACTATGTAAGTCTTTTCTCCTACGGAAATTGGTTTAAATAAGCTTTTCTTATCCGATATCCTTTTTTGCTTTGAGAAATCATCTGATATTTATAACAGTTATAAAGTGTGCCACATAAGAACAAACATATTCACAAAATGACGTCTGGTGGTCGGTATATTTTCATTAATGCCATATCTTCAGTAGATTAAGACGAACCGATTGACGTAAGAATCATTAAAATCGGCCGCCGCGTTTGACCTCTAGTGTCCTATATAGGAGTCAAAGTCTGATAAATACATTACCACTCCTTTGCAGCATAAAAATTGTTTACATCCCTAACAAATCCAATAATTTAATGATGAAATCTTTGCGTGAAAACTCAATTTAATAATAAACTGAAACTATATAGAGCTTCAAAATATTTTCGCGCTCGTCGGTTGATTCGATTCTTTATGCGACGAATTCCTCAATTATTTGCCAAACTTGCCACACATTTCTGAAACATGCTACAAATAAGTTGATTTTCGTTGGTATAACTAAAGTAGATGTGAATAAAAAGTGATTGATATTAATGTCAATATTTATTGATTTTACTGTCTAATTTATGTTAAATGATTTGACATGTACTTTAAATATTATTTATATTTTATCAGACAAGATTGAGTCAGAGTGAAGTGATGGTGAACGTTTGTGCTTGTCTAAAATTATTTAATTTCCCCAAAATTAAATTCATTTCAAGTCTCTTTCCAATGCAGGTATTGTACGAGAATGATCAAATGAGATCACTTGTCAAGTCTGATATTTTTTCTCCATTTTTTGTTATTTGCAATTTGTATACTGATCATTTAAAATAATTAGTTTTCACTGAATTGATTAATAAATTATTTTTTACATAAAATAAATATGATAGTTTTTTTTTTTAAAGATTCAAATTTTTATACTACAGAAAAAATAAACTCAACAACTCCGTCACTATAACCTGCAATGTGACATCGTGTGACAAAGGCTAGGGAGGATCGAGGAAATCGAAAAAAAAATTTTTGTTTTGGAATTTGATGAAACTCGGTGGATGGAGTAATTTTGATCCCAAAAGAATAAAAATGAGGTTAATTTAATGATTGGATGCAAAGTTTCTGAGATATCGCAATATTTAGGTCGATTTTAGTTTGTATCTCAAAAACTATTCGATCAGTCAACAAATGCACCTGATTTTTGTACTTTTTGGGTACTTTTTGGTACCCTTTGAAAAAATCGAGAAAATCGGAAAAAAAATTATTGTTTCAGAATTTGATGAAACTCGGTGGATGGGGTAATTTTGATCCAAAAAGTACAAAAGTCGGGTTAATTTAATGATTGGATGCAAAGTTTCTGAGATATCGCAATATTTGGATCGATTTTAGCTTGTATCTCAAAAACTATTCAACCACTCAATAAATGCACCCGATTTTTGTACTTTTTGGGTCAAAATTACCTTATATACTAAGTTTTATCGAATTTGAAGGTAAAAAAAATTTTTCGATTTTTTGCAATTTTTTTAAGGGGTACCCCTTTGAAAAAATCGAGAAAATCGGAAAAAAAAATATTGTTTCAGAATTTGATGAAACTCGGTGGATGGGGTAATTTTGATCCAAAAAGTATCAAAATCTGGTTAATTTAATGATTGGATGCAAAGTTTCTGCGAAATCGCAATATTTAGATGGATGGATTTTAGTCCGTATCTCAAAAACTATTCGACCAGTCATTAAATGCACCCGATTTTTGTACTTTTTGGGTCAAAATTACCATATATACTGAGTTTTATCGAAAATAGAGCTAAAAATTTTTTTTCGATTTTTTGCAATTTTTTTAAGTTCTAAATATCCTTACTTTCACATTTAAAATATACCGGTATTAACCGTATTAGTATCAAATCCGTGCTGATTCCTTTAAATTAATAACTACCTGTCATATAATGATATTATTTGCATCATCTATATAAACTAACCGACACAAATTGTATATTATCAATTTATAAAAATAAATTTTTTATCCAATAATAATTATTGAATAAATTATTATTGTACTCAATTAAATAATCTCAATTTATTGGATTTTAAATAAAATATAATATAGTATTTATTTGATTTATTTATAAATAATTATATAATCCTTTTGCAGTATATAATTCAATTGACATTAATACTGAATGTTATCCTCTACTTCGGAGGAGAATTATTCGACCTATAATAGGGTATTCCACTATATTTGAAAAAGTACTTCAAAATGTTGATTTTGTTAATAAAAAGCCACCAAAAATTTATTTCAGAAAAATACACATGCTTTCTTGCCAAAAAACTTAAATATTATTTTAAACCTTCTTAAACTGCCAAAAACGCGGACATCCAATTTGATGACGTAATATGGATATCACTATACGAAATAACACAAATAAGTTGGACAGATATATTCATAGACATCTGATTATAATAAATATAAATACTTATTATTTATGGATATATTATACCCAGCTCTCTACACTGAACTAACTGATAGTCTATGACTCATTCCGCTATGACATCACATCAGAGCTTGCCCGCGTCTTAGGTCACGTGATATATAGTCTAAAAATTACGACTTTTAATTTTAATATTTTAAAAGAAAAATGTGCTTTTATGACTCGTAATCAGAATATTTAAGTATATTTTTACATAAATTTTAACTTTTTTCAAATTTCATAATTTATTTTTGACCAACGATAATACCCTATTTATTTAAATATTATTAAAAACCTGGATTGATTGAATTTCAAACACTTTGTAGATATATTTTAAAAATAAATATATTATATATTTATTTGCGTTTATTTTATAATTGATTAACAATGACTAAACCATATTATTTTTAAATAATTTAATACTAATTTATAAAATAACAGTTGTTCGAAAACAAGATATTATTATTATTATTTTTTTTTTTTTGAAGAGATAAATATTCTTTTTTGCCTCGTAACATGCCAATATTATAATGAAAAAAATTTTAATTAACGGTCCGACATCGTATATCGTATAACTTTCAAAATAAAATGTATATAATAAAATTAAAAAATCAAATACCCGACTGCGTTAAATTATATTTGAAAAGAAAGAAACCAGGCCAGTAGTTTACATAACTACTTCAACAATCGGTACCTTTTATTGGAAAGATTTGAGTCGATATAAATTTTAATGGGCCCTGACTGTAGAAGTCGCTATGTGACTAAACCCACGGCTTGTCGAGGTAAAATTGTCTAGATTTTTCTACATTTCTAAAAAATAACAAGCTTTTATTAACATTGGGTGAATCAATAAAATAATACAATTCGAATCATAAAATACAGATCTGTAAAAAAAAAGTCTAGTTTGAATTATTAAATCAACATATACCAAAGCGAACTGTAGTATATTCTCAACATCCACTTTTCATTTATTTAACCCCTTTCCTAACACCATGAATGAGATAGATACAAAAATTAATTACATCATTTTTTAATCTCCATCCATCGCCATTTTATTTTTCAAAATGAATATTTCAAATGCACTCTGTTTAAATTAAAAAAGACAGGCATGTCTTTTTTTTCAATTTAATAACGAAAATGTATTTATTATCAAAGCAACGGCATACTGGTATACATTTAAAATATTAAAGAAAATTTCATTTTTTTTTTTTCATTTAAATTAATTTATTTTTCAAATTTTAATCAGAACATTTCGAATTGTTTCTAAGAGTATCATTAGTAGGAAAAAATCAACATATGCGCATAGCTTGAAGGATAGAATTAATCTAAATAAGTTCTGCAGAAATTGAGTGAAGAAATCTGCATTTTTTTGCATTTGATTTGTATAGAAACAAATTAATAGTTTTTTATAAAAATAAACTTTGTAATTTAAAGTTTTTATCCACCTCTACTAAAACCATAATTTAAATGTAGAAATACAACTTTACATAAAGTGAAGTTTTTACTTCCGACACCTGCTGAATTAGGTCTACGTTAAAATACTTTTTATGTTTCAATATAAGAATATCTTTAAAATTTGTAATCGATCATCTTAATAGTGAAGGCTAAATTGAATGCCCCCTCCGAGTTTAGTCCCAAGTTTGTAACGCTTAAAAATATAGATGCTGCGAACAAAATTTCGGTATAGGTGTTCATAAAATCACCTAAAATGTCCATTTCCGGTTTTCGTCTGTCCGTCTGTCTATCCGTCTGTGATCTCGATAACTCAAAAACCAAAAAAGGTATGAAGCTGAAATTATTATTGCCTGCTCACGATGGGAAGTTGAGGAGTATTCTTAAATGAGCAATATTCACTACTTTATTTACAGGGTATTTCAACAATTAACTCAATCAATCAGTCTTACCTGTTTAAATACGTAGAACCTGGATGCGCGAGCTTTGCTCAGTATTTTTTTAAAAAGAATTTTACCACTAATATAAGAACCGTTTAAAATGTCTCCTCACAAATACCAATTTGAATGTTCCGCTAAAGTACTTTATTTCGTTAATTACGATAAACACCAATAGATGTCAGAAAGAGTCGTATTTTGCAGTTTATTTCAATTTTTTCGTTTTCGAGATTGCTGATCGAAATTTTAAAAAGAAAATACTTTGGCATTGGTGTTGTTTCTTGTACATCCTGTAAACGCCTCTATGCCTGCCTGGTTGATGATAAAAATTTGCTTTTTGATATATTTATTTTGCTATTTATATGATATTTGATTCAAAAATATTAATATTTTACGTATGAATTATTTAAACAGTCGTCTAGACGTATAAAAGTACTTCTATAGTATATAAATATAGTTAGTATACCTAACTACATTATAGACATCATACCATGCAAGAGAACTAGCTGCTGTAGTAAACTACCAGTAGAATGGATATGTATATTCTTGTGGAAAATGCATTATCTACATACATGGGAGTACATGAAACACGTTTAAGTATTGTACTTGTAATAAAGTTGATAAGTACAGAGTGAGCCAAATTCGATGTTTTAATAAGGTATCTCCATAGCTATACAAAAAATAAGGATACATCTTTTGCAGGACAAGTAGAAGATGGCTAGGTGAGTCTATCCCTTAAATTAGTATTTCGGAAAGGTAAATCACGACCCCGTATGGGTGCTAGATACCTACATATGAGGCGATGAGGATAATTTGTTTTGGATAAATGTGATAGGATAAAATTGATATAGCACACTTTGGGGGGCTGTAAAATAATTGATTCTCAAAGTTGGTGGTATACGAAATAAGTTTTAGAACATCTGGGTATCTTCAGGCTTTCATTGGGTATCTCCAGAACTGCACGATATAGAAAAAAAAGGATAATATTCTCTCGATCTCTTTTTTCGATTTGTCGACTTTTAAACTTATGTACTGAACATACTGAAGTCACTTTTTTCTGTAGAATCCAGTGGCGTCATTAACATTTAAATAAACCGATCGGTTTTCGAGCTATGACCCAAAGTTGTGTTTTTTAAATAGGAAACATAGTTGGCTATATGGCTTAGTTAAAATAAAGAAAAACTTTAGGTGCATTCGTTGGAGGTGATTCTGGGAACATTAGGCTGTCACCATGATACATTATGCTATTGTTCCATGGTTCACACATCGTTTTGTATGATTCATATTTGTTTATCGAGAGTTCTTTAATATTTAAATTCTTGAAAAACTGTTTTTAGCGATAACAAGGCTAAAAATAGAGATAATTTACATTATGATATTTTAATAAATAAGAATGGAATTAAACCTCCGAGGCCACCCACATCTTTATTTGTAAATCTTTATTAAACTACATCCATATATACAATTACATTTATGATGCGGATGGAGTCGGTAACTTTATTTTTATCCGAGCAACGACAGTATGATCAACTCTACCGCCCCATTAATTATTATTGTTCACACTGGCGCTGCCTAGATTTGAGCCCACAACCTAAGCCTAAGTCTAGACACACGGTTAAAGTCTGTTGCTTTAATCCGCACGGCTACTGAGACTCTATTGGGATATTTTAATACATGCAGTATCACACCTTCCCCTATACTATAAAGATACATACGTACAGCATCTACAGTACAGTACAGTACTGTAAGTACTTATGGAAAGGTAACAGCAGCATAATGTAATGTAATTTAAGAGTATAATAATAGATATTGAATTTCTTGTCTTGTATGCGATGTGTCATTATGATTATTATTGTGTGAGATAAATAGGATATGTTTGCTTATAAGTGTACCAAACAAAATTTCTCTTCTATTATAGACCAATTATTTTTGACGCTTTAGATCAAAATAATGAAACTCAAACAAGTTTTTCGAATTTTCCTTATGTATGGCTCAACGAATAAACACTTTAGTAGCGGAAATCGGTGAACATAATATAAAAAAGAATCAAAGAGTTGAAATACTGCAAAACTTATTTAATATTTTCAACTATGTATTTGGTTATTTAATTTAATCTTTCTTAAATGAGGCAATCTTGATAATTGCGACGTTACACCTTACGCTTTTTTACGATCAAATCATTTTTTTCTTAATTATCAATATATTGTTATTTTTTAAACTTTTTTTCTCAATCTATTTTTTTTTTTTTTAAACTTAATGAAATTATTTTATACTTTTTAGTTCAGCTTGATAAAAAAGCGTTATTTATTTATTTATTTATTTATTTTTAATTGGAACATATCTTAAAACAATATGAATACACGATTAAAGTACCATAAAAGAACGATAACTATCAATTCAAAATACAAGAATACAAGAAGCAATTACAATACAAATACCAATTACATCATTTATAAAATAGTAATGCATTTATTACAATCTTAAAATAATGAAAAAAACTACACCATCACAAATAAATATATGTTTATAGCTGTTGGCTAGAACTTACTAGAGCTATCTAGCGTTAGTTAGCATTTTATATGTAAGCGTTAACAACGATCACATCTATTTCTAGGTTTTTTTTTTTTTATTTTTTTAATGAATAATTCTACTCCATATTACATATAGTATAGTACAAGCAATAAAGAAATTAGGAATTGAAATCGAAAAATTGTAGCACAGCAATTAGTTAAAAAGTATTTGAAAGGACGTAAAATAACATGCCAAAGTTATTGTTATTATGGATTATGAGTCAGGCCAAAAAAATTTTTTGAATTTATTGAATTTACTAAAGCTGGTCAATTGAGGATTGGTTATAGTAATTGTGTACACACATATACTGCAGTCATTCAAGTGAACCATAGAACAGGCGTCAGATATATGCTGTTGAAATGGTTATGATTTCCGTGATATTTAAATAAATTTACTAAAGCTGAAAATTGTTATACAGATTGTATATTGCATATAAATAACAATTATGTCAGTCAGTCAGTTAAATGTGAGAGTAAAGCTGGTCAGTCAGCCTTAATGTATGTACAATAAATAAATACATTAGAACTGACTGACCAGTACTGTTCGAACATTTAACTGACTGACTGTCATAACTCTTATTTATTATTCATTTCGATGCTAGAAAGTCGAATATAAAAAGCGAAGTGCAAAATTACATAAGTTACAAATTCATTTTTTCTAGTTAATTTTCAGTTAATCATATTTAACGGTTTGGTATATTATTTTACATCGTTCCAATTAACCAAATTTTCATCGAGTTGCTAATATTTTGACTTGACTTGAATATTTTCACATTTAACTCGAAGTCTATTTTCTTGTACTAGAATGAATAACTCATACTGGTTGTAAAACAAATGAACAATGAAGGAGAAAGAGAAATATAACATTTTTCAGTTCTTATACATATATATATATATAACTACAGAACATTACATTATACATTACATACTTTAGAAAATTACTTTATGGATATAAAATACATGGTAATTGTGAAAAATGATACAGAGTACTTGTAAAACATTACAGACATCAAGTTACAGCTATTACAGACTCAAGGATGTTTGTATAAAGTAACTTAAAGAAAGCTTTCCAATTCAAATGATTTGAACATTTTTCTATATTCTTCTATGTTCTTCGTCTTCATATGTCCAGACATATTTCATTCAAGTATACTCAATTTGAAAAGTTCATTTAAGTTTTTTTTTACAAAAAATTAATAAAATAAATATTTGAAATTCATTATGTGTAGAACAAAAAAAATTTTATTTAACAAAAAAAACGATTTATTATTGGTAGTGACGTATTTTCACCCGTTATAGATGTGAATCAATTGAAATTACGCTTAATTTACATTTTGCGGCTTGTTTCTATGAAAAGTCAGTTGTGAGACAAATTATTAATCATTATCCATGTTGTTTTATCATTTCTCCATACGATGGCGTTACGAAAGCAAAGTTGACTGTGTAATTTGTGTGATATCCTTGAATAACAAATATATTTTCTGAATGTTTGACCGGAAGTCATTTTCCATAAAAATGAGCTAATTGATTGAAAAAGAGAATTCATCTTTAATCAAAATCTCAGTATTTTATATTATATTTATTGCAATGATTTTTAAATAATAACTTTTAAATAGTTATAAAAACTTATTATTATACAAAAGATCCATTTTATCCTTTTAAGGTTATCCTTTAAACGTTAAGTACCTATCATTTAATATCATATAGTACCTCTTATTGCATAACTTTCTTTACCATATTATCATACATATTTTCCATTTTAACATATAATTACATAAAATAAAAGCAGGAATAAAGTTTTAAGTTGAAAATTTGAGTGTAGAAAACTTTAGGATTTTTTAAACATTAACGCACTAATGAAGCCGTCAATTTATTTAATTTTAGACGATCGAAAAATCGGGAAAATTTTTTGGTGGCCAATTTTGCTAAAACTCATTATACAAGGTAATTTTGACCCAAAAAACACAAAAATCGCGTTTATATTATGATTGGATGCGAAATTTCGGAGAAAATCGCTATTCGAGTGCGATTTTGGTTGATATTTCCGGTACTACTCCTTCAATCATAAAATAAACACGATTTTTGTACTTTTTGGGTCAAATTTACCTTATATACTGAGTTTTATCGAAATTGGAAGCAACAAAAATTTTTCGATTTCTTGCAATTTTTTTAAGGGGTACCCCTTCAAAAAAATCGAAAAAATCGAGAAAAATTTTTTGAAGCCAATTTTGATGAAACTCAGTTTATAAGGTAATTTTGACCCAAGAAACACAAAAATCGCGTTTTTATTATGATTGGATACGAAATTTCGGAGAAAATCGCTATTCGAATGCGATTTTGGTGGATATGTCAAGAACTACGGATTTAATGATAAAATAAACACTATTTTTGCACTTTTTGGGTCAAAATTACCTTATATACTGAGTTTTATCGAAATTGGAGACAACAAAAATTTTTCGATTTTTTGCAATTTTTTCAAGGGGTACCCCTTCAAAAAAATCGAAAAAAACGAGAAAAATTTTTTGAAGCCAATTTTGATGAAACTCAGTTTATAAGGTAATTTTGACCCAAGAAACACAAAAATCGCGTTTTTATTATGATTGGATGCGAAATTTCGGAGAAAATCGCTATTCGAATGCGATTTTGGTGGATATTTCAAAGACTACGGATTTAATGATAAAATAAACACGATTTTTGAACTTTTTGGCTCAAAATTACTTTATATACTGAGTTTTACTGAAATTGGAGACAACAAAAATTTTTCGATTTTTTGCAATTTTTTCAAGGGGTTATTACCCCTTCAAAAAAATCGGAAAAATCGAGAAAAATTTTTTGAAGCCAATTTTAATGAAAAAAAGATGAAAAAATTATAGCTAATGTGTTATTCTGATGTATGAGGTATATTGCTGTACAGTTTAACAGGTAATAAACAGACATCCTTACTTTCATATTTATAATATATAAGGAGAGGGAAACTTCCAGCATTAACAAAATTAAAATCTCTATTAAGATACGACAGTGATTTAATAAAATTATTTTAAAATAAATTGAAAGTTTCCTTTCCAATGACATATTACATTAAAAGCAGATAATATCAGATAATAAAACAAAGAAAAAAAATATCTCTAAGATATAATAAAACAAAGTTTAACATTATTAAAATATCAATTTATTTTTTAATCAGATAAAAAACAATGCCTTATTATTATTAATATAGCACAAAATATATCTTTTACTTTTATTGAAAAAATTTTTCTATTTTAATAATTATCTCTCACAAGTAGGTTATCGACAAAAAAAAATAAAAACAAGCATATTAATTTTTTCTTCGTATTTTTCTCTTTGTTTTAGTATTTTTTTAATTGAAATATGAGAAGTTTTCTTCTTATTTTTTTCTGTGACATTATTCTTGTGTCATTAATAGCGTGTACAGTCTATGTGAGTAGTGTGTAGGTATATGTATGAGTCTGAAAGCACAAGTTTAACAGTAAAAAGCTTTTTTGATCATATAATATATATTGGTATATACCGGGCGACCTAGTCCCTCGACAAATAGATTATTTATATCAAATTTCTGCTCAAAATGAAGGGATTTTTATGCTCAAAATATTTAGTCATATTCATCTTCATCAAATTCGTTTTCAAACAAAATTAATGGCTATTTATTTATTATATCCTACAATTTTTTTTAATTTCTTCTGCTTTTGAGCCACTTTTTTTATCATATTTGTGCTTGCTTTAATAATAAGTTGCAAAGTTTCACTGTGAAACTGCTTGCTTCTTGTTTTGGACTTTTGGCCTAAGCTATGTTATTCTATCTTTATCTTACTCTTAAAAGAAAAGGCGCAAGCCGTGCAATCGTTCTTTTAGAGTACAAAATATTTCGTTTCTCGAAATATACTAATTTCAAGTTTAACATTCCGCGATATACAGATACGATTTTAGAAGACTGTACGGGTGGGACATCCTGTACGTCTTCATATATATATAGTGTTGAAACGTGATTTATAAGTTTTTATGACGGAAAAAATAAATAAATGTAGGATACTTAATAACTGTCGTATGAAGATTAATAATATATGAGCATAGATGAATTTTCTTACGTCGTTTTTTAATATTTTCACCATTTCTCTTTTTCCCATTATAGACGAATTATTGGTATACAAATATAGATTATACTGTAATAAAATTATTGTCAACATGTTGAAAAAAATTGTCTTGAGCCCGAATTCTGAATTGTAAAATCAAGAGAATTCTATAAAGAGTTTTTTAACAGATTTTTCGCACAGAAATTCAACTTTCTGGTCTAAAGTCGAATTGTACTTTTGTTCCATTTTGGGGGAAAAGGAAAATAAACAAACATATGAGAGCATTGATTAATTTTTTTAACTGCTATGAAATAGAGGTGACATGACGGTCATTGACCGTCATTATTTAAAATCCATTCGTTGAAAACATTATAACATTATTTATCAAATGAAAACATATTCGTTACACAGAAATGGTTTTAAATATTTTAATTAAGGATTATATTTTAAATTAGAAAAGTCCACTTGTTAATTTAAAATCTTGTACGGTATCAGTTTACAATATGTTGCAGAATTATTCGGCAATATTTCGGAAATGTAATCCAGATTTTTTGATTATATACTCTTTGTAAACCATATCCTTAGCCATTTATATGAAATGAAGTAAAGAGAGTTCTTATGTATAAAACAAAGATTGATTTTATATGTGTCCGGTCAGACTCATCACTTGAAATTGTGCACATACAATACAGCGTGCATAACACACAGTACACATTCCCTCTTTGTTTATACATAAGAACATCCATAAAAATTCTTCTTACTTCATATATTATAAATGGCTAATAATATGGTTTACAAACAATATATGCATTTTACTATGTTACATACAGCTTTATTTGCATTTGTTACTGGTGTCAATACACGTATTGAAAAAGTTGGTAATACGTTTTCCTTAAAACAAATTAATATATTCGAAAAATTCTAAATCCGCTTTAGAAGAAGATATTTAAAAAAAAATTTTAAAGAACGACCGTAGAAAATTTTCGAAACAATTCTATGATATTCTAGAACACCCTGTATTCGTATTTATATAGAAAGGAACCTTTTCTACAGTTGCTGACCGACATATTGTGTTTATTTCATTATACCAACAATGTATATAAGAGTGAATTATCCTATCCAATGCTTTTGTTAGTTTTCTCTCATTTGATACTTGAAAGGTAGAGGAATAAAATTTTCTCTTTGATATGCATTCATAAATTATGCTGTTTTTAGATTTAATTAACAATATTCCTAGGAATTTCAAATCATATTTTTCCTAATGGCAGAAAGCTACAATAAAATTGTGCGCTGTGTAGAAAATAAATGTATCAGTGCACAATGTTTCGTAAATAATTTTCGTAGAAATATGTAAATAATATCATACACAGAATATTTTATTGATAATCAAAGGCTCAGCTTTTAGCTCAGGAGGACGAATCAATATTAATATTTTGCTAAAAGTGAGTTTTATTTAGCACCTGTTCATCTTTGCCCTATTGTCGATTTTATACACACGCGGGGTATAAAAACGGATTTTTATATACATTAAGAAACGCTCGCTTCATTTTTTAACTTACTCCAAGAAACTTCAAAAAAATTTCGATAACTTTTTACTCATTTTAGATTTTAAAAATGTTTGACGTAATTTTGAAATAAATCAAATGTAAATTTTTATTGATTAGTACAAATGACCTAATTAATGGCACTGATGATGAAAGAAAAGTAATAATATGACTTAATGATGGACCAACGGGATCAAAGACTTTTACAAACTTACATCTTTTTACACTATTCTGTAGAAAATGTAATATATGACTTGATTTCATAAATCATATATTATGTAATTCAAAAACAAATAAGTTAAGTCTACTGCTGGAAATGAATAGACGTTTAATTAACATTAATGACAAACTAAAGTTTCAAATTATTATAAATTTAATAATCATTGTAGTAACTAAGAATGTACATCTACCAGGAGGAAAAACTGTTGAAAAAATTAGCCTTAACGATTTCATCAAAACTTTTTAAAATGTAAAAAAGTCGACAACCAAATTTTGAACCAGTGTACATTTTTTTGTATCTAAATAAAGCGGTATGTGCTTGTTGTAAGTCTATTTTCTTTTCTCTCACATTCAATTTCAAAACTAGCTTAAATGTATAAAGCATTATTTTAAGTTGACAAAAAACTTGGTTCGTAAGCCTGGGCCAAGCTATGATCCATCCTCAGCATTGACATCTCTTATTTCGAAAAATTCCGCAATGAAAAACCTATAGTTGAAATTAAATTTGAAATTCTTAGATGTTATAGTCATTGATTTACTCAAAGAGATATGCAAGGATTGGAAAAAAAAAGGGATTTCAATAAAACTTTATAAATACATTTTTTGATTAACAAAGTTTCCAAAAATCACAAAAAATTCCTAGGTCACTGGACTTTTTATTATTATTTTATCGTTCAAAGTTGGATGAAAAAAATGATGAATCATGTAGGTTATCATTTTCAATTGGATATTTTTATATCAAAAAATCTAGAGAGTGTGATAAAAAAACTATCTAAAATATTTAGACAATCTTGTAGTTTATAATAATACCATAAAAATATAAGGTTGTCGATGATATAAAAACAAAATCTTAATTTAATTATGAGTTCATCGAAGATCCATCATTTCATGAACAGGAACGACTAAAGTAAGAGTATTGATGATTGAAGAGCGATATTTATATTATCAAATTTATAATCATCACTTGCACACAATATATTATATATTTTTGTAGTTGCGTGGTATTGAAAAGCTCAAAATAACTCATTATTTGACGTACCGTGCAGTAAGCCAAATCTTTTTTACAATACTGTAGGTTTACAATCACCTTAAGTGAAGCATCATCGTATATAACACATCGGACTACAACAGCATGATATAAACACAAGATGATGTAAGTTATATGATGATAAAGCCAAGCACATAATAAAATCAGTTTTGTATCATAAATGAACATTCATTATGATTATTATTTAGTGAAACATGATGATGAACATTATATCTCATCTCATACAAAACATATTTGAGGGGTTTAAATTATTTTAATCATTATTTTGATTCTAGGACTTCTATCTGTTTATCTGTTCTGTTGTAGGTGTTACTGTTGTTTGGTATCATTCACTCATTATTACAATTGATGATATTATCTGCGTATAGTCTTCAATCTAGATTAGTTTCAAAGTTTATTCAAATAGAAGGTATATGATGTAAGGCTTCGAATATAATTAATATAATTATAGTGATGAATGAAAATTATAAGAGAACTTCTTCTCTATATGATATGCGTTTTATACACATTAATAAGGCTATTCGTTGTGTGCGTAGTCATGGTAGGAACAATAAAAACGATGCCAGCGCTTCCATTGGGCGATAAAGGAGGCTGTTATGACTAATTTGCAATTCTTTACATGTTGATGCTATAGAAAATGTCAAATTAAAAATTATTGAAAAACATTAATTAATTAATCTCAAAAGGATTTAAAATTATGAAAATCAGAAATTAAATTGCACAAATATCACTTTTCAAATGTAAATTATCATTGTTATTTATTTAAATTTGTGAGACAATAATATTAAATTTTCAATGTAAGTCATAAATGCAATCAATACAATTATATATGTATCCATACAATTCTATAATTAAAGTAGCGTATCGTTACCATGGAAAAGCCTCCAATCAAACTCACGCACGATGCGAATATTCAATTTTGGTTTATTCACGCATTAAAAGTACACTCTTTCCGCACCGTTCGATAAATAACTAATTACTTGGGCGTCAAGCCTAATGCAGCATGGGCGTCAGGCCCATTAGTTGGTTATACGCACAATACTGCTGGTGGAGAGCCATATTAAATAGGTACTTTCATATTACTTGATTTATTTTTACAAAGTTTTTCAAATTTAATAAGTCTTAATGCAGCTTTAGAATTAATAATTTTATGCATGGAATAAGATGTCTTAAATAATATGAAATATATTTTAATGAAACAAACATTTAGAAAATGTATAAAATATTTTCTACAACAATTTTGTTCCGTCGTTGTTTCAAATAACAAATAATAAAACATAGAAAACTATGAAGTTAACATTTTAGACAAATAAATGAAACAACTTGAAGTGTGTGTTTTTAATGCATATTAGGTATAAAGCCAGTCTTAGCATTTGACAGTTATTTTTCAACTTCTGGAAATTCATGATGTTTTGGTCAATATCAACATTTTTCTTGTCAATATTTTCATAATCCAGACCCGCTCTTTCAGAGGGTTTGGTAGCCTTTGGTAGAAATTGTGCTACAAGTTTAAGATAATTTCATTGAGGAAGCAATTCAAATTAACAGATTGTTTAATTTAAAAAAAAATAATTTAAAAAAATTAAAAAAACACGACAGTTTAAGATCATCTGTATAAACAAAGCTTTCAAAATTTTCATTGCAATCTGTGGGGACCGTTCTGTGGAACACTTTATATGGAAATTCAGATAGAGGGAAAAGTACCAAGGCTAGTAAGTGATAACAACCTCTCCAATTCAAGCTGTTCTGACTGTAAAATATTACGCCTGGGCCTTGGCCTATATGAATGTTTCTATAATAAAACATTATTCTTCATTTTGAGCGTCAACTTTCAACAAACTCGCACATATCTTAATGAACAAAATATTTGAAATTTTCGTACTGTGTTCTAGGACACTATTCTAGTTGTTCATTAATAACATACTACTTTAGTGATATTTATAGTTAATTTACAGTCTTTAAGCTTTTAAACAGGACTTTGTAGAATTAGTTAAGAAGTTACCGATTGTCTATAATGCAGATAAAGTTTATTCAAAGTTATTGCATGATATAAAGAAAAAATTTAATAATTGTAAAAGAATCATTTCGATATGCTTAAATTTGACTAATTTATTAAAAAAGTTTTTGATATAGAAATATCCAATTGAAAAGGTTAACCTATACGATTCATCATTTTTTCAGCCAACTTTGAACGATAAAATAATAATAAAAAGCCCGGTGACCTTAGAATTTTTGTGCTTTTTGGAAACTTTGTAAATAAAAAAAAATGTATTTAATATTTTAAAGTATTATTGAAATCCTTAGGTATTACCCAATTCTTGCATATCTTCTTAAGGAAACCAATCCAGAAAAAACATTTTGGAAAATAATTCTATAATTTTCTAAACTTTTCTCTTCGTTTATTATTTACTAGAGTGATACCCACCCGCTTCGCTGGGTTTAAAATTAATGATTGATAAAGATTACTCTCGCTTATCCTCTTTCAATTACCCCGAAATATTTTGCTTAATAACCTCGAAATAAAAATAATTTGTTTAATAACCTTTCAATAACCTCGAAAGGATTGTTTTACACAGGTAAAATATATGTATGATTTTCTATTTTTTTAAATGTATAATAGTCGTAATTATTCATTGAGTATATCAGAAAAGAAGGCCGTGAAATATTTTATATTGACTCTTTTTACAGAAATCTGTAATTTATGGTAATGTGAAATGACTACTTTTACAGAAATCTGCAATTTATGGTAATTAAAATATTTTTTAATTTATTTTTTATTTTTTTATTAATATATCTTTATAAATTATATCTCATGTGTTATTCTGAAGTATTAGCGATATTGCTGTACAGTTTCATTTAAAACGATTGGCTAGTTTTAGCGTCAAAGCGTAACAAACAAACAAACAAACATGCTTACTTTTGCATTTATAATATATAGAGATTTTTATCATGAATATTATGTTTACGATTCAACATTCGTGAACAAACGACTACAACTTTTTTATGAACAAAATATTTTTATAATTATTATGTTTTATAGTAGCTTTTTACTCATCAAGTGAACCCATTTAATAAACAATACAATAGAAGTAGCATTTATAATAACAACGCCTTTTATAATCTCTTGTAATTATTATTTGTAAGTATTTGACCTTACTTGCTTTTAATAACAATAACTACCTTCATAATACTGTGTGTGTGTGTGTGTGTTTATTTGAATGTTTTAAACTATTTTGTGTTAATATCATCATCCATACCTTTTAAGTTTCTTTTCTCATTTGTACAAAAACATTTACGATGCAAAACTATAGTAATCGAAATTGGAAACAAAAGAAAATGTAAAGTAAACTCCCAAACGGAATTTCGTTTATGCAGTTTGGATTTGCGCTTGTTTTTAGATTTTACGTGGTATGAATTCTATTCTAATTGAACCTGTTTTGAATCTCGAGTTTTAATTTTCTGGCGAGTGTTAAATTTCATGTCGACAGAGGTTAAGAGATTTGGTCCGCGGAACAGCATTTTTTTGTGATTTGCTACCTTTTGGCGAGTCTACCAAATTTTCTCTCTACGTCTCTCTAACCTCAAAGTGGTTGGCTCGCCCAAAAGAAAGCCACTAACGAAGTTTCAAGTATGAATGGATCATTTACCAAAAAGGGTGCTGTCCTGCAGACTTATATCTTCCTGCTTGTAATCGAATAAAAGTTTCAGCACTCTTAAGTAAAAAAGTCGCAAAATTTTTATTCATAAAAATGCAAATGCTTTGACTTTGTGTCTTTTAGAGACATGAAAAATAAGTGCAAGGCTTATTGGATACAACTATGTGGCGGCTGATTTCAGTTGTTTGAAGAGAATTCCCAGAAGAAAAATTACATTTGCGAAGTTTTAGAAGTTTTGCTCATCTCTAGAGCTCTTCATATTGAGTTGGGCGGAAGGGTTATAATTGGTATGTAGTCCTTCACGTCCAATTCCCTTATATGAATATTTCATATGTTCAAAAACATGAAAAGATTAAAGTACCATTTCAATAGAGAACATTAATAATTATAGCGCCTTTTGGGGGAGGAAATATACCCTTCGTGCGTAGCTCTCCTGTTAACTAGTCTACATGTTTATTAATATTTTCGTAAAAATACTTACTGCTATTTGCGGGGAATGTAGTATAAAGAATAATGTTATCTAATCCCTAAAAGATTATATATGTTTTAGAAAAAAATTATGACTGGTCTAAAAATGAGAATGGAAAGCTTTCATGAAATAATTGGCAAAGTTTTATGTATTTACATAATGATGTTAACATGTATGTGATACTTTTACCATAGAATACGTACCTACATCGTTACATGCGAGAGAAAATGTGCGAGAAAACGGAGTTAAAAGTAAATAAGTTAAGTTGTTATATGAATGCTATTAAATTATATACTAAAATGTACTGTATGTCGTTTATTTTATACATTCCAAGTCCGAAAAGAAGAAACATAACAATTTATATAGTTTTTATACTCCAGCAGAAAATTCTCAATAATCTCAGTCTTGGTATTGGTCAATCGAGTGCTGTTTTTGATATTGCATCAACAATTCATTGACTATTTAAGTTTCGATTGAATATTTGAAGAAAATTTTTGGAGTCTTACATAATCATTACAAAATTAATCAACTGTATTTATATATTATTTATATAAAACTAGCGGACTCGACAGACGTTGTCCTGTGGAAACGTAACTCCAATTCAATGAATACCTATACTATGCTTAGCCCAACCATTAAACCCGCCCGCTAAACACAAATTTACTGATATCTATTGGAGTGGCTGCGGCCTGACCTTCGACCTGGCTAGATCCTTCGGTAGTGGAGCTTTCTAATAAATATCTATTCATAATACCTGAATAATAAAAAATAATACTTCAATACTTTTCAAATACCTGTTGACAATTTGAGATAAATATGGTGGAAGCGCAAATAAATACAAAGTATCAACCAAGATATATGTAATATTTTTTTTATATGCATTTCCACCATTTGTTTCATGGGTTTTAATTTTTTGGTGTGGATCAAAATCGGTGTACCCGTTTAGGAGGAATTGTTTTTTTTTTTTTTTTCATTTATCTGGTTTGAAAAAGCACATTGAAAAATTCTCTAGGAAGTTCATTCATTATTTTCAACAATAAGTTCAGTAAGAGTCTTGTTATGTGTCTTGGTGTGGCGCAAATATTTGGTCTTGATTTAGGTCTGAATCTTGCATAGTTGGGTCTTGGTCTTAATCATAATTTACGTAGATAGGGTCTTGATATTGGTTTTGTAAAAGTGGTACTATATTATTAAGACCAAGACTGCAAGATCGAGACTAATTTTACTCATCACCAAAAAAATATTCTGATGGTAAATTATAAAATTTTATTTTTCCTACTATTATAATTCTTCGTCTTAGAATTTCGAAAGTAATTCACAGTTTACGCTTGGTCCAGCAATTCGGAGTCTCCGTAGTAAATAACAACTATTTTAGTATGGTGGTAATTAAATCAATTGATGAATATTGTCGGACCCAGCTAGTACCATTCACATAAATTCCATGTTTATACGCATTATGTTACTTGGTACTATTCACCAACGTTGCTGCTGTTTTCTGATTACTGCCTATATGTTATAAATTATTGTATCAAGCGTTAAAAATGTTTCAAGCTTCGAATAGCTTTGTAATATTTTCATAACATTATATTATGACAACACTATATGGCTTAGTACTCTGTATTATTCATTATTCTATTACAGTAAAACTTCCTTCCACTTTATTATACAAAGCTATCAATTTAATATTCTGTGACCCATTTTGGGCATCTCTTGTAAGTTGTACTTTTTTTTAAAAAAGTATTGAAATTTCCCAAGAACGAAAAAATGTGATTTTTCGAATATATCCGCATTGCAATTTGCATAAAAATTGCAATTTTTATGAATAAACCAAGGTTTAGTTTGGGGTGATTTTTTCGAAAAAGTAGCCCCTAACTTCTGTACAAAACCTTATTCCGGCAGGAATAAATGCAAAGTTGGACCTTATATTGGCTTTTATCTTAAGTGTATTATCTTATGTATTATTACCGCAGCAAGTTTTCTTCTGTGCTACCTTATTCATTTATTAAATTCCATGATTAACCTCTCATTTTCAAGCTTATTTTGTCTAGGTTTGACGAAAATTCACGATCTAAAAATGTACAGCCTAGGAAAAAACTAGACAAATAATTTGAACGAAAAACTTTCATTAAGCAAACATGTTAGTTTTTACAGATGCTCTTTTAGTTCTCTAGACGTATAATAACATTAACATTTAAGAATTTTTCATTTTGTTCACCACTTTTCCACGAAATTAGTTGTTTATTATCACGGATCGAGCTCGTTTATATAAATTGCAAAGTTGCTACCCTACTTCCGCAAATATTTCTTTTTTGTATTAAGTTATTGATAGTATTGACTGTGTTATAGATCCATAGTTTTTTATTCAAATAAATAGAGTTATTTTATATTTTTTTTGTCCTGTTGTAAATATATAGAACGTAAACGTAATTCAAATTGGGGAATGTTATTCTCCAATGTGTAAAATGGATTATTTCTGGTTAAATAAATGTATGTTTTGCTACTTCAATATAAAACAAACATAGCATAAATATAACTAAAATAAAAATATATATAAAAAATATACTAAAAACAATGCGAAATGATGATAAACAAAATTATTGTCTCATTTGTTTTCTATGTTTTTGTTACAAATTATTACTCACAAGCTGAACTTTTAATGTACCAAACTACACCAATGCTTGCCATCTAGC
The DNA here is from genome assembly GCF_905475395.1 of Chrysoperla carnea. Lineage (NCBI taxonomy): Eukaryota > Metazoa > Arthropoda > Insecta > Neuroptera > Chrysopidae > Chrysoperla > Chrysoperla carnea. The sequence continues at coordinate 10,690,907 of NC_058338.1, read as the reverse complement.
AACAAGCTCTAGAAGTACGAACATGAACAATGTACACATTATGTACACACATTAGCAGCTTCATGTACAACTGACAACCGATAAATGTTTTCAAAATGCAATGTAGACAAAATTAGTTTTAATATAAAGATTAACAATAATCTAAGCTCAAAGTGTCGCACTAGTTTCGGATATATTTCTTATAATATTTAAGGAGATATGCAAGGATTTAATAATACCAGGGATTTCAATAAAACTTTATAAATACATCCAAAAATCATAAAAAAATTCCTAGGTCATCGGACTTTTTATTTTTATTTTATTGTCCAAAGTTGGTTGAAAAAATTGATGAATCAGGTTATTCTCAATTGGATATTTCTATATCAAAAAATCTAGAGAGTGTGATAAAAACTATCTAAAGTATTTAGAAAATCTTGTAGTTTATAATAATCCCATAAAAATATAAAGTTGTCGATGATATAAAAACAAAATTTTAATTTAATTATGAATTCATCGAAGATCCATCATTTGATGAACAGAGACGATTATAGTTAGAGTATTGATGATTGAAGAGATATATCTATATTATCAAATTTATAAGCAGCATACAATTTATTATATTTTTTTGTAGTTTTTACGTGAAAACTTCGATGAGGAGGACCTACCTATTAATACTAATATCTCATATTTGGAGATATTTTTTAGAATCATTTTTTCGTTATCGAAAGTAAAAGAAAATAGTCGATTATTTTGACCAACTCAAGTGTAAATGCAGATGTATCCCCTTGAATGTAATCTGGACGGCGCCCATGACTATATTTTTTGTTTTCTCAGTTAATGTTAATTAATAAAATTTAATGCATTTCGAATATTTAATCAAGTACTTTAATTTAATTTAAAAAACATATTGAATTTAAAGAACTGAAACCCTTTTAAAATTTTCTGTACATTAACATTTTCTTGTCTACCTCAAATTTGTGTCTTTTTTCTTGTTTTTTATACAATTTTAGATGATTTACAGTTAATAAAAAGTTGTATTATGAGATAATTTGTAATTAATTTAATGCAAATAAATTCTCTTTTATGAACAAAAACTTTTGTGTTTGTGAAATTTTGTTTTGAATATATCTGCCTTTCTATATTTCCATCACCTAACACAAAAAAAAAACAACTCGCGAGTAGAACAGCTCCATCGCTTAAGCCATATTTTCCTTCTAATTATTCGATACTTTTTATAGACATAAGATCTATGACTTTTCATGTTCTTGAACAGATAACATATTTACAAGATAATTTTCAATCTGTAGGAAAAAATTAAGTACTTAGAAACAGCGAAAAAAACATGTTGTTCTGACATAAACAGATGGTATGGACTATGGAAAGTTTACACTTTTAAGATACTTTTGGGTTGTTAATGCACTACTACTTCAAATAGCGGAAATAAACCTTTGGAACCATCCTAAATAACATCGATATGTCAAGTAAAAGTCCTAATTACCGAATTTCAATTAATTTGAAGGTGTTCAAAAGTAGCAAGATGTAAATAGTGTACAACAAACCCCATTCTTACCCACCGACTTTTGATAAAATGCATAAGTCTATATTTCTGGTAAAAACGTGCCTAAAATAAAAATAATACAAAAGCAGCCATCAAAAATGTAAAACAACCAACAACCCACTTTTTGTTTATATTATGTTGTTTATGAAAAATATTGACAAGGCAAAGAGAAAGAAAAATATATTGAATAAGAGAGAGAGAAAAATAGTTGTTGTATGTTTAATAAGTGGAAGGGAGTGTGGTGGGGATAACACTAATAAATGCGTAAACATTATATATATACAGTGTAGAATTCATTCATCTGTTTATAGCTTTTTATAAATATATTGTTTTTGTGTATTCCTAATGGGAATTAACTTAAAAATATGATCATAATAAAATTGTTCTTTGCAGTTGGTATTCAGGTATTAACCGGGGGTTTTCGTATACACATATTATAATTGAAAGACATCACAAGCAATTTGTCAAAATTTTTATTACACCTGATATTTAGTTTTAAAGCTGGGACGTTACCATAATAAACTCACCGGCACTGAATTTTCTTCGGTTATAATTATAAAAAATATTTACAGCTCATTTGAGAGATATTATTTTTGATTTACATAGGATACCTACAACAAATAGCGGAAAATAGACCAGCAATAACCACCTACTATGGCCTGATCCCAGAATCCTTCAGAAAGTTTTGAAAAATAAAGTCTAAGTGCTTAAAAGCTATGCTAGTATTATCTGAAACCTTGACAAAGTTTACTTAGTTATTGCCACTAAATAAAACTTTATGAAATTCACTGAGAGGACATGATCTTTGGCTTATTTTGAAAACTAGTGTTATTAGCATCTCCTCTGTAAAAAAAAGTCAACAGATTGGGAACTTTTTTCGATTTATTATTTCATTCTAAAAAGTAAACGCCGAGTCAAAAAATTATGTTGCATGAAAACCGATATTACCATTAGCCAACTTGATATTTTCTTTAAAAAAAAGCGGTTCGAAGCCAAATCGAAATTGATACTTTTGACGTAAAACTGCTATATCTTCTGTAATTATTATCCCACGTAAGTCTACTAGACATTCTACGAGATCTTGAGGTGTCATTTTTGAAGATCCTGTCATCAATTTTCTGAAGACTTTAAACTTATAACACTCCTGAAATCAATATCAGAGTGATGGTATAGGACATCAGATGAGATGAAAAGGATACTTAGAGAGCTATCATTTTTTGAGACAAATTTTTGGAGGTATTTTAATTAAAATTGTAATATTTCAGTTGAGTTTGTTCTTTTGAATTATTGTTTTGAATTACTTAATTATTTTACCATTTCACTTTTCGAAATGAAATGGATCCAGGTTTAGTTGACCATTCATTTCCATTACAATTATTTATAGGTTAAAATTTTGCCTTCGTTAAAATGTTATGCCTTTTCCAATTTGAATCAATTTTGAAGATCATCGCCAATTTTTTCGAGTGCGGAAAAACTTTTAGGAAAATTTGCTAGAGTTTTATGGAAATTTTCTCTTATAGATTCCCCAAACTACCTTTCAAGAGATAGACATTGAAGTCATTAACCCTTAATTTTACGTTTCCTCCCCATGTTTAAAAAAAAAATGTTAAATTTTGTCATACTGTACTTGCGTTAGAAAAATTAATTTATACAAAACATCATCACAGAAAAATTCAAATATTTGTTCGTAATGAATGCCATAATAATATAATGTTCATAATAAAAAGTGGGCAGGAATGGACCACCACTAATTGAATTAATTTTTGGCCAGTATAGTGAAGCATTTTGTTGTTTTTTGTTTAATGTTTTTTTTTTTAGTACAAAAGAGTAATTAATTTATTATGTTTATATTTTGATAATGATTTTTTTCGTATAAAAAAATACATGGGATTGAATAATTGGGCTAGCTATTATTGTCAAAAAATACAGTTCAAAAAATTTTTACAAACGTTTACAAATTTTTGTTGATTATAGCCCAAAAAATATTTTTATACCTTCATGTAAAGTCGAGTAAATGAACGTATTTAAGAAAACTTTCATGTAGGTTATCTTTTTCAATTGGTTATTTCTATATCAAAAAATTTAGAGAGTGTGATAAAAAATTATCTAAGATGTTTAGACAATCTTTAGTAGTTTATAATAATATACCATAAATATATAAGGTTGCCGATGATATAAAAACAAATTTGGAAGCGTTTCCATGGTAACGATACACTACTTTAATTATAGAATTGTATGGATGCATATATAATTGTATGGATTGTATTTATGATTTACATTGAAAATTAGATATTATTGTCTCACTTTAAATAAATAATTATGATAATTTACATTTGAAAAATAATATTTGTGCAATTTAATTTCTTATTTTCACAATTTTTAATGCATTCAGTTTAATTAATTAGTGTTTTTCAATAATTTTAATTTGACATTTGCTATAACATTAACATGTAAAGAATTGCAAATTAGTCATAACAGCCTCCTTTATCGCCCACTGGAAGCGCTGGCATCGATTTTATTGTCTCTACCATGACTACGCACACAACGAATAGCATCGCGGGCATCAATGTTCTCATCTCTGAGGAGAAAGATCTTTAAAATGTAGTAAAAAAATTTCGTAAACATTCCCTGGCTAACATCAAATAGAATAATAACCGTAAGTAGTTGCCAATGTACCAGAATTATTAACCGCTAGAAATAATTTATTCTAGTAATTGAATGTGGAAAATGAAGGGACTTCAAAACTGAAAAATTACTAAACATTATGTTTTATTGAAGTTTGTGGCTAGTTGCGGTTAACATTTTCAAACAAAATTGAATCAAATGTGATTGTTCAAAATATTCAAACAATATATTTTCATAAAATTATTATTATTACATTTACATTGATCAAACAACATAGTTTTATTCAAATACTATGTGGGGTAAATTAGGGTAAAACCGAGTACACGAATCAAACCGGATACTAGTATAGTCATCATCAATGGGTCTGTGAGATAGACGATGGCAATCATGTACAAACATTTTTTATCAATTTGTTCCACATTTTCCGGTCATCAGGTAAACGAGGAATTTCCAGATTGCTTAAACTAACATTTAACTTAACTAACTTTAAACTTTCGAACCCACTAATTTACCTGTCAAAACAAAATGTTCAAACCTTTCTTTCCTAACACAATGTCCCAAGAAGCTTAATTGCCTACTAGTATAATAAACATTTGGAAATGCTATCAAAACAACCACAATTATTCTATGTTTGTTCCTTCTGATACCGATATTGGCATTGTTTTGAATTGTATCTTAAAGGCGAATTTTGATTAAGCATCTTTTATTGTGTACTTAAAAGTAAGTAATTTGTCCATATTATGAACTCTTAGTTTAGCTGACGCTTTGAGTTTGTTGCCTTTTTTATTTGAGGAAATAAATTATGACTTTTAAAATTTAGTTGCCTGATTTATCCTGATTTCCCCTACCTTTGATTGTTAGTTTTGTAGCAAAAACAAATATTAAATTCTGTGAAATAATTGGTAATAATCAATAGCCACATATTTTATTTTGGTTTTCAATTCAATTTTATATTTTGCAACATTATAAAGGTACATGTATATTGTAGCTAGATTGGGTTTGGCTGGGGCGAGATTTTTAGAAATTAAACTAACTTTAGTATATGGGTTACACTTTGTAGATTTGATCTACAATCTAGCTAGAGAATGTAAAAGAAAACGTAGTAGCTTTATTTAGTTCGCGGAATAGATGAACTGCTCTAAAAGAAATGTCAAAGTAGGAACTAAAAATAATTTGTTCCATTTTGTTTATAGTTTTTTTAAAGGTAGTACGAGCACGGTAGTAAGGCAAATTTAAACTTGTGAAGAAATTTATTTTCGACCTTGATGATGAATTTTGCTATAACTTAATGAATGTCGACGAAAAATAGGAATAAAATTCCAACAAAATTAATTTTTACCTAGAACAATTTTGTATTAAACGTGGAAAAATAGTTTCTCACATATAAAGTAGAACTGAGGGAAGGAAAATTGTGAGAAAGAGAGAAATTTATTCTAAATGACAACATGACATTTTGGTATGCACATAAAACATAAACTTTATAATATACATGTTGTTCACTGTAAATTTACACACAATATCATTATTTGTATAATTACTTTACCTGTCCGATGTGACATGTTCCCTTTTAAAAACAATTTGCACTCTAAAAATATCTTTCCTATATATTATAATTGTGAAAGTAAAGATGTTTGCTTGTTTGTTTGTTTGTTTTTTGTTATGGTTCCACGCAAAAACTAGCGAATGGTTTTTAATGAAACTGTACAGCAATATAGCTTATACATCAGAATAACACATGAGCTATAATTTATAAAGATATATTAATACTTATATAATTTTTTCTCTAGTGTGTTTTTAGCGGCAAGTTACTATTTAATAGCGTTTGTTATATTGCATTTGTTATAACAACGACATTCTTAATTAGCAATTCTCAATTTTACAAAACAAAAACCGCCCTTTCCCGTCTCTCCGGCAAAATATGGTAGTTAAACGGATTCGAGTGCAAAGACTGCATTGTGCAAAACTGGTTAAAAGAAAAAAGGGTATTTAGAAACGAAGATGGCTTCTATTAAAAATTAAAATATAACGATTTTGGGCTTAATATAGAAGTCAAACAATGTCGTTTACAAAAAAACAAAATATTTCTGGAATCAGTGGGTCAGTCAGTCGTAAGAGAAAGTTTAATATAATCGAAAATCGTGAATTTTAATTTTAAACCCCATGTAACTTGTTATTTATTGCTATTTAAAAAATTGATAAGAAACCTCCTCCTACACGTTGATTTTTCAATGAGGTTTCTTTCCTTCATACCCTTATATTCGTGAAGAATATTGTGTATCAGACAACCTAGAGACGATATGTGGAGTAACTTAACTTAGTGGTGGGTAATGCAGTGTTCTTAATTACTTGGGTTGTGTCTGTGGGTGCAAAATTAATAGCTATTGTACAAGAATGTGAGTACTATGTATAGTAGGTACTGAATAGTATAGAAATACATAAAGTATTTGAATAACTACAGTGTTACAAGAGAGAGGCAGTGTGTGTATTCTACCTCCTAGCAATCCATATACCTGCTAGAAAGTGTTCGAAATGTATACAAGAAACAAATCTCACGTATATGACCTTTAAGGATCACACCAATTATAATTTCCTAATAATCCTAGATGCCCAGTGATGGGATTATTTTTCACCCGTTTTCATTTTCCATACCACTTTCTGCTGATCGTTTAAAAAAACTGTTTAAGTCTGTGTGTACTGTTTCGTTTAAATATATACACTTATTGTATAAATTATTTCATTTTGCTGCTGTTATCCGAAACAATCCAATTTTTCCGCCTTCCTTTTCAAAACTATTCTTGGCTAATCTCAAATTTAACTGCAAAATCTAAAGAGATCACTACTAGATGAAAAATAAAAAGCCACATCAATAAAATATTCCCATAATTGGACAACAAGTATGGAGGCTAAAAACGTTCTGATTTCAAACAATTTTCGATTTCAATTTTTTTGGGCTGACAACAAGAACTTTCTAGCAGAAAGATAACTGTACCTTTTTCTGCGGAGGTATTTATACTTATAAGTACATCGAAGAAAAATGTTAAACATTGCAGATACAAAATATTTTTCAAACGCTTCTATTTCGATAAATTCTAAATCATGTTAAGTGTATTGATGTATTTGTGACCTAATTCCAATATTCAAGAATTTCAAATATTATTACTTCATAGATACATGAGGAATAGCATCAGGATTTACAGTATAAGCAATATGGCAGGAAAGAAGCAGAAGATAAAAGTGCTTCAGTAATCGCCTTCGATGGCCTTGTCACTACAATACACATAATACTATAATCATTCTATAATCACTTAATAAAATGAAAATGATCAGCTGGGTGACCTGATAAAAGGTAATGGATCTTTTTTCTTACTATCGCGGCGTTGAGTTCTTAAAAATATTCTTGGAAAAGCATAATACTCTCATTTTAAATTCCTTACGCAAGTTATTCGATCACCGATTAAAATAACAACGATTGTCGTCGTCAAGTCTTGCTCCGCTGAGACATAAAATTTATCTAGTTAACTTTCTTACTTTTTTTTTTAAACTTAAATCAAGTAATACATTTCGAACTGGATAGTAGAAATTCCAACTATTCACAGTAGAATGTATATCAGCTAAAAAAGCTGAAATACAAAAAAATAATGGAAAAATTTTAATTATCTTTAGCCCAAAAGAAAATCATTTTCACTTGGATATCAACAAATATTTTTGATTAAACTTGAAAATATTTGTAAAACGTTGACTGTACACAAACCTTACATAATAACTTTTCGCACATTCATGAAAAGAGCACATAAATATGTGTAACTTGTGAACTATGTGCCTTAATATAGTAAACCTATCTAATTTTACACATGCCAACAACTGTATTTTATTAGCTTTTTTTTAAGCTGTGCTATGTATTAAGTTGTTTAATATTCATCCGTTACGTTTTGGAGAGTCATTTAGTTTGTTTATCACTAACTTAAAATCACAAATATTGAAACTTTTAAATTGACAATAAAAACCGAAAGTTTTTACAACACCATTTCTTTTAAATTCACTTCGTTTAAATTCAAACATTTCACTGTGGAACAATGTGGTATGCATTATGACGGATTGCGTCCACAATATTAAGTTTCTGAAATTGACCTACACTATATTATTCTTACTGCTCCCACTGTCCAAGGATACTTCTGGTTAAAATTTAATTTATTTAAAGAAGTAAATTATTTAAAAACTCGAAAATGATAATATTGATTTTTTACCCAGTTAAAGCTCAAATCTAACAAGTATTTATTTTTGCAATCTTCGGAATATACCTTTCTTTTGCTACCCATTTACGAAAGAAACAATTTTTTGTCTCGAACCTAGAATTGTTAGAACTCTTACGCCATGTTCATTATTCTGTAACGTCACATTTCCTGTTTTATCCTGTGTTTATGTACTTCCTAAAAGCAAGAGAACGTCAAACGAATGTTTCCTTTAGATTTGAAAAATTACCAAATCATCCAAGTTTTATATTTAGTTTTTTCATAGAAAGACATTTTCATAGACAAATTAAAATCTTATCAAAATTTATGATCATATGAATCAGTTATAATTTTTTGATCCTCTTATTATAATTCTGTATCCTCAGGGAACTTATGAATAATACATAATATATACAAATACATTTGTATATGTTATTCTGAAAATTCCCAAGGCTACAAAATAATAGTCGGGAGAGTGTTCTTATACAATATGCTTTCAAGAAGAAGGCAGCAGCAAGCATATAATTTAAGAGATGATTCAGAATAGAAAAAAAATGAAACGAACAAAGTTTTTCCTTTTTAACTGAAAATTATTGTTGTATGTTGTTGTTTCCCTAAAGAATACTTACAACGCCTTCTTTTTTCCCGAATAAAAAAACTACATTCAACATCTGGGTACCTTTTGTATGAGTAGTTTTGTATGACTATTTTTTTTTATATACTTATTACTATTTAATTCCATAGTACAGAAGAAATTTGAAAAATTCTAGCTTTCAATTAATGGTAGTCGCCCTATTAGCTCTGTTGGTTAAGGCATAACCAACGTATGCTTAAGGTAGCGGGGTCGATTCCCGCCGTTGCAACAAAATTAATTTAACTAATAGTTGTGATGGGCTGGTGTAAAGCATAGTATATGCATGAAGGAGGTGCACTCAGCCTCGGAAATTGCGGAGTTGATAAATGAAATTATCAGGGGAAAGGTGGTAAACACTATATGGTATCACAATGGGCTCTATAGCCTAAGTGTGTCCTTCGTGGACAGCCAATATAACCTAACCTAACCTAACCAACGTCTTTTTTTATTTCATTATCCGTATTCATCCAATAGAAAAGCCACATTGATCTGCTTGACTACAAAAAAATAAAAAACACATGGATATTAAAAAAACTCAAACATTAAATGTGTATAAAGTCAGACGAAAATAAAAACTAGACATTTCAGTCAGCATTCTAATTTAAATGTACAGTAGTAACTCGGCTTAGTTTATTTTATGTTATTTTTGTAAAGATATAATAAAATAAATAGTTTGTCACCATAGAGAAGACTGCATTAGCTTTATATTCACTAGACATATGATATTTTCATACCAACTAATTAAAATTTCAGATAGAATTTGTGGTTTTCTTAATAGGAATTTTTTAACAATATTAAACTGGGTTACCGTAAATTGAGGAAATTTATGCCATTGTATCGAAAAATTTTTTCATTTGGTGGCAAAATATTGTTGTTAACCAAATGTTTCTAAGGTCAGTTGCAGAAATGTTTGCAATCCTCGTGTACAGAACTGTATAAGCGATTGAAATTCGGAGTATTTAACGTCAGATAACTGAAAAATTGGACGTTTTTTGAAAAAAGTATACCGTACACTTTTTGAAGTACCAAAACCTTGAAAATGAAAAAAATTTCAAGTCATTTGCATTTGTAACATTTGAGTTTTAATGAAAAGAAAGTTGGTCTTATCTTTTTTTTTTTTGTTTTATTCAGTACAACAACTGATTAGTTTACCAAGGGAACTAAAATTAATGCTTGCCAGCTTCCCATTTACTTTAATTAGATACTGGCAACATGCTCAAAAAGTTCTAACGAGGAATTCATCAGTTTTTCGTGCTGAATACATAATAACATATAAAAGAGTGCGAGCAACTTTCTTTCCATTATAATTCCATTAATTTAAATTCTTTCATTTGCAAGGTTTTTTATAGTCCTTTAAAAAGTGTACAGTATACTTTTTTCAAAAAACGTCAAATCTTTCACTTTTTTTGACGTTAAATACTCCGAATTTCTATCACCAATAACTTAGAAAGTTTTGACGAAATATGCTTAGAATTCACCCCGCTTTTGATTTCCGTTGTCATTTTCAACATATATATTACCAGCCACTAGAAGGGGTGGTTACCACCTCCTGGACAAAAGCACCGCTCAACATCATATAACTTTTGATCTAGAGGGCAAACTTTACTTGATCCCAAATTTTCATCAAAGTCGGTGTTATGGGTCAAAATTTAGAAATTTTGTCTTTTTTCTCCTTGTGTACTCGAGTAATAAAACATTCTCTTTTCAATACAAATGCTGTCCAGTAAATATATGTCGAGAACCCACAAACGAATCAAAGTACATTTGACTTTAGGATTTTCTCTATCAATTGTTAGGGTTTTCTTACCCTAATAATAACTGATAGAGCATAATTGTGACTAGGTTTTATGTAGATGATAGTAAATTGAGTATTTGAAACAAAATTATATATAAATTTACTGTAGTTAAATATCTATGTAAAAGAAATTGTAGTAAGTTATTATTAAATATAAAATTCTTTGTAAGTAGTTATAGTATAAAGTTTGTATATTATATTTAATATATAAAATACTACTTGTTTTATATCATCTAATTTCAAGTCAGTGATTCTTGTTCGACACACAGACTAAATGGTGATAGTATGTTAAGTTTTAACAAAAACAAATTTATTAAGAACAAAAAAGTTTGCTACATACTATACTTAATGTTAAAAAAAGTGTTTTTTTAATAATCTTATACAGTGAAACCTGGTTAAGTGAGACATCAAGGGACCTGTAAACTATGTCTCATTTACAGAGGGTTCCATTAATAGAGATCAGAATACAGATTATATCAAAATGACGTTTAATTTACTAAGTGTACCGCCATGACAGAACTCACCTTTAAAGGTAAAAGTTTTATCGGGTAGACACATGTAGTATTTTCTTTTTTTAAATGTTAACATGACAGTGTTCAAGTTCAGAATATTCTGATGAACATACACGTTTTAGTTTTCCTTGTCCTTCAGTACACTGTGATTGAATTTTATCTTTATTCTGAACTATTCTACCAATAGTAGATTTTGAGATTACTGATAACGATTTAAGCCTTATCGGTATTTTTCAAGTACATAAACATCCGTATGGTAGTAAAGCAAAACTAAAACTGAAGGTCATTGAGGGTCAAAATTAAGAGCGGAACTTGTGGGTAGAATAAGAATAAGTAAGCAACCAAACAAAACGATTTACCGCAGTTCTCGGTTACAGAGGTTAATTCATAAAAACTGATCTCGTTATCCCAGTTATAGAGGTAGCTATGACGATAGCGAAAAAACGAATCCCAGATATAGAGGTTTCCTTCTTGCCACTAACAGAGGTAATTCAGTGTCCAAATTAACTTATCCAGCTCCCACTTAACCAAATTTCACTGTAAAAATGAAGTTTGTAAAGTTATACAAAACAAAGATTAGGTGAAAAAATATAGTTTGAAACAAAATTATGTAGATTCGCAGGTTCTTTAGGTTCAAGAACTTCTAAACTAGAGAATTCTTATAACGTACGTTCTTATGATAGGCTATCCGATATTGAATTTTTAATTCGGAATTAAATACTCTATTTATGAGAGAAAATTGACAACTCTTTATTGATAATCATAAACTGCGTATATCTATACCATTTATAGGTCTAAGAAATAATGCCATTATTTCAAGCAAGAAAAAAAGGATTAGCTAAATAGGTTCAGCCGCTTAGAAGTGATGCGCGAAAAAACATTTTTGGCAATTGATTTTTACTTATAAAATACTCCGATAACATATATTTTATCATATTTTATATATTTTATTGTGACCGTTTTTGAATAAAATATTTTTCTTTCGGTACATTGGTATATGTCCATTGACACACAAAACAAATGTTTATATCGATTGTAAAACTATTTTTAAACATATTCTGAACCTCAATTGATATTATTTATTCTACATAGAACATATATACCTATCGATGTAACAAAATCACCAATGAGGTAAATATTTTACAGGAATATAAAAATCTTTGCAACGAAGAAGCTGCGAAATCTAAGCGAATTTGTCTGAAATTCACACCAACTAACAATATTATACTTTACATGTCTTTTATGAAATAAGTTATCATTGCAATTAGTTCTCAATTTTAAATTCTGTATTTTAACTACATACCCTTCTCTGCTTATCGGAAATGTTCTCAATGGATATAAAGCAATTTCATTAGCGAGCACTAACACACAAAGTCGAAAATTCTATCCAAAAATAAATTTAACAAAATTTTTATTTTTGATGACTCTTCTCCTTCCAGAAAAAAACTAAAATTATATGTTCTTACTACTTACGTTTCTCAAATTATCCAAAAATGCTTTTAATAATACAAGACCAATAGCTAGATTTTCTTGAAGAAAGTAAATTCACGTAAAAAAAGCATTTGGTAGGTGTCGTAAACTTTACTATTTTCTACACGGTACGATAAAATAAAGGTAATACTGTTGGGAAATCGATGGTAAGTAATTGTTTATTGATTAATAAAAAATCCGATGTGGGCCCCACACGCCTTCCTTGTATGTTTCTAAACTACTCAAAATCGATTCAAGTACACTTAAGGTATTTTCTTCTATCGACATTCGTCTAAAAATAGCTTTGCACGAAAAATTCTAAATATTTTTTCAACGATATAAAGGAGGAACAAAAATTTTAGGACCAGTAACGACCGTCTCTGTTAGCTACAGAAAATTTTCAAGGTTGGCGATATTTGAATTTACACTATTTAGCAGACATTTTAAGTTCGCATTTTTTCTAACTTTACAAACAAAACGTAGCCAAAAATATGTAACCAAAATAGGATTTAATTGGCCGTTTAATTTACGAAATAAGAATAAACAAAGATTACTTTTTGACGAATTTTAGTCTATACGAGAAGTGAATTTTACAAGCGAGAATGTTATTTCTGTTCTGCGACCATGCGCTGCTTTTTATACAGTGTGCACAGCTGAGAAAAATAAGAGAGTATGTGTTGTAACGTTGACAGAGAGGCGCACAACTCGACGTTATACCAGTCCTATTCTTATATTCCTATATCTTAAATTTCAGCATTCTGTGTCTTACAATTTTTGGTTATGTGTGAGACCGAAAATTTCTTATTTCATTCCGTTCAAGGAAGTACAAAAGAAGTGGTGCTCAAACTCCTAACCCGTGTATTTAAATATTCTACGACTAATATTTTTTTAAGTTACGTGTAAGAGGTTATACCTATAACTACGCACTTACATTAAGCAGAAATCGCTCAACATGGATCCAAAGAACTTTGAAATATGAAATTAATAAAAGCTCACCGCCAAACTTTTTCGCAAGTACAAACTATTAATGAATTCTTAAAATTGAAACTTTTTGATACATTGGTGAACGGAAATAAGGTTTTTTATAGATATTATAAAATTCGAATGTAATTTAATATTAGAAATTCGATGTTAGTACACTAAAATTATATGTTGTATGTGTACATATGATAGAGTTATTGAACCAAATAAATTGATGTTTCAAATAAATAAGCCGTGATGAACCTAACTTTTTTATCAAATAATGTAAGTTATTACATTCGTTTATAAATTGCAAAAGCTAAAATGGTGAGTAACAAGTTTTTTAGAATTTCTCGGATTAAAATTTGTATATCCGATATATTTAGAGTTATAAAAAATTAATTTTATATGACTTATCTGCAGGTCATTTTTCCTGTGAGTCGTGAACTTAGTGAGATTTTAAGAACTAATATAATTCTGAAATGAAGACAGATTTTAAAAGAAGAACTTAAAGTAAAATTTGAAAAAGGCTACCCGAAATCAATGAAATATGCAGTAAAAAACGTTACTCAACTCAGAACAAGGCAAATTTATAATTTTTAATTATTGTTAAGAAAGAATTCTCTTAGGCTACCCAGCTTCTGCTGCGCTAACTTTAATTTACTTAGTAATTTAAGTTTTGAAAATGTTTTTGCCGTTTTTTGCCAATATAAAATAATTTACGATCGTATTATAAAAAATTATACAAAAAAATGAATTCATATTCGAAAAAAATTTTATTTGTAACTATATTACACTTTTTACATCAACAAAATTTAATCTTGACAACAAAAAAAGTCAATAAAATATTGTCATACATATATTATTTTATATTCAGTGGAAATAGGTGCAAAATTTATTATAGCTGTACTATCAAAAAAAACGACCTAATACACGAAAATACTTAATTAAAAATGGTAAGATTGCTGCGTTGCTCTTATATTACACAATTATATAGTCTTTAATTATATGAGACATGTTTTATGTTTCTGTAACTAATAAACTTTTGTCATCTCATTTCTTCACATACTCTAACAATTGCACTTAGTTTGTAATCTTCGGTTCAGGAAAAATTTGCCGGTGTTATCAAAAAAATCGAATTTTTGAACTTTATGACGTCATCAGAATCCAAAAAATTTAATTTTGCTCTATCACATCCAAATATTATCCAATTTTGGTAAACAAAGTATGTAATCCTACTAAATTTGGGTCATATTTTTCAAATTTATGATCAAAATTAACCTAGCTCTAATAGGTTTCAAGAATGTGGAGTCCAGGTCCAGGAATCAAGCACATAAAATATAGCTAGGGAAAAACTGACATCACAGCTGAAAATAATGACCCAAAATTAGTGGGTTTCAAAAAAAATTCCAATAAGATCGGATCAAATTTGCCGGTATTATCAAAAAAATCGAATTTTTGAACTTTATGACGTCATCAGAATCCAAAAAATTTAATTTTGCTCTATCACATCAAAATTTTATCCAATTTTGGTAAACAAAGTATGTAATCCTACTAAATTTGGGTCATATTTTTCAAATTTGTGATCAAAATTAACCTACCTCTAATAGGTTTCAAGAATGTGGAGTCCTGGTTCCGGAATCAAGCACATAAATTATAGCTAGGGAAAAATTGACATCACAGCTGAAAAGAATGGCCCAAAATTAGTGGGTTTCAAAAAAAATTCCAATAAGATCGGATCAAATTTGCCGGTGTTATCAAAAAAATCAAATTTTTGAACTTTATGACGTCATCAAAATCCAAAAAATTTAATTTTGCTCTATCACATCCAAATTTTATCCAATTTTGGTAAACAAAGTATGTAATCCTACTAAATTTGGGTCATATTTTTCAAATTTGTGATCAAAATTAACCTAGCTGTTATGGGAGACATTTTCTTACATCTGATCAATTACCTGAACTACGAGATACAAAGTGCAACGAACCAGTCAAGAGTGACCACTCAGGATTGAAACACTGCTTAATTATGGGGGCCATTGTGATACATAAAGCATTCACAGCCAAAATTTCTTAAACCTGTTCTTGGAGGAAAAAAGTTTTTGTAAATTAGTAAAGTCGTCAATGTTTTAACTGATCATTTTAATTGATGATTTCAAAAGGCTTTTTGAGCTTTGAAAGTTTTGGCATCACAGTCATCTCTCACTTTTTATTTCCCAGTTTCTTGCTTTTGTTTCCTAGCAAAACCATTGAAAGCTAGTCATATATAATATTTGGTTCAATTTTTGCTGAACTGTAAGTTACTTGTAGGAATAAAACGAAGATATTTTTTACACCTTTTTAACGATAATAATTTCTTCACGTAATTCATTTATTCAGACTGTTGTTATGCTCACTGTAATTTCATTTCATTTTTTTGTCTTTTTCTTCTTATTATGGTTCTTAATTATGTCCATTGTCACCTTAAGATTAATTATTACACACCAAGAATTTAGTTTTTCATTTTGTCATCCATAAATAATAGCGATAACACGGAGACGTGAAGGCTGCGTAATAATTCATTACTGTTTTTATCTGAGCTTGGAAGAAAAAAGATAACTGTATGAATTTATTACAAACAAATTGACATTTTTGAACTTTTCATCAAAATCACAAATAATTAATTGGATTCTGCATTCATTGTACGATACAAAGTGTGTCAGGATAAAATTATTCAACTTTTTTACAATGTAAAAAATTTAGTTTTCCAAAATCAAATCAATATCATCAATCATCTTTAACATGAAGATTTTGACACCTCCCCCAAAGCAAAATAATTTAAAGTGAATATTTGTTCTATTATTGTAGTCTTTTAAAACAGATTATTCCTTCAACCCCTCATTTTTCGTACTCAAAGTAAACTTTAAAGTATATAATTTTTCCCAAAATTAACAGACGTCCTTGTTGCTAAATTCTCAAACGAAAAGTTCTATTCCAGTTTTTATCCGATGCACGGACAGTTGGCTATTAATTAAAATAGATAGCCAATCAGAAGCATGCTACAGCGGCAATACAGTAAGGAAGGGGAGATAGTAAGAAATTGTGAGGCGTGTGAGTTTCATCATTATGCTGAGTTGAGGTAAGAGTAAGAGGGGCGATGTAAAATGTGCATCAGATCGAAAAATGGAAGAGGACTTTTCGTCTTAGAATTTTATTTTCTGTCGGATACATTAAGAGAGTCCATTTTTGCTGGGACACCGTGTAGCATCCCCTTTTTTTAGTTCGGGGATTAAAAATGCTCAAAACCAAATGAACTTATATTGTTTCAACAAAATCCAATTAGCGTTGAATCAGTATTGGCCTGATTATTAGTTCCTCTAGGGGTTTATACTTTTAATAATAAAAAATTTATTAAATTAAAAGGATTTGTAGATATTATAATTAATTATAATTCTAAACAATTATTGTTAACTTTTCATTGCTAATGGCTTTAATGGCTTACCATTTAATTCCGAGCAATAAATAATTCATTAACATTTAGTTAATTTTGATGTTAATTAATAATGCAAAATAATATATTCTACGAATTTGAATCGTAAATATTCAAATACTAGCTTTATTTAAACATAAATTAAACATAAAGTTATTTGTCCATCATTTACATATGCAAACATTATAGGACAATATTCAAATATGAAACGATTATGTAATCTTTTATCATTTGACAACAATTTTTTTTTTTCTAAAAGTAAGTCATTTTTTACAAAAAGAACATGTTTGCTTAATCTTGGTCAGTTCAAAATCGTTTCTTGGAAGGATATCATTTTATTTTTGGGTAGCCCATTCAAATCACTTCTCGAAAACAACTTATCACAGTTAAATTATTCATATCATACAACTTATATTTGTCATCTCATCTTTCTATGACTTTATTTACTGCGTATTCGCACCGTGTGTGAGTTTTATTTGAGGTGTTTCCATGGTAACGATACACTACTTTAATTATAGAATTGTATGGATACATATTAAATTGTATAGATTGCATTTATGACTTACATTGAAAATTTGATATTATTGTCTCACAATTACACTTTACATTTGAAAAATAATATTTGTACAATTTGATTTCTTATTTTCGCAATTTTTAATGCATTAAGTTTAATTAATTAGTGTTTTTCAATAGTTTTAATTTGACATTTCTATAACATTAACATATAAGAATTGCAAATTAGTCATAACAGCCTCTTTATCGCCAAAATTTTTCACTGGAAGCGCTGGCATCGATTTTATTGTCCCTACCATGACTACGCACACAACGAATATTTGTTTTTAGTTAGAATATGATAGATATACTGTGTAAACATTCTGTCTTTAATAAATAAATAAAAGTAAAATTGATACTTTTTATAAATTATTTATAAATTAAATTTGATTACGTGATTATTGGCTGATATTCCAGAATGAAAATATTAAAGCAAAGAAATAATTTAAATATTTACATTTATTTTAAATAATTTAACCATATTTCTCTCAAAGGGTTCTTTTTTATGTACTGAGTACCACTTTTATTTCACAATTCTGAAGGACTTGACAAAATATATTTAAAAAACTAGACAAATAGAATTTTGTGAAGATAGAAAAAGTTTCAACCATTATACCATTTGAAAAATTAAAATTATTTATATTTTAAATCGAGCGTAAATAAAATGCTCATAACGCGAGTACTGACGGGTTAATATAAAAATGATACTTTCTAATAAAATGTCCGTGATTATTTTATTTTATTAAACTAATTTTATTTGTTTTTTTTTTTTTTTGCAGAGTAACGACAGTTGGCAGGGTCAAGATGGTGACCAGGTTTGTTCATGTTATATAATATTATAATAGTTTTTATACCACTTACACTCTTGGATTACATTTCGTATAGATCACTATCCGACTATCATAAAAACATTATATTGTTATTTAGAATCGCAACCTTTTACCCTATCGGGCTTCTTTCTAAGATTATGTAAAATTATTCTATATAGTCTTTTTAACCTATGAAAATATTTTTCTTTTCCATTATAAATTTCAAAAGTATAGGCAGGGTGTCCAAGACTGGGTGGACATAGCTTAAGAGCGTATTCTTTGGACAATTTTTAGTCGAAAGTACCTTATATAATTTTGTCCAAAACTGAAGAGTTATGGAGTTATGTGGGCTATTATGTCCCCAAAGATACTATAACCAAAAACGGTTAACTTAATTGAAAATGAATCTGGTAGGCCATGTCTGGTTTGCCGTAATGTAGTTATGGTGACATTTGATTGTTTATGTTTGTGTTTTTTATTTTTGAAGTTTACAAATTAATAGTATGCCGAAAGTCAATTCATTTACGTATATTGCGATGGAATTCCAAGAGCGTCGGTCAAAGAATTCTTAACAAACAAGTATTCTAAACGTACATCTTCATTTAGCAGAAAAAATGTCTTTAATTTATTGGTTAAATTATTGTGTCCATAACTCCTTAACTTTGTGGTTTTGGACAAAACTATAAACAGCATTTTAGACATAAAATTTTTCAAAGAATATGCTTCTGTCCATCGAGTGTATTAATATCCTGTATATAGAAAATAACTATTTTCTGGCATACAAGGTGTATTAAGAAATTGTCATTAATTGAACAGATATTTAAAATTTAATGAAGTACTACTGTTTTAACTTGGATCACCCAGTACACAGTTCTGAGTAGATTTCGAATATGTATAAATTTGCTATTGATACAAATTTATTTGATAAAATATCTCTCAAAAAAAAAGTAGTGACCATTTTTAATTAAATTCTGTTTTTATTTTTTCTGTAATTGAAAAGTTTATTAGTTTGGAACAAACATGAGTTGGTACTTAAAACCCTGACACCAATTAACTGCCTCACTAAATAATTTATTTTTATACGTTTTTTTTTTTTTTACTTTTTATTAAATTTAATGACTGTGCCTCCACTTAATGTTTGTAGACAAATAATTTGTAGAACAAACTTTAAATTAAATTTTTAAATAGTTTCAAAAATAAAGTCAATTAAAACTGAAGTTGTTAGTTTTTTTTTTTTAATTCTTTATTACCTTTAATATATAACATTCAAAAGTTAGTCGAGCACAATATTTTACTCTTTCTAAATGGAAAATAGAAATTAATGTAGTTCAATTTTTAATATTATTTTGTTAAATTTGAAAGGAATGTCAAAAAAGTTTGCGAAATTTGCTTGTCATTAACTACCTTAAGGTAGTACTATCGGTACTAGACTTTGCATTCAGAATTTAATGAAACTTTGTCATAGTACTTATTCTGGTAGGAAATTTCCCTCTTCTTAAAATTTTTGGGGAGTTAGAAGTTATTTTGTGAAACTGGTCTAGGTACAAAATGTTCTTTTCGAAGGTGTAACCTTAAAACTATAAACTGATTTTCGTCAAAACTTTTATTTCATTTGACGATACAATTTAACTACATTTTGTCACTTCTGAAACACGTATCTACAATAATTACACACGGGTATTTTATTTCAACAACTGCCCGTTTTCCAAGAACACAACTTTTAAGGAAAATCAAAAGAGATCAAAGTTATTATACAAAGAAAGAAAATACCGAATAAAACATGAGTTGAACCCAAAAAAAGAACAAAGTATGAAAAGTAAAGAGAATGAAATAAATCGAATTTCATGGAAAAATAAGAAAAATTGTACGAAAACAAATTTTGTTGTCGAAGAATGGTAATAAATTCTCAAAAATCTATCATACAAAAATTTTCTTAGAATATAAATTTCTTTTTATTTTACCTATTTTTATTATAATTTTTTTTTTTTCAATATCACGATGAACGAGATTGGCTATAGTGGAGTAAACGAAGTAAGAAACACTATAGATACATAGTTCTATGAGAAGGTCGTCCAAGTCGGCCTTATTTTTGACTATTATTTATTACTGTTTAAGACAGAATTTGGGAACTTTAACCATATATTTTTCGAAATTTATATTCGAGAGAATGAAATAGATCGTATTTATATTCCTTATTTCGGCTAAGTTTCTCGAAATGTCGTGAGTTTAAAAATCTTGTAGCGACACCATCTCTTAGGACTCCTAAGCTCTCTTAGGCAAATTTAAAATCATCGTTCGATCGCGTGTTCCTGAATGTATTGAAAAGATATACATTTAACTTATTATCTTTTTAATATTTCAAATTGACGATTTACAGCATCGTCATTGGGCTACTCGGGACTGCAAAAAGGTTTCAACCTGGCTAGCAATTTTTTTTATCAATCTTTTCTCTTTTTATTAATGCATTAATATCTTGTTAACTGTTTATCTTTTTGTCCGAAGTGTACACTTCTGATAAATAAGCTAAAAACTTCCTACTTCTATATTTTCAACCAATTTATCCGAATTCCATTTCCCCTAAAAATTATGCATCATAATCTTTATTGTAAAGCATATATATTGCATGGTTAGGTTAGGTTAGGGTGGCTGTCCTGGGGTGGGACGAACTTAGACCATTGGGTGTGTTGTGATACCGAAAAAGGGTTGGCCTATTCCCGGCCACTACTCTATGAACCATTTGGAGCTGTTTAAGATCAGCAGGAGAGCTTTGACGTCGACGGACTCCTCGGAGAGGTCGTCAAAGAGAGGCTGGCTAAAGTAAGTCCATCTCCTCATGACAAGAGCTGGGCAGTGGCAGAGAAGATGAGCTATTATCTTCTCCTCCTGACCATTATGACAGCTCCTGCAGTAGTCGTATACACTGCGATACACTGCTAGGCCCAGGCGTTCAGCATGCCTGTCGCCCAACCAGTTGTATTGCAAAGACTTTCTAAATATTTTCACGGCAGGAAAAAAAGTACCACAGAATAATAGTAAGTAAATAAATTTTACGATTACTAATAGAATTACATTTTAAATCAAGCATCACGTAACATTAAGCAGACCTACACATACCTACCTTGACGATTTTCCTCTATATAGAAAAATCCTTCATTGTATTTATTTATTTATAAATTTATTATTCATATTTTATTGAATTCAAATTTTTATTATTCAAACTCTATAAAAGTTTTCAATTTGAAATTGATATTTTGTATAATATTTTATACCTGCAAAAAAAAAACCAAAGATCTATGCCATACTTAGTATACGACTAGTGTTGAATAAATCACTCTAGGAGTGAATAGATAAGAGACAAGAGAAAAGATATAGTAAAAACTAATCGGTAAGCGTGTATCGATACCACACTGTCTGAGTAGAGATTGATCAATATATACAAAGTTATTTTTGGAATTATGTTTCGTATGGCACGATATCGTTCTGATTTGATGAAGAAGGTGTACTCAACCTCTCGAAATTAGGAGCTGAAAAATGAAATTATCCGCGGAAAAGGTGGTAATAGACATATTTGGTATCACAAAGGGCTCTATGGCCTAAGTGTGTCTCGCGTGGACAGCCAATATAACCTACCCTTACCTTCATATACAGGAAAATTTGCATGGTGATGGTTTGTTGACAGATCCCCCGAACAGTGACCTGGTGTGTTGCCACTACTAAATTTTTAAAATATTCTCATACAAAACAGTAAAACTGGATGCGCAACACTGGGTATGTATTCTAAGTACACTGTTAAAAATTTCAATGGTAATTTTAGTAAAAAGTTTTGAATGCTATAACGCATAACGATTTAGTATAAATGCAATCGTAGCTTGTATTACTTATATCTCATGGGGTAAACAACATTCTGGCTGTCACTTTTACACTATTTTACGATCCTAGGATCGAAAGCTTAATGCCCTGGTTATGATAAGAACTTTTATAACATTGGTACGCCAGGAAATTCAATATTATGGCCTAGGGGTCGTATACCAAATGCATGTTTACTATTAAGTGATTGTTAATGCATTTTTAAAGTAATTTTAAGTACTATACATGAACCATTTGAAGCTGGTTAAGAACAGCAGGAGTGTTTTGACGTCGAAGGACTTGAGGTCAGAGAGGTCGTTAAAGGAAGACTGGAGCAAGTAAGACCATCTCTGCATGGAAAGATCTGGGCAGTGACAGAGAAGATGAGACATTGTGTCCTTCTCCTCACCACTGTGACAGCTCCTGCATTTTCAGCATGCCTGCCGCCCAACCAGTATCCTGTAATAGCTGCAACAACTTTGCTAAAAGAGGCCCTTGAAAAGGGACATAAGACGTTCGGAACGTCTGCAGTTGTACTCAGACCATATCTATTTTGAAGTACCACAAGTACGTTCCTCTCTCCATCTAAGATTGCCCCTTTTCAAGTCCCGTAAGTAAGCCGGCTTTAAATTATTTCTAGCAATTATAATTCGTCTGTAAACATTTTAAAAACAGTTTTTTTAAATTGTTGGAAAACCTGACATTGCATTAAAATTACTAAAAGTAAATTGTAATTTTAAAATGGTGTATTTGTTATGTAAAATTAATATTTGTACCTTTCTCAAACAGTTGGTTAATTAACTGATGTTGTTTTACAGTGTACTCACTGTACATATATATGATATTCTAAAATATATTGGAACTCACATATTCTAGTAAAAGTATTCGAATAAATATTTTGAATCCACTTCAGAGATAGATACATATATAGAAGAATATATATTTTTTCAGCATTTTGTTTTTCTAAGAACATACACCAGATGTGATCTCCTTTTTGTGAAAAATGTTTTATATTATATAAGATATTAGAAAACATTATTTATTAATATTATAGATATAATAAATTACTTATTTGTTTGTTTGTTTGTGTTGTTGTTATAATATTTCATCCAACTTCCATAAACAAAATACATAAAAATATTAGAATTGATACTTGTTATACTTTAAAATAGTGCATTGCAGGGAGTAGAAATGCAAAAATGCATGGCGTTTATTATAATGCTGGTATAGTTTAGGAACAGATACTGAAAATGTATCTGATACTACTGTATATAATATTGCGGTAAGATCTATAACTATGGCGTTATTTACAATACTGTATGGTATAAAATCTTTGGCACCACAAAAATTTAGTATTTGCTTTACGTGAGTTACCTTGAATCCATAAAAACACTTACAGTAGTAAATAGTAAGTTCAACTTGACATTATGGTCTTGAATTCCATACTACGTTTGGATGTTGCAATGCTACTTGTTTCTCCCGTTACGAACTACGGTCCTATTCATTATAGGTGTAAACGCTATGTTTGTTGTCACATTGCTCGCCTTTCTATTATTCTAAATCTATTTTATTTTAATATTTTTTGCTGGTAGGGTCAGGTATTCGCCAGAAGTATTGTGGATATCACCAGTCAGTATGGGCCTGACACTCATACTGACATTGGTTCATGTGCCCTAACTGTTGCTTATGTTTCAATGCATTTAATGGTAAAATAATCTATGTTTAAAATTTTATAGTAAGTCAAATTCATCGAAACCATACAGTATTGCGTTCAAGCCTAATATAGAGATGTCCTCAAAAATCCCTTATCCTTAAAAAAAAGTAAGTTGGTAAGGAATTACCCGCGTGAATCTGGCACAGATCAAGATCTTTTTCTAAGCACAGTTTAATGCGGTTGATTTGTTATATTGTTCAGCGTAGATTTTGCTTTGCATGGGAGTAAAGTGTGAATTGTCAAATATAACCAAAATATATTTCTACAGTATAACCTAAAAAATTCATGTATATACAAATATTTTGATATATTCTGATTGTTTCATAAGAAAAATGTGTGTATTATAAAAATTTATCTGATTTGGTTTTCTATAACGGACAATTTTTCATAATTCTTACAAACATTAGTCTTTTCGTTCATTTCATTATGGTCGTGTTTATTTGGTTAAACGAATGCCAACATGTATTATTAAAAACATTTATTTATACGAAGAATATTTAGTTAAATTTAGTTTTTGAAAATTCAAAAATACACTTATCCAAATTATTATGATAAACCTTTTCTGCCATAAATCTAATATGAATCCACGGTTTTTATTATTTTGAATTACAACATAGTTACATGTAGGTTCGTAACTGGGGCGTGGCAATGGAGACAACCGCCATCGGCACATAAGAAATAGAGGCGCACAGCAAAACGTATGTTTTATACGAAAAGCAAAAAGTTAGTAAAGAATCATGTAAAAGTCGCTCATTAATTTACATAAAGTTAAAAAATTTGATTTTTTAGATAACACTACCAAATTTGATCCGATCTTATTGGAATTTTTTTTGAAACACACTAATTTTGGGTCATTCTTTTCAGCTGTGATGCCGGTTTTTCGCTAGCTATCACTTATGTGCTTAATTCCGCCACCACGATTCCATATTCTGGAGACCTATTAGAGCTAGGCTAATTTTGATCACAAATTTGAAAAATATGACCCAAATTTAGTAGGATTACATACTTACTTTATCAAAATTGGATAAAATTTGGGTGTTATAGAGCACAATTAAATTTTTTGGATTCTGATGACGTCATAAAGATGAAAAATTTGATATTTTTGATAATACAGGCAAATTTGTTCCGATCTTATTGGAATTTTTTTTGAAACCCACTAATTTTGGGTCATTCTTTTCAGCTGTGATGCCAGTTTTTCGCTAGTTATCACTTATTTGCTTAATTCCGGGACCAGGACTCCAAATTCTTGAAACCTATTAAAGCTAGGTTAATTTTGATCACAAATTTGAAAAATATGACCCAAATTTAGTAGGATTACATACATAGCTTATCAATATTCCCAATGTGGTACATTCTGATACCTTACAATGAACAAGAAATATATTAATAATAACTACAATTTTAATCCAATTTTGTTTGTATTAAATGTATCATTTAGGAGAGTAATGAGGTCCCTGTTTGGCTCGTAAACGTAGAGATAAATCAATACTTAAATTTGATACTCTATTATCTGATTTTACCTTAAAAGAAATATCTCAATTAATAGTGGGGCATACTGCATGTTAGGATTAATGCCAATAGCATTCATACAGTATTTTAAATTAAGGATGTATGAGCATGACAACAATGTTTGATTTAAAGGCTCAAAATTTGTTTGTAGGTAGTCTTTTACTCAAAGAATATGTGGTTAAAATTTCAGCTTAGGTAACCGTGTAAATTTTTAAGAAAAAACTCATTAAAAATCGATATAAAATACATTGGCTCTTATGGAGGAATCTCAAAAAACGACATATTTTGGAAGTTTTTGATAATTTTCATTTGGAATGAATGAAAACAAATTTAAAAAAAACTTTTTAATAGAAAGTAAACATATTAGCAATGAATTAGAAAAGAAAAAAGTGTCGCCGTTCATATAAGGGATGTAAGAGCAGGGTACATTAAGGGTTCAAATTATTTTTATCTTATTTTCAACTTTGATGATGAATTTTGTTATAACTTCATGAATGTAGACGAAAAATAAGAATAAAATTTTTCGATATGTGTCTTGGTTTTCGAAATATCGAAAGCTAAATAATTAAACAAAATTTTCAATTTTCGATATTTTGAAAATTAAGCCAGATATCGAAAAATTTTATTCTTTCTTTTCGTCTTATATCGTCAAGTAATAATATAAATTTATCATCAAAATTGAAAATATCTATTTTTAAATTTGTGCCCCCACTACCATGCTCATACATCCTTAAAGTATTTCAGCTTTAAAACATTTCATACATCTATTTGAAATGAAAATGATTGAAACGATTAATATTATGTAAATAAAACAGATTTTATAATAACTTATATACGAATACGAGTACTAGAACCAGAAAGGGAAAGTGTTATACCTAGACTCAAAATTTCCATCTATGTGTCTTGTATAAATATTGTATAAATGTCTCTAGGTACTACATCATACCCTGCTATTTGTAAATGTGGCTATGTTAGTTCTGTTCAGTGCTATGTTATTAATATAACATTTTTATTCAACATATAGTGTTATATCTTACACAGAATGATTTGAAAGTACATTAACACCTTATAGGATTGGAAAGTGTAGAAAATTCTACGTTGTCGAAGCTCATAACACGTACCAACAAAAAATTTAAAGGGAAAAAATTAGCACTAGGGTTAAACGGAAACTATGTAATTATATGCAAATATTAAGTTATGGAAGCTGTGGAAATTATAATTCAGTTCTCTGCGGACAGTCATTGTGGATGGTTGACACAATAGTAAAGTAATGATAATAATTGGTGAATTATTATTTAATATATAAGTTGTGAATATATTTTGAAATCAAAATTGTAAATTGATTTTGTATTGAAAAATTAATGTAGGAACCTTCCTCGGCACCTATCATTAAAATATATCAATTTTTTTAATGGATTTAGTGAATGCAAATAGTTTTTTCTCCAAATTTGCCATTTTACTAGATTTATTTCTCATTAAAACACCAATAGTTATGAGAATGCAATGGACTAATCTCCCCTTTTTGTATATGATATATACTCCGCAAAAGTCTTAAGGCTCTATCTCTGCAAAACATGATCAAAAGTTCACTCGAAATCTTGCACATTCTAGTTTTTGGATTCAATGCTCAAAAATGTTTCATCCATACCGTTTGGTGAGGATGAAAAACTAAATTAAATAATAAAATCATTAATTTTTTATGAAGTTACGAAAAGTACATGGATTATTTTACAGTAAATTCAATAAAAACACTCGCAAGCTTATTAATTTTTCTTGCAAATGCGAATTCATTATTTCCTATGAGCTTTTTTAATCGAGTTACACTTTGTCAAAGCAATTTTGACACTTTTGGTTCTAATCTCCAGAAATATGTAAGTGTGAAAATGAAATTTTTTTTTATATTGACCCGTTTTCCCAGAAATACAGTTGAAAATTTTAATAAAATTTCGCGTGTTTAAAAATTGTCCTTAAATTCTTTTACAGATGAAATATTATAGGATGGAATTTGACCATATAATATGTTCAATCCTATATTATATAACTTCAATTCTAAATAATATATTAAAGAAAACACACACACACACAAAAAAAAGAAAATAGGAAAATAAGAAATTGCTTAAAATGAAAACAGCCAAAGTAATTTTCTCGTTGAATGGAATCTGTGTTTACATTCCTTTTTATATGTATATAAAATGTATTATCAATGTATGTATGAATGTTTTGTATTATCCAAAAACAGTTTTTTTACTACATCTTGAATCACACACAAGCACAACATAACAAAACCGAAAAGAATAAATCAAAAACCGATTAAATGTTTACTATATTGTTTGTATACGGTTGGTTGGTAGTCTACGGTCTACCAACATAAAAAAAATTGTTTTGAATAACAAACAAATATAAACACATATGAGAGTCATACAACAAAAATGAATTTTATTTTTATAGTACAGAAATTGTTTGTTTTAGTGATGGGAAGAATATTAGCATTCGCGAATATTCGCGTATTTTTTAACATTCGCATTCGCAAAAAACGATACGAATGTTTTTGACAAAAAAGCATCATCATTTTGTATCATAAATTGCTAAATCACTCCAAACTTCACTAATATGTCCTTTACTCATATTTTTAGATCACTTTTCATTATCACCAATTAAGAAAAATCGAATTTTGCTTTTCATGAACTTATATGGATTGCTTTTAATGGACTTAGGTTAGGTTAGGTTATATTGGCAGTCCACGAAGGACACACTTAGGCTATAGAGCCCATTGTGGTACCATATATGTGTTTTACCACCTTTTCCGCTGATAATTTCATTTATCGGCTCCTCAATTTCAGAGGCTGAGTGCATCTCCTTCATGCATATACCATGCACTACACCAACCCATCACAACTTTTAATTAAATTAATTTTTGTTGCGACGGCGGGAATAGATCCCGCAATTAAAATTTGTTAGCTCTTCATTTGAAAGTTAACATTCGCATTCGCATTGCAAATAAAGTAGAATATTGCAAGTAAACATTCGCATTTGCGAATGTACAAAATTCAACATCCGTCCCATCACTAGTTTGTATATATAATATAAGGTTTTGACATTTGAAATAATAAACGAAAATATTGGAAAAACCTATTATTACCACTGAGTTTTGTAGGAAGTGAGGTGTTTTCAATTTCACATCAATTCTGACGTTGTTCAGCCTCGTTTAAATAGAAAAATTCAAAAGAAACTCCCGACAAAATCTTAAACAAATTATGTAAATGATCAGGCAATAAATTATTCTTAAAGGCGATCCACGCACCATCCCAATAAATAAATAAAAAAACCTTAAAAAAAATTAATTATTAAAAATTATTAACACTTATATTAAGTAAAAATATGATTTTTTTTAAATTGTTATTCACATTAAATTATTAATCAAAGATGCAACTAGATTGATCGAATTTTAATTACATCTTAAAAATTGCAATTTTTAAAAATTATTATTTCATTTAAGTCTGGGAGGCGTACTGTTTTTTAATTTTTTATTAATCATTAACTAATTAAATAATTTAAAATTTTTTAGCAAGTTTTATAAGAGCTCCCCCAACCGGTTTAACAGCGCTTTTAATTTCTGCACGCCGTAGCAGTGTTTTCAGTACAATTGACGTTTTTACGCAATGATGCTATTTCTATTCTTTTACAAGAAATCGGGACCTAAAAAATGCCCCAAAACCACGCAAAAACAAATGTGCACACAGATATCAATTTTTTATAGATGTTAATACATTGTCCACATTGCCCTAGTCATGAAACGTAATAAACTAAGCTGAAAATTATGATTTTCTTTTTCGGATCGATTATAAAAACTTTTCTTTGTTGGGTTAAGAATACCAGTTCAAATGAACTACAGATATCTCAAGATATAATAAATATACATTTTAAGTACTAGTACTTACTTCCTAAGCATACACAGCATTGAAGTTGAAGCTATGTGGTATGAACCTAAGTACATAGGTGTTTTATATTGAAATGTATATGTTGCAAATGGATTGTCGAAGCAGCTATTTTACGTAGCCGATAGGTGTTCATAGAATCACCTAATTAGTCCATTTCCGGTTGTCCGCCCGTCCGTCTGTGGACACGATAACTCAAAAACGAAAAAAGATATCGAGTTGAAATTTTTACAGCGTACTCAGGACGTAAAAAGTGAGGTCGAGTTCGTAAATGAGCATCATAGGTCAATTGGGTCTAGGGTCCGTAGGACCCATCTTGTAAACCGTTAGAGATAGAGCAGAAGTTTAAATGAAATGTGAATTTTATGAAAAGAAAAATGAAGTTTAAAAAAAGTTCCTTATCAAAAAATAAACAACTTTTGTTGAAACATTTTTTCGTAAACATCACTGTTAGTATGTACTAACTATATATTTGAATATCAGTTATGTGTGTGTCACATGTATGTATGTGTTATGTGATAAAGAAATCAACACTGACTATGCATGGTATTTCAACAATTAACTCAGTCAATTGTTTGTTTTTACTTGTTATTTTCATATTGCTATTGATTGATTTAGAGTTAAATATATTTGCTTTTAAATATATTACTTTTGATTACATCACAGTCACTCTACATCAATCCTTTGTTGTAATTGCAGTAAAGCCATTTCTGCGTTAGATCAAAGATAGTCATTAGGTCATTAGGCCTAAGTCAAAACTAGTAAACAACGAACTTTTGTAAAACAAGTGATTCGGCAATTCATCCGTGACATATATACATCTTCAACTTCAATACTGCTTACATATATAACTTGCAAATGATATGTCATACAATTAAAGATATTTCTTTGAGCCTATCTTTGTATTCATGCATACAAACAGCTTCAAAATTATGTTCTATAACTCATAGCAGACGTATAAAATTATTAAAAATGACAAAGTAAAATATTATTTCGGCTATTTGATTGACTACCAGGTAGTTACCGTTCAAGATATTTATTTATCAGATAGATTCATTGATTCTTTAGAAACAAATAATAGAATAAATAGTTTTGGTAGGTAGAAGTAGAGGTTCGAATCTGAGCCTCTGAACATCTGCTCCGCACAAAATGTTAGCTGCTGTAATGCTATCAAATAGCTGAATGTTTCTTTCTAAAGACTTAACTTTAGAATTTTTTTATTATCTGTATAAGGTTTTTTAGGAAAATAAGATATCAAATTAAAGATTCTTATTTACTTTTGCTGGTTTTTTTAAGCGTAAATTGAGTGCTCTGCCAAATACACTACCTTTTCAAACTTTTAATTTTTATGTTTTGTATAACATTCGTGTTACCTACCAGTCGTTAATCGCGATATTTAAAAATTTCATAGAGATTAGAAAATTTGTGGGTACTTTTCAAATAAGGTACCACAAATTATAATTTCGATTCACAAAATTGTATGCCTGTTGAGTATGCCAGTTTCTTCCAGGCATCTCTGTCGAGGAAAACAAACTTAGTATTGCCAGGTATACATTATTTGTGTCAAGTGTCGCAAAAATTGCACGGATAATATGCTTTTCTTCCACACTATAGTTAGAAATTATAATTTTGCAATAGCCTGTATGCCAAATTCTGCAATAGCCTGTTTTATATTATTTTGTATAGTTCCGTTTTATGTATGTACATGTGGTAAAAGTTAGGGTGTTATATATTATTTCAATAAGGGTTGATATGATGATGTATTTGTTTTATGTTCGAATGGTATAACATTTGTAGATGTAATCTGTTGTAGAAGATGAATACGGGCTGGGGTGTACAGTCAATATTCAAATTACAAGAAGTAATCCATCTAAAATACCCATTTTAAGACAATAAATAGTACGCCTACGAAATAGCTAATTTATATAATACAATTTAAGAAGTTAGTCAAGGATTTAAGGAAAATTTTAGCTTTTCACAAATTGAAGTTTATAGTATTGATTTACATATTTTATTAGATGTAAGTCAAATAAAACCTATGTATCAAATCATTTAATTAACAGGTTAATAAAAATAGGTTTCATCTACGTCAGTGAGATAATAAGTACCTGGGATGTTGCGAATATTCGTATCTTGACATCGTAATAATTTTAAGGCGCATCGACAAATTTCAGGTGCATTTCAGAATGGTGTGGAAAGATATTTTGTAAAGTCCGATTTGTCTACCTTTTTGTAGGAAACTTACTTTATTTCATACTTACAATCCTTATAAATTACCCGAATAATGTTTTTCAGAAAATAAAATGTCAAAGGAGCAAACTCATTAACTTTTTCTATGTTTCGGTTTTTAAAACTAAAATTGGCTGCTCTGCATATAACACACTCTCCATTGATGTAGAAATTTTACAGTCAATATCTTTAACTAAGGCCCGAATAAAGTGCTGCTATTAAGAAGAAAATTTATTTATTTTTATCACCCGGTATTTTTCATACACATATATGTGATGCTTTTATTCTACATATCAAGTTTTAATAAATTGCAAATTCTACGGATGAATACCCACGTCATCTGCTGAAGTTCTACCATCGTTAAACACACCACTTGGGTGTAAATATTTTGTGGACATCAAACTAAGAAACTCTTATGTTCCAAAATGTCTAGTGTATATATAGTTATACGGAAAAGCTCAATCCACCCGTGCACTCACTCTAAAGTTCATTGGACATAAAATCTTCTATTAGTGTATCGACCATACCGGATCGATTGAAAAAATGTCCATCTTTACTAGTCTCTACTCCATGTCATAGCGCACTTTAAAAAAATATAGCTAAATTAATTTGTGGTTTCAGACAGTACAAATAAACACTGATTTCGATAGATCTTGCAATGGAGATGCGTAAAACACTACACGTCAACTCATCCTGTGACGTAGTATGTTGTCTTATTGTTATAATCGCTTTTCACTTTATAGGTAAAGATACACAATGTTTTTTATCCTTCCTTATAAGTTACAACATTTGAATCCCTTAAGGTTTTATCCAACTTGTAAGTGTGTACAATACAGTACATGTTACCTATATAATAATACTTATTTACACATGTTAGACATTTCAAATACTCTTCAAGCTTTTATACTTAAATTCATGTAGAAATATCTAAAATACTGTTTTTAACCGACTTCAAACCAAAAAAAAGGAGGTTCTCAATTCGACTGTATTTTTTTTTATGTTTGTTACCTCAGAACTTTTGACTGGGTGAACCGATTTTGATGATTCTTTATCTATTTGAAAGCTGGTGCTTCCCGTGCGGTCTCATTTCATTTTGGTTAAGTTCTGACAACGGCATCCATGAGAAAACCATAAAAGTCTTAAATTTGCATTCATTATGCACGACAAGAGGACGAATAACTTTATATCACGTCAACCGATTTCGATGATTCTTTATCTATTTGAAAGCTGATGCTTCCCGTGTGGTCCTATTTCATTTTGATCTAATTCTGACAACGCCATCCATGAGAAAACTATAAAAGTCTTAAATTTGCATTCATTATGCACGACAAGAGGACGAATAACTCAATATCACGCCAACCGATTTCGATGATTTTTTTTAGTGAAAAATCAGTTAGTGTATTTCAGATTCATTAAAAATCACAAAATAAAAAAACTTTTAACCCATCAAAAAGAAAACCGTCTTCAAAAGAAAATCTTTTCCAAAACAAATTAAAATGAACTAAAAAGTTAAAAAAATAACGATAATATAATGCAGTTAAAATTATTGTTATTTTTGGAGTCGGTGTCAGTCAAGCTAATGTGGCAAACTGTTCTGTCATAGTTGTTTCCTTGGCTGACACCGACTCCAAAAATAACAATAATTTTAACTGCATTATATTTTCGTTATTTTTTTAACTTTTGAGTGCATTTAAATTTGTTTTGGAAAAGATTTTCTTTTGAAGTCGGTTTTCTTTTTATTTTTTAAAAGTTTTTTATTTTTATATAGAAACGCATTAAGGTAGTTCATGCAGTAACTCAGTTTTTTAACGAAGTAATTTCTACTCAAAGACAAATGAAATTTACAAAATTTAAAAAACTCCCGACAAAGTGATTTATTCCTTGTACACTGATTTTTGGAGACTTAGCTATAAAATGTTCTCAATCGAGTCGGTTCGACCGTGTAGGGGCTACAATGCCACTGAGAAACACACAGACGCACAGATAAACACACCTTAAACTTAAAACACTTCTTCTGAAAACAATATCAAAGTGATGGTCAAGGACATCAGATGAGATGAAAAGGATACTTAGAAAGCTATCATTTTTTGGGACAAATTTTTGAAAATATTTTAATTGAAATTGAAATATTTGAGTGGACCCTAATATCAACTTAACTACATTGACATCTACTTAATTGGGAATGATCATCTTTAATACGGGAATGGTTTGTGCATTTTTCTCTACTTCCGAGCAATAACTTTCAAAATTATTCGATGTGACCTAAAATGATTATTGCAAAAATTCATTGATAAAATTGATTAATTTTTTATTAAAGTAGAATAACACGGTTCTAATAGCATTAACATTCAATTATTGAATTTAATTAGCTAAGAACCCTCAAAATAAAAAATTGATATACACAAAACCATGAAATATTTTTTACATTTTATATCCAATAAAAAATGAACCTCTATACTAAAAAAAAAAAAAATCACAGTTTTTAGGTGAAATATTTCATAAAAAACGTGTCACCTTTTTATTTAATTTTAAATATAAAAATAATAACTATAGTAAAATTTATATACCATAAATTTTATGTATTTTTCTTAACATTGTAATTTAAAAAGAAAATGAGAAAATTGTCATTTTTCTATCTTTGTCAAATAGGAGCTATACTTGGTTGTTGTAATTTATATTTTATACGAAAATATATTACATTTGACAGACAAAGAGATAAAATAACATATTACCCATAGTGGATTTTTTATATCTACGATATTCATTTCTTTTTCTTTTATATATAAGTTCCAAAAACATTTTAGCTAGATTGTAAAATAGTGGAAGCTACTAATGGTAATTTTGGAGCAATTTTTTTTAAATATATTTTTATATTGCTTAGTTATATTGCTGTACAGTTTCGTTAATATCCATTCGCTAGTTTTAGCGTGAAATCGTAACAAACAAATAAACAAACAAACTTCCTTACTTTCGCATTTATAATATACAGAGATAACAAAGATGTGTAGCTTAGAAGCTAAACTCGCGCTTTGCATAAAATAAATACAAAGATCAATACACCCGACACAATCAAAGATTTTTTTAAATTTACACTATTTCAACTTCGTTAGACAAGAATGGTGTGAATATAAAAAATAAAGTTTAAATAATATTGGTTTAGTTTCAAAAGCTACAAAGTTTTTCTATCGAAACAGCTTGATACAACATGGTACGTAAATAAATTTGATTTAAAACAAATAAATTAGGTAATGTTAGAACTACCAATCTCAATGTCCTCAAAATTGTTCGTTTCAAAGCATATTATTATAATTTTTTATATCCCAAATATTAAACCTTGAAATATCGAAATATCAATTTCTGCATTTTATAAATTCTTATAAAATTTAATTTTTTAAATTACAGATAGAGAGATAAAAATATGTTGGTAGCTTCAACTATTGAGCCTTATGAAAACTTGAAGAAAGTCGAGAAGAAATTTTTCTAGAAAATACGTCGATAACTAGTACAAATGGCACCCGGAAGATAATGTAAAGTTTCTTTTTTGGTGTATTATTTGAAACCTTCAGAAGATTGTGACACTGTGTACAAGGCAAAAAAAATTTGTGCTACCTGCCTAATAGGGGAATAAATGAAAAAGTCCGGAAATTCGGAGTTTTACATCGAGTTTTGAGATTTTAATGAAGAATTTGTTTGACTAGCGTAATTGTGGGTATGTACATACTTATATGGGTATGGGGTATGGGTATGGAGGTTAGCGGGCTATGCTCGAGCATCGGGCCTCGAAGCAATGGTTCAGAGCACCTTGCCAAATAGACCCTTGTACTCTATCCCCGCTACGCTTTTCAGTGGCTATTATAACCAACTGATGTACTGAAACCCAGGATCTGCCTAGCGCTGAGTTTCCTAATTTCTTCTGGTTCGACTATGGTCGGACCAAACCATTTCCTTCGCTGCTGTATGAGCGCCGGGCAGTAACAGAGAAAGTTTATCGATGTTTCTTCTGAATTTTCTCCGCATCTGTCAAACGCGGGAGATTGTCTTTTTCTAATCTGATGTTGGAACTCGTTCAGGTTATCATGCCCTGTGAGTAACTCTACGATGACTCTAATATCAGCTTTGTTTAGTTTCAAGATCTCCTCGTCTCTGTTACCGAGCGAGTTTCCTTCACCCAACAGGCTTTTGGCGATTCGCCCTCCCTCGTAGCTGGTCCATGCCTTTAATTGTTGGTTTTTCAGATTATCTCCTAATCTGTTAAGACCTTCTTGGTATGGCATCCTCGCAAGCTTTTCTTGAGTGGTAGCCATGGTGGTTCCCAGTTTGGCCAGCTTGTCTGCTCTCTCATTACCGTTCCAACCAGAGTGTACGGGGATCCATACATACTTATATTAACAGCTAAGAAATAAAATATCTAAGTTAGATAAAGATGCAAAGATACAATGCTCTTACAATGCTCTGGAATTAGAGATTTTTTTATTATCACGTTCACGTAATATAGACATTCGAATTGTTTTGTCGGTAATTAAAAAATGTTGTTTTTTCATAATTAACATCTCTATAATGAATACTTATTCATCCTTTTAAAAAAAAAAAACCATACTGTACAAACATTTAGCTGTAAAGATGCGACTGTAGTGTCGCATGTTACATAATATGGGAAAAGAAGTAAAAATCTCTGCAAAAATCTATTAAATATTTATTAGATTTATGTTTTGTTTTGTGGCATTTTTATGTGCATTTTCTTTCGTGTATTGTTGTGTTTTTTTTTTATTTTTACTTCATTATAAAAATTTATACAGGATAAAGTATAACACTTTATGTTATAGTTACCAGTTACAGTGGACAGTCAAAATAATGGGTTTGTATTTATTTTTTTTTTTTTAGGGAAGCCATTTAAATGTTTATTCAATATAGGTATTATTATGATTATGATCTTGTTATTTTTTAGTTTATGGATATTGATCTTATTTTTATTCATATTTTATCCAAAAATATACATACTGTTCAAAGGTCAAAGGGAACTGATGGGAATGTGTGCTATGTGTATAGGGTTTTTTTTATAAATAGGTTTCTTTCGTTGTAAAAAAATACAGAAAAGGAGTTTTCTGGTTCCACAACATCTACTGTGCATGTGGTTTTGGGACAATTTATCTCTACATTGTTTTC
The DNA here is from genome assembly GCF_905475395.1 of Chrysoperla carnea. Taxonomy (NCBI): domain Eukaryota; kingdom Metazoa; phylum Arthropoda; class Insecta; order Neuroptera; family Chrysopidae; genus Chrysoperla; species Chrysoperla carnea. The sequence goes on along the minus strand of NC_058338.1, from coordinate 10,653,922 downwards.
TTAGGTTTCTTTTTCTTGAATATCTCTTCTAACGGATTGAGATGAGTAAAAAAAAAAGAATTGTTTGTTATGAATTTCTGCATCGACCAAAATCACATTGGTATAGCTTCCTTGAAGGGCGGTGGGGGAGAGTGTCAACGGAGGTGTGCTCATTAAAACTCTGGCGGTTAATAAGAAATTTTAGGATTAGGTCTTTTTCCTGCTTTATTAGCTAATATTAGATAATTTAAAATCCAATAAAATGTATTGCAACAAACCGCACACACATTGTGGCTGAGTACACCAAGAACCTAGGTTGTTTTACCATAAAGACATTCTCCGAATTTTGTAAATATGTTAAAATAATCACTCTGTATAGTATTTTCTTGGATTAAACTATAAATTTACGTAGGTATTATATATAAACTAGCTGGATACCCGCCCGCTTCACTGGGTTTATAGTAAAAACCACCGCTTTATAGTCTCCAACTCCCTTGATCTTCTTTATTCCTTTTCCATAACACTCGAAGGAATTGTTTTACACATCCAAAATTTTTGCTGAGTAAATCAGAAAAGAAGGCCATGAATTGTTTGACATTTACTATTATACATTTTTACAGAAATCTTTAATTAATGGTTTAAAATGATGGCCATAGATGGAGCAGTCAAATGTCAGAATAAATTAAATTTTTTTTCAAAATAAATCTCTATAAATTATAGCACATGTGTTATTCTGATGTATGATCTTTATTGTTGTACAGTTTCATTCAAATCAATTCGCTAGTTTTTGCTTGAAAGAGTAACAAACAAACAAACAAACTATCTTACTTTCACATTTATAATATATAGCGATAAACATGGTTCGTAGTAATATAATACTTCTTATTGTTAAGTTCAAATTATTTTTGAGTCTGGTTAAAGAGCTATTATTATTAAACTCGTATACAATGTAAACTTATACCCTTATATTAAATCTTGTGATATTATATTTTCTTAAGTGAATAACCCACAACATCAACATTTTCCTTATAAATTATATTATTAATAATTTTCTTCATACATAGGTATAGGGTAAAGTGTTCTACCTTTAGAGCGATTAAATTTTGTGTCACATTTCAGATGAAGCGATCCCCTCACATTATTTATAGGAATATCCATTTGAAAATTTGCACAGTCATAAATTGAAAACAAACAATTGATTGGGTTAATTGTTGAAATACCATGGTATGGACAGTGTTGATTAATCCGCCACATTACACATATATATACATGTCACATATATATACTTATAACTGATATAATACCCATATAATACATACTATAGAATTTGCGCATAATTTGCACTCTTACGGGTAAACAGTGATGTTTTCGAAAAAATGTTTCAAACAAAAGTTGTTAATTTTTTTTATAAGAAACATTTTTTACATTTAAACTTGTGTTCTATCTAACGGTTTACAATATAGGTCCTACGGACCTAAGACTCAATTGACTTATGTTGCTCATTTACGAATTCGTCCTCACTTTTTACTTCCTCAGCACGCTATAAAAATTTCAGCTTGATATCTCTTTTCATTTTTAAGTTATCGTGATGACAGACGGACAGACGACAGACAGACAGACAACTGGAAATGGACTAATTAGGTGATTTTATGAACACCTATACCAAAATTTTGTTTATAGGATCAATTTTTTTAAGCGTTACAAACTTAAGACTAAACTTAGTATACCTTGATATATTTCATATACATGGTGTACAAATTTTAAATTTTACTGTTTACAGCTTACTTTAAGATATTTCGTTATGCCATATAGGATACCATGAATCACATAAATTTCGATTCAAGATAAGACACTCTTCCCTTTAAAATGTGTATTTATTGTATACATAACAGATTACATACAATAATAGTTTTAGTGTAAAATTTATATTGATTTATATATGCAGAGCGTTTCGTAATTGGATGGTTGCCTTGACAAAGCCTATACCACCTTGAAGAAGCCTTGAAAAAGAGTTCATTTGCAACAATATTGTCCTTTTAACTATAAGCCCAAAAATGTACGGCTCTCAAGTTTTAGCTACTTTTAATTTTTTTGCATTTCTTTTTGTTTCAACAATCAGCTAACTTTACTAAAGTTTTTGCATTAAGAGCATATAATTGAACTGGATTTAATGAGCTATTGGCGGCTCAAATCATCAGATAACTAACTCAAAAAAGAAAATAATTCAAAAAAATTATTACATCTACATTTGTAGGACACATTTCAGAAAAAAAACTTCCTCAAATCGTAAACATTCCAAAAATGTGTAAATATTTCTTTCTTAATACTGAAATGTCCCAAAAATGGCTGAAAATACCATTCTTGATACTTCATAAATTATTTTAAAAAACTGTTTTGGGTAAAAATGGATTAAAAGGGGGTAAATCAAACGCCAGTTGACCGTCAAGGTCAATGTCTGTATCTGACTTACTTTTAAAATAAGATCTCATTAAAGATAAAACGCTAAGAACATATGAGATATACTTTCTAGAGATAAATAGACACAAATTTAATAATTTCTAATGACATTGCAAACTCCTTGTATTTAAGATATATATATGTCATAATAGAATTCTATTTTCGATGTGGTATTTACATTCCGCTTTCGCGTAACGTAACACGATTATTTTCAAATAGGCATCAACTCGAATTTAACTAGTGTACGTTATTTATAATGAATTTAACAATAATGTTGAAATCCAATCAACTGTGACTTTATAGCTTCGGAGTATTCATGAAATAATATGTTGTTCTTTTAATTATATTATAATTTTGTATTCTTACAGTATGTTACGAATTTACACATTAATTAAATAATATTTGTTATAAAATAATTGAGTTGTTTATTTATCCTTTTCTGAAGGGATCAAAACAATTTCTAGATCAATCCATTATTCAAACATCCTGGTCCGCTCAAAATAATATTTTTTCGTGAACTTAGTCAAAGGTAAAAAAAAAAATAAATAAAAACAGGAAGCCTTCGGCATCATGTTTAAGACCCTACTAACGCACATTCTCAAAAGTACTAGAGTTGCGTTAATTAACGCTATGTATACATAAAAAAACGATTTTTGGCCAATATCTGGGAAACCATCAACTTTATGAAGAAAAGGTTCAAACGAAAACTGCCGGAAAGTTTTTTTCCTAAAATAAAATGTAGAATCGAAAAATTTGATATATTCCGCCATTTTCCCGGCTCAATATATTTATAAATGCTAATTAATAATATCTTGCGACAATTCCAATAATGAAGTTTGCTACAAAAAATAAAATCGTGTCGTCGGAATATCTTTTACAAACTGACTCGAAACGCCTATTTAAGCATGCTAAATGTCGAATTCAACATATGGGAAGAATAAGTGACTGCTTTACTATTGGAAAGATCGATTTTCTTATAAAATGATATAAATATTAAAGTTAATAATTTTATTCTATAAAATTAACGTAATAAATCAATTCTAAAACGACTTCCAATATCTACTACTTATTATGCGGTACGTTTTATAAAATTAAACAAATGATCATATATCAAACATGTCATACTTAGGCAATGCCTCCTTGGCTACAAAGATAATCCCTACTACATATTATAAATGTGATGGTGAATTTGGTTGTTTGTTATACTTTCACGCAAAAACTACTTAATGAATTTAAATGAAACTTGATTAGAGTGAAGCTCATATATCAGAAAAACATATAAGCTATAATTTATAAAGATATTTTTTAATAAATATTTCCGTGGCGAAGTTTTCTTTTAAATAAATAGACAGTACTCAGCAAAGTGGGCGAGTATGATGCTAGTAACAATATAACAAAATACATTTATTTAAGCATATTACTTATATTTAATTATTATTAATTAAAATCAATGTTTATTTAACTAAAATACAATGTTCATATTCAAGATATGATAATTGAAAATCTGATTATATTCAAAAGAAAATGAACAGCTTACTGTCTTTGTAGGAAACATGATACTCAAAGTAGGAGAAAGTATTTGATTATGCTTATTATTATTATTATTAAATTTTCTAATTAATATTATTAATTACTAATTTTTGCCCGCCCACTTCGCTGGATGATTTTACTTAAAGAAGTTAAAAACAAAAATTTGTGCAATCTCTCCCAGAAGGTGGGAGCTACCCCTTTTTGGTAGTGGAAAAATTTATGCTGATATAAAATTAATTCTAAGCAAAAAGTGTCATTGTAACATATTTCGAAAAGACAATAAAGCCTTTCCGAGCTATTGGCGATTGAAGTTTTGAGTATTTAACATCAAATAATAAAAAAATTTGTTTTTTAATTATTTTTTTTTAAATATTTTACATTTTTCTATTAGTTCTTTCTATTAAACAAAATCGATTCCGAAAACTACTCAATATACCGATTGGATGATGATTTAATAATCATCTTTATAAATAAATTTTATTTTATTTAAGTATGATATTTTAGTAGATATAAATTATAATAAAATTATTTAACAATTTATTATGAATGGTAAGCATGTTTAAATATAGATATTATTGGTTAATTTATTTTGTTTATAAATTCAAAACTAATGAGAATCATTTATTTATTGAGAAAATATTAAAATAAATTTAATAATATTCAGTATTATATAAAATTACGTCAATAAATAAATGATAATAATTATAATTTTATTTAATATATATTTATTGATTTTATTATGTTCACAATCCACATAATCAAAATTATTTAATAACTAATTAAATTTACATTTATTTATCAAATATTTATTTTTATTATTATTTATTTTTTTTTTAAAATTAATTTGATTTAATTTTTTTTAATTGATTTTCAAGGAAGCTGAAATACAATTTTTGAGACAACTATCAAACCATACTTTTCTTTGCGTTCTTCAGTCTATTGATAGGCATATTATTACTTTGATGTTTTACAAGTTGCCTACACTATAAATTGGTTTGCTTATAATATAACTACTGATATAATAGTTATTTAAATAATATGACATATTTTCTTCAAAAATATCAACTTATGCACTGTATTATAAATCAACATAGAGGAGTGGGGGTTATAAAAACCATAACCTGTTTGGGCATGTATAGTTCAATACTAGTCAGAACAAAGTAAGGTATAAAAGTAACGTTCCTTTTAAGTAATTTGAATAGGATTTCGAGGAGAAAACTAATATTTTCACATTTTTAAGGCAGGAAAAGTCATTAATACCCATTATGCATATGCATATGCATAGTCACATAACTAGTTTTGGATATAAAGAGTACAAAAAAGGCAAAATTCGTCTACTATAATTATGTGCGTCTGGGAACACTGCCTACTTGCCACTAAACAAATCCATAACTATTCTGTTAACTACTGTCAAACAAACATCAATTTATAAACGTTAATTAATTAATAATTTGTTATAAATAATTAGTTTATATCTTTATTTAGAAGAGCCATCAAAAACAGATTATATGTATAACACAGATTTACAAAATTAATTTTATTAATTGTATATAAGCATTTCGTAAAATTTTCTTAACGGGGGTTCCATAACTGTAATCTTTTATTGATATTATAATTTATTTTTAGTTAAGTTATTCGTGTGGAACTCAAATGTCGTACTAGGCCCACCCTACGACTTGTCAAAATTAAGTTTTTTTTTTTTTTTTTTTTTTGAATAAATAAAAGAAATAGTGGGAAGCTTTTAGGTTACCCCATTTAAGAACTCAAATTTAAACATAGAATTTTAAGCTATTCTTTCTTCATAATTCATCTTTTCGGAATCATATTGCTTATGATATATTTCTTTGATTTCTGTTTCCTTCTAAATAAAATTTTCCCAAAAAAAAAAAAAAAACAAATAAAATTCATATACATATTATATTCTTTATCCCTAAAATCATATAACAACTGGAATTATATTAAACGAATTATAGATTCTAAAAATAGAACACGTACCTACAGATCATTCTTATGCAACGCATAGCAAATTTCGACCGTATATTTCATATGGGTCACAAAATCGAACTAATAACTTTTGATACTTTGTTGTAATATCAGCTTTAAAAAAATACATGATCTCGCACACAACTGGCAAATGTACCGAGACTTTATAAAATTGTGAAGGTGAAATAATTTTGATATTTAATATAACATTAAAGTAATCTTTTATTGAGTGGAGAAATCGATAAGTTTGAATTCCACAGAAATAAAATTATTATTCGATTTATTTTGTACATGTACACATTAAGGATTTAGCAGACATGTCTTAATAACGATTAAGGATGTATGAGCATGACAACAATGTTTGATTTAAAGGCTCAAAATTTGTTTGTAGGTAGTCTTTTACTCAAAGAATATATGGTTAAAATTTCAGCTTAGGTAACCGTGCAAATTTTTAAGAAAAAAGTCATTAAAAATCGATATAAAATATTGGCTCTTATGGAGGAATCTCAAAAAACGACATATTTTGGAAGTTTTTGATAATTTTCATTTGGAATGAATGAAAACAAATTAAAAAAAAACTTTTTAATAGAAAGTAAACATATTAGCAATGAATTTGAAAAGAAAAAAACTAAGTGTCACCGTCCATATAAGGGATGTAAGAGCAGGGTAGATTAAGGGTTGAAATTATTTTTATATTATTTTCAACTTTGATTATGAATTTTGTTATAACTTCATGAATGTAGACGAAAAATAAGATTAAAATTTTTCGATATGTGTCTTGGTTTTCGAAATATCGAAAGCTAAATAATTAAACAAAATTTTCAATTTTCGATATTTTGAAAATTAAGCCAGATATCGAAAAATTTTATTCTTACTTTTCGTCTTATATCGTCAAGTAATAATATAAATTTATCATCAAAATTGAAAATATCTATTTTTAAATTTGTGCCCCCACTACCATGCTCATACATCCTTAACTTAAGAGGTTGTAGATTTCATTTGATATTTTTAAGCGTTTCAAACTTGGAACTAAACTTAGTATACCTTTCTATATTTCATACACATGGTGCAAAAACTTAGTATACGTTTCTATATTTCATATACATGGTATAAAAAACTGTTTCGATAATTTTATCTAATATAAAATTGACAATGATAAAGAAATAATTTTTCCTTCAATATTTTTTAAACTCGTGTTATGAATGATCGTACGCATAATATTAAAATTTGAAAGGATTCGAGGTTTTTTATTCGATTTTTATTGAGTTTTCTTATATATATGCATATAACAAACACAAAAATAAACGAAATGAACAATAAAATATTCGAATCATGTCGAATAGAAACGTAACTGTATAACTTTTATATCTATTTAATAAATAAAAATTTTTATTACTCAATAATTCATTTCAATTCTATGTTTTTTTTTTTTACAATTTATAACACCCATTTTGAAACTTGAACAGTTTGAGTTTGAGTTATGGCGTAGAGTTTTTCTCGTATATCTCCTCTTAAAGTGTGTTGTATTCCATTTTAATTCATTTGTTTTTATTATTTTGTTTGGTATTGGTAGCAAGGGTTCAAGGCTTATTAATTTTGATGTATTGATTGGCTTGTATAATAAAGTACTTTATATTGATGAGATTGCTTTCAATTGATTTTTATTAGTAAAGACTGGATTTTTTGTTTCTTTTTTACAAGCTTTTATTTATGGTCTACGGGATATCATTATTTTTCTTAAATGATCAAAAGACACTTGAAACTTCCTTTTGGTGAGTCTACCAAACTTCAAATGAGCATGACAACGTCATATTTAAGCTGTGAGTATGAAAAAATGCAGCAGACAAATCTTAAAACCTTTTTTTTTTGTAATCGAAAAACTTTTTTGGCACAGTTATTAGAACCCCATAAAATTAGCCCAATGATAGAGGGCTGTACAATAATAATTTTTGTCTATAATCACAGATGGCATTACAAAGATAAGTAGTTTTTAAGATAATCATAGATGGATATGCATAAAAACCATGACTGATTGGCACTTGACTGATTTTTTATTTTTATTAGTGGAAAATTTCATTATTGACTAAATTTGCTTAATTCGAAGTATAAATAAGTTATATATAAGAAAATTTTGATTACTGAAGGCTAATTTTTGAGTAAACTGGAAACTATTACACAAATAATTCCATTAAATATCGTTAGACTATCGTAAATCAATATTCTCGACATATTGAATTCAACTTTCAACTAACCATGACCATAAATTTTCTTTTAAGCAATAAAATGGTAAATATTACAACAATGCGTTCGTTTTCTTGTATCCACTTTCACTCTAGCTCTTGTTAAACAACTGGAAAAGCTTTTAAGATGAAAATGAAAAACTTTTTGTTTTGTATCAAACATATTATAGATATAAAAACGAAAGTTCGTATATGCTGTTCATCTTTGACTCGAAAGTGCAATTTCCTTCATCACATATGTGAGTGGTTGTGCTTTATGGTATTTAAACTGATTTATTAACCTACAACTTTGTTTAACAAAGAGTACTATCTTTTGTGGTTGTTTATATCATCTATTACCTCCTAGCTTGTGTCTTATTTCAGGCGTTTCCATGGTAATAATACACTACATTATTAAAATAATTGTAAGGATGAGCATATAAGTCTATGGTTTGTATATATATATATTTACAAACCATTTAAAATATATGAAGTAAGAAGAGTTTTTATGGACGTTCTTATGTATAAGACAAAGAAAGAGTCTTCAGGCATTGTATTGTGTGTGATGCGTGTGTTAATGACAAGAAGTGTGCGAAAAAGACTCCTACCTAACTCAAATGATATGATTGCGCGCGCTTCTCTTACAATAGAATGTCTGAAGACTCTTTCTTTGTCTTATACATAAAAACGTCCATAGAAACTCTTACTTACTATTATTTTAAATTAAATTGACACTAATTGTTTGTAACCGCTAAGTCTTCATTTTCTGGCGCAGCCAATTACAATATTTTCCCTATCCTGGGAAGTTAAAGCAGCGAACAGATTTCTCCGCACACTGTTGTAGTAACTAGTGAGCATGTTAGGTATTTATTTTAATAGTGAGTGGTCGCACTATGTAATTTGTTATCACTCGACCGTGTGCCAGACAGTTCAATTTATTGTATTGTTTGCATTACGTATTGCTTATGCAACCGTATACGATTGTAATGACAATAATCAAGCAGTGACGTAACCAAGATTTTTCACTCTTTCAAAAATAGGATATCATTTTTTACTTGACTGCGTTACTTTTTTGTTTTTCAGCTTTTGAAAAGTCGAAAATATTTCTAAAATCAATTCAAAAATAAGGATAATCTGAACACATCATTTACAACTACTAAATTTTAGTTTCTCAACTTTTAATAACATCAAATTTTATGAATCCGCCACTGAACTTCAATGAAGAATTTTTTAAACTACAAATACGCAGGAATAATGACAATAATAATAGACGCACTTGTTTTGTGTATACATTTTATATTAAAAAATAGTTTTTCCCCTTCTTAAGGTTACTATAAATGCATAATACAGCGGTCAAGGGAATTTCAATTTATATTTGGCGAGAATTTCGAAAATATTCTTCGAACATTAAAAGTACCCATAGAATATGAATACCCATGGAAAACCGCTTTTCTTTGTTTTTCCACTAATGAATATATTAGAGGATAAAAAAAGTAATGTTTAAAATTTGTAGGTACATAACAGCTTTAAGGAAAGAAACACTTGGCCCCCACACTAACACATATAAAATATTTTGAACGTCCATTGAATTATTTTATAAATATTATGGTATTCACATTATTTAAATAACTAAACATCTGCAATAATTTTTACTACAATGACTTTGTGTATACGTGTAGTAACACTGAATAAAAATAATAATAATAGACTCATTCTCATATCAGTTTAGTTACCTTTACTTACATGATACAACTATGAATAACTATTAGAGAGGTGTTCTTTTTTTAGGTAACGTAAGGTAAGGTAAAGAGAGTATTTTATGTAGAATAGATAGAAATATACACTTACCAAGTGCAAGTTATTTGTCTATGATAGGCTAGTGATAATTATCATAGATGTACGAGACGTATAGAGCTCATTAATTAAGAATTAAAAAAGTACTTAAGGAGATATGCAAGGATTGAATAATACTAGGGATTTCAATAAAACTTTATAAATACATTTTATGATTAACTAGCTGTGAACTACCCGCTTTGCTGGGCAACATCCCCACTTGCACCCCTCCCTCCACATTTCCTTGCGTGGGATAACAGTTTTGCAATGTACACGTCATGCTCTTTTATTTGATACCCCACTTAGGTATATTTGTAAATATTCGATAATTCCTTCCCACTTTCTCGCTACACCTTTCTACCCTCCGAAGGTTAAAAGTAGATAAAAACAATAGATCTTTGAAGCTAGTTGTATATCGTGTCAATATTTGATCTTAATCGATGCACAACTTTTTTAGTTTTTGAAGCATATCCCTTTCAACCCCTATTTCAACCCCTTACTCTTCTATAATATGGATGTGTTATACATAAAAACCTTCCTCTTGAATCACTCTATCTATTAAAAAAAATCGCATCAAAATCCGTTGCGTAGTTTCAAAGATTTAAGCGTACAAAGGGACATAGGGACATAGGGACATAGGGACAGAGAAAGCGACTTTGTTTTATACTATGTATTGACAAAGTTTCCAAAAATCACAAAAAATTCCTTGGTCATTGGGCTTTTTCGTGCGTTGCGTATAGCTGTCATTGTTTCTCTTATACACCTACAATTTCTGTGGCTTTCTACCTCTCTTTATGCAGTCAAGAATTCACTTATTGCGTTCCTATGTCTATACAGTCTAATTTTGTAAACGAAATCATTTTAAGTTATTAATGAGGACATTGATTATGTATTTTGTTCAAAATTTTAGCTTCAGCTGTTTCGATAAGAGCTAATACATCAATTTTCATGCATAATATTAATAATGAACCCTTTCATTTTCAATTAGAAAAAATTGATACCTTCCTTAAAACTCTTAGTAACTTAAAAAATAGTATTCACACCACGGAAGCAAGTAAAAAATGTCTCAGATCTCATTTTTGTCACCCGACGCTACCATGAGATCTGAGACATCCTGTACCTAGATTTGTAATATACTATTTTTCGATTTCTTATAGTTTTCACCTTTCTCGATTTTAGTGAGGTTTTTCTTAAAAGCTGATACATGCCACCATATCTATCTTGCAATTGTACACTGTTAAGATTTCTTTTCAAAATTGGCTTCATTTTTTCGGAAAGGAAATGCTCATACACTATATTGATAGGTAATCTATGTATTCTATATGTACCTGTTATTTCTATGGTATAAAAGCAAGTGTATATTTTAAAATGATCGTCTAATATCGTATTACAAATCGTCTACATTCGGTATCAACTATGTATAATACAAGACCGGCATAACATGATGACGTAGTCGGAATGAAGCTACAAGTGGTTGCCGGGATGTGTTGTGTATTGTATTTATATTAAATACATTATATATTCTATGTATTAAATATTAATGTTAGCCATGTTGCATTAAAACTTTTAAATTATTTTACTTTTAATAATATTCAAATAAAATTATTATTTATTTGAAATATTATTAATGGAATGTATTCACAACTATGAATCTATTAATTAGTGTTTGTGTTTGATTAGTGTTTATATTTAAACATTTTTAATAAGCGTTTAAGGTTATGTTTGTGATATAAAACAATTATTGTTTCAAACAAAACTATGTGACAGTTTGGAATTTGTGTAAACTAAAAAGTTGGTTTTAATTTTCTACGTTTTTTGTGATTTTTCTTGTAAAAAATTTATACGTTCTGTTTTCTATGTGCATTTTTGTGAGATTACTAATTAAAAAGAGTTCAACATAAAATATTGAGGTTAATTTATTTAGGTGTAATTTTTTTAATTGCACTAATTAACAAAATAGTGTATTATTTTTTTTTGATCACAAAATTATTCATGCATTGTGATAATTAAATGAAATTATATTGTTTTTTTTGCATTTGATAAGAATTTATTTGACTCAACTAGAAAATATTTTCTTAATGGCGCCAATTTATTCTGGAATAAAAATGTATTTATTTTTTATTGGAAATGTTGTTTAGATTCTTATATGGATAGGTGTTTAATTATAGATTTCATGTCTGTAAACAGGTTTTTTTTTATAAAATAGATTTAATAGTAGTTACTTGATCTATGCAATTATTTTAATTTTTGTAGAAAAGTACCTTAAAAACTAACGGGATTTTAGATTTGAGGCAAAACCACTTTTTTTGCTTTGGTGGTCTCTTCATTTTAGTTTTGTGAATGCATAATTGACTAGATTTTAAAATTATTTAATCAAACTAACAAGCTGAATAATATTGTTACATACAGCTTCAGTTGCGTGGATAAGTCGAATGCATATGAACTTTTGAAAGGCGTCGAAAAACGCTAAATTATTTAATTGTCTCGAGAGAACATTACCAAGGAAATTAAATTGATTCTCATTCGACCTTTAAAATTTGCAACCAACACATGTGAAACAAATCAATTTAAATAAATAAGCGATTTTATTGCTTTGTGAATGAGTCAATTGAGACTAAAACCCGTTGAAGCACTACGAAAATTGTTTTAAATTTAGTACGACTGACAGCCGCTCGTTTAATTACCAAAGCGCCTCATTTTCTAGGAAGAATATCGAATAGTCCAAGAGAAAACATTTCCCGCGTCAAATTCCATTTGTATACTCAAATATATATAAAATAGTCCATCCGAATCCATAAATGCCACTGATGGGACTCTTGACTGCTATGCATGAGAGGCCTCATTTTCTAGGGAGAATAGCGAATAGTCCGTGAGAAGACATTTTCCTCGACATATTCCATTTGTATACTCAAATATAAAACATAGTCTGCCTTAGTCCATAAATGCCCTGGTGAGACCTGTGATTTATATGTGTGGAGGCCTCATTTTCTAAGGAAATTACCAAATAATCCATGAGAAGACATTTGCCCCTTCAAATTTTATTCTATTCTAGTTCATCTTAATAAATGAATGCCCTGGTTGGGCCAGTGATTGATATGCGTGGGAGGCCTCATTTTCTAAAGAGAATAGCGAAAAGTCCCTGAGAAGACATGTATGTGCCTCTTTAAATTTCATTTTAATGCTCAAGTATAGATAAAATGGTCTACCCTAGTCCATGAATTCCTATGATCGCTATGTATATGTGTCTGGTCTGTCTGTCTGCCTGTGCCATCGTAGCGCCTAAACGGATGAACCGATTTTGATTTTTTGAGTCTTGTTTGAAAGGTAATTTGATGGACTGTGTTCTTAGCTCTGTTTCAAGTGCGAATTTAGGGTTACCGTACCCGAAACCGAAAGAACTAAATATTGCCGATGATCTTCCACATTGGATCATTAGGGTTCCGTAGTCGTTCCGTTGTGGGTTTTTTTTTTTTTAAATTTTGTAAATTTCAATTTTCTATTAATTTGGATGTGTAAGTCGAGAGAAGGATTTCGCAAATCGGACATTCTTGCAATTTATTTGTTAAATTCAACTAAAAAATTGTCATTATATTTTTTTTATAAATTTAATTTTCTATCGATATTAAATTACAATAAAAAATGGGCGTGCACAGAAATACTTGATGACGTTATATTTATTTTTAAAAAATGTTCTTTTTTCCAAAAATATTTAATAAATAGTTCATTTTATTTAAAAGAAATGTATATACAGCAAAAATTATGTAAATTTAGTTATTGTAAATGTGACCTTTTATGAGAGAAAGAAGAACCTAGTGCAGCATTTAATTATTAAAAGAACTGTACTCTTATTTGATGTTAGACATTACTTTGTGTCTTTTACTCTTTCTAGAGTGTATAAATATACATATCAATTGCTTTCCTTTTACATTAATGGCTATTACACACAATACAAACAAACGGTAGAAGTAAAGATAATTGAAATTTAAATCGAATGTTATGCCTTATTTATTAACGTCAATGTTGCTGCTCTGTTCTTACACATGTATACATGTATATCAAGGCATATTAAGTTTAGTCCCAATTTTGTAACGCTTAAAAATATTGATAAAAATTTTGTTCGTAAATTTTGATATAGGTGCTCATAAAATTACCTAATTAGTCCATTTCCGATTGTCTGTCTGTCCGTCTGTTCGTCTGTGCGTAAGTCCGTCTGTCATCACTATTACTCAAAAACGAAAAGAGATATTAAGCTGCTTATACTGAAGACGTAAAAAGTGGCGTCGAGTTTGTAAATGAGCAACATTGGTCAATTGGGTCTTTGGTCCGTAGGACCCATCTTGTATACCGTTAGAGATAGAAGATAAGTTTAAATGTAAAAAATGTTCCTTATCAAAAAATAAACAAATTTTGTTTGAAACATTTTCGTAAACAACACTGTTCACCCGTAAGAGCGCAAATTGTATAGTATGTATTATATGGGTAGATCAGTTATATGTGTGTGACATATATGTATGTATAATGTGACAGAATAATCAACACTGTCTATACATGGTATTTCAACAATTGTTTGTTTGCACTTGTTTCAAGTTTATATCAGTATGTTATTATTATATCTTTTTGTCGCCCTATTAGCTCAGTTGGTTAAGCGGGTTCGATTCCCGCCGTTGCAACAAAATTAATTTAATTAATAGTTTTGATGGGCACTCAGCCTCTGAAATTGAAGAGCTGATAAATGAAATTATCAGCGGAAAGGTGTTAAAACACATGTATGGTATCTCAATGGGCTCTATGATCTTCGTGGACAGCCAATATAACCTAACCTAACCTAACTAATTTACAAAACAATTAAAGTCAGTACTGGTGCTAATGTAAAAGGAAAGCAGATTTCATAACATGTATATGAGTATTACTAGTACATGTATTCTATTTTAGACTAAAACATAATCACGGACAGACAGACATACGGACGAACGATGCGATGTGTTGTAGGCACACTGTACACGAATAGACTAACTAAGTAAAGGTGAATGCCATAGATACGAGATTTAAAAAGAGAACTTTACTTTCCAACTCTTTCTTTCATAGCATAATAATTATGTCGTGTTTTTTTTTTTAAAGTAATAATACTCTTGTTAATTAATTTACCTAAATTTTTTTATTAGGTCATTTAATTTATTTTGTACGTTGATAAATTTTTATCACGTAATATAATCTTTAATTATTATGTGAAGATAAAAGTTGATTCGGAATGTTTCTTACCACGGCCACGAGCGAACCTAGCTTAAATTTTTTTATCTACGTCTAATAACTGTGAATTAGGATACGAATAATATTTTCGGATTGTTTGGTTATGTTCGAGGTGAATATTTGTTTAGTTTTTCGTCAATATATAAGATTTTGCAGGGTAAATTTCTTCTTGACCGTTAAATCAAGAATCTTAAACCATACAAGTTAATTGAAGATGTATACGGAAGTAAAGAAAACTACTCCGTTAGCCCGAGCAAGGGTATTGCCAGAATTAATGTTAAGTTTGCGGGACCAGGGGGCGCGTGCTTCAACCGCTATCCTGGAAAACAAGTTTGATCAAATGATAATAAGAGTCATTTTTGTAGATAATAACATTTTCTATAACTTTTATTTGAAACTTTTTTCTATATAATGCAAAGGTTTTTATTTATAGGACTCCAAACTTATCAACACACATTCGGGTAATAACCCTTGAAAAGTACTTGGTTATGAAAATTCACATAGTTTTTAAAACTCAAATTTTAAACTGAAAAAATAATTGTAATTAAAAGAAACTTGAACTGTTTATCAATAAATTTCGACGCTTGATAACATTTCCACCATTGATGAACTATAATCGAATTCTTTTTTGTCTAGTAATTTGCAAAAAGATTGTCATAGAAAACAGAATTGTATATACCTTGCTGGAAGTAAAAATATTTTTTTTTACTCATCATGTTCAAAATTTGAATTAATATTAATAAGTTCATTTGATTTCTTTCTAGATTGTGTTCTTAAAATTTGTGATATTAGACTATAAGAATAGTGTATTAAACTTCAATTTTATTTTTTGTACAAACATTTTTTTAAATTAACAATAAAAATGACAACGCGAAAGAAAAAGCGTCAGCAGGATGGTTTTATTAAAAAGGTTTCATCTTTATTTAATTTGGATACGGTAAGTTTTAACTGCTATTTTCACGGGGCTAAATTTTCTTTTTGTCGAATTTCGATGATAATCCATTTAGAAAATAAGACAAATTTTTTATTGAAGTATTCAAAAATTATTATACCATGTGTGTTTGTACCATCTAGGCATATACATATCTGTAGTATGACAGAATACATCCGTTTAGTAATGCATCTAAGCGAGAGGTATTATGTACATATGTTGTAAGACTACAGACACGATACGACAGATCCTCTGTTGTATGCATGTAGAGAGTGGGAGTTTTGTTGCATACTTACTAGTTATCTGTAACTAAAAAACTCCCACTCTCCAAGCGTCGTCCAACTTATGTTCAATACATGTATATAATACCTCTCGTTTAGATGCATTATTAAACGGATGTATTCTGTCATACTACAGACATGTATATGCCTAGATGGTACAAACACACATGGTATATCCATAATGGATCTATTATAGAGAATTTTTTTAAGAACAATAAATATTCATATTGTTTCCGTAAAATGAACTGCTTTTAAGTTAATTTTTATAAATTTTTACAGTTTTATTTAAATGATAATGCCGTTGTTTACAATGAATACATCATTACATTGTAAATTATTATATATGAGAAAATTCATATTATATGTTGATGTTAAGATAGTTTACCCGTTAATTCATATATTTTCCTTAAGAATTTGATCAAATCAAGACATGATATGAAATTAATGGTCCAACACCCTTCTCTCATTGAAAATACTAAAGTTAAACTTTGTTCAATTCATTCAACTTTCAGGGCCCTTTAAAATTGAGACGCATTCCGACTTACTTGAAATTCAAAGTAGCTTTATATTTGTCTAAAGTATTAAGATAGGTTAATTTTCAAAAAGGATTCGAAGTATAACAAAATCTCTCTATTTCAATATTGTTCTCTAACTTTAACAGTGTGAAGTATAAATTTCAACCAAAATTTTTCTGTGGATAAAACCTTTTTGTATTTTTTGTGGATATGAATTTTGAATTTAACATATTTTGATTTTTCATAACGAATTTTTAATTCCAACATTATTTGTGATTTTGTCCGAAACCTAATGGATAGGCTAAATATTAGTGTCTCGTTAATTTTACTAGATAATACTCCATACATGGCTAAAATTGATTTCGTAGATTAGCGGGGTATCGCAAATGGGTTTCTAGGACCTAGACCAAGCGGTCGTCTGTGCCTTCCATGAGAATAACCTGTGACTCGAAGGCGAGATATCTCCCGGTTCTGAGTAAAGAAATGATATTTTAAACAGATGAAGCTATAGCCCACAGCTTCTCTCCCGGATGGCTCCCAGAATTGAGAGATCCAAAGTTTGAGATCCCAGAATTCTTTACCTGACACCCTAGGTACATTTCTTCAGGTGAAAATAACATGTATAGAGGTTTCATTCATGGTGCTTCCTACAATCGATTGACTTGACAGGTCGTCCTGTTCACTGTGATGAATATACTACCTTTATTTAGTATTTTTTATTTTATGGTTTTTAATATAAAAAAGACACACGTAGAAGTAGTTATATTTATTCTTTATAGTTAATTTTATCAAGATTTAGTGTGTATATGTGAATGTGATATTATTATTTAATATTATTAACGAGTTATACGTTTGTTCGCTTCGCTAACCACCCTTTTTACATGTGTCTTATAATTAGTTTACATCAACTCACTTAATATTTACTGAAACAAGTGATTTTAGAAGGAACAAGGTTTATTTCTGAAAATGCTAAATTGCTAAATTTTAGCTCTTAAATGATAGTATGTTATCTCCATGGCGAAATGAAATTCCCATGCTGTTTTTTGTTTGCCTTTTTATGATCGATAGGAGTAAGCTTGGTAATAAACAAACTTGAGGTTGTTATCGTAGCGCTATTCCTAAAATATCTTAAACTGTGCTCATAATTGAATGAATTAATTGACTTGATCAAAACCAGCTTAAAAATAGTTATTCCATTTAGTACAATGCTATTTTTATACCATGCATATATATGTAATATGCAAGGTATACTAAGTTTAGTCCTAAGTTTGTAACGCTTAAAAATATTGATGCTACGAACAAAATTTTGGTATAGGTGTTCATAATATCACCTAATTAGTCCAATTCCGGTTGTCCGTCCGTCCGTCTATGGGCACGATAACTCAAAAACGAAAAAAGGTATTAAGCTGAAATTTTTACAGCGTACTCAGGACCTAAAAAGTGAGGCCGAGTTCATAAATGAGCAACATAGGTCAATTGGGTCTTGACCTATGGGTCCCTATGACCAATCTTGTAAACCGTTAGAGACAGAACAAAAGTTTAAATGTAAAAAATGTTCCTTTTCAAAAAATAAACAACTTTTGTTTGAAACATTTTTTTTTACCCGTGAGGACGCAAATTAGGCGTAAATTGTATAGTATGTAATATATAAATTGTATATGTATGTGCAATGTGATAGAGTAATCAGTACTATTTTTGCATGGTATTTCAACAATTCACTCAGTCAATTGTTTGTTTTCGCTTGTTTTAATACTAATGTTATAAAAAAATGGGAAATAAAATTCTATTAGTGTTAATCAAATATTCAATGCGTTACATTGTTGTATGCTTATCTGAAAATTATCTCTTTTCAAGGCTCTATCACTTCACGTATTTATAAACAATATTAGATGTATTTGCTTACTCTTGATAAGCAATTTTGTGTCAATGGACAAGGAATTTCTTTTTATCATAATAACACGGCAGGTATAGTAATGAAGTATAGAGATAATGTTTACACCTGAAAATTCAGCAATGAATTTTAACAGAATTTTATAATAGATAAATCTTTAGTATAGATACATCTTTCTGTTTCGACTAAAACAAGGATGAATTTGGGTGACTGCCTTAAAGCTAACATATATCAAAAATTTGTTTGTCATTTTTCGAAATAGTTATGTTTTTATCGGACATGTCATGTTTACTAAATAAATTCTATGATAGAATCTAGTATCGAAAAACAATAGATAATAATGTTACAACAATGCCATTGAAATAACATTATTTTTTACGCGTTTTCTTCGTTTAAGAATTAGCTATTTTAGATAATCCGCCGATTGAATGTATGAAAGAAAATAACCTCGAGAAGGACCTAGTTTTCCTTAATTTTTCATTTTTCTGGTCACAATAATACCAAGCAAACACTTTTTCTTTTTCCCTAATTTTGCAAACCGCCGGAAAATTTTTCCCCTTAAAACTTTACTAAGATTATCACGAACATTTAAGAAGAAAAACAGCCTAATTGATTCTTTCGTTCTCAAGTAACGGTTTTATCCACAAGCAACCTCTTTTCTTGTGTAGTTAATTTCCATCTGGCTTGCCCGGCTTTATCAAATACCTTCACATTAATTATTTAACCTTAATTAATTTAATTAAAATTAGATCGATTATAGTTGTTTTTATTCCGCTCCTAAAAGTCTTGATATTGATTGGTATTCAATACCATTCCATTTTTATTGAATAATAAATATTTTGATTATTGTTTTCATTTATAATACCTTGAATTTCCTTTTTACTTCGAACTTATATCAATTAATCTTCAATCGACTGTGACTTGTTTTTTAACAAATATCATAAAATCTTTTCGTTTAATCAGTTTAATTGTCCATTCTTTTTCCTTATACGTTAAGAATTTAATTAGGTAAAATAATAGAATTGCGTACTTTTTCAGAATATTTATAATAAATTCTTTGGGTATAGTATCAAATTAATTCATCTAACTACAATCAATTTAAAATTTTAGTTTAGATGATAAACAGCAGTTATAAGAGCTAACTTTCATTTTGGGGTTCGAAATTTGGTATTCTTTGAACTATTTACCGATTGAGATATGTATATTTTTTCTGTTAAGGCGCGTATTCGGCACAAATCCGGAAGGTAACGATAAAGTACAAGTTTTGATTGAATTTGTATTAATTTAAAGCATAGTTTTTAGGCTCAAACAACTTTCTCCGTTGACAACTTAGGTTAGCAATACTGCGGACGGAATTGGTTACGCCTTAACCAACCCAGCTAATAGGGCGACGTTGACAACTTAGAGGAGGGAGGAAACACACCGTGGATATCATTAGACTTATGAAAACCCATAACAACAATTCTAGCAGGGTTCATTAAAACTGTGACATTTTATATGAAGTCCTAGGATATGGTCTTTTTCCTGCTTCATAAGCTATTAAGGTTAATATCATAATAACAAAATAAATAGAACCTCTTTAATTATCTATAATTAATAATTATGGATTATTATCATTTGTGCATTGGGTATTTAAACGATCACTATTATTACATCAGTATTCAATTTTATATGGGAGTTTGTATGTTATTTTGTGTCAGTATTAAAGTTACCTACTTATTGCTTACAATTTTATATGCACAGAATTATCTCTGTGCATTATCTCAAATAATATGGTTAAAATATTCATATTATTATTTTGGAATAAAACCTTAACAGCTCTTTAGTTGCAACTATTTATTAAAGAGATGTGCATACAAATTTCTGTTAAAAATATCTCGAATCTAAAATGTTATTCTTTAACTTTTTTTTTTTTAATCTAGTGAGTTTTTTAATCATAATCTAAAATTTCAATTTGGTTCTATCACACCAAATTATGGCAAATTTTGATAAACAAAATACGTAATCCTACTAAATTTGTAGGTAAATTTGACCTAGCTTTACAAGGTTTCGAGAATGCGTAGTCCTGGTTCGGATATTTAGCACGAAGAGAAGTGTTAGCGAAAAACTGTCATCAATGATGAAAAGTTTGATCTAAAATTAGTGCATTTCAAAAAAAATTCCAGTCAGGTCGGATTAAATTTGCCTGCTTAAAAAAAAAAGATTTTTTAATCTAATGACGTCATCAAAATCCAAAAATTTTAATTTGGTTCTATCTCATTCAATATACGTCCAATTTTGATAAAAAAAAGTATGTATTCCTACTAAATTTGGATAGTACAGTAGAATCTCGATAAGTTAAAGTCCAAGGGAAACACAAAATATTTTAAGTTATAGAGGTTTTAAGTTATCAAGTGTCTATGTTAGGTAAAGGTTAATATAGAGGTATGTACATGTTTCTATGTACGCTAGTTAATATAGAGGTATGTACATGTTTCTATGTAGTTACTGAGGGCCTATACAGAGATTATTTATTTAAGTTATAAAGGTTGCGTCTTTTAAGTTATAGAGGTTTTGGGCTCTGATGGGAAGGGAACATAGTATTTTTTGAAGTAACAGAGATTTTTATGTTACCGAGGTTTAAGTTATCGAGATTCTACTGTATTTCTCAAATTTGTGGTCAAAATTTCACCTAGCTTAACAAGGTTTCAAAAATGTGGGGTCTTGGTCCCGATATTTAGCTCAAAGATAAGTGGTAGCAAAAAATTAACAGCAAAGATGAAAATTGGCATCTAAAATTAGTGGGTTTAATAGAACTTCTTATTCAGATCGAATAAAATTGGCCTTCTAATCTCGTGGTGTCATCAAAATTCAAAAATTTTAACTTGGTTCTATCACAACCCCAGGAACTTATCTACCACTTTGCAACAATTTTGATTTCATGAAAGAGTACGAAATTTTGCACAAAGTTACTGATGGAGGGTACATCGTTACTTATCTGTTCGTGCTTTGCGATGCAATCATATCTAAAAAATCTATTAAAAAGTACATCCATTTTGGGGGATTATATGATAATCTCCCCCGTGATTGATGATACGAGATCGAGTCTTTCCCCTTAAAATCATAGAAAAGTCGAATACCAAAAATTTGTTATTCATTTTGTATTAATTTAAAAGTTTTAAGCTGCATGAAGTTTAAAACAAAACACCTTCAAATCAGATTTCGAAAACGATTGACAAAAACCGATTATGGCGTAACATTGTTTTTTCTTAGGATAATGAAGGTTTTGGCAAAGAAAGAAAATAGTGGCACAAGAGAGCAAATAATACAAATAATAAATGAAAACAAATTTTAGATTTTATCTATTTTTGATAACGTCATTTATTTGTATACAGCTTTAAAAAGTTTAATGTTATGACATAACAATAGTTATACATAGTGGAGACCCAGTTACATATCTAGATAGAAAGATATGTGTAACAATACTAGAGTTAGATATATGAGTGTAGAGTTCAATCAAACCAAAGTGGCACCGAGCAAGAGAGAGTGTATGATGTATATGTATGTGCACTCGTATCTATACTCTCTCTTGTTCAGTGCCACTTAGTTTTGATAGAACTCTATTGTTATTATTCGATTATATTATTATTCTATATCTATGTGTATTTTCATTTCCCTTATGATAGTTAATAATGCTCATAGTTGTTGCGAACTTCTTGCTCTATTCACCTACAGCTACATTTTAAATCCTTACCTTTTGTTTTTCTATTTTTACTCTCCTGCTAGAAAGTTTTTATTTTCATCCCGAAAGATTTAAGGATCTTTTAGCTTTACTATGCCACGTAACTACAAAAATATATAATATATTGTGTACAAGTGTTGCTTATTAATTTGATAATATAGATATCTCTCTTCAATCATCAATACTGTAACTATAGTCGTTTATTCATCAAATGATGGATCTTCGATGAACTCATAATTAAATTAAAATTTTGTTTTAATATCATCGGCAACCTTATATTTTTATGGTATTATTATAAACAACAAGTTTGTCTAAATATCTTAGATAGGTTTTTATTACACTCTCTAGATTTTTTGATATAGAAATATCCAATTGAAAAGGATAACCTATATGATTCATCATTTTGTCAGACAACTTTAAACGGTAAAATAATAATAAAAAGCCCGATGATCTAGGAATTTTTTGTGATTTTTGGAATTATGGGTCTGTCCTCTAATGACCATATTTAGCAAGGATTGTTTCAATATGTTGTTTATTTAGTTTTGTATTTGTGCTAAGCTGTTATTCTTGCTTCTGACTACTGATATGGTTTTGTTTTACCGACGCCATTCTCATCACTAATGTTTATTATTTTGTATTATCGTTATACATACTTTCATATGTGCATGAATTCTTTATTGGAAAATGATTACAATATTATTATTATTAGAAAATCTAGAACAATGCTTTTGTTTTTATTACGTAATGTATTCCAATTTGATATTTAGTTGAAATAATGGTATTTGTACAAATAGTGTAGAAAGTGAGGTTTTTCTGATAATGTATGAATACAGAATGTACCAAAAATGTAGGACATTCTGGATAGTGTCTGGTTAAAAAAACTTATCCTGCTAATGAGTAATTGTGATTCGATTCTGAAGTGTTTTATACCATGTATATGAAATATACCAAGGTATACTAAGTCCCAAGTTTGTAACGCTTAAAAATATTGATGCTATGAACAAAATTTTTGTATGAGTGTTTATAAAATCACCTAATTAGTCCATTTCCGGTTTTTCTGTCTGTCGTCTGTCCGTCAGTCACCACGATAACTCAAAAACGAAAAGAGCTATTAAGCCGAAATTTTTATAGCGTGCTTAGAACGTAAAAAGTGCGGTCGAGTTCGTAAATGAGAAACATAGGTTAATTGGGCCTTGGGTCCGTTGGACCCATCTTGTAAACCGTTCTAGATAGAACGTAAAGGTTAAATGTAAAAAATGATTCTTATAAAAAAATAAGCAATTTTTGTTTGAATCTTTTTTTCGTAAACATCATGTTTACCCGTGAGAACCCAAATTATGCGCAAATTGTATAACATGTATTATATGCAAATATTAGTTATATATGTGTGACATGTACGTATGTGTAATGTGACAGAGTAATCAACACTGTCTATACATGGTATTTCAACAATTAACTTAGTCGTTTGTTTGTTTTCACTTGTTTTTATTTGTCTATTATCAAGTCTCATGAATGTACGTTCTTAATGCCTTTTAGTTACCGTTATCAAAACGACAATATCATTATTTGAGAATTTTTAATTAATTATTAATTATGGTTAAATAAAAACTAGAAATTTGACAGACTTTTAAATCATTCTGTACGTTATAAATGATTGATCATTTTTATCTCATTTTATGAAATATGTATTAAATGTATCATATTTTATGAATGCCATTTAAGACAGACATTTTAAAATTTATACATTGAGATAGAGATACTTGTATATGTATATTTATTATATTCGTTGATTAGATAGAGAACGTGATTACATAATGGATAGTTATTACTCATATCACAAGTCTTATAAAAATATTGATAATGGATGGAATTTCTTTAAGTAAATATAGACAGTGTTGCAATTTTCTTTTTTTCAATGTTAGAAAAAAATCGAAAAATCGAGAAAAAAATTTTTCTTGCAGAATTTGATAAAACTCAGTTTATAAGGTAAGTATGACCCAAAAAATTCAAAAATCGGGTTCATTTGACTCTTGGACGTATAGTTTTTGAGAAAAACGATATTCCGGATCGATTTTCGAAGTTATCTCGAAAACTATCTGCCTAATTGTTAAATAAACCCGATTTTTGAATTTTTTGGGTTAAAATTACCTTATATACTGAATTTCATCAAAATTGCAAACATTAAAAATTTTACGATTTTTTGCAATTTTTTTAAGGGGTACCCCTTTGAAAAAAATCGAAAAATCAAGAAAAAGTTTTTTCTTGCGGAATTTGATAAAACTCAGTTTATAAGGTAAGTTTGACCCAGAAAATTCAAAAATCGGGTTCATTTGACTCTTGGACGTATAGTTTTTGAGAAAAACGATATTCCGGATCGATTTTCGAAGTTATCTCGAAAACTATCTGCCTAAGGGTTAAATAAACCCGATTTTTGAATTTTTTGGGTTAAAATTACCTTATATACTGAATTTCATCAAAATTGCAAACATTAAAAATTTTACGATTTTTTGCAATTTTTTTAAGGGGTACCCCTTTGAAAAAAATCGAAAAATCAAGAAAAAGTTTTTTCTTGCGGAATTTGATAAAACTCAGTTTATAAGGTAAGTTTGACCCAGAAAATTCAAAAATCGGGTTCATTTGACTCTTGGACGTATAGTTTTTGAGAAAAACGATATTCCGGATCGATTTTCGAAGTTATCTCGAAAACTATCTGCCTAAGGGTTAAATAAACCCGATTTTTGAATTTTTTGGGTTAAAATTACCTTATATACTGAATTTCATCAAAATTGCAAACATTAAAAATTTTACGATTTTTTGCAATTTTTTTAAGGGGTACCCCTTTGAAGAAAATCGAAAAATCAAGAAAAAGTTTTTTCTTGCGGAATTTGATAAAACTCAGTTTATAAGGTAAGTTTGACCCAGAAAATTCAAAAATCGGGTTCATTTGACTCTTGGACGTATAGTTTTTGAGAAAAACGATATTCCGGATCGATTTTTGAAGTTATCTCGAAAACTATCCGCCTAAGAGTTAAATAAACCCGATTTTTGAATTTTTTGGGTTAAAATTACCTTATATACTAAGTTTTATCGAAATTGGAAACATTAAAAAATTTGCGATTTTTTGCAATTTTTTTAAGGGGTCCTTTGAAAAAAATCGAAAAAATTTTCTGTACTTTAGTGACTTGGTACAAATGAATTAATATTTTAATCAATCCCATTCGATTGTAAATACAAATATTTAGCTGTACTTGTTCCAGTTGTTAGGCAATTGTTTGAAAGTTATTTCAATATATAACAGCCAACTTCGGGATGAGGTTATCAAAACTTTAATTTTTTTTTTTGTAGAATTATTTATAATGAAAGGCTTTATTTAAAAAAAATGTTATTTAACTGTTATTTGAACATTTCTAGTTTTCGTTTTATTAATTTATTGTTTCTTTTGTTCTAGGTAAGAGACTTTGGAATTTATTACCCGAATGAGTATCCGAAGAACTAGGTATGAATTGTGACATTAAATAACATCAAATCAAGATGTGGTGAAGTAATCTGCCTTAACCTCACGTTTTTGCGTGGTTTATTTTTTATCCATTTAAAATTTTTATATTTGTTCCTACATCGATGATAAAGATCTTTTATATCATCGGCAACCTTATAAGAGAAAAACCTTATAAGGTTTTTATGGTATTATTATAAACTACAAGATTGTCTAAATATTTTAGATAGTTTTTTATCACACTCTATAGATTTTTTGATATAGAAATATCCAATTGAAAAGGATAATCGATATGATTCATAATTTTTTCATTCAATTTTGAACGATAAAATAATAATAAAAAGCCCGATGGCCTAGGAATTTTTTGTGATTTTTGGAAACTTTGTTAATCAAAAAATGTATTTATAAAGTTCTATTGAAATTCCTAGTATTATTCAATTCTTGCATATATATTTACATGTTTTAAATGTCATCTAATGTTTACTGTCAAATAGGTTATTTTGAGTAAACTGAAAGTACCTTTTGAATGGCAGTATGATACAGCCAACTGTCTCCTAGATGATCGTTTCACACTTAGACCTAGTGTGTGCAATCAAACAAGTAACAAATCAACACCATGTTTTTAATTGATCAGTTTATGTCAACTCTGATTACATCGGACAATTTTTAAGGCGTGGACTTATTAATTGTTTAGTAAGTGTTAAACAATTGATATTAAATTATTATTTTTATGGAAAATTTTTTTAAGCTGTAGGTGATGATTTATATTTATTTTCTAATCACTTTGATTCAAGGTTAAATAGTTATACATTTTTTAGTATTAGTAACGTGCTATTTGCCACATCTGTGTCAATTAATTTTTATGTGTCGGTAAATAAACTATGAATTAAATGCCAACACACGCTTTAGCAAATGGCATACTCAATTACGAGGACTTTGTAGCTATTTGGAATTTTAAAATACATTGGCTCTTATGGAGGAATCTCAAAAATCGACATATTTTGGAAGTTTTTGATAATTTTCATTTGGAATGAATGAAAACAAATTTAAAAAAAACTTTTTAATAGAAAGTAAACATATTAGCAATGAATTAGAAAAGAAAGAAACTAAGTGTCACCGTCCATATAAGGGATGTAAGAGCAGGGTAGATTAAGGGTTGAAATTATTTTTATCTTATTTTCAACTTTGATGATGAATTTTGTTATAACTTCTTGAATGTAGACGAAAAATAAGAGTAAAATTTTTCGATATGTGTCTTGGTTTTCGAAACATCGAAAGCTAAATAATTAAACAAAATTTTCAATTTTCGATATTTTGAAAATTAAGCCAGATATCGAAAAATTTACTTTTCGTCTTATATCGTCAAATAATAATATAAATTTATCATCAAAATTGAAAATATCTATTTTAAATTTGTGCCCCCACTACCATGCTCATACATCCTTAAACATCCGAAAGTGTATTTAAAGCTACCAAACCAGTAAATGAGGCCACTTGTAAAACAAAATTATTTTGATTTGGTGGTATGCATACCAGAAGAAACATTGTGATATCGCCAACCAGTATGGTGCCTGATGCCCATACTGCATTGATTCGTCCGCCATAACTAATGCTTATATTACTATTCTTTCAATAGTCAAATCGATATGGCCTTCAAACCGATACTGACATAGTGATATCCACAAAAACTTTCTTACCCTGTACTTACCTCGTGTTTACAATCCCTTACATATTAGAAGTTAGAAATTAAATTGAACTCTCGTAAAATTTTCTTAAATTAGTTATTTGAATATCTGATAAGCCTAGATCAATTTTCCTTAAAACTTGTGATATTCTAATTTGGTAAACATTATATAACACCATTGGACTTTGTTTGTGCAATTGGGACCATTATATAATATATTTATATACGCATATCATTTGCTTTCTCATTCCATAGACAGGCAGGTATTTCGACTGACTTTTATGTAAATGAGAGTGGCTTTTATCAAATACCCATTCACTTAACTCTAAATTGGTCTATTTAAAAGTTTGTTTACTAAACTATATTTACTACTACAACTACTTACTCGTAACTACTAGTGTAACTTCTTAACGAGAGTTTGTATAAACTTTGATATACAGGGTGTAAAAAAATTGCGGTGAAATTATTCGGAGAATAATAGTTTTAGATAACTTAGTGCTTAATTTTTATACCATGTATATATGAAATATACATAGTATATTAAGTTTAGTCCAAAGTTTGTAACGCCTACAAATATTCATGCTACGAAAAAAATTTTGGTATAGGTGTTCATAGAATCACCTAATTAGTCCATTTCCGGTTGTCCGTCCGTCCGTCTGTGGACACGATAACTCAAAAACGAAAAGAGATATCAAGATGAAATTTTTATAGCGTACTCAGGATCTAAAAACTGAGGTCAAATTCGTAAATGAGCAATATGGGTCAATTGGGTCTTGGGTCCGTAGGACCCATCTTGTAAACCGTTAGAGATAGAACAAAAGTTTAAATGTAAAAAATGTCTTTATAAAAAAATAAACAACTTCTGTTTGAAAAATTTTTTTTGTAAACTTCACTGTTTACCCACGAGGGCGCTTATTAGGTGCAAATTTTATAGTATGCATTGATATGGGAATATCAGTGTGTGTGTAGCTATTTAAAAGTGGATATCTTTTTTTATTAACGTGACGTCAAAAAACAAACGATTGCTTCATCAACACTGTCTATACATGGTATTTCAACAATTAACTCAGTCAATTGTTTGGTTTCACTTGTAAAATTTGATGTCGATTTATAAGGTTATTTTGTACTCATCTTGAGAATTTCAAATAAAAGCACCCATTTTATACCCTGTATATATGTAAAATATATCAATTAGGTATACTCTGTTTAGTTCTAAGTTTGTAACGCTTAAAAATATTGATGATACGAACAAAGTTTTGGTATAGGTGTTAATAAAATCACCATAAAGAGTCCATTTCTGGTTTTCGATCTGTCCGTCTGTCTGTCCGTCCGTCTGTCCGTGTTTTACTGCGCATATAATCCAGAGCTCTTGGACAAAATTGTAGCAAGGCAAGATTTTCCAAGTCAAGTATAAATTCACCACTTTGTACAATTAAAAAAAAATTTAATTCATTAATTTCCGAGTAATTTTGAGTTACGTGTATTTATTTTACACTCTGTGTACACTTACTATGTGTACTCGTGTCTAAGTGTTAGTGCTTCAAGTTTCACAAATAATAATTATATAATATAGTTTTGACAAGCATTCAATATAATAATGTAATATTCTATAACTGATATTAGAGCTAAAACGACTCTTATTTTAATTATACTTATACCACCTATTGGTATCTACGTATATATCCATCCATTATTCAGGCAATTATTCTAATCTTATTAAATCCTAATAAAATGGTTCTAATAATTTTAATTAGGCTTAAAATATAATGTTCATTGAAAAATTAAATATTGGAGTGCCTTCAAAACTTTCAAAGCAACTAGTATCTACAAATTTTTTCTAAATAAGGCACCAACAATAGAGATTTTGAGCTTGAAAAATTACTTGAAGAAAATTTGGTTTTATGTAGTTTATAGGATGTGTTATAGAAATCTGCATAGACCCTGTATCATAGAAAGCTACATAGACCATGTATCATAGAAAGGTTGTCGAGTTATCTGCAAAAAATTGGTAAAATTTATTATGGCATATTCGTGCATATCAGCTCATATATTAACATAAAAAGTATAGGTACTTATTGTAAAATGTGACATATATCAGTCAATGTTGATGCTAGACCTTCGAAAAAGATTAAAAAGTTTTCCGAACCGCGTGAAAATGAACGTCCTATTTAAAAGAACTATCCTTTCCGTATTTTTTTGTATTAAATACTAAATACTCTTTTATTAATCTTATTGAATTGCTAAGAAAAGCCATTTAACGCAAGTGAAGATTTGAGAAAAACGATAATCAGGCTCGATTTTTGAAGTTATCTCGAAAACTATCTGCCTAAGGGTTAAATAAACCCGATTTTTGAATTTTTTGGGTTAAAATTACCTTATATACTGAATTTCATCAAAATTGGAAACATTAAAAATTTTTCGATTTTTTGCAATTTTTTTAAGGGGTACCCCTTTGAAAAAAATCGAAAAATCGAGAAAAAATTTTTTCTAGCGGAATTTGATAAAACTCAGTTTATAAGGTAAGTTTGACCCAGAAAATTCAAAAATCGACTTCATTTAACTATTGGGCGAATAGTTTTTGAGAAAAACGATACTCAGGATCGATTTTTGAAGTTTTCTCGAAAACTATCTACCTAAGGGTTAAATAAACCCGATTTTTGAATTTTTTGGGTTAAAATTGCCTTATATACTGAATTACATCAAAATTGGAAACATTAAAAATTTTTCGATTTTTTGCAATTTTTTTAAGGGGTTCGAAAAAAATCGAAAAATCGAGAGAAAAATTTTTCTTGCGAAATTTGATAAAACTGAGTTTATTAGGTAAGTTTTACCCATTAAATTCAAAAATCAACTTCTTTGACTATTGAATTGAAGACAGAAAATGATTTGAATTATCCAAAAAAATTTTTTTTGTAACACCTATCTCCAATAAATTTAAAAAACTTATAAACTGTGTTTAATAATGAACGTAATGAACTTTGAATTTAACGAAACATGTTTACTGACTTTGTTACTCCATATATTAATTATTTTCTTCATATTAACTAGGAAAATGAATGAAACTGGTAACAGAATGAATAAAATAACAACATTCACAACAACAATGAAACTTGTGCGTGCCTTTATAATATAATTGGACAACGCAACGGGATTATTGTTATGTATAATATAAATTAAATATTTTCATTCTAGCTGTGTTAAATAACTAATTTACGCAAACGTATTGTACGTGTTTATGAAAACATTTGATGTTAAATACAGGTTGGAGGTTCTACATGCAAAGTTAATACATGTTGTTAGGCAATAATGGATCAAAGATCTTAACTTTTGCCTTGTTGTACACTGAACGATATGATGTCAAATCTCATCGCGAGATCGGCGAATGGTGCCACGAATGTGATACAACTATCGTACAGGGTTGAGTGGTGAAGTTGACACAAACGCATGAGTTGTTTGTATGAAAGTAATATACTGTCTAACAATCAAATATTGTTGTTTTGAAATGCAACAAAGTTTTAAACAATCTTTTATTGATTGATATTATAACTTAAATAGTGATGTGATTGTCACAACTACATGAGTAGGTAAAAGAAAATGAAATGGTTATACCTGCTAATTGGTTTATTTAAAAAAAAGTACATTTCTTCAATTCGGATTTGAACCAGCGATATATGGATTACTATTGATTTTAGTGTCCTAAGTCTACAGCATAACGAACTGCGCTATCGATGCTTGTTACATATAAACCAAAAATCAAACTAACTGGATCATTTTTGAGATCAATATTTCTAAGCATGCAGTCCTTGGACATAAAACCGGATCTGAATAGAAGTAGGATAACCTTCGTTGATCTTAATTTTTTATGGAGCTTTAGCGCCCATTTAAAAGACAACCAACGCTTAGAGAATAAAATTTAACACGAAAACCAACAAAATGACTTCATTATGAGCTAGAAAGTTCAACATATTGGAATATTAACTTTTGTTTCGTAAATATTCTACATAGAGTTATCTCGAATGTTAATTGTTTTAAATACATAACTTGTGGTTCATATTTGAGGAAATATTCTGATTATTATATAAAATATTATATCCTCTCTCAAAATCTAGTTATTATTTCATTTAAATTGTAAATACCTTTGGATAAAACGCTAAACACTACACCAACCAGATATAGTCCGTCGTCCTAAATAAAATGACACAAACACATTATGTACCAGTACCAGTCCAAAGTTATACAACTCTGAATCCCTTTACTGTTTAAAAGGTAGATCCAACAACTTAAATATGGAAAATTATAGTAATACATATATTAGTATTATTAAATGAGAAGCCTTTTTATGTTGAAGTTTGTTGAATCAGATATGTTATGTCTACCAAGTGAACACTGCCATTTAACAAGTCGCAATCAACTTGGATTTGAGAGGCCCTTCTGGGGCATGCATTTTCTTTAAGAACGTGGAAAGAACTTGAAAGTGGGAAAAATCAATCAACTATGCAAAATTTCAGCACCTTAACATACTAGTTTTATCTGCCTCCGTCGCCGAATTGTTTTTCTCTCCGGTTCTTTTCTTTGAATTACCAACTAAGTTTTGTAAACCTAAGAATACCTTTCATAGATCTGAATATTATAGAGACTCGTGGTATTTTTCTATTAAATGCTATATGGTCTGCCATTTTGAAAATGTGATTTAATTTTCAAAATCGCCCAACTAACTGCAAAATTTTGAGATCATATAACGAATACAAATGCAAAATTTATGCTTCCTATCACAACTCAACAGTAATTTCGTATATACATTATGTTCCAAAAATCCTTCGCCACCATTTAATGAGAGATTTTTCTTCTAAGGTAAAATACTGAAAAATGTTTCGAGCGAAAAGAGGCATCTCATAGACATTTTTGTTTGAAATAGTTTTTTGAAATATGAATAGGTTGGATAGAGCTATTCATGTTTAACCTAAAATTAGACTTTAGAACCCAAAATTTTCGAATTTGGAGCTGGTTTGATTGAATTTTTTACATTGAATTTTCCTTTTCCCAAAGAATTTTCTAACAAAAAGGTAGCTATCGAAAAGGTATTTGACATGTAATGTTTTAGCAAATTGCCGAAGGAAATGGAACTATTGCTTTTCTATTGATGATGGAATTTTGAAAAAATTTCTTCAAATGTTCATTGATCCTACTAATAGATGTCAAAAGTGACCATCGTTAAAATTCCGACCGCTAGAGAATTTCAGTCAGACACAAAAACTTGTTTATCAAAAGTACAAAATTTTTAAGCAAAAAAGTACTATTAGAAAAATAAAAAAATTTGATATTAAGCTAACTCAGCTCCTGCGCTACGAATTTGTTCACTCTCCAAGTGAAGTAGTTCCATTGTCTACGCTGTTTCCTATGTTGGTAGTTAAGAAGTAGGTAACTTATTTTCTTCTTTCTGATTGACTATTTAAACCAAAAAGTCTTCTCTAATTTTGAAATTTAGCAACGTTTGTCGAATGTTGGATGACATGTTCGATATGCAATTTGGGATTTTTGTAACATTCACTTGACTTTTTATTCAACAAAGGTTATAAATGTAAAAAAATTGATTACATTTTACTTGCCGATCCGATATGACAATCTTCCGACATCCAACAATCGAAGATTATGCTTACCACGAGAGAATTAGATTACTATCCATTGCCAACTTAACAGGCATAGCAATATGCTTTAAATAATAGAATAACATCTAAAACATACCTAATATGATTACTGCATTCGTATGTATCTAGTTCTCTTTCGTTGAAAATGGCTTCATTTAGAGAGGAGACAGACACATCTAACTCTGGATGAGACTTATTGAATTTTAAATAGAAATGTTATGTTAAACGAACAAACGGTGAGCTCACAGTTTTGCTACATCTATTCTAGAACTGTATACCTAATTCGTAGTATAAAAGTATCTACTTGGAAATTCGAATTAAATTATACGATGTACATTTTCTAACTCAATTTTAGTCACGTGTTGAGTTTGATGCTTTTTAGATCCTTTTTAATCAAAGTATAGCTACTTTTTATTCATTGATAACAGCAGTCCATGGCTGATAATGAATTCACTGACTGTGGAAAATGAATTAGCAAAGAATAAACCAATCTTTCCAAGTTTTGTGTCTCTACTAGGTAGGGACCATTAAATGAATTAAAAAAATTATTTATTTAAAAATAAATGTGACTAGCTTGATACTCGCCCGCTTCGCTGAGTTTAATGGTAAAGACTGGTAGAGACTACCGCGATATATCCTTCACCTCCCTTGTTCTCACTTTTTCCTCTTCCATAGCACTTGAAATAGGGGGAGGGATAGTTTTCCATCATTTTTTTGTGCTTTAAAACTTTTTACTTTCTAAAACTAGTCTTAAAAAGGGCTTTTTCGGCTCGACCAATGGCATTATATCTATAATGTGACGCTTAGGTAAAAGTTGTATTTTTTTGTTTTCTCCAAATTCAAACCCATTATATCTTGGACCAAAATTAAACTAGTAGTTTGTTCCAACCCACACTAGTACACCATCCAAGAAAGTGCATGGTTTTTTACCTCGACAACAGCGAAGGTTATGTGTTTATGTATGTATGTATGTTCATCTGTTCCCTCATAACGTTATAACTTCTAAACTACTTCACAATTTTGACAAATCTATCGTTGGAATCATCTTGATCGTCCGCTGGCTATAGGCTTAAAGATTCCCCGACTGTAATGACAATTTTACTTGTATAATAAAAATTTCAGATGATAATAGTTTCTTCTTTCATACACTTTTTAGTCGTCGGGGTTTTAGTTTTTGAACTTTATTTTATTTGTTTTTCGTTTATTGGTATTCGTTGTGTGTGTAGTCATGGTAGGGACAATAAAATCGATGCCAGCGCTTCCAGTGAAAAATTTTGGCGTTAAAGGGGGCTGTTATTACTAATTTGCAGTTCTTTACATGTTAATGTTATAGAAATGTCAAATTAAAATTATTGTAAAACACGAATTAATTAAACTTAATGCATTAAAAATTGTGAAAATAAGAAATCAAATTGCACAAATATTATTTTTCAAATGTAAATTATCATAATTATTTATTTAAATTTGTGAGACAATAATATTAAATTTTCAATGTAAGTCTTAAATGCAATCCATACAATTATATATGCATCCATACAATTCTATAATTAAAGTAGTGTATCGTTACCATGGAAACAAAACTCACGCACGGAGCGAATACTTGCGCTCTTCTGATAGTAACTAAATATAAAATTGTTTGATATTTTATTGTAAGAAAATTGAATATAAATTTTTTTTTGAACTTTCAATTAAAATGTTTGTTATCTTTATATTTGTTAACTTCCAAGTATTTGTTGTAACAGTAGGTACAGTACACGTTTCCTGATATCATCTAACTGAATTGAATGACGATACTTTTCTGTTAGTTAAAATTTAAAATGAAAATGTAGGAAAATAAGTTTGTACCCTAATAAGAATCATTATTACGTGTACGTTATGAAAAACATTATGTTATTATAATAATAATATATACAATATTTTTCCTCACTGTTTTTCCTTCCAATCATGTTGGTATAAATATTTTTACATGTACTCGCATTTATGTATGTATGAAAATGGTGTCGTGTTTTTGTTAAAATTTTCTTTTGTATTTCCGTCCGTTTGAATTAATGAATATTTTAATAAAAAATAGAGAGGTGTACCTATATATTCCAAAGGGGCTGCAAATTATACCACTTGTGTGCGTAAGGCAAATATTTATAACTTAAAACTACAAAAATAAAAGAACACCAATCAACAAAAACCTACTCCTACATGGTCTATTCTGTTAATTTTCAGAATCAATGGTGGGGAAACTTTTATCCACATGTTCGCGAAGTATCCTCGCGAATAGTGTGGTATTGATAATTGAATCTTCGTATTGTTCTTGCATTATTCGTTTTAGACTTGGTTTTCGTTATAATCTTGCAAAAATATGTCTTGGTCTTGGCAGAATCGACTCTTGGCGAGTTGAGTCTCGGTCTTGCAAAACTAATCTAAGTCTTGAAAAGTTTACAAAACCAAGATCAAGGCTGCAAGGCAGAGCCTGCTTCTCACTACTAGACAAAGTTATCCAAATGAAGCACTCACTACCACAATCTCATGTTACTTCGGAAGTATCTCATTGCTATGGCTGACATATGGAGTAGCAAAAGCTCCTACGGTAGCTTTCGGTGCGTTATAACAAAGCTTGGAAACAACAATTCTGTATGGCGAATCACTGTACGATGCGATGATACTTGCCTTTGACTCGAGTACAATAAAGAACCGCCTTTTTAATGAAATCGGATAAGGCAAGGTGGGGACAGGCGAGACAAGATAAGCATCCTTCACATTCTTGTACCTCGCCCAACTTCTTGCTACCTCGCGAGTGTGAAGAAGATATTTGACTATGTATTTTCGATTTACATCGAGAAAGAGTACGTAGTAAGTAGAATTTGTTTTACTTCTGTAGTGCGTGTACTGTATTTTTGATGAGACCGCAAAAACTATTCGAATATTCATTTTCATATAGAACAAATGAATTTTCATTATGTGAAAATCATTACACATTGATTTTCAAATGATATAAAATTCATTGAATTGTAAATAATTTACCTTTTGTTTTATTGTTTACAAACAACCAATTTTCGAATGCAATGCCCTGTAGGAATAGGGATGAATAAAACTTTTTGAGAGTTGAGGTTTTCACATATACAAGATGGGCCATTTTAAACAATCCACCTTATCGATAAAAGTAGGTCAGAGTTAGGGATACAAGCGAACATCTTCTATAGTTGACCTTGACAAAAGCTGTCGGTTTTCGAAAAAATGCTTTAGATGGTTTTTCGAAAAATGTTAATTTTTTTTTAATCAACTTTCTAATTTAAAGTGTTATTCTATCTCTTACTGTTTAGGATCTTAATTGGCTTTTAAAGAACGACTAAAATCTGGTGTAATAACATAATATCCCACATCAAACTCTATTAATTTTTGTTGAGATTTTTTTAAATAGGTAGCGCCTCAGGCGATATATTTCGATGCATATATTAAAATGGACCACCCTGTATATAAAGGATATGTATATAAAGGATTTATCTTATTAAAAACAGGCATGAAACATGAGTGGCTTTAAATTTATTGTCTGAACATAATGATTGAAAATATTTTCGATGTCGCAAACACATCGTAATTTATTTCTGTTAAACAACATTCTAGTGATGAATATTATCATATTTTAGTCATGTTTAAACGTGTCATAACGTTTAAATGTAGGATTTTGTAGTGCAAAACTCGCGGCACACCCAGGGTGACTTAACTTATATCATGCTGAATTCATGGTTTGGTAAATGAAGTTTCGATCAATTCTCTCTCTGGCAATCTCTCTTGACAAGCTCCTCTGAAATGTTCAAGTTTTAGTGTCGTTAGTTCAGTCCAATTACACCTCTCAATCAATGGTTTTTTTATTTTAAATAATTTGCAACAAGTAAGATGGTAAGAAATTTTTTGTGGAGATCATTATGTCACTAACGGTGTGAACCATAATACTGTGTACTGAATTGAGGGAATAGAGTAACATTAGCAATAGTTATGGCGGACGAATCAAGGCAGTATAGGCATCAGACGCATACCGGTTTGGCAATATGCACAATATTTCTGGAGGATAGCCCTTTTCAATATTGTACCATTACTTATACTAGCATAGATACTATCGTATCTGTATCTATACCATACCAGCATTGTAGTAAATGCTATCCATTTGTTACCGTGTATCCATTAAATTTGAGGAAATTATTTACTTTAACTCTCCTAATATAATCAGAAAGAGTTGTTACAAAATCAGGTACTTTATTCCAACAATTCAAAGCCAAATAAGTTTCTTGATTTTAATACCATAGCCACCTCACCTGATAACTTAAAGCGGTTGAAAATGGAGGCTCAAAATTTTTTTTTTACAATAAGAATTTCATCTTTTAAAATATGTTTTCGAACTCGCAAATTAGAATATTTTAGAACCCGTGTTTATCGTAACTCGGTAAAATCATTTATTTTGAGGATAGATACTCATAGGAATTTGGTTACGTTAAAGATATGTTCAGACACGATTCTTTTTTATACACATTCGTTTTATTCAATTTTTTAACAATTTGCAATCGACTATTCTTTATCGAGTTTTCTCATTGTCATCTTTGAAACAAGATCGACAACAGAGCATTCACTTGATTCTCTCTTCTTCTAGTTTGAAGAGCTGATTTTTATTGTTGT
The DNA here is from genome assembly GCF_905475395.1 of Chrysoperla carnea. Classification (NCBI taxonomy): domain Eukaryota; kingdom Metazoa; phylum Arthropoda; class Insecta; order Neuroptera; family Chrysopidae; genus Chrysoperla; species Chrysoperla carnea. The sequence continues at coordinate 10,615,851 of NC_058338.1, read as the reverse complement.
TATATATTTTTCGAATGACAATATTCTATAAAACTTTCTATATTATTAAAAACGATATTTTATATATTTATGTTTGTTCACGTTTCAATTCAACGTCGTCTTGTTTTTCCATTTTCAATGATTTTTCCCTTCTGTTATTTTATTCATGTTAAAAAATTTTCTATTACTTTATGTATAATGATTTTAATCTATGCAAATATATTATGATGCTACAGGCGCGTTCAATATGCAAATTGGTTTGGGATAAGATTGTTTTTCGTTAATTACAAAAGAGGACTAAAAAATCCATGGATATCTTTCTATACATATAAAAATGTTCTGTTCGTTTGTGTATTGCTTATGGACTCACAAAATTCTGCATCGATTGATCTCAATCAGTGGTTTGTGGATGGTTTTTATCTATATTTAACCCTCAGGGGATGGAAGTGGAGATGAAATTTTGTGTATGGAAAACCCCTGTTAATAATTTTATAAACAAATATCAACGGTTGCTTTTATGTCAAGTTTGCTTTTTATATATTTTCAACTCTTGGGGCGTAGAAAGGTGGGGCGTGTACATTACAAAACTATAACCTCGACGCAAAGAGATATGAGAGGAAGGGGTGAAAGTAGAGATGAACGATATAATATCTTCAAATATATCCAAGTCTGGTTTCAAATAAAAGGATACGATGTGCGCATTAAAAAACTAAGTTACATGAAAATGAGGGTTTATCAACTATCATAAATTTTACAAGATATATTTCTCCTCTATTTCCATGTAATCATAATGTCCCATAGCGAAGCGTGACAGAGTACAGCTAGTTTAATATAAATTAAAATGTGTTTGATGAGACTATAAATTTAAATGGACTTATTTTCGAGGAAGTGAAAATATTTTCTTTTAATATAAAAATAATTCATTTAGTGAGATTAATTAAACAAAATATCGTTGAACAAATAAACGTATTGTTTTCCATCTAACAATATTCTGATGTTCAGTATTATCTCAATTCCTATTTCTTAGACGTATTATAAACAAGAACCTATTGATCTGATAGAAAACACGTAAAGAAATTTTTTGGCGAAAAATTTAATGAACTGCAATTTATAATTACCTATACCTTGCCTTGCCTTGCCATTGACCTCTGAAAAAGAAGAATCACGAAATATAAGAAAAACGGTTTTGTGACCTTTGATCGTTAATATCTCACAAAGCGGACGCGATCGATCGACTTTTTAATTTCTATACCTATAATAAAATACTTTAGTGAAGGTAGTTTTCAGAAAAATTGGCATTGCTTTTTGGTGTTAATAAACTGCTCTTTCGAATGAAAGCATTTTCCCATTTATTCGAGCTCCCTCCCCTGTTTGGAGATTAATAGCAAACAGCAATCAGCTTTCATTCCACCCAATCAAGTTGATTAGGTCATTAAAAGCTGTTTCACCTTCAATTATTAACTGAACACGAATATAAAGTTATTTTTTGTTTCTTAGTAACCGATCCCCCTCTAGAATAGATAGTTACCTAAAATAAATAAATTTTCACTTACTTAGATTTAGATCAATATAATATTTAAAAAACAAATATAAAGCTTTTCGTAAGCCTAAAACATATAAATGCTTTCCTGCTTTGCCACCACTCCACATACCGTCATCAACAAACCGCCTGAAGCTTGCTATAATACAATATAAAATAATGTTATGAACCTACTTTGAACATTAAAATATTCTCTATAGGGTAAAATAAATTTTTCTTTTTATAAAATTTTATTATTATTTTCTTTTCATAATACATTGTAGATAATAAATGAAATAATAACACTATTATATAACATATAATAATATACAGATATGAAACACGAAACATACAGAAAACGCATCGTAGTGAAGTCAGCTTATATATCTATGCTTTACTTTTTATACTTGAAGTGTTTTGTTTCACAACTACCAATTCTTACTGTAAGGATGTATGAGCATGGTAGTGGGGGCACAAATTTAAAAATAGATATTTTCAATTTTGATGATAAATTTATATTATTACTTGACGATATAAGACGAAAAGTAAGAATAAAATTTTTCGATATCTGGCTTAATTTTCAAAATATCGAAAATTAAAAATTTTGTTTAATTATTTAGCTTTCGATATTTCGAAAACCAAGACACATATCGAAAAATTTTATTCTTATTTTTCGTCTACATTCATGAAGTTATAACAAAATTCATCATCAAAGTTGAAAATAAGATAAAAATAATTTCAACCCTTAATCTACCCTGCTCTTACATCCCTTATATGGACGGTGACACTTAGTTTTTTTCTTTTCTAATTCATTGCTAATATGTTTACTTTCTATTAAAAAGTTTTTTTTTAATTTGTTTTCATTCATTCCAAATGAAAATTATCAAAAACTTCCAAAATATGTCGTTTTTTGAGATTCCTCCATAAGAGCCAATGTATTTTATATCGATTTTTAATGACTTTTTTCTTAAAAATTTGCACGGATACCTAAGCTGAAATTTTAACCACATATTCTTTGAGTAAAAGACTACCTACAAACAAATTTTGAGCCTTTAAATCAAACATTGTTGTCATGCTCATACATCCTTAAACGACCAATTCTTGTTTATATTTAAATATATATATCTACAATTTTGAAAATGGCTCCAACAAGTTCCATGAAATATAGTATGCAGAGAGTTTCGGGGGTGAAAAATCAATCTAATACCATGACTTTGGTCATCCTAGGTACTACTACCTAGGAGACTTCCGACTCGGTCATCCAGGTACTGACTATAAATTGTCGACAATCTCCGAGTCTATATCTATAACGAACCCCACCGGGTTTATAATGAAATTAGTATGCAAATTGATGTTTCGTTTTCTCCAATTAGCAATCGATGGACTCGTCTGACGTCCTTGTTCTTGGTATGCTGCCCCTTGGAATGATAGGAATATAAAAATTGAACTACACTATTATTATTGTTATTATCTTCAGTGAAATGGAAGAAAAAAAAACAGCTCTTATTTTCATTAACAACTCAACTCAACTCAACTCAATGTAATAACAATATTATAGAGAAGATATAGAGAATATATATATAAAATTGTTAACTGTTATGTTGTTGTCAGATCTGGGTATGGGTATCTGCTGGATGCTATCGTATAATAGTCCCATCAAGTTATGCTTTTGAATTAAATTTTTGATCGAAACCACAAAATAATCTTTATTTTCGTCAATAAAGAGATTTTTGCGAAAATTCGCAGTATTATTTTTTAAATGCTTAAATATCGAAAAAGCCTAAATGGAAGAGCGGTCTAAGACGTTAGACTTTGACCGTTTGACTACTTAGGCTTAGGTTGCGGGTTCGAATCTAGGAAGCGGCAGTGTGAGCAATTATAATTAATGGGGTTGGTAGAATTAATCACATTGGATCACGTCGGTTGGATAAAAACGAAGTGTCCGATTTCACGCACATCATAAATGTAATTGTAAAATATGAATGTAGTTATATAAATAAAGATTAACAAATAATGATGTGGGTGGCCTCATTTGTAGGCTTATGTCAGAAAAACGGATGTTAAACCCCCATTATTATTAGTTATATCGAAAGCGGTAAGGTTAACTAAAAAAAAGTCAAGAATCAAAAAATGTGAAAAATTTTCCACTAAATAAAATACAGTAGATTTTTTAAATGTTAAATAAAGAGAATGTGGTGTCCGGAGGTAGGGCACCTCTGTTCCACCCTATGGGGTGGATCGAAAAACCTCAACTTTGTAGCCATATGAAAAACCCTTTATTGAGTTTTTGGGTCCAGCAATGCTAAGAATGCCAATTTTTTATCTTTTATTTTGCAATATCGATTATTCTAAAATGCTAAAGATTGGGAACAATCAAAATATACAGTTTGGTTTGAAATTTTGCTATTTGAAGTATATTGCTTTATTGTGGAAAAACATGGAAATTCTGCGCATATGAAATTTTTATTCTAAAGGTAAAAAGCTAAAAACTTGTATATGTGGGTTTGTTGCACCTGAAACTTCAGTAAATTATTTGAAATTTCATCTAATTTGATGGGACTATAAAGGAAGTTACTTCTCTTCATATTGTTAATTTGATGAGATGAAAATTGAAAAGATTATTATAACATAATATTAATAATAATAATAATCATTATAATAAGCATTTATAATAAGAATTTAACATTTTTTTATTGTTGAATTCTTTAATCGCCATATTTAAGAATATTGTACATAAAATGTTAAAAATTCCTTTTGATATGTATGTTGGCAGTATTAACTCTCTATTTTTTAACCCGCGAACTAAAAAAAGGGGTGTTATAAGTTTGACCGCTGTGTCTGTGTGTCTGTCTGTGGCATCGTAGCGCCTAAACGGATATTTTGATTTTGATTTGTTTTTGTTTCGTTACAAAAGTGGAGATTGTTCTTATAGCTATGTTTAGTGGAAGTTTAGGGTTTCGTACCCGGAAAAACTAAAAAATAGGCGATGATTCTCAGAATCGGCTCAGTTTGGAGAAGGCTCGAAGGTAAAAGGTTAATTAATCGAGTGTTCTTAGATATGTTTCAAGTGAGAGTTTAGGATACCGTAGTCGAAAAATTTGTCGGGAGTTTTTTATTTTTATAAATTCCATTTTCTCAATAGATGGCAGATATACTTTATTAGTCAGTTATGAAGGAATTAATAAATAATTCAATTGCTTAAGTATTTTCTAACACTTGTTTTTTAACACATAGTCAAATTATATTATTTGTTCGTCAAAAAATGATTGGTGAATATTATTTTCATAGCATAGTTTACTAAAGTTTCCTCTTTTTTGGAAAATTACGTAGTGCGAGCTTGTTAAATTTTTTTCCCATTGAATTTGTTTGTACAATTATTTTCAAATATAAAATAAAAAATACTAAATAATAAATTTAAAAACATGAACCACATGTAAATTTTTAACCACAATAAACTAAATACTTTGAATAAAAAAAAAAGCGAATACTCTGAACTCCTGTCAATTAGTATTTAAAATCAAAAAATATGTTTTTATTTGAATCCATTTTTTTTTATATTTTTGTTAACGAGATTATATTTCATGAATTCATTATTTATTTTTGTTTTGGTTTGTTGGAGAGGGATTACAGTTGTGGTAACTTGGTAACGTGGTTTTTATTTTTTATGTTTAATATAGAAACTGTTCACAGCATTTATTGTTTTTACAAAAAATTTTGTCTTTATTTTACAAAAATTGCATATTATGGGTACATATGAGAAGCAAAAATGAGATCTGATACATTTTTTAATTGCTCCCATGGTGTGTATTCTATTTTTATGCTATAAAGCGGCAAGTTTGTTTACCACAGGAGGACAAAGTTGACAATTTTCGCCCCAAGGGAAGAAAATATATTGGAAGTTTTGATTAATATAAAGTTTTAATAAAAATAGAATCAATATTACATTCCCTTGCTTGATTTAGTTGCTTCTTTTGCACATCATTAAGGGATGGAAGAGTTTGAGAGCTATCACTGATAACGTTTCATATGTTATCACTATTCAGTTAACTTGATTGGCACCTTTCCTACACGGATTCTTAAGGAAGGGGGCTGTGCTTCTTAACGAAAGAGCAGGGTGTATTCTCTAGGAAGACACAGCGACAGACGAAAAAGTATAAGATTGAAATAATTATTTGAATAATTTTTTGAGCCATTGATATAACTAGTTCATGGAAATAATTATTAACTTAGATTATAAAAATTAAAAAAAAAAATTCTTATGTAGTATAGAATTAAAATGAACAGTTTTTAAAATGAATATTGTAAATTTTTTTTATTGTTACTAAATATTTTTATATCGAATATATGAAATATAACAGAGTATAGCAAGTTAAGTCCCAATTTTGTAATGCTTAGAAATATTGATGAAACATTTTCAAATAGGTGTTCATAAAATCACTTCATTCATCCATTTTCCCTTGTCCGTCTGTTGTTTACTCGTCATCACGATAACTTAAAAACGAAAAGAAATGTTTCAAATTAGATAGGTTTCAAAAAATGAAGAAAAAAAAATTTCTAGAAAATTTTTCGCTATTTCATCTTACATGAATTTATAAAAATTATACAACAGATATTCAAAACTGTACTAGATATTAGAACAATTAACTCAGTCAATTGTTTTTATTCACTCATTCTTTATTTATGCAAATTCTTTATATTGGTTCACAATATTACTGTGTTTAGATTTCTAACACTTCAGTAGTAGAAGAGGTATTTAGGCAATCAAATCAAATTTAAATGGTTGAAATTGTTCAATTACTAAAGACGATACTTTTTCAGTGAAAATTTGTTCTAATCTCTATACTTTTATATTAATTTTTTTAAATTTATTCAGATAATCAAATAGTTATAGTGTGAGCAATTTTTTTGTTAGTTGTTTTTTATATGGTAAGTAAAATTGTTAGCTGTTTTTTCATCGCAACATTGCACCTTCTACAGAGTTTACAAAAAATACAAAGTTGAATAATCTTCAGGCTAACCTGACTGCTATATTATTACGAACAACCGAATACGTTTGTTATGAAAAACGCATTCACACTGCGTTCTATAAAGTAAATTAATTTAAAGCCGATTGGGGAAACTTTTTAAAATGTAAAAGAGGGAGATCGGAAGGATATAATTTTTTTTTCTAAAATAATATTTCATACATTTTATTTATATCATCGAATATTACCATCAAACGTAAAATAATTGACTTCCTAGCCCGGAAATTTGATCCGTATATAGAGATGATGATATATTAAAATTATTTCAAGAAAATAAATAAAATGGTTATTTATGACTCTGCTTCTTATTTAGATTTTCCGGGAATTTATCATTGACTTATGCGTCACCATATTAGGCCATTAGGTAATAAGTAATTAAATATCAAAATTAATTATTTTGTATCAGAGGCTTTGTAATTTTTATCATTCTTTTTTTATTTGTACTGAGTTGACACGATGATAAAAATTGCCCTTTAGTTTTTAATCAAAAATAAGCAGTTGTCAAATTGTTTTCATAAAAATCCAAAAAAATTTGCTTTTGCTCTATCACACGTTTTAATATTTGGCTAAGTAGCCGAGCGAGTAAAGGTGCAATCGCCTTGAACCGTATGACTATTTAGATTAGGAGATTGCGGGTTCGAAACCAAGCAGCGAGAGGCCGATTAATTATAATTAAGACGACGGTAAATCGATCAAACTGACTTCGCTTGGATAAGAACGAAATAACTTACTCCACTCACATAATAAAAATGTAATTGTATGTATTAAGATGTAGTCTTCATAAATAATGATGTGGGTGGCCTCTGTTATAGATGTGTATGTTTGATAAACGGAAGTTAAATCCCATTATTATTATTATAAAGATAATATTTATAAACCATAAATATTTGATGAGAAATGATTTAAGAATGAAACAAATTCGATATAATTTTGGAGCATATTTAAACATACGCATTATCACTACAATAATATTTAAAATAAATATCTTACATACCTGTTAATTTTAAATAAAATTATTTAAAACGCCCTTAAGGTATTTTTAAACTATACAGATATATACAACACATATACCGAATGTTCGATTTACATCTAGGCATATAAATATCACGAGTATGACAGACTACATCCGTTAAGCAATGCATCTTCGTATGGGGTATTATAGGTGTTTTGTCAAATTTCAAAAGTGACTAAGTATCGTGGCTTATCTGTAGTTCATCTATTCAACTAAGAGACTCCCACTCTCCAAGCGTCTTACAACTACTTCAACGCATATCGGAGCTTCCACCCATGTATATAGTACCTTTCACTAAGATGCATTGTTTAACACATGCATTCTGTCATACTCGTGATATTTATATGCCTAGATATAATTCGAACATTCTGTATATTATGTTTTACGTATATTGGAAGTCGTGGTTGATACTTCATAGTCGACAAATTTGACATTTTGGTATTGTTTTTATTCACTTTATTGAACACGATTATGTGCCACCCCGCCTCTGGGCTGTGTTCTTTCCTTGCACAAGTAAATGTGTACACTGTTGCTCAAAAGATTGGATATACATTGACTGGAAGCAAAATCTTCAAACTTATACCATTTTTGTCTGTCATCTTTTATAGACAACAGAAAACATACTTAATTTTTTACAGCCTGCCAACGATAGAAGATATTTATTTATACAGGCTAAAGCAACAGAAAAATTTATTAAATTACGTTCATGACGAATTAACGCATAGATTGATGATTGAAAAATGTACAGAAATCAACACAGGTGAATAAAATATTTTGAAAATAATTACCAATTCGAGTATTCTATCCATTTTTTCAAGTGCATGCGTCTAATACCATGATATTTGCTGCACAGTTTGTCAAAAATGTAGAATGAAACGAGAAATTTTGTTTGGTGACTTATTACAAAATCAACGTACTTGGTTTACTCAAATCTATTCGTGTTTAATGAATCGAAAATTTTCGATATGCTATATTATGTATACATACTCGTATATAAATTTTATATATGCATATATACCTAAAATATATGTAAGTTTGAAATTGTATCATATTCCGAATATTTTACATGTATTCAATGAAACGAAACACATTCGGTTTTGTGATATAGGGAAAAATTCAACTAAATTAAATAATAAAAATTTATTGGAAAAACATGACTTTGTCACGAAAGTTTTTTAAAAAGGTGGAAAAATTCCGTACAAATACTGGGTCCATATGATGTAAAGGATACGCGTAGTTGGTCAATAATAAAGGGGATAGTAATGTACAGTACGCCCTTACGCCCGTGCGCATTTGTAACGTAATGTTTTCAGCTCCCACTCTCGTAAGTTTGAAATAGTGCAAATAGTGACTATTTCAAATAGTGGTACACTTCTCACTAGCAAATAGTGCATTGTTATACTTTTGATTATTTAGTTTTTATAGAGTGTATTCATATCTCATTAGAAAAGTCTTATTTTCAACTTTCTACACTAATTGTACTTACCAATTTAAACATGATATTTTTCGAATCGAAACGCAAATTTCAACAGATCCCTCGGCCAACTTCCAATTCCAAAACACAATTGTTAAAAATACATCCCAAAAAATTCAATAACCTTAAAAAAAGACAAGATATCTTATAAAACTTTTCAAGCTTACAAATTTGAAATTTGAAGTCGTTAAAATTCACAAATATAATTTCGAAACTTGATGTTAGATTTAATACTGTAACTTTATGTGTATTTAATTTGTTTAAACATTTTTATTATTATATAATAATAATATTATGTAATTTCATTTTATTTATATTTTTAATAGAATTTATAGTTTTTATTACCGATATTTTAAATACTTCATTTTTATTAATTTTTTATGTGTTTACGTCACTACAGTGTAGCAGCGTTAGTGTCATAATTATTGGATAAGTAAATGTTTGTATCCAACATTTGTATTACCTGATACTGATTTGCGTAATTTAATAATCTTTTTTTGGTCGGTTTCATTTCGTTTGGAAAGGATTAATCACAGGGGTGAAAATTGAGCCAACATTATAGTTTATTTTTAGTACGTATGACCTGACCGCGTTTTAATAAATCAACCACAGTTATGTAATCAGTGTTAAAATAAACAAGAAAGATATTTTCTTGTAAAGGTGTAAATGTGATTTGAAATGATTATGAGCGATTGCTATCAAAATGAACTAAATTTTGATTTTTGCCCCAATTTCCTTGATCAATTTTTGTATTACATAAATACATATTTCGACTACCAAGTAATCATCATCAGTATGAATTAGTTATATAAATAGTGTATGATTTATAGCTAGTTCATAATGATGATGACTAAATTGGGGAGAAAATCGAAATGTATTTCGAAAAATCCTAGAGTTCTCATTTATTATCTTTGATAATACTTATATCAAAATGAACGTTTATTATTGCTTTTGTTGATGATGAAGGCAAAGGCTTTGAGCATGCGACAAGTGACTTGATAAACCATATATATTAATTAAGTACCCTTTTAGTAGAGTACAATTAGAAAATTATAGCCTCGGGAATCTCTCCTATCGTTCCTTATGGATATCGTTTTGATTAGAATTTCCGAAAAAATTATTGTTTAAAAGGTGACTCTCTGTAATGTAGGCTTCAATGCTTTAAAATGATTTGTTAATTTTAATGCTTGTAATCAAGTTTGTTTTTCATCGTGAAATAAATAATAAAATACAAAAATCGATTTATTTAACGATTTAGTTTAAAAAGTTTTTGTTGGTTTTTAATATAAATGATACCAATACCATGATGTTTTTATTTATTTACCTTAAAAACGGTACTCCTGCTATAATGATTATAATAAAAATACTTACGTCATAATAGAAGTTTAATAGAAAATGTAGAAAAAGATACCATGTAAGAATAATGACAATCCATCAATTGTTGATTATATGGTCATAAATTTTATATATGCTATATAGGCATCTATCCTTTTTTATATTTTATCAGGAACGTAAGTACAAAAAATTATAGAAATAGCAAAAATGGTGATTCATTAATTTTCTTGCTTGTAATTTGAATATTATAAAGAAACAATGATTTAATTTGGTTTATATAAGATCATCTATGAACTTAATTCGAAACTAGTATTAATTTTATATGTGTGTGCCATCTTTTAACGTTATAAGAGTCTTGAGAAAAAATCCTTTGTGTCATCATTTACGGAGTACGACTAGTGTTTTGAAAATATACTAACTAGTATGGGCAACAGAGTGAGAATCACCTCTCCAAGATGATTGACAAGGATAATTATTGACAAAGCATGATTATGCTTTGCGCATGTCTTAACATACAATATATAATATCCTGGCGCTTTATTAAAATGTGATAAATGTCTACTTTAAAATAATTTCTGGCAAATAAAACAATATCTAACAATTTTGTAGAACTTTTATACAGAATTAATTAAACAAACAGTGAATATTGAAACAGCTGACTTCCAACAATACGATCATGCGCATTGGGTACCATGCTCTGTTATTGTGTTTCTCTGTCATCTGTTTGAATATTGTATTGTTGTCCTTGTTAATATTCTCTGTGAACCAAAAATGGTACATACTTGCTACACGATGGGTATATCTAGTAATAGATGATCTAAGGACTTGTATTATATACTAACGAAAGTACACGAATAGGGCCGAAAATTTCCGAAGGTAATACATTTTTTTCTTACACTTTTTTTGGTGAGAGAAATTCTCACAATCACTGAAGGACTTGGAAAAATGTTTTTAAAAAAAGTGTAGAGAGATTGAAAAAGTCTGAAAAACTCATTTCAAAAATAGATAAAATTATATGAAGATAAAGGAAGTTTCAACCATTTGAAAAATAAAAGTTATGCATATTTAAAATCGACCGTAAGCAAAATGTTCATAACCCTGACGGGTTAGTAGGATTAGAGATACTCCCCCTCCCCGGTGATACCCCCTCTTTTTCTTTAAAACAATTAAGGTACTGCCGTGTATGTATTGTAAATAAAGGATGTTATAAATAAGAATATTAAATGTAGGTAACATAATAATTTTTGAACAACAAAATAAATATTGTTGTAACTTTTTAATCAGTTTAGTTAGTTTTATTATTACAAAGTTTTCTAATAACAATAAGATTTATAATTTTTTATTACATTTAGGGGTTTGTTCTGGTTCTTATGTTGGTATATAAGAAACAAAAAATAAAGAAAGATCTTCTTAAAGGTAGTTAGCTGTAAAGTTGATGAACAATGGTAAGAGTTTTTTTGTGGGAGTGTAGGTAATACAACGGTATCTACTTGATGTGCTTCATCCTCCTTTTTAACCACCCTCCAATAAGTCAGAATCTCTCATTTTATTCATTTTCGTCATTAATATTTATGTTTTTGTCTTGGGTTGGTACCTCAGATATTTCGTACGGTACGTTACATCGATTCTGTTGTTATAAACAGTTATTGCTTTTTGTTTAAAGAAAAAAATTTAATTTATATTTATTCATTTCCCTTTTTATACTTTTAATGGAAATTTGAGGTAATTTAATTGGATGCAAAATTATTAATTTATGTCACAGAAGATGATTTTTATACCCTATAACAGTATACAGGGTGTTCTGTGGTTAACTGCAAACCTCTTCACTTCCTAAATAAGCTTATTTAAACGAACGAAAAAGCTCTTTACCAAATTTCGATCTGCGTCCTACTTTCCGAGATACTATTTTAGGAAACAATTAAAAAACACACCCATTCACAGACCATTCAGAGTTATTAGACGTGGTATTTGTGCACTTGGATTGAGAAAACTAAAAACATAAATATTTTGATATCTTTATCGTACTTAATCGCATTTAATTATCAAATTATCGCACTTTCTTCGATTATTATTCATAATTGCTACAATTCTGAGAGCACAAATATTATAAATAAGACACCTCTCTTGATATACCAGAAGCCAGAAATATTTGATTGTGCAAAGTGTGTGATTTTCCAAATGTTATAGTATTTAGGATGTTATCAGAATTCCTAAAATTAACCTCATCCCGAAGTTGGCCGTTTAATATTGAAATAAAGTAAAAACACTTTGTATATTACTTTTATACAAACAACTCATGCGGCTGTGTCAACTTCACCACTCAACCCCGTACGGTAGTTGTATCACATTCTTGGCCCTATTCGCCATATTTGCACTCGCGACAAGGTTGAGACTACCTCATATCGTTTGGTACTAAGATTTTTTTTTCATTGTATTGCTCCAATTTTTTTATATTCTCCCTTCCACAGTCAAATGTCAATTTTTTGAGCATCATTGCAATAATTCATAGTCTAACACATGTCTAAAGCCATGTTGAAAATAATAAGACATTTCTATGTATATACTCGTAGTCAGTAAACCTTTATAATAAATTGGTGTAATACAATTTTGTATAAGGCTGAATCCCTAATAACAATCTATAGATAATTATGTAATATAAATGCATATCAATTCTCTTATACACATTACATGATGTGATGGTGATGTGAGGAGTCAAGTGACTGTGACTGACTATGACTGAATGTGTTTAACGTACATAACTGAATTTATTAATATCATAATATTAAATCGGAAAATCTAAATTACAAATTTTGTGGAAATCTAAATAATAACTGCCATATAATATAATAGAGAATGAAAACAACATGTAGGTATGTATATTCTACAAGTTTGTTTGGTTAGCTTAGGTATCTATCAGTTAGTTATAGGATGACATTTTCTAATAAATTCTCTACACCATAGACTTACTTGGTGATTAAGTTATTTTAATTTAATATCAATTTATGTTTAAAAGGTTTGTTTTATCTACGGTTATTATTTAGGAGGTATAAATACATTTTTTGATTAACAAAGTTTCCAAAAATCACAAAAAATTCTTAGATCATCGGGCTTTTTATACCATGTATATATGAAATATACATAGTATATTAAGTTTAGTCCCAAGTTTGTAACGCTTAAAAATAATGATGCTAGGAAAAAATTTTTGTCATAGGTGTTCATAAAATCACCTAATTAGTCCATTTCCGGCTGTCCGTCTGTCCGTCCGTCCGTTCGTCTGTGGACACGATAACTCAAAAACGAAAAAAGTTATCGAGTTGAAATTTTTACAGCGTACTCAGGACGTAAAAAGTGAGGTCAAGTTCATCAGTTATGTATGTGTCACATGTTTGTATGTGTAATGTGATAAAGAAATCAACACTGACTATACATGGTATTTCAACAATTAACTCAGTCAATTGTTTGTTTTCACTTGTTATTATTATTTTATCGTTCAAAGTTGGTTGTCAAAATGATGAATCAAATCGATTATCCTTTGTAATTTGATATTTCTATACCAAAAATCTAGAAAGTGTGATAAAAAACTATCTAAAATATTTAAACAATCTTGTAGTTTATAATAATACCATTAAAATATAAGGTTGTCGATGATATAACAACAAAATTTTTATTTAATTATGAGTTACTTGAAGATCCATCATTTGATGAACAGAGACGACTATAGTTAGAGTAATGATGATTGAAGAGCGATATCCATATTATCAAATTTATAAGCATCATTTGCACACAATATATTATATATTATTGTAGTTGTGTGGCATTGTAAAGCTAAAAATAACACATTATTTGACTACAAAGCATGTATTTGGTTTATGTGTATGTACCGATCAAACAAAAATTTTTATACAAAGTAGGGAAACAATTACCTTAAGGGACAAGCTTTTATTGTACTCAAAAGTAGAAAATAATTTGTCCATGCTCTTGTTTATTATAATTTGAGAACCTTCAGTTTTTACAAATAGTATGAGTGATTCGCGGGAACAATTATTTTCTTCTTTTGAGAACAAAAATACTGTCCCATAAAAAGTATTTCGTATTCAAACTTTTTTATTTAGTGTGGAAATTATTAAATCATTATTTTGAGAAGAATTTTTTATATATCGATCTTTCCGATAATATTTTAACGATACAAAATCAATGATTTTCGAAGAAGTAAGCGAATGACTTATTTCTACAACATCACAAAGTTACACTACAATGAATTAGAACGTATTATAACGTTAAGTCGAATAACGTATTCGCTCCGTGCGTGAGTTTCGTTTCCATGGTAACGATACACTACTCTAATTATAGAATTGTATGGATGCATATATAATTGTATGGATTGCATTTAAGACTTACATTGAAAATTTAATATTATTGTCTCACAAATTTAAATAAATAATTATGATAATTTACATTTGAAAAATAATATTTGTTCAATTTGATTTCATATTTTCACAATTTTTAAGTTTAATTAATTCGTTTTTTTCAATAATTTTAATTTGACATATCTATTACATTAACATGTAAAGAATTGCAAATTAGTAATAACAGCCCCCTTTAATGTCAAAATTTTTCACTGGAAGCGCTGGCATCGATTTTATTGTCCCTACCATGACTACGCACACAACGAATACAAACAGACCCAATGTGTATATTAATGTGTTGTGTTCAAATACCCTGAACAAAACTAATATAAACCGCACACCAACTGTTGTCAGTCATTTGCTTCTATGGTTTTGTGTAGATTTCAGTGTCTGAGAAACGACTATCACGTCCTAGAGTACTTGTAGTCAATTCAACAATGTGCTTTCCTGCTGCATACTACTAGGTATATAGATGGACCGAACCGTTGAGGTTCGAAACAAAAGCGTAAAAGGAAGGTTGCAATAACGTTACTACATTGAATATTACGATTATTATTATTATTATTATTCTAACATACAGCAATTATAAATGTTTATATAAAGTACTTGGGAGGTTTTATTAAGGATTTACCCGTTTGTCGTGGTTGTGTGTTTATACTGGGTAAGGATATTTAATAACTCAAATTTAATATTGAAATTGTTATTAAAGATTTCATCAGAACTAATGCCTGACTCATATTGATGCTGCTAAAAATTCATTAGCCAAATCGTTTATGTTTAAGGATGTATGAGCATGGTAGTGGGGGCACAAATTTAAAAACAGATATTTTCAATTTTGATGATAAATTTATATTATTACTTGACGATATAAGACGAAAAGTAAGAATAAAATTTTTCGATATCTGGCTTAATTTTCAAAATATCGAAAATTGAAAATTTTGTTTAATTATTTGGCTTTCGATATTTCGAAAACCAAGACACAAATCGAAAAATTCTATTCTTATTTTTCGTTTACATTCATGAAGTTATAACAAAATTCATCATCAAAGTTGAAAATAAGATAAAAATAATTTCAACCCTTAATCTACCCTGCTCTTACATCCCTTATATGGACGGTGACACTTAGTTTTTTTCTTTTCTAATTCATTGCTAATATGTTTACTTTCTATTAAAAAGTTTTTTTTAAATTTGTTTTCATTCATTCCAAATGAAAATTATCAAAAACTTCCAAAATATGTCGTTTTTTGAGATTCCTCCATAAGAGCCAATGTATTTTATATCGATTTTTAATGACTTTTTCCTTAAAAATTTGCGCGGATACCTAAGCTGAAATTTTAACCACATATTTTTTGAGTAAAAGACTACCTACAAACAAATTTTGAGCCTTTAAATCAAACATTGTTGTCATGCTCATACATCCTTAAGATGATTGTAAACCTACAGTATTGTAAAAAAGTTTTGGTTTATTGCACGGTACATATATATAAACCAAATTCATGCTTTGTAGTCAAGTAATGAGTTATTTTTGGCTTTACAATACCATGTAAGTACAAAAATATATAATATATTGTGTGCAAGTGATGCTTATAAATTTGATAATATCGATGCCTCTCTTCAATCATCAATACTCTAACTATTGTCGTCTCTGTTCATCAAATGATAGATCTTTAATGAACTCATAATTAAATTAATAATTTTTATTTTGATATCATCGACAACCTTATATTTTTATGGTATTATTATAAACTACAAGATTGTCTATATATTTTAGATAGTTTTTTATCACACTCTCTAGATTTTTTTATATAGAAATATCCAATTGAAAAGGATAAATAATATGGTTCATCATTTTTTCAGCCAATCTTAAACGATAAAATAATAATAATAAGCCAGATGACCTAGAATTTTTTTGTGATTTTTGGAAACTTTGTTAATCAAAAAATGTATTTATAAAGTTTTATTGAAATCCCCAGTATTATTCAATCCTTGCATATCTTCTTAACTTCATTGGACTTTGTTTTCCAGTGTGCAATATTATTTTTGTCCCATGCAACCAATATCACTTGCAACAAGTCTAAGCCATTCTATTAAGAAATCAAGTATGCAACAAACACCGTTTTCAAATTAACGAGGTGCGTCAATTAAACTCCGAAAATAAAAAGAATGCCTAAGGTTTCAGTCTGTTTTATTCAAGTAAGCATATTAATGAACTTCAGAAGTGTGGATAAGGCATATATTTATATACAATATTTTCCATAGGATATTAGACAAAATTAATTTGAACATTGGCGACAATTTCAATTGAGGACAGCATGTCTCGACCTCCTTGCTATACCCACACAGATATTAATAATTTTTCTATATACGATGTAAAAAAGCACAAACTTTAATTTGATTCTTGTATCGTGTGTCCATAAATTATATAACATTTGTTTTCGATAAGATTATAATTGAAGATAACTGACAAAAGTGAGTGAGATAGAAAAGCAAAATTCGATTCTGATCTTCTTTGTTTTTCCCTAAAGTGATTACAATTAAATTCTGTATGCTTCTTTCTATATATTTGCTAGTAATCACAGTAATAAGATAATCGACGGCCTCCGTTCTTAATTAATTAAATAATGGCATCACTTTTTACGAGACTAAAATTTGTCACTTAGAACCTGCGTAAGCTTGCGAATTCCTCCTTTCAAATTTTGGAAAATAAAACTTACAAGTTGAAATTTTTTAAATCAAATTTTCACTTTTGATGATGAATTTTGTTATAGCTTGATGAATTTAGACGAAAAGTTATAATAAAATTTCTCGATATCTGACTTTATTTACGAAAGATCGAAGATTGTTTTTCTTTTTTAAGGTCTTAAATTTTAATTGGATAGTTTTTGTTTCATTTTTCACGATCAAATCTGGGTGAAATTTATCAAAATGTCTCGTCTGTCAGCCGCTTGGCCATAATACCAATTTTACATATTCCTAATGAAACTGTCTTTTACTAAAAGTAGGAAAACAGGAAAAATTTTCTTTTTTTTTCTTTTTTGGTATAAGTTGAATTAAAATAGGTGGTTAATATTATTAAAATGTTTTTGGCAAAGTAATTTTCTAATTGAATAACAATTTATGAATATATTTTTAGCAGTGCACACTGAACACTGATATAAAAACGTTGCTAGCTTACTCTGGCTGTTTTGATTTGAATTGATGAGAACATTTATTGTATTTTCAATTGACCTTTACATAATATTGGCAATTAAAATTATTGTAATAATGAATATGTTTTACATCAAGTATTTATCCTCTATTCATCTACAATTCTACAGTTTTTTTTCTATGTCATGTAGATCGAAATCAAGCCCCTTTCATAGTAATAGTCAACGGGAAGAAAATATACAACGAATTTAAAAAGAAAGATTATAAGGCTTATAAATACTAGGGCAGCTATCTCAGTATACGCACCGTGCGTGAATTTTATTGGAGGCGTTTCCATGGTAACGATACACTTCTTTAACTATAGAATTGTATGGATGCATATATAATTGTATGGATTGCATTTATGACTTACATTGAAAATTAAATATTATTGTTTCACAAATTTCAAAGTAATTATGATAATTTACATTTGAAAAATAATAATTGTGCAATTTGGTTTCTTATTTTCACAATTTTTAATGCATTAAGTTTAATTAATTAGTATTTTTCAATAATTTTAATTTGACATTTTCTATAAAATTAACATGTATAGATCTGCAAATTATTCATAACAGCCTCCTTTATCGCCAAAAGTTTTCACTGGGATCGCTGGCATCGATTTTATTGTCCCCACCATGACCACGCACACAACGAAAAGTCGTTGGTCAGTGTTTAGCTTGTCGAATAATTGAACCCCGAAAAATGTACGGTAGCTTTATACCAAATAATTTTATTTTGTATTTTAGTAATAAATTAGTTTGTGTTAATTGAATTAGAATTGGTAGAATCATTTAATTAACGATCTATAAATTAGATATACATAGAAAGATATTTTACATTTGGTTTATTTTGCTATATGGTCATATTCTATAGTTTATTAAATACAAATCGAAGGGTGCGAAGGGGTGAGGTATATGTATATGTTATTAATTCGTTAAATATATTTACAGTTAAATAGATTTTCAAATAATCATTTACACTAATTTTATACATAAATACAATAAATTATCTCAATCGATGCTATTTTATTTACTGTGTGGTCATTACAACGTTTAGGTAGGTTCTTGATAAAAAGTTGATTATTTGAACTCATCAACTCCCTCATCCCGGAAATTAAAAATAGTCCGGATAATCGACGCAATTATTTATTCTTGGTAATTTTTAAAAAGTTACTAGCCTTATATTTCGACAAAAAATGGAAAATAAAAAAATCGAAATTATTACGGTTATTTATTATTATTATGACTACCAAAGCATAAATATTCGAAATTTTGCTTCTTAGTCCCTTAATTATCAAACTTATTTTGACCAAATTAAATGGGAAATGTTTACTCCTAATTTTTTTTTATAAAGTTTGGAAGCGTATATAAATTCTATGAATTCTCTAGCAACAAATCCAATAATGATAAAAGTGTGTTTTTCCTATTATCGGTGAGTTGTGATGTATACCTTTAACATTTTCGAAATTTCGCGTTACATCGACTTTATTACGTGTTGAATGGAGAATGCTTCATCATTCTAGGGTAAATATAAGTGAAAAAATGTAGTTTCTTTTCCTATTTTCGGGGATTTAAATATTGAAATAAAATTAAAATAGATGATGGCTTTTTTCCTATTCTCATATTAGCTATTATACTGTGAATAATTTAACCCTAACTTAAAAATGATTGCATCCACATACTATACCCAATTTCATCCCCTATTTCACTCTCTTCCAGTTTCATTTTCCTTTCCCAAGGTCTTATTTGTCTCTAAACATAGGATTTAAAACAAAAAATTTGTGTGAATTGAAAAATAGAACAATAAGAAAGAGAATTGTAAGCTCTCTTATGCTAATTCAACTCGGAATTGTAATACTTAATCTATTGATGACCAATAAAAATTCCGGCATAGGCATTGATGCAAGAAAATAAATTTTACCGACGTTGGCAGTATTACTTCAAAGTGTTTGTTGCGAACTGCAGCGCCGGTCCGTTGAAACTGTTTTTTTCTTATCCACGCGATATATTCCTCATTCCTATATAAAATTTCAAGCTTATCCTGCTGGCTAATGAAGAAAAACAGACACACGGTCTAAAGATGTACCGCTTAGAACCAAAACAGGCTAGAGAAATAATATTAACATTTAATTTTGTTCATTATGTAACTTCTATATCAAATATGTAATACAATTGCCTATACATAAAAACAATTTACTGTTGATGCTTATCACTCGTTTTAATCTAAGGAATTCCACACGGGTCGAGCTAGTAGGTAGGTACATACCGTAGCTTTAGGTGGTGATGGTATGTAGTATGCAATAATGTACGTGATCAGATCAGATACATTTACAGATTACTACATTGAGATAAATGACTATTTAGTGTGGTTTAATTTAGCATTAATTTTCATCTATCTATTTTATTTTAGAATAGTTTCAAAATAATTATACAACAATGGTTAATTGTGTTTCATTCAATACATGTACGTACATTGTACAATGTTTGTAGTATTTATTTCAATTATAACAAATAATTGTTTTAAACTTTATTATTATTTAAATTATATCAAATTTGTTTTTAATGAAACAACAAATGTTTTAAATCTATTCTATATCTGTACTATCAATATCCATCTACTACACTCACTAGCTAGCTAGTGTAGTAAGTTAGTTTATTGCTTTGCTATTTGTTATTTTGTTGGAAAATATCTCTACTAAATTTGTTTTGTTTTCCGATATAAATTTCAACTCAAATTTTAATTTAATATATATATATGTATAGTACAATTTTGTATTTCATTGAAATTTGAAATTATTGAAATGCTAAACTATAATTCTACTGCAATTATTACAATATCTATTCATTTCATATTGTAATTGTTAGGATTTGAATAACTATTATACAACTAAAATCAAAATCTAGGCCATGTAATTTTATCCGAAATTATTGTTAAAATTTAAATAACTAATACTTTTTCCAGGACAAGGTTAGGCTAGGTTATATTGGCTGTCCACGAAGGACACACTTAGGCTGATACCATATATGTGTTTTACCACCTTTCCGCTGATAATTTCATTTATCAGCTCCTCAATTTCAGAGGCTGAGTGCACCTCCTTCATGCATATACCATGCACTACACCAGCTATTATTTACGAAGTTAAAAATATTTTTTATTTAAACATTTTTTTATCTCGTAAAATAATAAATGAATTTTTCTTAAAAATCAAGAATAAATTTTGTAACCCCATAACACAACTTTGAACATCTAATGTTTATAATCCAAAAGTTTTTAAGTTAGAGTACAGTACGGTACGGTGTACGCCTTGTAATGTTACAAAAAGTTTAACAAGTTATGTTGTAAAACAGCTTTAAGCAACAATTATAACTTTTTTTTTAATGTAAAATTGTTCATTTCGTATTTAGTTATAAAAATTATATAAAGATGGAACATCACAAAGTATTTGAATAAAATCTGTGTTATTAATTTTAAGTTTGGTCGTTTATTAGAACTTAAAATGAAGTACTTTTACACTTCCGGTTATTAATTTTTTAAAAATAAAACATGGAAACTAAATTTTTATTCTTTTCTGCCTTGGAAGGCGCTTAGGTTGGGTTAGGTTGAAGAGGCTCTCCTATGGGTCGAAACACACTTAGATCATAGGGCCCGTTTTGTTACAAAAAAATTGGCTGATCCATTTCCGACAAAGTGGGGATGAATAATCAAATATTTTCAAATATACTCAATAACTCAAGTGTTGTATCAGATAAAAGAGTCTGACGTGTACATTACAAAAGTGTAACCCCTACGTAATGGGATATACAGCCAAGCAGACAGTCCACAGCTATTTAGGGATAATAATATATTTGCTCTACTTCCGCTTTCATGAAAATGGTAAACCTAAAAGTTTTTTAAACGAAGGAAAAAATAATAATTTGACGGTAACGGCTATTGTTTAATGAAAACTACGAAAAACTTAGGTTCCAATCCTTCTTCAATTTCTGGTTGTAAACGAAGCATCACCGTATCTTAATTCACCAGAACTTTTTTCATATTTTATTAATAATCTCCAAAGTTTAATGCCATTATTTTATTCTTAAAAATTATGAAGTTAATTTTTCAAAATTACTTATTTGCTAATGCATATAAATAAAATGAAAGATCGTATTGCAATAATACGGGTGTTCGGTTTGTTGTTACTTTTTAATAACAACCAGACGGAAGATATTGTAAGTTTTAGAATCACTTTTATGTGGTTTGTTGTATTCAATGATAAATATCGAATCCGAACTTGTATTTATTGAAAAGCTTATTGAATCTAAGTACATATTGAACAGTGCTCCATAATATTCTAAAGCAGTTGGTATTACTATACATGTAGTATTTCTTAGAAGCACTTAACTTGACTAAAGCATTGCTAACATAGTACCTGTATTATTATTAATAGCGCACCCAAAACTGCAAATACTATCAACTACTAGATTAAAAATATAGTATTTCCTATTAAATAACATCGTGTAAGCATTTTAACCAGAGAAAAAGCTACTAGCATGTGAAATAGTAATAATATTTTATAGTATTTGCCAAACAAGATGTTCATATGAGAGCAATTCTTATGGTCCACAACTTCCCAGATAATGAAAATAAATTACGTATCGTAAATATTTCTGGAAATATTACAGAGATCAAATTCACCAAATCAATTACCTATCGTAAATATGTCTGGAAATATTATTTTACATTAAACGGATGGTATTTCTTTCCCAATACTGCTAGTATTTTAACTGTTTAATGTAGTATTACTACCTACTTATGATGAATACAATACAAGTAAGAAATGCGCATATATAATAGGATGAATGCACACATGCATCCCTCCATTTAAAGTAATACTCTAAATGTAATATTCAATTTTATATTTTGTGGAAAGTAAATGGTGAATTATTTTTTTTTTATAGTATGATTTGTACTTCGGAGTATAACTTTTAGAATCTTATCATAAGGTTTGTGATTTGTCGGATTACAGGGTACTCTTTTGTACAAAATTCCGGACTAAAATTCAACCTTATTAAATAATTATCAAAATTAACAATTTCTATTGCTTGATAGTCTGATAGCTTCTGTTATTCTTTCCTGCACATGGTTATTATGCAGCGATTGGTGCAAATCTGATATTGCTATCACCTTTTATTTACGAATAATCGTGAACGAAAAATGTTCCCGAACGCACGCATAATAAACAACATTTTTAAGACATCGCAAAAAAAAAAAAACTACTTGAAGAAAAGGTTCATTATCTTACAGTATAAGAAGTATGTTCTTTGGAAACAAAATATGCATTTGGAATTTATGGTGTGACAACACATGACCTTTTTATACCATGTATATATGAAATATACATAGTATATTAAGTTTAGTCCCAAGTTTGTAACGCTTAAAAATAATGATGCTAGGAAAAAAATTTTGTCATAGGTGTTCATAAAATCACCTAATTAGTCCATTTCCGGTTGTCCGTCCGTCCGTCTATGGACACGATAACTCAAAAACGAAAAAAGATATCGAGCTGAAATTTTTACAGCGTACTCAAGACGTAAAAAGTGAGGTCAAGTTCGTAAATGAGCATCATAGGTTAATTGGGTCTTGCGTCCGTAGGACCCATCTTGTAAACCGTTAGAGATAGAACAAAAGTTTAAATGTAAAAAATGTTCCTTATCAAAAATTAAATAACTTTTGTTTGAAACATTTTTTCGTAAACTCATCACTGTTTACCCGTGAGGGCGCCAATTATGCGGAAATTTTATAATATGTACTATACTTGATTATCAGTTATGTATGTGTCACATGTTTGTATGTGTAATGTGATAAAGAAATCAACACTGACTATGCATGGTATTTCAACAATTAACTCAGTCAATTGTTTGTTTTCACTTGTTTTGTTAAAAGATCAGTCAGAATCTTAAAAACAAGGTATCTAGTATCTAATACAGTAAGATTTGTTTATCATATTTATAAAGTAACACCACAATGACCATTTTGTGTGGTAACTATTATTTTTCATAAAGCTAGATATAAAGACTTGTTTGCAAGAACTAATAAAGTGGAATATTCTCAGTCTTGTGTGTATTTGAAGAAAATTAATTAAAATATACTTTATAATGATTGTGTTTTGAAAATGTTTTTATTAAAAATGGATTTTCTCTTTTATTTTCCAGGCACATACACCGTTATTAGCATCAGCCGATGGCAAACATGTAAGTTATCTTTCATTGTAATAAATATTGATTCCTTTTTGTCTGAGTTATGAATTCAACGCAAATAGTGAATGTAGTTTGAAGCAAAAAGTATGTTTCGGTTGTCTTCAACTGTATTCAACATCTTTTCAACATGATTCCTGGTGGGTCATTTCAACCGAAAAATTTTAGCATGAGGTTATAGTCTAAAACGCTTAAATGAATGTTTTTTTTTTTTAAACAAAAGTGGTTTAAAACCATGATTTACAAAGTGATAAGTATTATAATAATAATAAGTATTCTTTTCAAGGTATTCAAGGAAAGTTGGAATATTTTGTTGAAACGATTCCTATACAAGATTTCTATTTTTCACTTACAAGTCTTAGTTTCCTAGTTTACGGTTTTATACTTGTAGCTATATTCAGAGTATGTTGCAGACAATGATAATGGTGATAATGACGATAATGACGTAGCATTGGTAACGCGAAGATTTTACCCAATTTTACCAAAAATCATCTAAGAAATTTTCACTACAGAAATTTACGATAACTTTATACCTACGTCTTATTTTAGCCAAGTGAATCACTATTTGATATTTAATACGATACACACTTAATCGTTCATAAATTAATCAAGTAATTACTACAGTAATTTTCAAAATAAATCATACATACTAAGCTATTAATTATTAAAAACATATTTATTTGTTACTGATCAAATCGCTGTGAAACATATTGGTTGTTGGTGCAGAATGATTAATGCAAAATAGCAAGCAAGTCTGTGTATTAGTTGGAGGATACGGTCTAACATCGCAAAATACAACGTAACGTAACATGTTACAAAAAATACCATCACAACACACATGTATCGTGAATCGTAAATTCACGAAACTTAAAAATATCTCACGTTGTACAAAGTGTTTGTACAATGTTGTGGGTTGGTCAATAATGTTATATTAAGATTTGGTTAGGATAGTTGTGTGAAACACACTTAAGGATGTTCCCAGAGAGACTTACGTTTCAAATTTTAAGAGGGGATTCTTTTAGAAAATTAGGCGATTGGTGGGAATAAAATTTTTCGATTTTTATAATAGTTTTTGAAGTATTGATGCCTAAAGATTTAGAGAAAATCACTTGTAGAAGAAATTACAAATGCCATTCATTTCATCACTTTAAAAGTAATTAATAGAAAAACGAGTGTCACTTGTTATAATTTTCTTCATAATAAAACATCTCAAACAAACAAAAAGACAGCTCAAATCCATAAATTTAACCCCGTATTAAAAATTTACTGCTTATGAAGGGCATTAATGAGAATGCATATACACGATTTAAGATGATTCTAAGAAAACGTGATTTTTTGGGAACGTCCTTAAACCTTAAGCCTCATTAGTAATACCTAAAGAAGTGAGAACGAACTGTGGCCCGAAGGCGAAATGTCTTCGGTTAAGAGACGCTATTAAAATCAGATGGGGCAATACGATTTTGTCGAGGCCAGACGCCATGCAGAAAGTTCCCAGCTTCTCTGTCAGGACCCTTGCCAAGATTGATGGATCCAAGATCTCGGACCCGAACATTATGAATTTGACGCCCTGCAGATTTCTGTAAGTGCAAATAAAACGTATTCAGGTTTTGTCATCCTAGATGCAGACTCTGCAAGTGGGATCATCAAAGATTCCCTTATTATGAAAGTGATAGTTCAATCGACTGTGTCCTGTCAAGAGTTGGACCACCCTTCTCAACTGTGCTTTAGTAAGTTTCAGACGAGCTCAGTAGAATGGCCTTGTTGCGGTTAAACACAATTTAGCCTGTCGCTTGCCTTGCCCAAAGTCCCAGTTATCTCACATGAATACAGAGACCATATATAAATTTGATTTCTTAGCAGGGGGGGGGTTTGGAAAAGTAGTGCATGTAGGAATTTTCATCCTCAATGTTTTATAAACTCTTTACACCAATAAATATTATTTAATAGTAATTTATTAAATCATTCTTTCCATTCTATTATTAAAAGTTATGAACAACACGTCTCTTTCTAATTTTATTATATTTGATATACATTTTCTCGTGGTGATGTATGATCTTTTTCATATAGTTGGACGGACAGACGCCTCACGGTTAACCGGCTTAGAGAGTGCATGCACATTTAGTTCGAATAAATTCATAATGGTATTCTTTCTCGTGTGTAAAAAAAATATGTGCGTATTTTTCCGGTAGTTGATTTTTCCTCGTGTTTCTCGTTCATATAACGTGCATGTTTATTGTAATATGAAAAATTTTCCGAGAGTGTTAATGTAAATTTCGTGTTTGGTGTTGTCACTACTTTAGATTTTTTAAATGTGAAAAACTGTGTGTTTTTATGAAAGGTTTTGTGTATTTAGAGATCAAATTTTTTTTACATTTTCGTAAAAAAAATTTTGTTTTAAGTTTTAAAACATAATTAAAAATTTATATGTAAAAATAAAAGTTTTTGTATTAAAATTTACTTGGGTAAAACAAGTTTAAATGTTATCTTTTAAATTTTCGTTTAAGTATTGTTTGAATTTCTTAATATACAAATATTGTTTAGATAAATTTATCTTCGCAATGACCTAATTTAAGATTACTTCACCCAACTAACTATGTATAGAGTATTTTTGAATTCAGTATAAACTGAGTTATACTGGAAATGAGTTCTTGTTTTCATGTGAAAAATGTGTCGATTGAAATTTGTACCAATTAACTTTCTGTTTATTCAATAATTTTTTGAAGGGATTATGGGCCAGTACCCCTATTTGGAGACCAACTTCTTTGAGGTACACATTATCCGACAATGGGAAATGGGTTCTTAATGTGATTAAAAACAAAAATCAAAAAACGTTGCTCAAAAATTTGGCTCGAAACAATTTCTTGACGGTCTTTTTAAAAAAAGGCGATTTTTTGAGTTTTTGGGAAAACTATTGATTTTCGCTTATAATATTAAAAAGTTGGATTAGTATTGATAATAGAAACGAATCTATACCTGTTTGTTTTTGAAAATTGATGGACCGCCGTTTACAATTGAGGGGGTTGGCAGATATTTTGATCAAGTTTTGAGCTGTCACATCGAGATATTTCGAAAGTAGAAATCAAAACGAATCAATTAAAAAAAAAGTAATTCCGCGACAATTTTTTTGGGTTAATATATTTAAAATCGGTGTGACAGACCTTTCTGCTACGATAAGAACTGTCACACCATATTATCATGGAGATAAGCTTTGAATATAATAATAATAATGGGGTTTAACCTCCGTTTCTCTGAAATATATGCCTATAACAGAGGCAACCCACATCATTATTTCATTTAATTACAAACATATTTACAATTACATTTTGATGGGTGGAGTCGGTTACTTCGTTCTTATCCAAGCTACGACAATGTGATCAATTCTGCACTCCCATTAACTATAAATTGTTCACACTGCCACTGCCTGGATTCGAACCCGCAACCTAAGTCTAAATGGACAAACCGGCAAAGACAAACGCCTTAGACCGCTCGGCCATTTAGGCTCTTACTTTGAATAAAATGTTAATAAATTATTAAAAATATAAAGAAATATATATATTTCTGCTAGGATAAACTCTGGCACACCTACTCCATGTTGTACCTATCGTTAAATAGCATTGATTTATATGCGAAATTTCGAAACTTGTGTAAATGCAGTATTACTGTCACGGGCTCCCCACTTATATTACTTTATTATTATCCAGTATGTCCCAAGAAGCATGCATAGCAGAAAAAGTGCCAATAGTACCACTTTGCTTACTATTTAAAAAATTTCAATTGGGCCAATACCTATTTATATGTTATATCTTCTATTGGGCTATAAGGAGTTTGTGTGGCGTTCCCACCAAATTTTATCCAAAATTTTTCCGTTTATATGTTGTATTAAAAAAATTTAAATATTAAACCAATACGAATATAAAAATATTTGATTTTAATAAGTACAATAATGTGGTATAGTTATATTACCGTTTAGAAAATGATGTAATGTCAACGATTTTAAAATCTATTTTTGTAAAAATCATTTATAAACATTTGAACGTAGCTACCTACGTACGTACGCATCCATATACACCACTTACTTGTATTTCTTTTTCAATGATGTTGCTGCCTATAAATAAAGTAACCGTGTGCGCCATACGCCATTCAAATACATTATTTTGATATAAAACATTTACACACATTACTTTTGTTTGCGTATCTCACTATATATCTCGGTATACTGTACAGAGTGCGTCATTAAAAACGAATAAAATTTGGTCTATTTGAGACATCTTACACAGACCTTGTCCTTCAAATTTCACTTTCCGAATCGTTGAAAATTCAACCCATGTTCAGAATTAAAAATAGGTGGAAACAAGTGAAAACAAACAATTGACTGAGTTATTTGTTGAAATGTCATGTATAGACTGTGTTGATTACATTTTAACATTACACATACATAACTGATATTCCCATATAATACATACAATATAATTTACGCCCTCATGGGTAAACAGTGATGTTTACGAAAAAATGTTTCAAACAAAAGTTGTTTACTTTTTTATAAGGAGCATATTTTACTCTTAAACTTTTGTTCTATCTCGAACGGTTATAAAATGGGTCCTACGGATCCAAGACCCAATTGACCTACCCTGTATGACTGTCCAAAATTTCAAATCGATTCCTATAAATAACGAAAATATGAGGGTGTCTCAGCTTAAATGAACACCTGGTATAATTGAAATAGCGAATTGAAATTGAAATTTTTAATATCTTACCAAAAGTCTATTTTTATATTTGTATATACAATATACGAATGCGCCCCGAAAAAACGAAAAAAACTAATATGGATAATTTAAAACAGATAAAAGTATTCGAATATATGAACGAACGAACAACATACGTACAAAACTTATTCGAAATATTTTATATTACAACACAATATTACTGATAAAAATATGTTACTAATGGAAAATCTATTTTTAGGGTTCCGCAAGTTGATTATTATTTAAAAATAGATCTAGAAATCATAAATGTATATTTATATTGTAATACATTTACATTTTGATGGCTGGCTAGACGTCTCGTGCATAAAATAATATTAGCATACAAAACTTTACATACGTAAAGACAGTTTATAGTAGAAAATTATACAATTTTTATACCGTGTATATGAAATAGATCAAGGTATACTAAGTTTAATTCAAGGTAGGGTTCGAGGATATATATCATGATATATATCCGATATATATCACGTGAATTTTTATGATATATATCAATACAAATATGATTTAAAAAAATTTAATATTATTTAGTAATTTTTGGCGTTTGTTACCGTATTTCTACTTCCCAAATTTTGATGGCATTGTAGTAGAGTTAAAACCTACTAATAGTAAGCTCAAATCGTGTCGTGTCAGAAAAAATTCGTTACTAAAGAGTAAGTTTAAGTAAGAATCAGAATAGGAATATGATCTAGCATTATCTTCCTTGCAGTCAAAGCACAATTATGAAACGACATTTTTTTATTTTTTATTTGATAATTAACAGTTTCTTACGAATGACTGATGACTGATTTGATAATTAAAAGACTGATTATACTCTAGAGTTATTATTTGTAATGTTTATTGTTTTGTTGCCTAAATGTAGGCATGACCATTGACAGCTAACAATTTATAAAATTGATTTTATTTTTTTTAAATTGATTTTTATTTATAAAATTTTTATTATTTTTAATTGATTTTGCCTGATCTAGAAGAATATTTTATGTTTTGGTTTCATTTGTCTGATTTGAAGGCACTAAGTACATAAAACCTCTAAAACATTTTAGTTTTTTTAAATATCAAAATTTTGATATATATCGGATATATATAAAAAATAACCGATATTTTGATATTTTATAATAATAAATATCGGATATTTTCGAACCCTGGTTCAAGGTTTGTAACGCTTAAAAATATTGATGCCATGAATAAAACTTTGGTAAAGGTGTTCATAAAATCACCTAATTAGTCCATTTCCAATTGTATGTCTTTCTGTCTGTCGTGCGTCTGTCCGTCTGTCGTCTGTTCGTCTGTCAACACGATTACGCAAAATAGAAAAGAGATACCCAGCTGTAATGTTTATAGCGTGCTTAGGACGTAAAAAATGAGATCGAATTCGTAAATGAGAAACATAGGTCAATTGGGTCCTTGGTCCGTAGGACCCATCTTGTAAACTGTTAGAGATAGAACAAAGGTTTAAATGTAAAAAATGTTGCTTATAAAAAACTTAACAACTTTTTTTGAAACATTTGTTCTTTAACATCACTGTTCACCCGTGAGAGCGCAAATTATGCGCAAATTGTATAGTATGTCTTATATGAGTATGTCAGTTATATGTGTATGACATGTATGTATGTGTAATGTGATGTGAGTAATGAACACTGTCTATACATGGTATTTCAACAATACACTCAATCAATTGTTTGTTTTCGCTTGTCAAAGTTTATTTTCAGGTATCAAATACTTTAATGTGAGTTCATATCTTATGAATGTGAATGTTTGTGCAAATTTTATGTATGCGAAAGTCATTTGGAAAGCAACCAACAAATTCCAGCAGGATGCATACCTATAAAAATATTGTTAAAAATTTATTTTCAAGCGTCTGAAGAGAGTCAGTCTAAAAGAAACAATCAAAATCAATAATTTGGATTGGGTAATACATTTTTTTTAGGAGCTTAATCGATAATCTAGATTTAAGGCAATGTACAGAATGGACTATTTTAATCGATAAGGAAAGTTTGAATTTTACCTTGAACTTCAGGATTATCTAAAATTCACTTAGGACTTGTCACTGATAAGAGATAAAGGAATGCTTTTAATGAGAAAGTTATCTATATATATAAATAGTTATCAATAAATAATCTTTTTTTCGGATTTGATGAAACTCGGTTGATGGGGTAATTTTGATCCAAAAAGTATAAAAATAAGGTTAATTTAATGATTTTATGCAGAGTTTCTGAGATATCGCAATATTTCGATCGATTTTTGCCCGTAACTCAAAAACTATTGGACCAGTCATCAAATGCAACCGATTTTTGTACTTTTTGGGTCAAAATTACCTTATATATTGATTTTTATCGAAATCGGAGATAACAAAATTTTTTTCGATTTTTGGCAATTTTTTAAGGGGTATCCCTTTGAAAAAATCGAGAAAATCGGAAAAAAATTTTTGGTTTAGAATTTGATGAAACTCGGTGGAGGGGGTAATTTTGATCCAAAAAGTATTAAAATAAGGTTAATTTAATGATTTTATACAGAGTTTCTGAGATATCGCCATATTTAGATCGGTTTTTGCCCGTAACTCAAAAACTATTCGACTATTCGATGTTATCAAATGCAACCGATTTTTGTACTTTTTGGGTCAAAAAGAAACTGATTTAAATCCAAATATCAACAGAACCCAATCTATGAAAAGCGTTATAATAGTAGTGTGGTAGACTCGTCTTGACCAATTAGTATACTTCCATATTGGAAAAAAAATATAACACTAAAAACGTAAATTAGGGCATCTCCCTCAATGATCATACTGATATTACGTGAGTGATTGAATCGTATTATTGGTAATTGAAATAACTCTCGCATTGCCAATCTAATAAACTTAATCCAAATCGTTCATTTGTTTGTATGAATATTTAATGGATATAAAAAACTCATTACGATAAAAATATCTAGATATACCTACTCACTAAATGAACAAAAATTTATAATTTATTACCCATTTTGTGGATACTCAATGGGGCATTAACAGATTATCAATGTATAGTATCTATATTATTGTACACGTTGGCGATCAACACATATGTATAAATGTATTCGAATTGTCGAACTGGAGAAATTATACTTTACATTCATGTTTTGCATTAGTGTTGGATTGAAGGAATCGATTCATTTAGTAAACGTGCTCATCATGGTAATTCATTCCTGATAACAATAAGGTTCTTTTTACTTTATAATGTTACACTATATGAAGAGCGCCGGGTACTTTTATTAAGCCTACACGATTAGAAATGTATGGCGTTTACTACAATGCTGGTATGGTATAGAGACAGGTACTACAGAATGCGTGGGAAAAATAGTTCATTACCGCGCTAGGGTGTTAATGAATTTACAACTGCACTAGTATTGCAATGAATTCATTATCACGCTGCAAATAACTGTCAAAATGGATACTAATAAAACAACAGCAATCAAATGGTCCTTTACAAAACAAAACAAAATATATGTTGTTGGCCAAAACAAAATATATCCTTTTTGCTACTTTTTGGCCCAGTCACTTTTTGCAAAGCAATAGCGTTTCATGGATCTCGTGTGGAGTCTCACTTCCCTAAAGCCGTCAACTTTGCTTATTAACGCCGCCAGAGAGTGTAAATTTGGCCTCGTCGATCATCAAAATATGCTTTAAAAATTAGGTTCAGTAGGGTCAACCATTCGAGCGATTGTTTGGTGACGATACAATACTTTTAGGCTCTGTACAACGCTATCTCTGACTGTTTTAACTAGTCCATAAGGACTTGTTGGTCGTTGAAGAATGGCTTGTTGACCTTTTCCCAATGCCTTTTGCTCAACAAAATTGGACACTAAACAACGTGTAACGTTGTCAGACAATGCCTGTAGGTCATGATATTTTCGACAGTATGCATGTTTAGTTACCACAACTGAATGAATGTACAGCGTCAATATTTCGGTGTGGAGCGATGCTATTTTAGAATTGTAGTGAATTGACGTTTCAAAAACATGTTTAATCAACAACATATCGACGTAAAAAATTTGTACATTTAAGGCAGAAGCATTCATTTTTCAAATTGCTACCAAAAACCAACTTAGGTTTGATTGGAAATCACTTAAAATTTACAGATTCTTTTGGAAGACCCTTCAGTAAAGCCTGATACTGGTAATTACCAACCTCTCTTTAATCGCTAGTTCGTTCAAATATCAAGACTTGTCTAACAGACTGGTATTATACCAACCCTCATGGAGGAAAATTTTAGAGATTCATCCTTTCCTTTTTGGATTGAAAAATGTTAAAATGCTTTGTTTCGAACCCAACACTAATTTTGATGTGTTCATAAATACTCAAAGATATATAAATTATCTGCTAATCGGAATAAAAATGATATAAATTTCCAAATTTTTTCATTTATATCAAATAGAAAGTAAAATACAGTATTTTATTGTTGTTGCGTCTGTTTTCTATGTTTTCTGGTGGCTGTCAACTGTTCTGTTTTTCATCATTTGTATGCTTGTTTAATTTATATTTATAGATGTTTGTTTGTTTTTGTGGAATTTACATACATTATAAAGAAAAATTACATAATATGTGTTTTTTATTATTGGGAAAAAAGTAAATTAGATTAAAAACAAAACTCTCTATTGAATTTATCTTTCTCAAATTTTTAGAATTTGCTGTTATGCATATTTTTATAACATACGGTTTTCTATTGGCTATGTCTATAAGCCATAACGCTTTGTGTATAAATAAAATGTCACAAAAAAGTTGATATCCAGATGGTTTGCTTTTTGATATTTCTTTCCTTTGAAATTAGGTAGGGATAAAATACGTCTTTAAGCAATATATACAGTCAAACCTGGGTAAGTGAGAACTGGATAAGTGAGAAAATTCTATAAGTGAGAGTAATAACCAGGACCCGTCATTTTAAGCTCCAAAAAACTATTAGCGAGAAACAGAAATCTCTGTAAGAGAGAGTCGTTTTTCCCTCATGGACCTCCGTAAGTGAGACTGCTACTTATCTATACGTCTATAGGCGACAGCCGAGCTTTATTTATTTGTATTATATAGGAGGAACTATAGCTACAATAAATAATAATCATATTTACATATTTACGACATTCGTACTTGCTGTGACTTGTTATTGCTGCGTACCTCTATAAGAGAGAAACGCTACCCATGTACCTGCATTAGCGAGAAACTCGGGTTGGTGAGAAACCTCTATAAGCGAGAATGAGATTGTGCTCCCTTCCTCTCGCTTATGCAGGTTTTACTGTATTATAGATTCCAGTTTCGCCGTTTGAAATTTTTGGAAATGAAGGAATTTTTATGCTCAAAATTCATTCAAAAGACTATTATTTGCAAAGGTATCTTTTATTTGGCAATGATTAAAAATTTTTTTTAGCCATATTTGTCTTCAAGCCCAATGATTTCATTTTCTTCTTAAATTTTTTCTGTTTCTGAGCCACTTTTTGTCTTATCTATTGGATTTTAGGATTACAAGTTTCACTGGAAAACTGTTTACTTTTTTTTTTGTCTTAAGTTATCTTAATCTCTAGTCCTTATCTTAGTCTTAAAAGAAAAGGTGCAAGTTCGCTTCAATTTTATGGAACTTATTAGAGAAAGTTCGGATATGGCTCCTTTTGTTACATTATGTGTTTAGGAATATGACCTTTTGTTATTTACTTGGGTGATGGCATGAAAGTTATGACTATAGTAACAAAAATTACGACTTGAAGCCACTTCGAAATGGAAAAAAGAGAATCGATTTTGGATATCGAAAGGAATCGTTCCTTACATTTTTTTAAAAGTAATAATAATAAGTAAAGATTTGTTTAGTAGAAAACATTTTTAACTACTGTTTAAAAAATTTTCCACTATCAGTGGTTACTTGAGACACAGGAAAGCAGAGAAAATAAAAATGTTTAGTTAAATTCTTGTTGGTAATAGCTTTCGGTCTAAGTTAAGTGCGGTAGGCACGTTTATTTATTTTATTTCAAAAACAACAATACGTTTTCCTCTCTGACTGAGTTGAAAGTTTACAAACAAAACAATTTATACAAGACCAAAACTTATTTCAACAACCAAACGAAATGAACGGAATTGTATGAATGAGAATATACAACTTAGTTATCCATTATATAATTCCACTTTTCACTGAATATCATGGAGTAGTATTTAAAATGTACGGTGGGTTCGTAAAGTAATCAATACACATTATTTTCTCTTTGGAGTAGTAATATTTGGAAGTAGCCTTCCCCTCCCCCCTTTTACGTAAAACTCAATCTCGTTTTGCCGAATAATAAAACTTTTTTACGTAAGATTGAATCACGTAATAATAAATGTTGTTTGAAAAGGATTTGAGGATTGGATGTGTGAACAAGTCCCTGTATTTAGTACCTTCAGTTTTCTCTTTAGTTCTATCTGTACAATTGTTAGTCGACAAACTATGTTCATATGTGGTTTTTGTTTCATTTGTTTTATAAAATAAGTTCAAAGAATTTCGCCAGCCGAATATTCAGCTTATTTTTTATAGTTGTCACAATTGGTGTTTTTTTGTATTTCTCGTGATAAATTTTAATGGCTTGTAACTCTTCACATACTTCAAATATCGCGCCGTGATGCATTCTTAAAATATAGAAGAAGGAATTAAATTAAGGAAATAACATTAAGTCGAGTTCTCCAGAAAGGTCACCTTTTTTTACAATCACTAGCTTTGATAATCGTTTAGTAAAAAATGGTTTTCTATTCGATTATCAGATAAAAGAATGCTTAAGAAATTTTTATGCTTAAAATATGCGAATTAAAAATTGTGGTAAATTTTGGACTGAAGTATTTAAAATGATTTCCATCAAAAATCAAAATATCTGAATCATACAAATAAAATTTTTAATTTACGAAAAAAAAGAGATAAATTGCCTGGAATTAATAAGGAATTCAAACAATATTCGCTGACCACCCTTTTCCTGTAGAACCAATTCGGTTATACTTCGTTTGCTTGTGATACAATCATATTCCCGAAAAAATTGTAGAGACGGTAATTTCCCGATAATTTCATTTATTGTTCAGTAAATATTTGTATACTATTTTTGGAAAAATTCAAAAATTTAAATGATCCATATAAAAATAAATTGTAAACTGTAAGTAATTTAATCCATTGTGTCATCCCATGTAACCCGAGACACACAAAAAATGTTTATTTTATCGAATGGCAAGTTTAAAGTATAATATAACCAGAAAATCTTTTTACCGGGTTTATCATTTTAAACAATCCAGCTGAAAATTTTTTCCTCTATCTTATCGATTTATGAACTTGAGTTGAGTTTAAAGCAACATTGCAAGTCAATGTGAAATCTATTACCTCTATAAGATGCCCCCTCCAAGTAAGCAACTACTACTAGACTCATTTTTCCTTAAAACCATTCTTAAAGAAATTTTCGGATGGATTGGTTAATAAGAGAAACCCGGTATATGATGGAATTTTTATCTACCCACACATTACATGGTTAGTTGTAAATGTAACGTTATCGTTAGCGTTAAAGTGGATGTCGACAACTAACAAGTACCTAACAATAAAAAAAGTTTTTTTTTTTATAAAATGAAATGGACTGACTTTTATGAACGTAACAATAAAATAAATGATATAATTTAAGTGTAAATTGGGTGACAGTTTGTTTGTTGTAACCAAAAACCTTTGGTAGACAAAGTTTTTCACCTACTCAAACCATAATATTCTTATTAATATTATTATATTATGTAGATACCATGTGGTCATCAAAAAGTTCCACTACATATGTTTTTGTAAAATTGGACACTGCATTATATGCTGTTTACGAATCGATTACGAACATGGTACAAGATTTCAACCTTAAGCAAGTTCCCAAAAAAATGATTTATAAAATATTTGGGACTTGCGTTTCATATTTTCAGGGTGGATTCTGTTAAAATTTGGGAAAACTAGATGAAAATGAAGAGAACATTTTTCGATCTATACCATAGTTTTTGAAATACTGATGCCTAAATGATTTAGATAAAATGACTGAATGAAATAACATTAAAAGACCCTTCGTTTCATGACTTTAAATATATTTTAAGGAAAAACGAGTGCCGCTTATTATAATTTTCTTTAAAGGAATATATTTTTCAGGCAATGATAATGACTTTTGTTAAATAAAATAAGCCTTGTTACATAATAAAGTATACTTTTAAAAACACTTCAATATAGGATTTATAGGTTAAAAAAAGCAAACTTTTACAACTCAAATCAAAAAATTTCACACCGTTAAAAAGAATATTTCGAAAATTTCCACTTAACGAATACGCATCTAAAATTGCGATTTGAATGGTTAATTTTTTTTTTACCATTTTATAAAAATACTGTTTTCTAAAAACCCTCAAATTAAAACGAAATATAATTTTAAAATAATAAAATACTTTGAATACTGAAACCGATAATACCCTCAACGTCTATTTTCGTGTTATATTAAATTTTTTGCTTAACAAAATTGTCTTTAATTAGCTTTTATAATAATTCTAGTTAAAATTGGTTTTAATTATGTTTTACAACGATTTCTTTTAAATTAGGATATATTTCAATGTATAAAATTATATTGAATATGTAATTTATGTTTCCGACAGAAACCTGATTTTTTAATCTTTTTGAAATCAGTTCAAACGGGATGAAAGCATTTATATGTAGTTTTTATCGAAATTGGGAAGTATCGAAATGTTACAAAACTCACTTGAAGCATTGAATATCATGCATATATGAAATATATCAAGGTATACCATGTTTAGTCCCTAGTTTGTAACGCTTAAAAATTCTTCGCTTTTTTCATTTTGTATGGTTCAATATCCGAAACACGACTTGGAAAAACTCCTTCTGGTTTCATTTAACTTTTGTAAAAACACGAATAAACGTAATACAAAAACTTGAAATCGAAAAAAGTGACAGGACGCCCTGCTGCAAATTCTAGTGTGCCAACATTTTTTTTTTCTGAGGTCTATACCTCTGAATCTATTTTATAATCAAAAAATAACCTATATTTTTTTTTTCAAAAGAAATTTTAAAAAATGTTTCAAATAAAATATTATTTTGATCCCAAAATGTTGTATTTTAAGACACATATTTTTTAGATACACCTATAGATTTTGTATCTATAATAAAATCAATAAAACAAGTGAATTACATAATGAAATAACAATTGGTAAATATAGTGATAGTATTGAAGTGTTTAGCTATTCTATGTACATGAATAGAGCAATAATTTCTCTAGTGACTTTTTGCTTTTCATGACTATAAAACTGACAGCCCACTCAATTTTAAACAAACACTTATTGTCGAAATTGTTGTACACCAAATAACAAAAATACTATTTTATCTACAATGAATGAATACGAACAGGTTATATTGTAAAACTGAAGAGAATTATTATCAAACACAACCATTGCCAATTCGAATAAACAATGTAAATAATATACGGGTTGTTTTAAAACTACAAAATAATCTATTTTCGAAGAATTCATCCCTTTTTTAACCCCCGAAGTTAAAAAAGGGGTGTTATAAGTTTGACGTCTATGTGTTTGTCTGTCTGTGGTATCGTAGCGCCTAAACGGATAAACCGATTTTAATTTTTTTTGGTTTCATTTGAAAGGTAATTTAACGGAGAGTGTGCTTAGCTATGTCAATTCAAGTGCGAGAATAGTGTTTTGTATCCAAAAAAACTAAAAAATTGGCGATGATGAAGTCCTATTGACTTTTGATAAGTGGTTGACCAAATTGTTAATTTTATGGTTAGGGGCCGTGCGTAACGTAGCCTTAAAATAAGGAAAACTCACATTCTTTATTATTATGCATTTTTCAACAAAATTTTACGTTAACGATATTCTCTGGCATTAATATACATAAATTTTTAAAACTCGATATGTTTTGCATACCGATATTCCTATTTCGATAATCCTAATATTCATACTGAATTTATCTTTTGCCATTCCTAATTTTTTATTTGTCATGCGAGATATCGTCCCTGGGAGATATCATTGTCTGAAATATTTAGACACACTTTATCCCTTGCGGAAATACTTGTTTCATGCAATTTCACTCTTTGAAATCAGTTTTTCCGATTACTGTTGCAATAATTTATTTTATTTTTTTTATAACTTATGCAACTTCAAAAATATTTTATAAAAATGTTTTTGCAGTAAATTTATCTGAAACCAGCCAATATGAATTCCTTTAAATTTTTTTGTTTATATATATAACAACTAATATACATGTTATTTATATATTTATTAATGTGAGGGAATTTTTTTTATTTTCTTTTGTTACTCCGTACCAAAATGTACAATATTTAAAGGTGTTATCTGCCATTTTATTCTGTAGTTTTGGGCAACATTTTTATTAACTTCACAGAGGAAGTTAATGTAATGGGGCCGATTTTGAAAATCTCCAGTTTTACATATTTCCGCGGTTTCAAGGACGCAATATCCAGATCAAAACTTTTTAATATGATGTCTATGTGTGTGTGCGTATGTGCTTATGTTCGTATGTTAGTTCGGATTCTTTCGCCTCGATTATCTCACCAACTAGTGACTGGGCTTATTTGACGCGTAATCGCGTATTTAAGAATTGAAAGAGTTTTCAACAGAATTAGTTGAGCCGTTTTTAATGATAATAAAAAAACTGAATAAACAGAATCTGAAAAATGGGTAAAACACATTTATCTATGGAGATAATGATTCTTCCAACATAAGCTGCAGTACATGTTCGAAGAATAATCTATGAAGGCCAACAAGGCCTTCTTTTTAATGTTTTTTCCTCATCTGGGAAGTTAGTCGTATAGACTACAGGGGGCGCACTCACACGACTTCAGTACCACACCGACTATGTTCTCCCAATTTATTGAGCATGTTCCGAAACCCAGAAACTCTTTTCTCTGTTTTTACAACAAAAGAAACTTATTTTAAAAAATTAGCCGTGTTTTTCGAATTGAAAATCAAAATTCGATTGTTAAACCCCACTACAATAAGAATCCAGTTTACTAAAATTGAAGATCTTTCCGCGGGACAGTCTGTTTCCTCGTTTCAAAAGTTTTTTTGACCAAAACCCTATATTTCAACGAATGTCGGACACATTTGAATTTACAATAGTAAATATTTCAAAATTTCAAAAATTAGATATTTCTTTTTGATTATGTTGTCTTCCAGTTCTATAAATGTGATTTAATTGCAATGTTTTTCCAAAAACCCTTTACAATTTCGTGAAGAGGTAGTTACTGATAACGATCGAATCTAGCCTCTACTTAATTAAATTAGTACCCGACATAAGATTAAAATACGCAAAGATTTAAAAACGAGTTTGGAACAAAATATGTACTGAATAGAAATGTTTCGTTTTTTGAGTAGGTACAATACAAACAACTATCATGAAATCAATTGGCTGTTTAAAAAAAAATTGCATTGCATGTATTTTACTAAGCACCTTAAAACATAGAGACGTGACCTGTTTCACACTTGAATGAATTTTTTGTTGTTTATTATTTTGAATAGAAATTTAAAACGTTGTTCGAACCATTCATTCTAATAATGCCACCTAAATGATGATACATTGTTTTTATTTATTTTTTTATTTAAAAAAAGAAACAAAAAAAAACACAAATAACAAATAGAAAGCTCGTAATGTATGTTCAGGTTGAAT
Organism: Chrysoperla carnea; assembly: GCF_905475395.1. NCBI lineage: Eukaryota > Metazoa > Arthropoda > Insecta > Neuroptera > Chrysopidae > Chrysoperla > Chrysoperla carnea. The sequence continues at coordinate 10,575,245 of NC_058338.1, read as the reverse complement.
GCTCGACATTTTCAAATATATACCACCAGCAACGTATACCGCTTATTGAATGTATAATATAAGTATCAACCGCCAATCGTTTGCATATAGAATAGAAAAGGCGATGTATATATATGTATAACGTTTCATCGTGCTTAACGTTCAAGTATAGGTAAATTTATTTTTCGATGTCAAATGATACAGCAATATTCAGACATACCTGTCTATACAGATAGTCTGACGAAAACTGGACCCATTCAACTCATTAATTTGGTTGTTTTGGTGTTTGGTCAAGTTATAATTAAGGTATTTTCAGTATGAAAGCACTAATTGACAGATTTGGCCTATTGTTGTTCACAGACTCAGAATAATGCTAGCTGTGAGATCCCAAGAAGTTTTGTTTTTGTTTAGACCGCGAGATATTCAGCTGTAAAATTTGCGATTTCGAGGGTCAAAGTTTACGATATTAAAAAATTCGCCTGACAGAATTGAAATAAAAGGTAGGAGGGTTGAAAGGAAGAGAATAATTTGCTTTTTAGTTTTAATCCATTTCTCTTGACCATGGTATCGAAAATATTAATTTAAAAAAATTCAAAAGTGTAATAATGTCTTTATAAATTAATTAAAATGGATGTTTTTGCAACAAGAAAGAACAAAATTTTAATTATGCTACATACATAAATTTTTCATTTTAATCGCAGTATCTAGCGGTTCTATTTTGTTATAGAATCATTGGGGGTCATACCATGTTTAAAAAACCCAGAAACTCCTCCCTCTCTAAAACAGACACGCCCTAAAACCTTCCCAGATATTGACTTATACCCATATCTACAAAAAATTCTCATTTAAATATATAATATGCAAGAAGAGTAAAAACCGGAAAATCAAAGTCATTGTTCATTTTCACATATCTACAAAGATTGGCTAGATGAGGTTTGATTGGCTAGTAGAGAGTCACCATTTAGAGAATTTTCTTGAAAAAACAAAAGATATTCTGAATAGAAAAACCCCGCTTCTAGACTAAAATATCATTTAATACTTCTTTTTTTTACTATTCACAAAAACTTAAGAACATTATTTTCGGAATATGATCCATCAACAAAATTGATTCGAGGACTCGGAATACATTTTTTACATTCAAATGGATTGAATGAGACAAACTTATCAAATGACCTCGCACTTGCATTATAAGGTTGAGTAGAGAGAAGGTGAAAACATTCTGCGGAAACTATAGCTGTGAAGTAAGATCCGCTGGCAAAAAGTGAGAAGAATAATAAACGTGTCTTGCATCAATTTTCCGTATGATGGTATTGCTTCATATCAGTAATATTCATTAACAAAATGGAGACTGGTGTCTTGTATCCTCAGAATCACGCCCGTGACAGTCACATTTTTTTGGCTAGTTTCAAAGTGAAAAAATGATAATCGCAGTTCACTGTAAACACGGTGTATATATTTCCTAATAGGTACCATAAATATTGCTGCTGTGCATATTCATATATTTGTACGGAATGTAGCAACTTTTATCGATTTGTCTTAGTCAACCTGTATGGCAGTTTGCTCATAAATTTATACTTCACATATTTAAAAAAATAAAAAAATTCTTGTAAGCTCTTTTCCCTTAATTTATGATCCAAAATATTTTGTTATTATGGATAACAGGCATTGGAATAAATAGATGAATTTATTTGTATCCTGGATGAGACTTTTGTGTTTTTAAGTGATTAAAAACAATTGTTATAAATATGAGTTTGTAAAATTGAAAAAATAGTGTGTTGACTTAAAATACTAGCTTAATAAAAAGGTTTAGAAACTATTGAGTGAACTGTTTTGAGAAGTGTACGGCAACACTGGATACAATGGGTTGTGGAATTAAAACTAAACATAAATCGGGATCAAATAAAACGGTACTTATTTAATTAGATTTCTTTTATTTGCAGCTTTTCAACAGAATTAATCCTTTTCCCTACTTCATGTGTTAATAGTACGAAATTAAGACGAAAGTTATTACGAGATTAAGGCGGAGTGCGTTTAGCCAAGAATACGGGAATATTGGAGTTGTTTCTATATCAACCAACCTGCAACGTTAAAGCACTTAAAAGCTAACATTCGCCAAGCTATAGCCGAAATAATTGCCCAAAGCTTGCGAAGAGTAATAAAAAATTACCTCGAACGATTAGAATGTTCAGAGGCAGTCTTTTGGCTGGCTTTCATTTTCGCGTGATGATCGTATTAAGCTCTGCCTGAAAAAGTAATTTTATATTTCCTTTTTGAAAAACTCCTTTATCCTTGTTCGTTTCATTTTATATTTTGCCATGTGAAAACCAAGTATTTGTAGGCTTATCTTTTTAAAAAACTGTTTGATAAAGAATAAGACCCCGATTTTTGTTCCGTAGAATTATAGAACACCGTGTATTTAAATTTTTTTTATATTAATTTTGTATACGTTTATGTTTTTACAGATAAACGGTGACGATGAATGGGATTATGAGGAAATTATATTGGAACGTGGTGGTGCTGGACTCGGCTTTAGTATTGCCGGCGGTACAGATAATCCTCATATTGGTGATGATACTGCCATCTACATTACGAAGTTGATCCCAGGTGGTGCGGCATCCACTGATGGACGGTTGCGTGTTAACGATAGTATACTTCAGGTGAACGATATATCTGTTGTTGATGTACCACATGCAACTGCAGTAGATGCCCTTAAACGTGCCGGAAATACTGTTAAATTGGTAAGTAACTATACAAACTAAACTATATTTATTATGTTGTTTTTGTTTTATTTTTAAGCACTTTATACAACATAATTGTTATTTTCTTTTAAACTTCCATTCGATTACTTACAAAACTATATAGCCCAAGCAAAAGAGAGCAAAATTTACTTCGAGATCAATAATTTAATGGTATAACTGATGGATATAACTCCTCTTCCCTAATCATTTTTTACTAAATATACCATGGTTTTATTGTACCCTGTTAATATGAAATATATATCATGGTATACTAATTTTACTCCCAAGTAAGCGACGCTTAAAAATAGTGATGATATGAACAAAATATAGGTAGGGATAAGTGTTCATTTTATCATCTAATAAGTTCATTTCCGTCTGTCGGTCCATCAAAACGATAACTCAAAAACGAAAGAGATATCGTGTAAAATTTTTATGTAAAAAGTCAGTTTGAGTTTGTAAATGAGAAACATAAGTCAATTGGGTTTTAGGATCGTAGGACCCATCTTGTAAACAGTTAGAGGCAGAACAAAAGTTTATATGTAAAAAATGTTCCTTATAAAAAATAGACCACTTTTGTTTGAAACATTTTTTCGTAAACATTACTATTTACCTGTGAGAGATCTAATTACAACAAAACTTTGGGATCCTTTTTCTCCAAACTATGAATGATAAGGAGTTGAAAAGGATAGCTTTCTGGGAAACTTTTTCTAACTAACCTTAAAATTTTCTTTGAATCATTCTGATCAAAAAGTATCACATTGTAGCTGTATAGACCGTAGATTGAAAACTACTCGTTAAAAAATTTTGTGACCGTGGGAGCTTTTGATCAGAACGATCTGAAGAACGTTTTGGGAGTGGTTTGAAAAAAGTTTCACAGGAAGCCATTTTCCTAGTCATGTACTAAAACTATAATATATTCGTAGCTTTGATTGCCCGTAGCTCGAAAACTACTTTGTTTTCCCTGATCCGATCACTTTAGTAAAATCTTTTAATTATTTTTCCCAAACAGCTTTATTTTTAACATAATATAAAATTATGGAACTGATACAAGGATGCTTTATCCTGGTAGTTAAATCGATGGTTGCCTACGAAAAATATCCGTTTTATTATTTGAACTATTAGATTTATGAAATATTTTCTATTTAGTAGAGTTATAAAAAAGTATGATAATTAATCATGATAATTGATGTCTGACTTAGTCACTCATACTTGAGTTCAGTATTCATTGCATATTGTTATAAAACAACAATTAAATAATAGTATCATTTAACAAATAACAATCATTGTTATATTTTAATATTAAAAACAATTCGTATTGTATTATGACTTTCAAGTGTTTAAATAGTAGAGCTAGCTACTCCAACTTCAGCCAATGCTATTCATTGTTTTTAATTACATGTAATATTTACTAACTACCTTCTACTTCTACGTTCTACCCCCTATTCGGTGTGGTTAAAGCTTTCTCACTCAAATGGAATATAAACCAGGAAATAAAATCGAAAAAACAGTTCGACCATTGCATCGACTTTTCGTCAGTTGATTTTTATGAGAGCCTGTGGAAAATATTTGTCTAAATGTACTCAACTTCAATGTCTTTTTCTATATTCGAAGGGGGTTGAATGTATTTAGAAAAGTTGTTTTCCATTTTCATGCAAATTCCCGCGGCGAATATATTACCATATTCATCTAGCAAGCCTAAAAATGAGTTGCACAGAATATTACGGACGTATTTAGACAATTCTTATCATTACTAAAAATGACCTACTACAACTCAAGCAGACGTTCAAATTACCAGTTGAGAACGCAGCGCTTTCGAAAAAGTCGTAGAGATATTTGTAATAATACGCTCTTAAAGTAAGTCCATTGAATCACGAGACACTCTGTGTCTTCGAGACGTAAAAGTAATAATGTAAGGATAAAGTCAACTCTCCAAAGAGTAATAAAAGAATATTTTAAATCTCATTCTTACAATCTTATATATCTTTCGGTGATGTAGTAATGTCACAATTTACATGCAATTTTTCATTTACCATAAATTAAAATTATTGTGTTTTATGTAGCATTTAATACTTAATTTATTGAAACAAAGTGCATGAACGCGTAATGTTACTTGTGCATCACATTTTGCATAAAATAATACACATATTTTAATGTGATTTTAGCTAAAGTTTGTTGCCATATTCAACGTTCACGTTACATATTACTACAGATTTGTGTAATATCCCATAAATATGTACAATGTAATTGAAACATCTGTATGCATTTCATATAGCTCTTTATACAGTTCAACATTCATATCACTAAGGTCCTTGAAGCTAGCGTAACATTGTTAACCAAACGAAAAGGAAACAAGTGAAAACAAACAATTGACTTGCTGAGTTAATTGTTGAAATACCATGTATTGGCAGAGTTGATTATGCAATCGTTTTTTTTTACGTCATGTAAGAAAAGAAACATAGTCACTCTTAGAATGTGACACCCTCATAATTAATATTGCCATATAAAACATACTATTCAATCTGCGCCCTCACGGGTAAACAGTGATGTTCACGAAAAATGTTCCAAACAAAAGTTGTTTACTTTTTTATAAGAAGCATTTTACTTTTAAACTTTTACTAACCCAAAACCCATTGGACTATGTTGCTCATTTACGATCTCGGCCTCACTTTTTACGTCCTGATCACGCTATAAAAATTTCAGCTTGATATCTCTTTTCATTTTTGATTTATCGTATCGACAGACAGGCGGAAAACCAAATGGATCAAATGGACTAATTAGATGCTTTTATGAACCGTAGCACCAATATTTTTAAGCGTTAAAAACTTGTTCAATGTATAATTTACACTTTAAAAAGTGTTCTAATAAAAAGTCGTAGAATAATATAACTCAATGTAGTAACATACAAAATATAAGTAATTAAATATCTGGATGACCGAGCTTTGCTCGGTGTTGTTTTACTTAAAAAGACAAATTTCATAAGAACCGTTTAAAACTCCACATAACTACCAATTTGAATCCCTTGTTAGCAACAGTCCTATTTTACATTGTATGTAAGAATCGTTTAAAACTCCACATAACTACCAATTTGAATCCCTTGGTACACCAATAGATGTCAGCAACAGTCCTATTTTACATTGTATGTTTCTGTTTTTCATGAAAAGATGGATAAAACGACATTTCTGATAAATGAAACCTTGTTAGATCGACTTATCGCCCCAAAAAACCCCTACATACTCATTTTCATGAAAATCGTTGGAGCCATTTCCAAGATCATTGATATATATATATATATATATATATATATATATATATATATATATATATATATATATATATATATATATACAAGAATTGCTCGTTTAAATATATAAGATACCATACAGTATGTAAACAAATCTGGCAAGCCACATACTATGACGTCACATCCGTTTTAAAATTTGAATTTCTCTCACTGAATTTGTACTTTTATTAATTACTTTTAAGTTATTAAAGAGATATTAATTACTAAAATAATGGTCTTGTTGAAATTTCCAGCCAATAAAGTTACAAAAAAAAAAAAAAACATTTGAATCAAATTTAAATTTCATGACTATTCCCTATATTATACACGCCAAATTCTACTGCGCGTAATTTTCTTTGCATTTTGGTTAAATATGGTATAGGCTAACTTAGTGGACCCATGAGTAACTTACCAGCTTTATTACTTGATTCAAAACAAAAGTTTAATGTTATTGTTGATTTATATCATTACAAGTGAAATCATGTCTCATTTTGTGCAAAGTAGTAGAAAAAAAGGATTATGATTTAGGGATTTAAAGGTTAGCTTGTGGTTGGATGTACTCATGTTAGTGGTGTGAGTATTTTGTATTTTATCTTGATTTAATGTCTAGACATGGTTTTCCGAAAGAAAATGTTGTGGTCCATGAGCTACAGCTAAACAAAAATAAAACATACACATCGGTATTTAATTGGCAATATATAAAAATTATTAGCGAAATGTTTTCGAGAAAAACACTTCCAAAGTTTTCCATGTAATAATTAGCGTGTTGGAAAAAGATCTAGAAGACTAAGGTGCGCTTTAGCCTTAGTGAATGCTTGCACAAAATACATCATTCATAGAACAACTATTACTTCCCATGTAGGAAAGTACGGCGGGCCCAGGCTTGGCCCAGGCTTGGTCCAACTATGCAGAACTCTGGGCCAGACTTGTAAGCCAGACTTGGCCCAGACTTGGGTAAAGTCTGGAATGATAATGCTGGCCCAAGACTGGTTACCCCGACTGGCCCACGCCTGGTTGGCAGGGCTGGGCCATAGTTAAGTTTTAGGTCTGGCCCATGCCTGGCTCTCAGGGCTGGGCCAGTCGGGGTAACCAGTCTTGGGCCAGCATTATCATTACAGACTTTACCCAATTCTGGGCCAAGTCTGGCTTACAAGTCTGGCCCAGAGTTCTGCATAGTTGGACCAAGCCTGGGCCAAGCCTGGGCCCGCCGTACTTTCCTACATGGGAGGGCTAAGTTTTAAGTCTGGCCCATGTCTGGTTGACAGGGCTAGGCCATAGTTCAGTTTTAAGATTATTTTATGAAGAATTCTATTTTGTGAATTATTTGACAGGGCCAATCCCAGGTGTACTGCAACACTGAGACAACCCGCGGTAGAAGAGGAGCAAGCTCCTAACAATCTACCTAAATCTATCAAATCTACCCAAACAATCTACCCAATCTATGTTCCAAATAATAGTTTAATATACTAATCTCGCAATGCGAGACGTATCAGACATTGAGTTGATAAGAACACGTTGATCTTAGCTCATTGAGCCGAGAAGCGATAACTTTGTACCGGTAAAAATATGTGTTTATATACACCTTACTAGAACATCTTACTAGTGAGAGGTTTTAAAATAAATATTACTTTGTAAAAAGGATAGTGACTAAAAGACAGAGAAGGAGCGTTCTATGGCAAACCAATGTTGGCCCAGGCTTGGATTATCCTTGGATTGGCCAAGGCTAGGATGCCTAGTCTTGGCCCAAGACTGGGCTCCCTTACGTTGGCCGTTCTATGGCAAACCAATGTTGGCCCTGGCTTGGATAATCATTGGATTGGCCATGGCTAGGATGCCTAGTCTTGGCCCAAGACTGGGCTCCCTTGCGTCGGCCGTTCTATGGCAAACCAATGTTGGCCCAGGCTTGGATAATCATTGGATTGGCCAAGGCTAGGATGCCTAGTCTTGGCCCAAGACTGGGCTCCCTTGCGTCGGCCGTTCTATGACAAACCAATGTTGGCCCAGGCTTGGATAATCTTTGGATTGGCCAAGGCTAGAATGCCTAGTCTTGGCCCAAGAATGGGCTCCCTTGCGTTGGCCGTTCTATGGCAAACCAATGTTGGCCCAGGCTTAGATAATCATTGGATTGGCCAAGGCTAGGATGCCTAGTCTTGGCCCAAGACTGGGCTCCCTTGCGTTGGCCGTTCTATGGCAAACCAATATTGGCCCAGGCTTGGATAATCATTGGATTGGCTAAGGCTAGGATGCCTAGTCTTGGCCCAAGACTGGGCTCCTTTGCGTTGGCCGTTCTATGGCAAACCAATGTTGGCCCAGGCTTAGATAATCATTGGATCGGCCAAGGCTAGGATGCCTAGTCTTGGCCCAAGACTGGGCTCCCTTGCGTCGGCCGTTCTATGGCAAACCAATGTTGGCCCAGGCTTAGATAATCATTGGATCGGCCAAGGCTAGGATGCCTAGTCTTGGCCCAAGACTGGGCTCCCTTGCGTCGGCCGTTCTATGGCAAACCAATGTTGGCCCAGGCTTGGATAATCATTGGATTGGCCAAGGCTAGGATGCCTAGTCTTGGCCCAAGACTGGGCTCCCTTGCGTCGGCCGTTCTATGGCAAACCAATGTTGGCCCAGGCTTGGATAAACATTGGATCGGCCAAGGCTGGGCAACCCAGCCTTGTCCCAGGCTCGGGCAATCGTTGGGTCGGCCAAGGCTAATTATTTCATCTTGGCTCAAGCATGGGCCAATATCGGGGCGCCAAAGCTGGGATCCCCAGTACTGGACCAGGCTAGGCCCCGTCGTTCTACTATGGCGGTTCCTACATGGGTTGTGTACTAATTTCTACACTCTAAGTCAAAATTAACGCAAAAGTTGAACCATTTTAAGTGATATTACTATAACAGTACATGTCATTCACCTTTAATGTTATAGTTATAACACTTAGAACAGTAAAACACGTGCATTTTTTGTGACACAGAGTTCACTTTAAGCTGAAATTGTGGAACTTTGATTGTTCATTTGTTTTTCATTACATAGTAAAAATAATTATAACTATATAAAATTTGTTTACATAATTACTCTTTTAATTACAATTGAAAATAATTATCCCTGTTTCTTTTTGTTTTAGTGTGTTCGACGAAGACGAAAAATACGAATAATGGAAATAGAATTATTAAAAGGCAATAAGGGTTTAGGCTTTAGTATTGCTGGTGGTATTGGTAATCAACATATTCCAGGCGATAATGGAATATATGTTACCAAAATTATGGACGGCGGTGCTGCCCAAGTTGATGGCCGTTTACAAGTTGGTGATAAACTTGTTGCAGTTAGAGATAATGAGGTAAGCAATAGGCTTTTTTTTTAATTTTTGTTTATACTTGTTAAATTCAGAATATTACTAATTTCATTTCTTAAATTCCGACGTTTAATGAAAGTTTTTATTATAGTAGAGCCGACTTTTCTTAACATGGCTACCAATTCAATGGCTATAAAAACTAAACTGTCATGGGATTCTTATAGCAAATTGCTACAAAATATTTCAATGACATAAGATCTCGTTAAAAATGAATAATTTTTCTTACGTTGTAAGTTTTCCTTGTCGATATTCGAACAAAAAGGAATAATTTGACTATCTTAAGCATTTTTCTTACATAAATAACGTTTGAATGTCAAATATGTCGTACACATTAAAAGCTGAATACAAAAAAAGCATATATATAAGAATCAAATATTATTCACTTGGATATTTACAAGCATTGGCAGCTTGCTAGTAGCTTAGCTTAGCTTAGCAGGCAGCCACCAGCATCTTTTACACAATATATATTATATATTATGATAATATTCGATAGTCATTTTTCACTGTCAGACACCATAACCTATCCATATTAAATAAAAGGGAATCACTGACTACTTATATTACTATTCTCCGGAATACTAACGACTAAAAACTAGTAGTGAGAGTGTCTAAAATATTAAAGGTAGAATTACTTTTACGTCAAAGGACCTGTGTCACTTTTATTCACACCGCTACAAAATATTCGCAAAGGACCCCGCAATATTAGATAGGAAAATGGCTTTCTGTGAAACTTTTTCTAACCCATTATAAAATGTTCTTTTTCTCATTTTTATCAAAAGCTCTCATGGCCGCAAAAATTATTAACGTGTAGTTTTCGAGTTGGGGGTGGCTTCCTAATGTTCTTCAGATCGTTCTAATCAAATACTCTCACGGCATCAAAACTTTTAACGAGTAGTTTTCTACCCACCTTGTGATTGTTCACGAGTTGGTCATACCTCTAATGGATCAAGTAAGCACGGATGGTTGGATTTTCGGTCTTTGCGAGAATTCTGTGACGTGTTTTACAAGTTGGCATGCCTCTAACGGGATCGAGTAAGCACGGGCTTGCGGGTTTTTTACGCTTGCATTAGCCCTGTGATTCCAATCACTCTCTGATCTGCTAGTTGGGCAGGACTTTAATAGTTCCAGATATAGCATCCGTCTGTGGGTTAACCATGTGATTCCGTCTAATTTGTTCGACATCCTAAAAGTAAGTTCACGTAAACTTACGTTACCTGCACTGCAAAAGAAAAGGAGAAAAACAAAATTATCCATAAAGACCCATAAATGACTGCCTGTTTACACTCGATAATTTTCCTGTTTAAAACTGGAACTGAGGTCAATTAACTGAACTTTGTTTTATTGGATGAAGCATAATTACTTTTAATATAACTCCGGAGCCCAAGGTTCTTTGTGTGTGTTCTTTGAAGAATGTCGTGCATGTGCCATGCGCCAGACTATTTAAATTATTTTTTGTTGTAATGGCTAGATTCAAACTCTTTAGATTTCCAACAACAAGCTTCAAATGTTGTTGAAAATCTGCAGATAAATAGTCCATTTGATACGAACTTTATAAAAGCTCATTCTTTAGGCATCTCGTTGTACATATACGTGACAAATCTTTACCCCTATGTATATGAAATTCGATTGACCGTTGTTATTGACACAGTCGTGTCGTTTTCTGTAGCTACTTGTATATGTCTAGTGGTGTTATTCGAATGGCATTTAACCTCTCTTACTTATATTAACACTGCTGTACTCTTGAGTTGGACATTTCTTGTGGAGAAGTAGATATCATACCTTCTTGGTTATTTTTTTTTTTTCATTTCAAATAAATTATGTTTAAAACCTTTTTTCTAAATTAGATTTATCGATTTTATTATATTTATACAGTTTTTCAGGATAAGTGACTGTTTAAAGGAAATGTTATATAAAATCTAAGAAGGATTATATTTTTTTATAGGCATTCATAGTTATTACTTTTATGTATCATACGTAATTAACCTAAAAGGTTGAGTGGGTAAACCTAATATTTAGAGATGCAGACTGATTTAGTTGTTTCCCTAAATTACGAATAAGACCTGTTATTAATACTCAGCGATAATCTACCCTTTTTTTGAAATCTGTTACTTTAAAATTTTTTTCTTTTTAAGAATTAATAAAAAAATATTTTGATTTTTTGCAATTTTTTAAAAAGTCCCCTTATGAAAAAAGCGAGAAAAATGCAAAAAAAAAATTTTTGATTAGGAATTTGATGAAATTTGGTGGATGGGGTAATTTTGATCCAAAAAGTATAAAAATCCGGTTAATTTAATGATTGGGTGCAGAGTTTCTGAGATATCGCAATGTTTGGATCGATTTTAGTCCGTATCTCAAAAACTATTCGACCAGTCATCAAATGCACCCGATTTTTGTACTTTTTTTGTCAAAATTACCTTATATACTGAGTTTTATCAAAATTGGGAATACAAAAAATTTTTCGATTTTTTGCAATTTTTTAAGAGATACCCCTTTTTGTAAGTTTTCTTAAAAAAATAATATATAGGCAACTTGTATCACGTATAAGTTATACATGTATAACAGTTTTTCGATTATTTGACAAACATAAACATTTTTGTATTACAAATTGCCTATATATTAATTTTTAAGTCAACTTTTGCATTAACAATTTATTATTTATTAACAAATAGAATCATTTGCGCAACTAACACTTGCGTTACTAATGATATTTTTCATCTACGAAACAAATTCCATGAGGTTTTTAGTAAAATACCTGCGGTTTCTTTCATTTTCTATTATTTGGAACATCTTTAACTGTACTACTAGTAGTCTAATAGATAGATATTATGTTTAAGTAATAAAATATTCAATGAAAATAAAACATTGGTATAAAACAAATAATATTATAATTTTAATAAACAAACTATACCTACCATACAGCTATACTTTACAACTGAAGTCATAAAATAGTAATTATATTAATTTAATTAAAATGATAATTAATAATTTTATTGTGTTTACAAAATATTATTCCAATTTTAATATATAGTTTTATTATATATTATATTTGTAAAATTTAGTTTAATTATTTTCTTTCACTGATTTAACTTGATTTTAAATTATAATTGGATAATTTTAAGTGAAAATATACAACTGACGTGACTTAATTGTTGAATTAACCTGTATAGCCACTCGAAAATGTTTAAAGTAGCCGTCGTTTCTCTTGGGCCATCTCTTCTCAATCGTCTTAACGTTTTTTTGACGCTTGAGCTGGGAAGTTAAGTTTTCGCTTTCGGAAAGTTCTGACCACGGCAATGAATCGATTGTAATTAATTGAGCCATTAATTGATTAAAGCGTCGTTGTATGATTAGGTACACCGTAACATTCTATGATAGTAGGAGCTTTCTGAACCCGACGAATTCATTTTTGTACGGTAAAATTAACTCTAACCGAAATAAACCATAGAGTTTAAATTCAAAACTGTGGAAGTTTATAAAGTTTAGTTCCGAGTTTGTAGCGCTCAGAAATATTTATGTAAAGGTTAAAAATTAAAACACAAGTAGTATTTTTCACCCATGCAACCGAGAGTGAGCTTAACGAATCTCTCATTTTAATGAATTTGTAAGAATCAATCTAAATTGATTATAAACATCTATGTTTTGGAATACGTACAGATTTTATGATTAAAATGTTATATATCTAATTAATTGGAATCTATTCTAGTGTATACAGGTAAAGGCAATTCATTTTATTATTAAATTTATAATTTTATTAAATATGATCCCCTAGTTTTTATTGACCAGTATTTTATAATATCATAATGTTTTTTTTTTTGTCTGCTTAGGGGGTATTATTGGTAATTGTTTGTATACAAAACCTTTTACGTATTTTGTAGTTATTTTGTTTACTAATAAATGCTTTTTGAGAATATGATACCTTTGCGTAGGTGTGTATTTTACCCTTGTAGTGATTTCATAGAGCTGTAACTCGAACGTATATTTGAAGAAAAAAAATTTTTAACAAAAAGAAAACTGACTTCAAAAGCAAAACAAATTAATGTACACTAAAAAGTAAAAAAATAATGATAATATTATGTAGTTAAAATTATTGTTATTTTTGTAGCCGGTGTCAGCCAAGGAAACAACTCTGACAGAACAGTTTGCTATACATTAGCTTGGCTGACACCGACTCCAAAAATAACAATAATTTTAACTACATTATATTATCGTTATTTTTTTACTTTTGCTAGTGCATATTAATTTGCTTTGGAAAAGTATTGCTTTTGAAGTCGGTTTTGTTTTATTAAAAGTTTTTTGTTGTTGTAATTTTTAGTGAATCTGAAGTAAACTAACTAATTTGTCACTAAAAAAAGAATCATCGAAATCGGTTGACGTGATATTGAGTTATTCGCCCTTTTGTCGTGCTTACTTAATAGTTGAGTGAAATTACGCCTTGTGTATGGATTAAAAGTTCGAGTAGTGAAACTTTGGGGTTTTTCTTTTCATATCAAAATAAGTATTTTTTGAAATTTTTTACTTTCCCGGAGTGGTGCAACATGTTTAAAAAACAAAATGGCGTCAAAAATGAAATTTTTTTCAGAAATTTTATCATTTTTATTTTATATTCGCTAAAGGAGGCATCGGTGCATATCCAAATTTGGTAGGTTTGTAGTCCATGTTAAGAACTACTCCTCATAATTTTTTGGTGGGGTTTCGTCCCTTCCCCTCCCAGTTATATATATATGTATACATACATATGGTAAAAAAGTTCATTTGACTATAACTTGAAAAATATTCGATTGATTTTAATGAAACTAATATCAATAGTAGGTTTTATTACTTACAACTTTCGGTTAAAATTTTAGCGAAATCCGTTAAATAGTTCGGCCAAAATTTCCAATTTAGGGAATTGTTTAAAATGGCTGCCATTTTATGCCATTTTGTCCTACGAGGTTAAATTTTTTTTAAATTGTAGCATTTTTTATTATCTTTCGATTTTATAATAAGTGGCTTATCCGTAAAATGACTCCTTGATCCATATTTTTGCGAAAAACGGAAAATTTAACACTTTCTGGAAATAATTGTTTGGGGGGTGTATGGACTGGCTTTGGGGGGTGTTTTTTGCTTTGGCATGAGAAAACTATTTTTAAAAGAGGTCTATATGGTTTAAAGCAAAATTTTTAAGTTTTAACTCCCGCGCTGTAAGGGGGAAGGGGTGTATGAAATAAATGTATCTTAAAAGATTTTCAAAAGAGGTCAAAATAGTTTAAAAAGCTAAAGTAACCCAAAATTTTAGATGCTTTTATTAATATAGCACTTTTTACAACATCCACCCCTTCCCCTCCCGCTTTCATATTTTTTGCAAATTCAAAATTTTTATGACGTGCAAAGGGGTTTTTGGGGTCGCTGATCTCGAATTTTGCAATAGATTATCAAAAACAATTGTAATTTTTAGGGGGTGTACTTATTTGGGCCAAAAGTTCGAGATCAGCGACCCCCAAAACCCCTTTATACGTCATAAAAATTTTGAATTTGCAAAAAATATGAAAGCGGGAGGGGAAGGGGTGGATGTTGTAAAAAGTGCTATATTAATAAAAGCATCTAAAATTTTGGGTTACTTTAGCATTTTAAACTATTTTGACCTCTTTTGAAAATCTTTTAAGATACATTTATTTCATACACCCCTTCCCCCTTACAGCGCGGGAGTTAAAACTTAAAAATTTTGCTTTAAACCATATAGACCTCTTTTAAAAATAGTTTTCTCATGCCAAAGCAAAAAACACCCCCCAAAGCCAGTCCATACACCCCCCAAACAATTATTTCCAGAAAGTGTTAAATTTTCCGTTTTTCGCAAAAATATGGATCAAGGAGTCATTTTACGGGTAAGCCACTTATTATAAAATCGAAAGATAATAAAAAATGCTACAATTTAAAAAAAAATTTAACCTCGTAGGACAAAATGGCATAAAATGGCAGCCATTTTAAACAATTCCCTAA
Source organism: Chrysoperla carnea (assembly GCF_905475395.1). NCBI lineage: Eukaryota > Metazoa > Arthropoda > Insecta > Neuroptera > Chrysopidae > Chrysoperla > Chrysoperla carnea. The sequence continues at coordinate 10,559,928 of NC_058338.1, read as the reverse complement.
ATTGGAAATTTTGGCCGAACTATTTAACGGATTTCGCTAAAATTTTAACCGAAAGTTGTAAGTAATAAAACCTACTATTGATATTAGTTTCATTAAAATCAATCGAATATTTTTCAAGTTATAGTCAAATGAACTGTTTTACCATATGTATGTATACATATATATATAACTGGGAGGGGAAGGGACGAAACCCCACCAAAAAATTATGAGGAGTAGTTCTTAACATGGACTACAAACCTACCAAATTTGGATATGCACCGATGTCTCCTTTTGCGAATATAAAATAAAAATGATAAAATTTCTGAAAAAAATTTCATTTTTGACGCCATTTTGTTTTTTAAACATGTTGCACCACTCCGGGAAAGTAAAAAATTTCAAAAAATACTTATTTTGATATGAAAAGAAAAACCCCAAAGTTTCACTACTCGAACTTTTAATCCATATAACAGCCTTTTTTTGCTTAGATTTACTCCAGTATAATGCAAATTTAAGACTTTCATGATTTTCTCATGGATCCCGTTGTCAAAACTAGACCAAAATGAAATAGGACCACATGGGAAGCACCAGCTTTCAAATAGATAAAGAATCATCAAAATCGATTCACCCAGTCAAAAGTTCTAAGGTAATAAACATTAAAAAAAAAAAAAAAAAATACAGTCGAATTGAGAACCTTCTTTTTTGTTTGACGTCGGTTAAAAATAAAAATAGCCTTATTGTTACCTGGGAGAGGCATTTATTCATTAAAATTCTTCAGTATTTTGTAAAATTTTTTGTTTTATTTTAATTTAGAAATATTTATCTCTTATATAATCTGCCTTTATAAATGTATCGACAAAGAAAAGCTTTTGTGTAAAAATTTTTCGTGTTAATTAAGTATTTTATCGAATAACAATAATGATAGTAGAATTTTCATTTAATACAGAATGAAGTACCAATACAATTTTCATTAAAATATGTCAACATTATATCGGTATTGTCAAATGAAAGAAAGAAAAATAACTAAACTTGAACAATATTTATATAGAGTTTTCTCCTACGATATTTTTATTCTTTACACATTCTACACTTTCTTTCGTTTCAATATTTTTTTTATCAGTTTCGATAATGTGTTGTATCGTTATTTTTAAATTAATATTGTAAGTACTTTGTAAATATTTTTCATAAATTTTCTTCTGAAATACCCATAAATAAATTTGTGAAAGTATTTCTTTATAAATTGGAAAATTAAATGTTATATTTTTATGTTCAAGTATAATTACATAATACCTAATCGCGAAAATGAAATTTGTCGCAAGCTGCGTGTCATTGCAAGGTTACATGAAGAGAAAACTAACCCTGAATTCATAAAAAGCATATCAGTAACTCGTTGAAAGGCGTGAAGCTCTCAGAAAATAAATATGCAATATTTACAATATTAAAAAAATTATCATTCTTCTTATAAACGGCATGATAGGAATGATATACAATTTTGATAAACCAAGTATGTATAAATCCTACTAAATTTGGGTCATATTTTTCAAATTTGTGATCAAAATTAACCTAGCTCTAATAGGTTTCAAGAATGTGGAGTCCTGGTCCCGGAATCAAGCACATAAATGATAGCTAGGGAAAAACTGGCATTACAGCTGAAAAGAATGACCCAAAATTAGTGGGTTTCAAAAAAAATTCCAATAAGATCGGATCAAATTTGCCGGTGTTATCAAAAAAATCGAATTTTTGAACTTTATGACGTCATCAGAATCCAAAAAATTTAATTTTGCTCTATCACATCCAAATTTTATCCAATTTTGATAAACCAAGTATGTAATCCTATTAAATTTGGGTCATATTTTTCAAATTTGTGATCAAAATTAACCTTCCTCTAATAGGTTTCAAGAATGTGTAGTCCTGGTCTCGGAATCAAGCACATAAATGATAGCTAGGGAAAAACTGACATTACACCTGAAAAGAATGACCCAAAATTAGTGGGTTTCAAAAAGAATTCCAATAAGATCGGATCAAATTTGTCGGTGTTATAAAAATAATCTAATTTTTGAACTTTATGACGTCATCGGAATCCAAAAAATTTAATTTTGCTCTATCACATCCAAATTTTATCCAATTTTGATAAACCAAATATGTAATCCTACTAAATTTGGGTCATATTTTTCAAATTTGTGATCAAAATTAACCTAGCTTTAATAGGTTTCAAGAATGTGGGATCCTAGTCCCACAATCATGCACATAAATAATAGCTAGCGAAAAATTGACATCACAGCTGAAAAGAATGACAAAAAATTAGTGGGTTTCAAAAAAATTCCAATAAGATCCTGTCAAATTTTCTTGTGTTACCAAAAAAATCGAAAAAGTTAGAAAATAACATGCATTGAAAATTTTATATTCTAATTTTCTATTTTTTGTATTCGTCCCAAAATAACAAATTGGGCAAAAATTGTTCATATAATAAATTGTAGTAGATGTTAGGTTAATTTTTCGATTCATTCAACATGCATCAACTTTAATTATGCTAAAGGCTATTGACCTGAGTTAAAACAATATATAAAAAATTCATAATTTCTGTTCGTTAATGAAAATTACATTTGAAATATTTAAAATACCTTACACCTGAATGCATTTTCATCGTTCATACATAATCAGTCATAAAATTAAAAAAAAAAGAAGGAATTTTCTTTTTAATTTCATACAATTATTTTAAACTGTCACAACCTTGTATTTCCATTTGAATTAACATTCTATTCTAAGACACACGCGCCCATAGTTGGTTGCTTGGTAGATATCTTTTCAACCATATTTGTGCATGAGTGGCATCGAAAAATGTTTCACAGTTCCTCAGCTGTATTAATAAGGTCAAAGATGGTCGAAAATTGAATTTCGTTTGGATACTTACTTGATAAACAAAAACTTTTTGATAAAAAAAAGAATTATTAAAAAATGCAATTTTATTACCATTCCTTCAATTTATATCGAAAGGAACAAAGTTCCTACCGGGTGCCCACATCCTATTCTATTTTATGTTTTGATAAAAAATTAATATTGAACTATCTATTCACCTAAATTGCCTTGGCATTTTCATGCTTTGCATGATCTCGAGATTGGTGCAAAAATTTAAAATTTAATAATTTTAGTATATTTTTACAATAAATTTCTGTCAAATTCTAATATCGGAAAAATGTGTCTTGCAAAAGTTGTTCGTCAGTTTATAAGGAGCAACTTTCTAATAAGAAAACTTTTACGAAAACGAAATGACCTTTATCTGACATTGGAGGGTCAGTTAAAGGTCAACTCATCGTAAAGATCAAGAGTCAAGTCAATCCAAGGTAATTTCGAAACAATTGCTTCAATCAAAAAAAATCTTATTGCTAAAGACTTCTGAGAAATACTTTCATATTGTTTAGAAAATGACCACCCCCTTCCCCCCACGACCATAGGTGCCAGTATTTTGCATTATTTTAACACGATTACTTGCAAAAATATAATGGGTACATTTTTTGAAGCCACAGCATGTTCTTTATGGATATGAATGGCGAAGAAGACAACAGCTAGCGCACAATTTGAATTATTTAACACATAAATTTTCGAAAAGAAAAATGAAAACTTTTTTTTTTTTTTTGTTAAATGTACGTCTTGTCGTCGACAATGATGCATAAATAATGTACTTTTTCTACATAGTAAGCAGATAAAGAAAGGCATTATTATATTATTGGTGGGGTACCTACTATACTCTGCTGGTTTTTCTTTCCTCCTTAGCTGCCTGGCTCTGTTGCGTTCCTTTGCTTTGTTCATTTATTCATTTTCTAACATGTCAAATTCATGTACTCCCAATATTTGTGACATAATTTGGATTATGTTTTGTATAAATAATATAACATGTAAAAATTTTATTAAATATGTGTCAAGATATATTTGCCAAATGGGCTTTCAGGTTTTCATTACGTTTGAACTTCTAGAGGGTGTTTAAAGTATGTATCAAAAATGAATAGCGGCGAAAAAATAAAAAGAAAATAAAAGCATTCAAAAGAAATCATTCAAAAATTCAAATATAATGGATAGGTTCTAAGACCAAAATGTTTGACTCAGTGAGCATTAATCGGTATTTTTCTCCACTGTATATTTTTGTAAGATTATTTTATTTTGAAGAATTTCTTTCCCGGATGGTACTTACAAATAATCAGAAAGGTTAGTTTTTACTTTATTATATATTATAAATATAATAAAGTATTGTGATCGAAAAAAGAAATCGATATCGGGGTTTCAACGGAAATACACGTTTTGAGGGTCTCTGGTTCCAAAAAAGTGGTTTTTTAAAAATGTTTCGGCCGTCGATATGTCTGTTATCAAGCTGGAGCCTTCAATTTTCAACCGATTTTTCTCAAACTCGATACATAGGTTCAGTTTGGTCATAATTCCAGACGCATTTTTCATTTTTTCCCTAGGCTTTTTTTAAGGGTATTTCCCTGTAGGCCAAAACAGGATTTTAGGGGTTTTCTCAAAAACGGCTGTAACGATTTCGATTAAACTGGGCACAAGGCTTGACCTTAAGGTGTTCCTAGGATTTTTATAAGCCACATATCCGGGAAAATTCGAGAAGGCCCACATCCTTGGGAAAAACTTTTCTTTTTGGGGTTTTCTCAAAAACGGCTCAAATGATTTCGATTAAACTAGGCACAAGGCTAAACCTTAAGATGTTCCTAGGTTGGGTATAAGCCACATATCCGGGAAAGTTCGAGAAGGCCCACACTCTTGGGAAAACTTTTTTTTGGGTTTTCTCAAAGACGGCTCTAACGATTTCGATTAAACTGGGCACAAGGCTAGACTTTAAGGTGTTCCTAGGATTGGTATAACCCACATATCCGGGAAAATTCGAGAAGGGCACACCCTAGGGAAAACATTTCAAAATACAGGAAAATGGGATTTTCTAGGGAGAGGCTGAGGACACAGCAGTAAAACTTCGTATCAGGGTTTATATCAACAAGGTCCTAGGTTTGATACTGTTTACGTTCAAGTGCAAATGCAATAAAACCTCAAAAATCGTAAAAATCGCATGATAAAATCGTATAATTATTCAAATTGTTCAAATAATCTAATAAATCAAATAAAGAAATAAATAAAACTGAATTAAACCAAATTAGTGAAATTAAGAAACTAAAGCTTGTCCATCGACCTCTCAGACCTAAAGTCCGTCGGCGTTAAAGCACTCCTGCGATTCTTAAACAGCTCCAAATGGTTCATGGAGTAGTGGCCGGGGATGTGCCAACCCTTTTTCGGTATCACAACGAACCCTATGGTTTAAGTGTGTCCCACCCCAGGACAGCCACTCTAACCTAACCTACCCTGACCATCTAGAATACGTAACTAACTGATTTTGAGAAATTTAAATATTCTTGTTGTTTTTTTTTATTGGTGACTGAATGATATCAGGAGTATATAATTTTACACATATAAATTTTTTTTAATAAATTGCTTACAGCTTGTAATTAGTTTACAACAGACTGAAAGTTTTGCATTAAAATTAAGAACGAATTAAAGAAGATTTTCCTGTGTACACTTTTTCCCGCATATTGTCTATTTAATTTTCATGTTTTTAAATTACGAATTGTATGTAAAATATATAAACACAATGTGCTTGTGTAAGTTTTTCATTATTTTTTTTTTTTATTGTCTCATTTTACTTTCATTTTGTTTCTAGATATAATAATAGTTAATTGTATAATTTTTTTTCTAATTTATAAGCATTAAGTTTAGTAAGGTTAATTTTCGTGATGAAAAATTATTTTCTTTTTTGCTTTTAGTGTAAACAATATATTTACCCTTTTAACATTCGTACAGTTTAGAACTCATTAAGGTTTCTGGTTTCTCGACCTTTTTTATATCTCGAGGCATGAGAATTTGCGACTAGGATTCTCGAATTTCTCGAAAAATTTTGAAATTTATAATAAACGATGTTATTTTCAAATTTTTCAAACAAAAAACTTTTCCAAAATAAATTAATATACCTAAACTAAAAAGTAAAAAAATAACGATAATATAATGTAGTTAAAATTATTGTTATTTTTGGAGTCGGTGTAAGCTAATGTAGCAAACGGTTCTGTCAGAGTTGTTTTCTAGGCTGACACCGACTCCAAAAATAACAATAATTTTAAATACATTATATTATCCTTATTTTTTTTACTTTTTAGTGCATTTTAATTTATTTTGGAAAAGTTTTTCTTTTGAAGTCCGTTTTCTTTTTGTTTAAAAGTTTTGTTTTTAAGAAATTAGACTGATTGATGGTAAATCAAATGGTAAATTTTAAACTTTTGTAAACATTTTTGGATCAGGAATCGGTTTAATAGCTATTCGGCTCAAAGTCCTCCTTTGAACACATTATTTCTCGTGTTAGTATGACTAATTCGAATATCGCATAAACCAAACTTTAGATTTTGTGGTTAAATATCTGACACATTGTTTATTGTTAACGTTGATTTTCTGTGTACATTATTTTACGATCTTTCAGATGATAAATCATTTTAAAATAAGTATATACTATCTGTTACATCATACATGTTAATAAAGTTGCCTATCATTTAATAATAAATAATAATAAATTTTAATCATTCATACTTCATACTCATCATATTCTTCTCTAAATCTAGAAGTTGGGTATATTAAAAAATAAAAACATAATAAAATAATAAATATTCTTAGTAAAAAATTTACATTTTAATCATTTTTTTTTCTTTTCTTATTATATTTTTAATGACTTTAAGTAAATTTAATGAACATACGAAATATAAATATTATTTAACATTAAAATATTGTTGTGTGATATAGAAAGATATAGAAAAATAAATCTATCCAACTACCCCAGGTACTGATCTCACTGTACTGTACTGTATTTAAAAAATATTTTATGTAAATTTTTTGCTTAAAATAAATTAAAATTTTATAAATATTTATTACTTCTTTAATACTCTCCACTGATATACAGAATGATATAAAGTGATATTTATTCTAAAGCGTCAATCATAAATTCAAAGAACATCCCAATTCCTTATATCAAATAGTTTTTGGTCAAACTTTTTCCTTAATTCCGGGATCACTTATGTGCTTGATTACGGGACCAGGACTGCGCATCCTTGAATCCTATTAGAGCAAGGTTAATTTTGATCACAAATTTGAAAAGTATGACCCAAATTTAGTAGGATTACATACTTGGTTTATCAAAATTGGAAAAAATTTGGATGTGATTGAGCAAAATTAAATTTTTTGGATTTTGATGACGTCATTAAGTTAAAAAATTCGATTTTTTTGATAACACAGGCAAATTTGATCCGATCACTTTAGAATTTTTTTTGAAACCCATTAATTTTGGGTCATTCTTTTCAACTGTGATGTCAATTTTTCGCTAGCTATCACTAATGTGCTTAATTCCGGGAACAGGATTCCACATTTTTGAAACCTATCAGAGCTAGGTTAATTTTGATCACAAATTTGAAAAATATGACCCAAATTTAGTAGGATTTCATACTTGGTTTATTGAAATTTGATAAAATTTGAATGTGGTAGAGCAAAATTAAAATTTTTTTGATTTTGATGACGTCATAAAGTTAAAAAATTCGATTTTTTTGATAACACAAGCAAATTTGATCCGATGTTATTGGAATTTTTTTTGAAACCCACTAATTTTGGGTCATTCTCTTCAACTGTGATGTCAATTTTTCGTTAGCTATCACTAATGTGCTTAATTCCGGGACCAGGACTCCACATTTTTGAAACCTGTTAGAGCTAGGTTAATTTTGACCATAAATTTGAAAAATATGGCCCAAATTTAGTAGGATTTCATACTTGGTTTATCGAAATTAGACAAAATTTGGATGTGATAGAGCAAAATTAATTTTTTTGGATTTTGATGACGTCATCAAGTTAAAAAATTCGATTTTTTTGATAACACAAGCAAATTTGATCCGATGTTATTGGAATTTTTTTTGAAACCCAATAATTTTGGGTCAGTAAAATTTAGGTATTATCTTTATGGCCATAGATACTTTACGTGACGTATATGATACTGCCACCTAAAAATATTTTCATACAAAGATTTTCATGAATTTATTTTAATTTTCACATGCATCACCTTGTAGTTAGTAAATATGTAATTTAAATATATTCATTTTAATCTATCTTATCCGTTATAATAAATCTTTTAAAACGGACATTAAAATATTTTAATACTCTGATATGAATAAATTATTATTATTATTATTATTATTATTTAAACAAATATAATATTATTTATATAAATTAAAAAAACATACTAAATACTTTTTGTAAATACATGTATTTTTATTATAAACAAATTGTAAATATACAATTTTAATTTTGATAAAATAAAATAAAATGATTCATATATTGTGCTGAAATTCAAGTGAAATTATTTTTTAATTATAACAAAATTTACTCTTTTTAACCCCCGAACTAAATAAAGAGGTGTTATAAGTTTGACCACTCAGTAAAATATCTGTAAATTTCCCGTATAGAACTTCAAAATTCTGAAAATTTTAAATTTATTAAATTATAAATTAAATTTCATTAATGACAATAACATTTATTAAGTATATCCCTGCAATAATTATGCAATAACAGTTTAATCATGCGATGTTCTTCATTATCAATTTTTATTACATATCTAATGTTATGGATGGCTATGTTCAAATGTAATAACATACAGAAATTGACATATATGATGATACAAATTGAACTAACTGCCTGATCTTTTAATGGTAAAATCACTTGACGGAACAAAACAGTCCCAAATAATTATTTTTTTAAACTAATTAATATTTCTATTGTTACAGGAGGGTGATATTAATTTAGAAAATGTTACACATGAGGTGGCCGTCGCGACCCTAAAAGCGACACAAGAGCGTGTTGTGCTTCTTGTCGCAAAATTAGAGAGTGCCTTCCCCGCGGCAGCACCCACTGCTGTATCCAAAGCACCGTCAGACGTATCAAATTCACCCCAACCACGTAAGTACTTAAACAAAGTTATAGACTATTAATTGTTGTTAAACTATTTCTCGTATTAAATTCGATTCATCATTAATTCGAGATCGTTAAAAATAATAGAATGCGAATTGAAAATTTCTTGAGTAGCGAATGGAAACATGAATAAGATTTAATCTAAATGAAAAAGTGAAAGGTAATTGAAAATTCCATATAATCTAAACAGGGAAACTAGTTAAAATCTCCTTTAAAAGTTGCAGTTTTGCGTTTTATAGCAATTCTAGCATATATGATTTTAGATTTTAGAGGTTTTTGTCCCAAATTGATAAAAGATAGAATTTTGTAAATTTTAATTTCAAATTATCATGTTATTGATCCTAATTTCGGAATATCCGTCGCTTCAAAGTACTTCCCAAATGAAAACGTACAAATAAAGATTCTTCAACGAATTTTTATGGAAAGGTTTCGAGATTCTATCCGATTATTCACTGTCCTAGGTTCTGTTTCTTTTCGAAAATCGATAGAACAATGACATTTTTCAAGATTTTCAAAGAGAAGAATGACATTTTTCAAAGGTTTTAGAACTTTTTCTGAAACTTTGCGTCTTATATTACGACAGGCTCCCGTTCCATAATAAATCTTTATTTGATGGCTCTTTATAAGTTGGTAACTAAGTGTACAATGTGTATATAAGCTAGAAAGAAGCTTTATATATCTATCTATATATGATAAAGTGGACTGCTTACCTACTGAGTATGTTAAATTAGATCTGGAGGGCATCATTAGAAACCAGTGACATAATAACATCTCTCTACATCTAAGAATATCTCGTAGGTATTTCAACTACCTGAAGAAGATGACAACAATACCACTTATTTACTTTAACTCTGTACATACACAACGACAAATTAAAATTGTCTAAAGGCAATCTAAACAGTCAAACTTCTTCTACCGACATCAAGAAGGCAATCGAAGGAAAAAAAGAAATGATTTTAAATAGTAAATGACGAATTTTTATCTTCTTCGTACATCTGTACATTTTCTGTGTCGTTCTGTACATTTTCTTTTTTATACGCTACGATAAAATTGCCCTAGGCTCAGATCATATCAACTCGAAAGCGCTGTAAAAAGCAACCGAGACACAAAAATCACTGGGAAAACCATACTTTCCGGAAAGAGTGACAGAAACAATTTTTTTTTAATTTATTGTTCATTAATTTATTTTTACATATTTTTGAATTTTTTTTTTCTTTATGTAACATAAATGAAATATGACATGATAAAATTTCCAAACTGTATTTTGTAAGATAACTTTTCTATTTTCACGAAACACAAAACATGTTTTTCATAATTAAAAATAGTGAAAAAAAACAACACATACAGGAAAATTAGAGCAAGAAAAAAAAGTATGTGAAAATGTTAATAGATAATTAGAGGCATTAGTCGTAAGCGAACAAAGAAAATCAGAGAGAATATCTTGTATACACTTTTCCATACCATCTCATCATTTCTCTATGTATTTTGTATTTTCAGTCCTTTTTGTGGTGAATGAAAATGAGATGTTGAGGGAAAAATGTAAAGCTTTGTACATACGTTCGTCTGTATTCATGTCACGTTCAGAACACAACACCCATAATGCTGTGTGCAACATTTTGTAGTTCTTTTTTTTTAACTTATCTTATTTAGAATTTTTCTATGTTTATAACAAACGTACGTTTAGTCCTTGCAGTGGTTTCAAAAAATGTTCCGTCTTGTTTTCTTACAGAAATTATAAGAAAAGAAAAGTAGGATGCAAAAATAGTTCTTATTGTATCTATTGTCGCGAGGAAAAATATTGGACAAAAATGTCTTGGTGGCATTTAACGGCTTTTTGTATTTAACGTTATGCAAAGCTTATATACTCATAAATTTGAAAGCTTTTATTCTCAGTTTTAGGAAATTCTTTAATTATAGCTTTCATAACCGTACTACCTTAAAATCTAGACCGACTCAAAATTTTCCAATAATGGCCCCCGCCTGTTAAGTCGTTATGTCAACTATTTTTTGGGTTCTTGATTTTTTTTTAATTATTTATTTTTTTAATATGCATCATGTTCGCTGACATTAATTAAGTGGGTACTTTTTTTGATACCACAGCAAGGACCACACGTATAGGTTCGTACAATTGATGACAGATCAAAAATGGTAGGAATAAAAACATACAAACAATATTCCCGTTTGTGTGTTCGTATGTGAGATTTTTAAAATGACCAATTTTGAAAATTAATGTGTCATCAAGTTTATCGTTACCTTTTCGTATGTTCAAAGAAAATACAAATAAAATTGGTTGTTTTCTAAGAAAATATAATTGAAGAAAAAACCTGTCACAAACGAATGTTATTCTTCGAAATTAATCAAGGATTTACTGTTGAATATTCTCTGTCCATATCGTATACTTTTGTGTATCTAAAAACCAAATTTTGATTAAAGTAGATTTCATTTAAATGTAGGTCCCTGATATAGTAGGAATTGTCGCAAGGAATAGGTTTTCCTAATTTCTTGAAAAGTCAACATTTAACAAGTGAAAACAAACAATTGACTGAGTTAATTGTTGAAATACCATGAATAGACAGTGTTGATTACTCTGTCACATTACATATTCATATATGTCACACACGATACACTCAATATACGAAAAAATGTTGTTTATTCTTTTATAAGGAACTTTTTTTATGTTTAAACTTTTGTTCTATCTCTAACAGTTTACAAAATGGGTCCCTACGGACCCAAGACCCAATTGACCTATGTTGCTCATTCACGAACTTGACCTCACTTCTTACATCCTCACGCTATAAAAATTTCAACTTGATATCTCTTTTCGTTTTTGAGTAATCGTGATAGATGGACAGAGTACAGACGACAGACAGACAGACAACCGGAAATGGACTTATTTGGTGATTTTATGAACACCTCTACCAAAATTTTGTTCATTGCATCAATATTTTTAAGCGTTACAATCTTGAGACTAAACTTAGTCTACCTTGATATATTCCTTTATAAAAATTTAATTAAAAATTAAAATATAAAAAAGTGTACGGCATCCTTAAGAAAATAATTACAATAATGTTTTTAAATAAAGGCTAATAATCCTGGAAAAAAATCTCCTTCAATCCATGATAATTAAAAATATTTTTATAAAAAAAAAAAAAAAAATACCGAATGAGAATACATACTAATGGAAAATTAATTAATTATGTCATGAATGTTGAATTAAAAGAAAATGTATATAAAGAACATTAGAAAATCATTTTCTAATTCATTCACTGCTTTTTTGTATATAATATAAAATGGCTTATTGAAATTTTTTTCAACAAAAGGCAAAAAACTGCGTCTCAAAAGCTAACAATTTATCATTTTTATCCTTTTAATTGATTTTTAGAATAAATTTTGCCAGTTGTATGTTTTAACCAATGCTATTATATGGGAATATCAGCTATGTGTGTGTGACATGTATGTATGTGTGGCTATCTAAGAATGACTATCTTTGTTTACTTACATGACGTAAAAAAACAAACGTTTGACAATCAACAGACAATCAACATTGTCTATACATGATATTTCAACAATTAACTGAGTCAATTGTTTGTTTTCAATTGTTCAATTTAAAATCAATAAAAATTCTTTTTAATGCAAACTAACATGAAGAAAATTTTAGAGAAATTTTTTTAGGGAAGTAGAAGCACTTTAAGTCGGAAAAATAAAAAAAGTTTGATTTATAATAAAAGTTATCGTGTACACCATTGATTTATTTTTATTATGTTTTAGAATATTTGTGCTACTGAGTTTGATAATTTTGGGAGTATCATAAATTTAGAATTTTTTTTATTTACAGCAACGGAAACACCATTACCATATGCTGAATCACTTCATACATCATCATTGGCATTACATAAATCACCAACCCCACGTGCAGTTAGTTTAGAAGATATTTCAAGGTAAGTCAAAACTCATATCTTTCTTTATCTTGAACAGTACATGTTTCCAGGGAAATGTTTACACTGTGTGTACCTACAAGGTGGTTCAGAAATTTTGCTTGGAAAATCATGGCAAGAATAATTTATAAATTATTTTAAATATTATGCATTTGCATATGTATTGAGTGGGATATATTTGAACAGTTATTTGAAAATCCAAAAATTACAAAAAATTCCTAGGTCTTCTCAAAGTTTGCTGAAAAAATGATGAATCATATAGGTTATTCTTTTTAATTGGATATTTCTATATCCAAAAATCTAGAGAGTGTGATAAAAAACTATCTAAAATATTTAGACAATCTTGTAGTTTATAATAATACCATAAAAATATAAGGTTTCCGATGATATAAAAACAAAATCTTAAATTAATTATGAGTTCATCGAAGATCCATCATTTGATGAACAGAGACGACTATAGTTAGAGTATTGATGATTGAAGAGAGATATCTATATTATCAAATTTATAAGCTGCTCTTGTACACAATATATTATATATTTTTGTTGTTGCGTGGTATTGTTAAGCTAAAAATAACACATTATTTGACTACAAAGCATGTTTTTGGTTTATATGTATGTACCGTACAATAAACCAAAACTTTTTACAATACTTTTGTGTGGTATAATATAATTAATATTGTAAGGCATTTAAAGTATCACTGTTTTCATAAAGTTTCATTACAAGATTACATTGGACTTGTAGGTATTGTATTCAATGTATTGTATTCAATATATTGTCGATACAGAATTATTTCTCCAAAGATTTGATTATTACAATTTATATTATAACAAGAGTAGGTAGTAATTCGATTTTCAAGCGTAGCCGCAACTTTGCATAATTTATAATTGATGCATAATAATTTTCAACTAAATAGTTTATTGATTCAATTTGAATATTAATATCCCATGCCTAGTCTATATGAAATCAATTGACACACCAATTTTACAATTTAAACCACCTCCCCTTTTTACAAATTTTTGAAGAACTCCTCCTTCTTGGTGTTACCTCACCTATTTTATAATTTAATAGAAATAATTAAAATAAAAAATAAAACAGCTGTTAAAATTTTTTTTGTTAAATTCTTAACAAAAATCATAAAATCAACATCAAGACAAATAATTTAAAAAATAGACAGAACAAAAGATTAATTAAGTTATCGTTTAATCAAACGATAAACGTTTGATTAAACGATTTATAAAAACTTTGCTTTTATGGGCTAGTTTGTTTTATTTTTACGTATAAATTTTTCGTTTATATTTTAAATTTTAACCTACACCTTGGCACACTATGTCATATTTTGTTGACCACCCCCCCCCTTTAACGTGTGATGTAATAGAGACTTTTCTCATATGTTCTATGTTTGTCAAAAAGCGCTGTAAAAGCGCGGTAAAGGTAAAATATATTAGATTTCCTTTAGCTAAATTGACAACCGCCCAAAACAAAAGCAAATAAATGAAAAAGCCTATTAATGGATGGTCCCAAATTCATGGTCAGCTGGATCGCTTGAAAAATTTTTAGTTTTCTAGGGTACTTTTTTTTTGGTTTTACGCCCAAATCCGCGCACAAATCAGAACGATAATGTGCGATAAGGAACATAGTAGTAGTTTATTCATAAGGCAACCGCCTCACAACGGTTCCCACATTTTTACTTCCACAACAACAAAAAGAAACGAAAGGAAAAAGTGGGAACAAAGAGGTATTAATGATAATAATTATATATGTCACAAAAAGTATCTGTGCCATCCGTATAAAGTTGAACAAGTCAAAGTGTTTCCACATATCATACACTAACGCTTTACATACAAGCATAGGGGAAAGTGCAGTATCTAGAATCAAAATTTACATTTATGTGAATTAGCCATGCATTAAGATAGTACTTACTGTCGTTGCCACAAGTGTCTTGTGAGTTCCGACTTATTCACTTCGGTAATATTTATATCTCACTTAAAAGTAACTCTGTTTCACTACAGAATGACTCAAGGTGCAATGGGATCCAGGTACTACATTTTACCCTACGTGTGCTTGTATACTTACCTCTTTTCCGTTTCTCTTTCTATATAGAAATTTCTATGTTATACTAATATAATAGGTTACTTATATGTACATATATGTGATCATTGTATTATTTCTATAACAATAGTAAAATTTCGTTATCATTGTAAACCAGGCTGGTAGTATTTGATTCATTCAAACTAAAACGCATTGTACTTCCTAGCCAGGAATCGAGTTAGAAACAATTGTTTCCATTAGAATTTCGACTGGGTTGTAATAATTTAATTTTTAATCTTGGTATGCTACAGTGTAACTTATTTCTTACTGTTTATGGAAATTACAGTCTCCTATATTTCAAGTTTTTTTTCTTTATTTTTCAAATGGTTTTTCTCGGGTATTTTCGAAATAATCCTTTCTTTATCTTGTAGCAAAAAATATTACAATCTGTTTGTAAGTTTGTATCATATTTTTGAATTTTTTCGAAACTTTCATCAAGAGTTTGGGCATTGAAAACAGAGATCTCGGGAAGTAATTTGTTAAATATCGCAAATTAATTTTTATATACAGAGTGTTCCAGGAGTAACGGATGACCGTGCTCCTCTTCCATTTTTTAAACCGATGCACGGATAATAAGTTAACCGACTGCTTATATTAGAATCCATGCTATAAAAGCAAATTATAGATGCGTGTATTATGATCCATACCTTTATAAGTAAGTAAGAACGAAAGCGTCGTTTTGGGGAGCACAAATTTACAATTTAAATGCTGGAGTATCATTTCACGTCACGGGAATATTTGAAGTACCAATAATATTTATATTTACTCCAATTAAAATTATAATTATTTTGTTGTTCCAATTAAATTTGTAATATTTTTTTTACAATTTATTGAGTTCATAAATACTCCTCACCTGCACCGACCCGGGTGGCTTCCATAAATACACCCCGAGGCAATGATTTGTTGCAATGAGAAGGTTTATAGTGTATACAATATAATAATCAATGTAATTTGTTTTTCAAACTAATCATAAACATTTGACAAATTTTATTGGTTTATTCATATATAGACCAGTCATCATTATACCATATATATTTCGCAGCCAAATTGTTAAATTAGCCGTTTAGTTAATAGCCTAATTTAGTTAAACAGCCGTTTAGTTAAATTTCGTGGTTCCGGTCAAAAATTTTATTAAAAAGTCTAGGAGATCTATAACTATAATGGCTTTGATTACTCATAGCTCGAAAACTACAATTAAAAATATTTTGTGGTCGTGAGTTTTTGATCAAAACGATCCAAAAACATTTTGGGGGCGGTTTGGAGAGTTTCATAAAAAGCCATTTTCCTAGTCATATATGTTCTATAAATATAATGTGTAGCTTTGATCGCCCGTAGCTCGAAAATTACTCGTTTAAAATTTTTGTGGCCGTGAAAGCTTTTGATCAGTATGATCCAAAGAACATTTTATTGTGGGTTAGAAAAAGTTTAACAGATAGTCATTTTCCTATCTAATAATGCGAGGTCCTTTTTAAAACGTTGTTTCAGCAAAATGGGTGGACTAATAGGTACTTATCAAAATTTTTTTTATATGCATTTTTAGTAATTTTAATGAATACAGTTCTGTGCAAAATAAACTTGTTATGTTATCCACAGAATTAGATTTGAGCTGCCCTACTAAAAAATTAATTAAAAAGTTCAAAAACTCCAACTGCATATATATTCTTAAGAATGCTCTACGACCCAAATAATAAGGATAGTTTTTTAGATTAGACAATAGTCTAAGAATGAAATGTAACAACTGATTCCATGCATGGAAATTTTAAACAATCCAAAAATTCAACTATTCCCTCCTATTTACATTTTGACTCTTTAACCTCCGTAATCCTTACCTTTTTTCAGAACACTATAGTTTCGTTACAATATAATTTTGAAGTTGACTGTAAATTGTTTTGTTTATTGTGTATTTTTATTCATAGTTTTGTTTGCTGTCCAATTATCACGATCATTTATCGATATGACAATTTCATATAAATTTATAGCAATGTAATCAAAAACATCATTTTATATATTTTTTTAATTGCTTTTTATTCACTAGTGTGTCTGCCTGTCTGGATTGTAGTGATTATAATTGTCAAGTGTTATCAAATTTTGTGAATATTCATTGATAATTTACAATACAAAAATTACTAATTAGAATAAATAGACTTAGAGATACAGAACAGGCACGCAATTCAGATCCAATAACGTAATTATTGAAAGGAAAATGATGTTTTCATAGTTTCTGTTTGATACGATTATTTAGGGACATTTTGTATCTTCTAGATTCTTATTTAGATTCTATTAAAAAATAAAGTTAGAAGCTTTTTTCTATTCTATAAAGAACATTATGAGATACAATAAAAGTATATAATTTGAACTTAATTATAACAAATGATGTACTGTGTAATACCTATAGAACTGTGTACGTATATACTACTCCCGTTGCTAGCAAGAGTTCTGTAGCTATGATGGGATTGAAAAATTATCATATCCTTTTCTGTGTTCTTCTAATAACCCGCAGAATAAATTTTTTAATATTTTAGACTCGTCCACTGGGTGAGTTTTCCCAATCTCTTCGTTAAGATCGCTGAATCATCCATCATTCGATTAGTTCCAAAGTTCTTTGTAGACTTTTATTTTTAATTGAACCGCTATCGAAATATTGCTCCTCGGAATTTAAAAAAATAATTTTGGAGGATTCAAACTCGCGCTTGCTCAGTTCTCCTGGGATAAGATTGTGTTTACATCCTTCAAAAAAGAGATGGTAGTTAAATGACGAAGCAAACGAGTGTAAAACCATTAAAAATCGAATCTACAGGCAACTGAACCTCTGGTGGCGACTGTAGTAGTTGGATTGTAATCATCTCGACCTCCGCCATGTGACTTTGTATATTTAACTTTATTATGATAAATAAAACTCTTATTTTTTGTTTTTGATAAAATATAATGATACTAAAGATAAATAATTTTAAGTATCTTTTTATATTATTTGTATATTTTATATTTAAATATAATGTTATGTTCTTTATTCATATACATAGAATTCATACATTTTTGAAGCATTTCCGAGGTTTCTGCGGGTCTTGCAGGCCGCAATTGGAGATAAAAAAAATTGGAAAATCCCCCTTTGAACTCCTTTGAAAAAATCGAAAAAAACGCAAAACACAATTTTGTTTTGGAATTTGATGAATCTTGGTTATGGGGTAATTTCGATTCAAAAAGTATAAAAATCAGGTTAATTTAATGATTGGATGCAGAGTTTCTGAGATATCGCAATATTTGGATCGATTTTAGTCCGTATCTCAAAAACTTTTCGACCAGTCATCAAATGCAACCGATTTTTAGGTCAAATTACCTTATATACTGAGTTTTAACGAAATTGGAGACAAAAAAATTTTTTCGATTTTTTGCAATTTTTTTAAGGGGTACGTACCCCTTTGAAAAAATCGAGAAAATCAAACTTGGTGGATGGGGTAATTTTGATCCAAAAAGTATAAAAATCAGGTTAATTTAATGATTGGTTGCAGAGTTACTGAGATATCGCAATATTTGGATCGATTAGTCCGTATATTAGGGAGATTTGAAGAATATTTAACAACTTTGTTGCCAAAGTTTTGTTTTTTTATATTGTTTTTCAATTTGCAATTGACGTTTTTTGTTCTAAATTATCCAAACAACCGTTCCGGGGAAAATTGTGTACAGATTGTCCAACCTGGCAACTATATCATCAGTAGAGCAATTTGAAGAAAACCGTTAAAAAAATTAAGGTGGAATGGTACTCAAGCACCAGTTCCTTCTGGACTAAATGAAACCTCCTACAATAGTCCTACAATAGTTTCGTTCACCAATAATTGAAAACTCCCAGTATTTTATTTAATATATACCCAGATATAATAATAATACTTATGTATAAGAAGAATCTATTTATATTTGTTTGTATACAACATGTATAAGCTGATAACAGACTTGTTTAATGCTATCTACATAAACTCTGTAGTAACATAAGATAGTATAAGTACTATACGAGTACCAGTACCAGTACCAGTACCAGTACCAGTATATATAATATAGCTGGAGACAAAAACATAACTACTATGTTTTAGTAAGTAGTTAGTTATATTATATATTGTCTAGTACTGTTATATGTTTTCTAAGAGTCGACCTAACTTATATATTTATTAAAAACCGATGTTAAGGGTGTCTTAGGAAATAAAAATGGGAAATATTGTAAATATGCGATTCAAAAGTTTCTTAAAAGTGCTTAAAAGAACAGCGATTTATGAAACAAACAATATTAGAAAGGTTCTCAATTCAACCACGTTTTAAGTTATTTAAACAAATAAACGAAAAATTATATAGAAGCCTGGAATCGAACCAGGACGTAACACAGTGGAGTATTTATATCAAATATCTGGTCAAAACTAAACTCTTTTCTTTTGCATTGAAAGTTGTTTTTTGGTGTAGTTAGATGACCACCCCATCTCAAACATGCCATTAGGTTAATTTTGATAACAAATTTGAAAAGTATGATCCAATTTTAGTAGGATTACATACTTGATTTTTCAAAATTGGATAAAATTTGGATCTGATAGAGCAAAATTAAATTTTTTGGATTCTGATGACGTCATGAAGTTAAAAAATTTGATTTTTTCTGATAACACAGGCAAATTTGATCGTATTTTATTGGAATTTTTTTTGAAACCCACTAATTTTGGGTCATTCTTTTCAGCTGTGATGTCAGTTTTTCGCTAGCTATCACTAATATGCTTTATACAGGGTCTAGGATCCCACATTCTTGAAACCTATTAGAGCTAGGTTAATTTTGATCACAAATTTGAAAAGTATGACCCAAATTTAGTAGTATTACATACCTGGGTTATCAAAATTGGATAAAATTTTGATGTGATAGAGCAAAATTAAATTTTTTGATTCTGATGACGTCATTATTCTTTTCAGCTGTGATGTCAGTTATTGGCTAGCTATCACTAATATGCTTAATTCCGGTATCAGGGCTCCACTTGTCTGAAATCTATTAGAGCTAGTTTAATTTGGTCAAAAATTTGAAAAGTATGTATATGATAACAAATGTATATAATATCTCTCACTTAGATGCATTACTTAACGCACTTATTCTGACATACTCGTGATATTTATATGCCAAGATGTAAATTGAACATTCTGTATATTGTTGATTGTAATAATAGCATATACTGAATAATCATACATAACAAATGAAGCAACCTTAAAACATTTAAAATAAAAGCACGAAGTATGAAGTATGAAGATGATTACTGTTGTTTCTGAAGGATGCAAATAAAACTAAGAATTCTATATAATGTTATAAGTGCTTTATTAGATTCCATGTTATGTTATAGTTATTGTATGTGTAGTAAAGTAAGTGTCTCCATTCATATAACAATAATTCTTAGTAAATATATTATTAAGTTTAAAAGCACCCGCCATGCCACTAACTATCATCTTCTTATCTAACTGAACTCGTTCTAACTATCATCGTCATCGTGATCATGATTGCGGTTTCATCAAGTTCTCTACTTCAACATGAATGAATATAGAAAGACAAGAATAAATTATTCTAAATTTGAAATTTAAGGATACTAAACATCTTAAAATTCTAATTATTTATGTTATTTGAATACATTACGAAATCAAATTTCAAAACACCACTAAGTGACAGTGCATTTCAAAACACCACTAGTTCCATCCTGAGCGAAGATGGTTTAAGAATGGATTACGCTTGGAAACAAAGATTGTCCCATTCTCGAATGAGATGCTACCATCGAATGAACAGTTGCAAAAGGCTTGGCGCAAGTTTGGCTGTGCCAGTCATGGCATCAAGTCTTGGTTTAACAATCGCTGCTAGTTTTTTTCATGGATTTACTATGCTTGGTCTGGTAACCCTGCCATCGATTTATTCACCTTGGTCAAAACTTGAGTGAGCACTAACAAAACCTATCTTTACCATACTTAGACAAGACTTGGGTACAAACTAGCATATAAAGGCTCAAGCCCATCTTAAGGTACCAGGATTGAGTTCCAGACCAAGGCTTCATTTATTTTCCTCCGTCGAAGATTTGACAAACACTGGCAAACCACGACTTGATTTATTATTGAGCCAATGCTCGGACAAACACTAACATATCAATCAATTTTTATTATATTTAACCAAGCCTTGAGCAAGGACTGGAAGATCAAGGCTTTGATTCCATGTTTTGCTGCCTCAAAATAAATTGCCCTAGTTTTCTGTAGAAACATTCAAATTTGTTACAATAAAATATTTGGTGGCCAGATACCAAGCAGTAGATAATCAATGTATTCAAAACTTATCCTAGTTTTTAACTTTAAAAGCTATTATTGGAAGTAAATGTTTGCATGGAGTAAACTTATATTTCAATAGTATGACTAAACATATACAATGTCAGTTTCCAGAATAACATATCCGGATACCACCTTCTGTTTGTTTCCTAGTCTGTTTAATGTAATTGTCTTTAAGTGTTGAATTAAGTACTTACATCTTACACGAATGTATATGGCATTGTACACCCTCAAAGAAAATGCGCTCTCAAGCATTCCGTACCGTTAAACCGTTAAAATTGATTCACAGGACGCAAATGGGACAAAAAATTACTTTTTATAGATGACTTTTACATTGAGTGATACACATATTTGCATACATTCATATTTTTATATATTTTGATCAAAAAAGTTCAGTCCAATGCTCATTTATCAGTCTGAACTAGTGGCAATAAAAGCATGAAATGATTTCTTCGAAACATATTATTTTTAAATTATATAAAAGGGAAAACTTATTATTACAAAAATTTTTTATTATTACCTTTTCTCTCTTCTGTAGTTTACAATAAGTGGTAACTACACAAAATATTTCACGAAACCTTTCTATAATTCCGTATTTTGACATTCATTCATTTAATCGAGAATAAAAAGGAAAATGTTCATGTTAAATTTTAAGTGTTGTTAAGAACCACAAAGATTTTTTATTTTAGAATGATTCTACGAGAACGTATTGCATACGAAAACCTCTTATATTTTCAATTTACAAGTGCAATAATTATAATTATGGTTGTTTTTTGTACATGGGTTGGCTAAGTGTATGCAATGCCTCTTACTCAACTGGTATACAAGTTGTATAAAATATAAAACTAGGAACATATGCTGTGAAGAAAACAATGTCATAAGATTTGTAATGTTACCTAAAAAACAAAAGAAAAAACCTTAATTTGTGAATTTTCAGAAAAAGTAAATATCTTTAAGGCCTGATCTCGTGCGGCAAATCGCTCTAGAATTTCGTCTCTTATTAATACTTTTTCGTATTACACGATTGATCAAGAAAAAAAGTGTAATATGTTTAGAGTTCATTTATGAAAGTTTCTTTGATTCTTCATAATTTCTGCTTGCCTGAACAGATTTGGATGATTGATTTGATTTACATCATCCCGAATGACACTGGCTTTTGCCTTGAAAAAGTCAATATGACGAATTTATAAATCAATAATGTGTTTGAAAATCAAACTTGTCATAAAATTTATGAAATAAAAATAAATAATTACGGCAAGTCCTGTTCCGCCAAAAAAAACTAAATAAAAAGTAAAAAAACAAATTTTATAAGTCAATCTGTATATACATGAAGCGAAAGGTCACATCATTTTCTCGCTGACTGAAACGATAGAATAAAATTATCATTGTAGTCGAGGGAACTCTTCGACTACATATTGATCCACAGAATTATCCTCCGACTGAAATAATAATTTTAATCGCAGAAACGGTTCCAACGATTTTCCTGAAAATTTGTATGCAAGGGGTTTTTGGGGTGAAAAATCATTCTACCTAGCTTTTAGTTTTAGAAAACGTCGTAAAATTTGTGTCTTTTTAACTCAAAAAATACCGAAAACGGTTCCAACGATTTTCCTGAAAAGTAGTATGCAAGGGGTTTTTGGGGTGGAAAATCATTCTACCTAGCTTTTATTTTTAGAAAACGTCGTAAAATTTGTGTCTTTTTAATTCAAAAAATACCGAGTAAAGCTCGGCCATCCATCAGGTACTTATTATTTATTTCATTAAACTTTGGAGAGAATTGAATGTACGGATTTAAATTCAAAGGCTTATATGAATGATTTACAATTAAAATAGATTTATAAAATATTTAAATCCGTTACTTATATTTTAATGAAATATGCATATAAGTGAAATATTAATTAAAATATATCAAATAAATTATGCAAAATATATTATTATATTCGATCCTCTTCTATCGTTCAAAACATTTATCTACAGTATCCTTATACTGTCTGCTCATATACCATGTGTGTTTGTACCATCTAGGCATATACATATCTGTAGAATGACAGAATACATCCGTTTAGTAATGCATCTAAGCGAGAGGTATTATATACATGTATTGAACATTAGTTGGAAGACGCTTGGAGAGTGGGAGTTTTTTAGTTAATTAATAATATTTGTATGCAACAAAACTCCCACTCTCTGCATGCATACAACAGAAGATCTATCGTATCGTATCTGTAGTCTTACAACACATGTATATAACACCTCTCGCTTAGATGCATTACTAAACGGATGTATTCTGTCATACTACAGATATGTATATGCCTAGATGGTACAAACACACATGGTATATGTCTGCTGGTCTGTTTGTATACTAGAATAAACCATAATTATTTAAATATATAATACTCCAAGCGCTAGCAGCGAAGGAAATCATGTAGTTAGGCCATTTCCGTTTGTCCGCCTGTCCGTCTCTCAGCATGAGAGAAAATTCGAAATCAAAACGAAAGGAGATATCGAGCTGAAATTTTTATAGCTCAGGATGTAAAAAGTGAGGTTAATTTCGTTAGTGAGCAACATAGGTCTTTGTTTAATCTTGTACAGCGTAAGAGATAAAACAAAAGTTTAAATGTAAAAATATTCCTTAAACAAAAATTAACAACTTTTGTTGAAATTTATTTTTATTAATAGCATTGTTTTCCCGTTAGGGCGTAAATTAGGACAAAACTATGGTGTACATTTTCTCCAAAACTATAAAAGATAGATAGTTGAAAATTTGTAGTTGGCTTGAACTAGTAGTAGATTTTGGAAAAACGAAAACAAAAAGCCCGCCATTATAGGTGTTGGTTCTTAAACTTTTCTAATTCGAGGCGATTTCTGATGACGCTTCAAGCTAGGAAGCTTTATTGTGGGAACATTTGACTTAACTAAGATCACATAAAGAAATTTTGTACTAACCGAGCTGACAAGTCTGAAACCATTTTAAAACAGTTAATAATACAATTTTATCGAAGAAAAACTTTTATTGTTAGTCTAGCAGTTGCTAACGCCTGTACTATAAATAGAATAGGCATGTACACGATGAAGATAGAGACGTTAAACTATAAGTGAGGGTGGATGGACGTGAAGTGTAGTATTAGATCTTTATTGCATGAATAATTAATTAATATAAAAAGAATTTAATTATTATTAAAAATGCAAATTTGTAAAATGTTATTTGTGCATTATTATTGTATTATACTTGGACGGATGGTACGTACGGCTAACTCCAAACATATACAGGGTGTCACAATTAGAGATTGGCAACTATTATATTTTTTCGTTCCAATTATTTTTAAAATTTTGGTTTTTTGGAAACTCCACTGTCACTCCGCCACGCTGTATCATATTGTCTGTAACCCTTAACCAAATATAACGTCACAGTTTCCTGTCCCTCTTTATAAATAATCAAAAATTTACAAAATTTGAATTGGGAACGAACTCCGAACGTCACGATCCTTGAAGCAATAATTGTTTTCTTTCTCCATTTGCGGATTGTATTTTATAAATACGTTTTCTTCGACCCCCTCCCGCTCCTTTGAAATGTAACATTCTGTACATTGAAAACAATAACAATGTTCTTATATTTTAAAGTGTATATAAAATAAAATACAATATAATGAAATAGGAATACTAATTTTATTTAAATTTTTATTTTTATTTTTTTTGCAATAAATATGTAAAAGTTGAATATAATATTTTTAATTGATTTAATTGAATATAAATGGGATTTTAATGTTTTTGTTTAATAATTCATAAACACATACATAGAACATAGACATAGTTAGTTACTTTTGTTGTATATAAATGTAAAATAGAATAAAGTTATCAACTTTCTATGTCATCAAACTTTTTTAATGCATCCAAATTCAATTTAATGTACGTACACTTTTTATCCCTATCCCTATATATTATAAATGTGAAAGTAAGCATGTTTGCTTGTTTGTTTCTTACCTTTCACGCTAAAACTAGGGAATAGTTTTTAATGAAACTGTACAGCAAATAGCTCATACTTCAGAATGATACATGAGCTATAATTTATAAAGATATATTTAAAATAAAATAAAATTTAATCTGACGTTTACTATTTTAAATTTTTACAGAAATCTGTAATTTATGGTTCAAAATGATGATTATAGATGGAGAAAATCTATCATCATCATTTTGAACCATAAATTAAAGTGTTCTGTAAAAATTTAAAATAGTAAACGTCAAACCATTCGTGAGCTAACTTTTCTGATATACTCAATGAATTCTGCCTATTTTACAACAAAATTTAAAAGTGTACACATAAAGAGAGGTGGAGGCAGTGAAACAGGCGGGTATCAGGCTAGTACAAATATAATTTTGAATATGTAATACATAAAAGTTATACAGAAATTTCGAACATTGAAGAATAGGTACATATACACGTTTTACAATGTAGGCAATATCTCTTTAATGTTTCAATCTTGATTCGATTTATGAGCTATCTAACTTTTTTCATTTCTGGGAAAACCATAAAAAAAATAAACTTGAAATATATATATATATTCGTTGTATAGAGACTTATGGTTGACATCATATACCTACTAAAATTTGTGCTCTTTTTTTCAAACGAATAAAGAGAAATACGTAAAAAAGTTTTTTTTATTATGACTTCAAGAAATCATTATTTAACTACGCACAAAAATAAATGATCAAGTCAACAATAAATGAAAATATTGCAAGAGGTTTCGTAAATTTATATCTTGCTCTGTGCTACTTTGGTTTGATAGAACTATATCACCATCACGGGAATTCGATTTAAAATTATACATCAAAGAGAGCCTACACGCTTTTATGGTTTTTGTCTATCCCATAAATTATAGAATACACAAAAGCAGAAAAAATCGGCGTTAAAGGCTTCCATGTGACCAAATCTCTGAAGAACTTTTTCACTGTATCACATGCAGAGACCCATCGCTGTTCGCTCTTCTTGTGTTAATTATAGATGGCAGACCGTATGTAATCCAGGAAAAAGTATGTTATCTTATTTGTATAGTCCCAAATTTTTACAAAAAATCAAAGCTGTTTGGTACTCGTCATATTTGGATCACTAATTTATTTCACCCTGAAAAAACTTTCAATCGTTTGTCCATTGAGCTAATTCTGGAATTGATGACGTCGATCGTCACGATAACTCATAGCTGAAATGTTTATAGCGTACTTCGAACGTAAAAAGCTGCTTTGAGTTCGTAAACAAGTAACATATATAAATTTCGACATCTCGTAAGATATAGATTCGCCATCTCCTACTTTGGACTATAAGAGACATATACGTATACAAAACCCTAAAATACAGGACAACTAATTCAATATTCAAAGTCAGAAAGGAATCTGTCTCTCAAGTAATCATTTATTATGTATATCATCTACTCCTTTTTTCAATCAGTTTATCTATCTGAGACGAACATCACAAAAACGTAGACATTGACTTGTGAATGAAATATATAAAGAAGTGGAATAGAGATGATAAGAAAAAATAAATTCTGTTTTTTTGCATTCCAATCACTTTAAGTTTATTTTTCTCTTTCTTGAATCTAAAAGCAACAGATTTAAGAAAAAAAAATAAATGAAATATTCTTATGAGAAGTGTGACTTCTAATATTAATGAATACAAGAAAAACTTCTTAATGTAAATGTATAGAATTTTTATTCATCTGAATCAAAAAAGTTTATACTTTATTTTGATAGTACAAATGTTGTCTCAAATATCACATATGGTCACATGTCAGCGTCCTTAGAGGATATTCAAGGTCAAAGGTCGCCAAAAATATTTTTTTTTGAGAATATTTCGTTTCATTTGCCTTCAATCGTATTTATGCATAGTAGCCACTCTTCCATGAACATTTGGAGCTGTTTAAGAACACCAGAAAACCTTTGACGTCAACGGAGTTTAGGTCAGAGAGGTCGTCAAAGAGAGGGTGGCTCAAGTAAATCTCCTCATGACAAGAGGTGGACCTGCTCACCACTGTGACAGCTCCTGTAGTAGTCGTGATACACTGCCAGGCTCAGGCGTTCAGCATGCCTGCCGCCCAAACGGTGTTCTGTAATAGCCGCAACAACTTTTCAAACAGAAGCCCTTGGAAGTGATATAAGATCTTCCGAACGCCTGCGATTGTACTCAGACTATATCTGTCTTGTTGTACCACAAGTACGTTTAAGATATCCTCTTTGAGGAGCAACTTGCAGTTCGCAAATGGAACTCTCGGGGTATTTATTGACGCTTGTGTCTGGCAGCATTGTGCCGTTTCTTCAGAGGATAACATTCTCTACAAATTTCGGCTAAAACATTTTTTTATACATTGAACCGTTTTTGAAATAGAAAAGAAGCACGAAACGAGATTTTGGGATTACTTAGGAAGATCGGGTATCCTACGCCCATGGCTTGATTGCCGCTGATGTAAAATACCACACCGTTTGCTTCAGCAATTTTTAAAGCCAATACCACCTGCAATAAGGCTCACCAAGCCGAAAGCGTCAAGCAACGAAAGGAATTTATAGATAAAACCACAAATATTTTCACAATAACATTGGACAACCATATTTGTTGTTCATGAACTTGACGATCAATCAAAATTAAATATTATTGTTAATGAAAACAAAAACCGGAAATACATGATGCATGATGATGCGCGACAATTAATAAATTATTAAATATTAAAATAAATAAATGTTTTTTATTAATAATTCGATGAGACTTAATGGTGTGTGTGTTTGTTTGGTGGGTGATTAACGCATCAAATATGTTGTGTTTAATTTCATTCACATGTTTTATTTCAATATTATCGTATCATGATATTATTTTAATGGTTTTACAGTCAATATGATTTGATTTTAAGCATAAGTAATTGATTTTATAATTTTTTTGTAATTATTAACGTTACAATAAATACAGTGAAACCATGTTAATACTGCACACTTTCAATTTTACATCGAGTAAACCACTTATCAGTCGAGTTCATGCCTCTGTTAATGTTAATTTTATAAATCCGAATCACATCTCCAAGAGTGTGCAAATATTCATGATATAATAATTTCCTTAGATTTATTCTACCAGAAAATTTTCACATCACTTAGAAAATATTTTTACCGACAAAAATCGAAAGTTGCACATTTTTAGATAACTTTCGATACTAGAATAATTGATCTTAATTTTATAACAATCTCATCTAATTTTCTAAATGTAACTTTTGGAACTTTTATATCCAACACAAGCCTATAACTTTGATTTAAAGCTTTGTATGTACATAATTGCCTCTACTTGAAATTAGTTGGATATCGTCGAGTAAATCTGCGATTACTTTTACATTCTTATACTTAAATGAATTTTTAATTACCGTTTTTTTTTTTGTTTTAGGTAAGTTTCAATTTATATACCAGCATAATTACTCTTGGTAAGCAAACATATAAAAAGTTTTTTTTCGTCACCCGTCTTATTAACATTCTTGTATCCTTATAAGAAGTATGTCCCTGATGTCCTTATCCATTCTTATAAACATGGTTCGTATTCACAAGAGTGGCTACAAGAGGAAAGATAACTCACCATTTTTGTAATGCTTGAGAATAGGAACCCTGTTTTCTTCAACTTTTATGTTTATTTTGCATCCTTAAATATCTTCCTAAAATATTTCCTCCTGATACACCCTGTATATGTATATTTTCGATCACATTAATTTCTAACAATTTTCTGCAACAATACAATGTCATAGATAGAATTTTCACTGTACTGAAATAAGGTTCCTATATGCATGTACACTTAATAAAATTATGAATCATTTTCTAATAAATGTTTGAAGGACTTTTACTGAATTATTAAATATGATTTTTGTTAATTGTATTAGCAACAATAATTTGAATACTGTTTTTATAATCCAGTTTCTGTGAGTCATATTATAATCAACACAATTCAAGTGCCTACAGTAGTAGGTTAAACAGTTAAAATGATTATTTGCACAATCTTATGTAGTTTATCTTTAGCCTGTTTTGTCTGCCAATCTTTTAAACCGTTACAGGCAGAACAAAAGTTAAACGGAGTGAAATCGATAATTTTTAGAAAAAAATTTTATTTACCTTGTAATAAACCCAAAAATAAACGGAATCCGGCGAACAGTTTTAAATGGTCATTGTTGATAATGATTGTGTTTTAAAACATTCTGTCATAATTTTTTCTTTAATAAATAACATTATCCGTCATCACTTGAATAATATGTAATAAACGATGATGATTATTATTAATATGCAGTAAGCATATCGTGTGTGGTGTATCTTGCGTTAATACCATCAACCATTGATGCATACATGACATAGATGTAAACATTTTAATAAAGTAATAAAACAAAGATATATAAACAATGATTAGCTCAATTGTATTTTTAATCATCTTTACTTCGTTTTAATATAGACTTATGTTGTTTATGAAGACTGTATCGAATCTATGTATGTATCTCACTGTCAAAAAAATGCCACAGTTAAAACATTCTAAGCGTACTCATCATATGTTATGTTATAATAGTAATACTTAGAATGTTTTAAAACGAGCATTTTTTTTGACATTGAGATATATAGCACAGAGACAAAAATACAGTCGATTTGCTTAAAAAACCAAGTAAAGTTTTTTCACCGGGATTATTTTATTGAAGTTAGGGATAAAAAAACTGTCTCGATTTTTTGAATTTTTTTAAGGTGTATCCCTTTGAAAAAACGCAAAACAAATTGTTGTTTTGGAATTTGATGAAACTCGGTGGATTTGGTAATTTTGACCCAAAAAATATAAAAATCAGGTTGATTTGATGATTGGACGCAGAGTTTCTGAGATAACGCATTATTTGGATGGATTTTAGTCCATATCTCAAAAACTATTCGACCAGTCAACAAATGCACCCGATTTTTGTACTTTTTGGGTCAAAATTACCTTATATACTGAGTTTTATCGAAATGGGAGATAACAAAAATTTTTTGATTTTTTGCAATTTTTTCAAGGGGTACCCCTTCAAAAAAATCGAAAAAATCGAGAAAAATTTTTGGAAGTCAATTTTGATGAAACTCAGTTTATAAGGTAATTTTGACCCAAGAAACACGAAAATCGCATTATTATTACGATTGGATGCGAAATTTCGGAGACAATCGCTATTCGAATGCGATTTTGGTGGATATTTCAAGAACTACGCATTTAATGATAAAATAAACACGATTTTTGCACTTTTTGGGTCAAAATTACCTTATATACTGAGTTTTATCGAAATTGGAGACAACAAAAATTTTTCGATTTTTTGCAATTTTTTCAAGGGGTACCTCTTCAAAAAAATCGAAAAAATCGAGAAAAACTTTTTGAAGCCAATTTTGATGAAACTCAGTTTATAAGGTAATTTTGACCCAAGAAACAAAAAAATCGCGTTTTTATTATGACTGGATGCGAAATTTCGGAGAAAATCGCTATTCGAATGCGATTTTGGTGGATATTTCAAGAACTACGCATTTAATGATAAAATAAACACGATTTTTGCACTTTTTGGGTCAAAATTACCTTATATACTGAGTTTTATCGAAATTGGAGCCGAGAAAAATTTCTCGATTTTTGGCAATTTTGAGTTAATTTTAAGGAAAAAAAACGGCATTTAAAAAGACCTAATCAAGTCTCATCCAATGATTAGAATATATGACCTTAGTGATGGACCTCTATTACCCACATTTTTTTTATATAAGCTGTCACTTTTGAAATACACATAAATATAAACATTTTTCCACGTTTTAGATAAACATCTTGTTGTTGTATAAACATTTTTTTGTGAGGAATTAGAGTCATTTCAAACCGGCATTGTGAAATATTTGAAAAATATTACGGGCACGAAAACCCTATTTATTATTTCATTTTCAGATTCTACGATCAAATTAAGGGGTTTTTCATCAAGGTTTAGAGTTTATTTCAACAGCCAATGGAAAATATGTCAGTTAACTCTTGATTGCTTGTTTGGCAATTAAATTTTAGTCAACTCAGTTTTAAAAAATATTTTTATGATTTTTTATTATTTTTAATATGCATTATTATAAATCTATTTGATGTATCATAAGTTTTAAAAAAGACAATTCAAAAATGATTGCTGATTTGATTGTTTCCCATCTCGAAACTGCTGTACTGTCTTTAAAAAAACAGTTATTTTATGCCGGATCATAAATTTCAGTTTAATCACTATATTCAAAACTTATTGAATAAATTAAAATTTTCACTTGAAAGAAATTTATGACTTGGACTTTTTTGTTTATTAAGACAAATATGCAAAAATAAATATGCTGTATACGAGTTTATTGAATTTTTTTTTATAAATATGAACACAGTGTGAAATATTATATTACCTTACCAACAACATCGATAGAACGCACACCTCTTTTTGTTGTAATTCTAAGATAATAATAAAGAAGAAAAAAAAAACATGTAAAAAATATGGTAATTTATGCTATAATCGTGACAATGAATTAAATATTATAATCGTATGTGTGTGTAGCTTTCAAATTGTGTACAAGAAAATGTATGCAGTGATTCAGAAAAATTATGGAAACTTATGAGTAAGGAAAGTTTCAACAAGTTCAATAACCTTTTTATTATTATACAAAGTCATAATGACATTTATGATGGAATAGGTAGTTCGTAAAGAAATTATTAAACCTGTTAAGATCCTAACTCCTTCGTTTTGATGTCAAGTAATGTAAATTTTTTGCTATTGGGAATTTTGTATTTTCTTTAAAATTTTAAACATAGATAATTTTACCATTAATTAATGTATCGAAACATAGGCCACAGTTAGAGTGCATGAGCCGATCTCAGTTGGGGTGACAGAACCATACTGTTCGGTGATATCCACAATTATTCTGGCGATTAGTTCTATTTAACACTGTAATGTCACTAGTAATTATTAATATTAATAGACTAGCAGTGTGACAACAATCATAGCGTTTACATCTATTCGAAATAACATCGTAGTTCAATAATTCGTTTTGATAAACGCATCAAAAGCATTGAAGTAATAACAGAACCGTACTGTGGCCGTAAGATCCAGGGAGGGATTTTATTTTTTTGTTCCCATTTTTCTTTTACTTTGATTGTAAAACTTTTACTTTTTATTCTTGAAATGTAACGATTATTATTTTTGATAATTAAATAATTACATAAATCCGATTACTAGTAATGATAGATGCTTTCGAAATTTAGTTCAACCATAAAATAAAAATTAATTCAGAAAAAATATGTCTGATTTAATTATTATGCTTTTTTCTTGTAATTATAGGTTTATTGATATTGATGATATTAATTATAGTTATTGACCCACCCAATAATATGTGAGTAAGCAGTCAGACATTTACTTAGAAAACACTATTTTATGTAGAGGTGCTAACACAAGTCCATTTATTCAAATTTATATTCTTGTCAATAAATTCCGCAGCACAGTATCCGTGGTTAAAACAGGCTAAGAAATAGTATATATGTGAGTAATTTACTTTCTTCTTATTTATAGGCAATTTTATTACAGATATGATATACAAACTACATAATGAATATATAAGTCTGTAATATCTACTTTTTTTTAACTCTGGTAAATTAACCTTTATCAATAAATCAGATTTTACATACTAATCGATTGTGTATTTAAAAATATTAAAAAATGTAAATTTAATAATAAACAATCATACATAAAACAATTATTTATTCAGGAGTATTTTTACATATTTATTTTTAGTTGGTAAGTAATATTAATATTAACTAGCTTTATACCCGCCCGCTTCACTGGGTTTAAAAGTAAAAACCACCGCTTTATAGTCTCCACCTCTTTTGATCTCACTTATCAACGTTCCATAACATTTGAAGAGATTGTTTTACACAATTAAAAGTTATGCACAGTTTTCAATTTTTTAAATTCTAAAGTGGTCATAATCTATCTTCTATAAATATATAGGAGACTTTCTATAGATATAGATAGTCACTCATCACGATATCTCTGGAACTATAAGACCTAGAGACTTGAAATTTGGCAGGAATATTCCTTTTGCCAAGTAGAGGTCAGCTAAGAACGGATTTTACGAAATTCCACCCACAAGGGGGGTTGCGGGGGTGTTCATGAATAAAAAATTCATATTTTTCAATTATGGCTTTTAATAGTTCAAAACTTGGTCAGAATGTTTTAAATTACATTTAGAAATTTTTTTAACCTTCGGAGGGTAGAAAGGTGTAGCGAGAAAGTGGGAAGGAAATATCGAATATTTACAAATATACCTAAGTGGGGTATCAAATGAAAGAGCATGACGTGTACATTACAAAACTGTTATCCAACGCAAGGAAATGTGGAGGGAGAGGTGTAAGTGGAGCTGTTGCCCAGCAAAGCGGGTAGTTCCCAGCTAGTTCATTGAATATATCAGAAAAGGTAGCCATGAATTGTGACATTTACTATTTTAAATTTTTACAGAAATCCTTAATTTATGGTTCAAAATGATGATCATAACTCTGCTCCATCTGTGATCATCATTTTGAACCATAAATTAAAGATTTCTGTTAAATTTTAAATAGTAAATGTCAGATTAAATTTATTTGTAATACATTTTTTTTTAGTATCCATATATTTTTAATTTATCGCTCATAAGTTATTCTGATGTATCAGAGCTATATTGCTGTACAGTTTCATCAAACAAACAAACAAACAAACATCCTTACTTTCACATTTATAATATAATAGGGATATGTATTAGAAAGAAGGTGCGTCCCCACATGACATACGTGTATGTTTATTTCAGCCGCACAAATTATAATTATATTGTCCATCCATGTTCATTCAATACCTATTTAACACGTATTGTTGTGTCACTATTTTACCTATAAGAAGCCATTAGTTTTTAATATTGGATGTGTACTTACAGTATTAAATAATACATTCATGACACCACAAGGAGTGTTTGTTCATATTGATTCAATCGAGTTTTTTATGTCATTCATGTATTTGAAGTGCAGTGTTTGATTTTGTGGTGAAGTGTTCCTTTTAATTAGGTATTAGTTATCAAAAGTATTTATGTCGAGTGTTTATTATGAATTTCGCAAAGTTTAATGTAATTGTGAATTAAAATCATATTTTAATATTTAATAGTTTCAAATATTTATTTAAAACAAAAATTGTTTCTTAAAACTTAAAAATCCAATTCTGAAATAACAAAACTTAATAACACCCCTTGTTTTTAGTTCGAGGGTTCAAATTAGTTATAGAAACCAGGAATCAAATAAAAATCCGAATGGGTCTGTCAGACTTGATGCTACACTCCATGTTGCAAAATAGTCCAATTACGGAAAGGTTAAGTTAATATCATGAAAGGCACACTTTATCATTTCGATTATTAGCTACCGGTCTATATTAGGTATTTCGTACACTCGAGAGACTGCGTATGAAATAATTAATTAAATAATTCAATTTGATTACAGCATTTTAGTGACAAAAATCCCAGCGAATTACAAATAATTTAATTATCTAAGTTAAACATTTACCAAGCTGAATGGTTAAACATAGTGTGTAGGGTTGTACGTGTAATGTATGTGTGTGGTGTTTTATAAAATAACTCACAAGTGACGCCTTTTTAAAATCCGTATTCGTTGTAATTTATGTACACACATGCGGTTCACTTCTAACTAATCTAAACAAAACAGAAAAAAAATTAATTAACTCATTTTTGATTTTCTGGCTAACTAAAACAATTCCTTTTTTTTTTTACTCATTTTCAATATTTCACCCTGTGAGAGTTTTGTGTATTTTGAGAAGGATAAAATCAATTAAAAGTTTAATTTAATTTATATTTACTAAAAAATAGAAGTGGAAAGTGGTTTATTTATCCCACTGTAGTCAAGGAGTTGAGTGTCGTATTTCTATAAAAGTAATATTATAAATTCTAACAGTTCTAGTGATAAGATAAGTCTTGTTTCTTCTATATTTGGCTCTTACTCACAACTTTAAAGATATTGAGCCGTTGGAACCAATCTCAATCTTTCAAGGTATAATTCTTATAATACAGCTAACGACAGCGTCTGACGTATACTGCTACTATGAAACTAATTCAAGCGTTGTCTTAGATGCGTTACTGCGTATAGTGTGCTTCAAACACATCGTTGAAATTTTCTCTTACTCACGCCCAGTCGTCTTTTGTAGGGTTCCGTACCCGAAGGGTAACCAAAGGGATCTTATTATTAAGACTCCCCTAACAGAGAATCTCAAAATAAATTAATTTTTTTTTTTGTTTATACTAATAGATGGCATTACAAAAATAGTATTTGACGATAATCATAGAGAGCAATAATATTTATTGTATTATATGCTAATTTTTGTTTATGATCATAGACGGCTTGTATCATAAAATCTATAATGATAGTTTTTGTCTATAATCATACATGGCATTTTTTTGCTTTTAAAGTATGTAGTAAAAAGTACTGTGTTTTACAATAAAAGACCGGTTCAGTGCGAGTTTAGGATTCCATACTTTGTTTGTCCTACAATTTAAGTTTTATGATTTCGTGTACGACTCGCACTTAACCAAATTATTATTTTAAAAGTATTGAAAATTTAATTTTTTTTCTGCTAGTCTGATT
Source organism: Chrysoperla carnea (assembly GCF_905475395.1). Lineage (NCBI taxonomy): Eukaryota > Metazoa > Arthropoda > Insecta > Neuroptera > Chrysopidae > Chrysoperla > Chrysoperla carnea. Next base: position 10,523,921 of record NC_058338.1, on the reverse strand, counting down.
ACTATAATGTAATGTGTTCATTTGGTATTCAATAAGACCCGGTCAAGCACGCAGAAAAAAATTCCATATAAACACCTTCTAGCATTCCAAGGTCAAATTTCTCAAAAACGGTTAAATTACCAACTAAACGTGGTGGAAACAAGAGCCTTCTTTTACCCACTTACCCACTAGAAACGGTTAGAAATTAATTAACTTCAGCTCCTAGACTGTTACTTATTTATTTAACGTATGCGGTTTTTTCGTGTAGAAAATATTTTTTAATTGGAATTGTGTTGAATTCTTTTGTTTGTTTTGTAGTGCTAAGCTTTGTTTTTATTGAGAGAGAGAGTTGCAGCAAAAAAACAAAATTGTGGAGATATTTGTATTTGTGTTTGTTTGTTTTTGTTAATAAATGAAGTGTAAATTACTTGTACAATATTTGTAAGTATTTATTATTTTATTGAAATTTTTGATTACTTTTAATTTTTTTTATTTTAAAAGACTTCACACTTTGAATATATATAGGATGTCCTAAACTTATATCGAATACGGAGAGATAAAGGAAAAATATCAAAAGTCAAAAAGTGTTTAGAATTGTTCAAAATAAAAAGTCATATAGTTTTCACATCCAATTTTTAACCAGAACTTCAAAATAATTTTTATTTTCGTCAATAACGATATTTCTACAAAAATTTGTGCTTTTTTAAAACGCTTATATATTGTAAACAGTGAGGTTTCGTGAAAATTTAAATACTAAGAATCGTCCAAAATATATTATCTAATTACTTTCAAATTAAATTTTTGAGCGGAATCACAAAATAATCTTTATTTTCCACAATAACGACTTTTCGGTGAAAATCCGCATTTAATTTTTTCAAATGCTTATATTTCGAAAACATTTCGTTTTTTTTAATGTCAACTAAAAAGAATGTGGTATTTGGAAGTGGGGTTCTTCTGTCCCTCCTATGGAGGTAAATCGAAAAAGCACAAATTCGCATGTATATGACTTTGTTGTGTACCCTCAGACAAACATTTTCCATCGGCTCACATATAAATTTACTGACGAGGAATCAATTTCTTAATTAGACTGTTCTTTTCGGTTTTATTGCCTCGATTATAAAAATAGTAAAATGTCCACTGGCATTTTTGTAGAATACCAATTAGAATATGTAACGCCTAAAGCCATTTTCCCCATCATATAGAAAACTGAATACACCAACATTCACTTATAATCAACAATTTGGATGAATGTCAATGTACATTGGACACACACACATGCTGAGTGATAATCAATGTAATTTGTAGTGTCTATGTGTATCTATTTAAATTGAAAGAGGAGGGAAGGTATTTATTTACCTTGTGCTGTAAACAAAACGATGGTATTACTATATATTTTCAAACATAATATAAATAAACAACATTACCAATTAGAATATTTAATTCAATTACTAACATCAAATGAATTATTAGACAGGTAACAGACAGTCAGACACAAAGTCAACCTATCTGTACTCAATAGTATCTAATATTTGATTATTGATTAATTAACTTCTGGTAATGATATTAAACGGTATTAAATTTCAAATACTATGTATCATCCAATTGTTTATTAAATCACTGGTGGGCAATAGTTACTCTTTAGAGCGGGCATGAGCAAACGTGGCTTAAAGAAGGCACTCATACTTCTGTATCTAAAATACGAGTAAGACAGAGACACAACATTTTTGTCTATCTATCTCACTACTATAAGAGAAACTGAGATAGGTATACGAGTCGTATACCCGTCTCGCATCCTCCTCTATGAGCAATGCAGTCTTACAATACAATAAAGTTTATAGCACCCGCAGCTCTGCAGGTAGAAGCTGATACTTTCAAGGAGTATCATCTATCTCACTTCATAACATACATACAGTACATCATCTCTCTCACTTCGGAAAATACCTCTTTTGCTAAAAGTTACTCAAAGCACAACAAAGTACAAGTCTGCCCATCAATGTATTAAATCATGCTATTAACTATAGTTATATACACGTATGCACAGGTGGTAGTATCCACAAGGTAAAGATTAACAATCAAACAATATCATAATCAGATATGATTATAGACAATAAACAATTGATAATCTTCAAGTCAAGTTTACCCGTCAGCACTCACGTCATCCGTTCGGTAATCTTTAGTCGCGTGATGATACAATGAATACGAATTTAAATCACTAAATAATTTCGGTCAAAAATCAAAATAACTGGGTAATGACAGTTTTTTTCTACAGAAATTAATATATTTATAGGTTATGTACAGGTTTTTTTGGGTCGCTTAACACGAATATTTGTTTTACGAATATCATCGACAAAAATGGAAGAAAGAATTCACCTCGCTAAATGGTGTAACATGTTTTGGCTGGAATGTAAAGTAAAATTTCGTATTAAAATCGTCTAATATCCTTTTGATTGTATGTATAAACATCATTCTTTAACATTTCCCATCAATTCTTGACGTTTTAATTAACTTTACATAATTTTAAAATGATTCAAATGTTCGCTTCGACTTTAACTACCATCATTTCGTGGATACCTAGATATATAAATTAACAAGTTAATTAATTTATATTTGATAAAAGTTTTGTTTTTGTATTCACTTATTTTCGTCACATAATTCGTCAATTATTCCTGAATTATGCTACAGGATTTAATTAAACTGGCTATCTAGATATTTGCTTACATCTTTTCCACTCTACTTAACAAATTTTATGTATTTTTTGATCATTTTTTCACATTAATTTTTATTTATTTAATTTCTTTTTTTTTTATTAAAAATGTGAAATTTTAATATAAAAAATACATCTTAAACTTTCATGTTACAATGTTTATCCCGGAAGTTGATTTTTACCAGGAAGTAGAGAGTAGATATTTATTACATTCTAATTAAAAAGTCTTATTCGATGTAGTTTTTCTACCTACTCAATAATTTTTTTTTTTCATAAATCTTGTCCAGGTTTATCAGATAAAGTAATTTTAACAAAAAAGTTCAAAAATCGTGTTTATTTAATTGAATTGATTGAATGTATAGTACCTAAAATATCCACCAAAATCGCATTCGAATAGCGATTTTCTCCGAAATTTCGCATCCAATCATAATAAAAACGCGATTTTTGTGTTTCTTGGGTCAAAATTACCTTATAAACTGAGTTTCATCAAAATTGGCTTCAAAAAATTTTTCTCGATTTTTTCGATTTTTTTGAAGGGGTACCCCTTGAAAAAATTGCAAAAAATCCAAAAATTTTTGTTGTCTCCAATTTCGATAAAACTCAGTATATAAGGTAATTTTGACCCAAAAAGTGCAAAAATCGTGTTTATTTTATCATTAAATGCGTAGTTCTTGAAATATCCACCAAAATCGCATTCGAATAGCGATTTTCTCCGAAATTTCGCATCCAATCATAATAAAAACGCGATTTTTGTGTTTCTTGGGTCAAAATTACCTTATAAACTGAGTTTCATCAAAATTGGCTTCAAAAAATTTTTCTCGATTTTTTCGATTTTTTTGAAGGGGTACCCCTTGAAAAAATTGCAAAAAATCCAAAAATTTTTGTTGTCTCCAATTTCGATAAAACTCAGTATATAAGGTAATTTTGACCCAAAAAGTGCAAAAATCGTGTTTATTTTATCATTAAATGCGTAGTTCTTGAAATATCCACCAAAATCGCATTCGAATAGCGATTTTCTCCGAAATTTCGCATCCAATCATAATAAAAACGCGATTTTTGTGTTTCTTGGGTCAAAATTACCTTATAAACTGAGTTTCATCAAAATTGGCTTCAAAAAATTTTTCTCGATTTTTTCGATTTTTTTGAAGGGAAGTACCCCTTGAAAAAATTGCAAAAAATCCAAAAATTTTTGTTGTCTCCAATTTCGATAAAACTCAGTATATAAGGTAATTTTGACCCAGAAAGTGCAAAAATCGTGTTTATTTTATCATTAAATGCGTAGTTCTTGAAATATCCACCAAAATCGCATTCGAATAGCGATTTTCTCCAAAATTTCGCATCCAATCATAATAAAAACGCGATTTTTGTGTTTCTTGGGTCAAAATTACCTTATATACAGAGTTTCATCAAAATTGCCTTCAAAAAAATTTTTCTCGATTTTTTTGAAGGGGTACCCCTTGAAAAAATTGTAAAAAATCGAGAAATTTATTACTTATATTACATACCACCTAACGCGCCCATAGAAGGTTACACTTCAAAAATTTATTTTTAACTAATGTGTTTGGCTTTAATTGTCTACGAATTAAGTCTCAGTTATTAGCGTATAGGCACCTATAATGTGTGAAGCGAAAACTGAAATACCGTTTCAAAAAATTGTCCATATACATGCAATAAATGGGAGATAGTAAAAAAGGATAAAAATAATGTCAATCGTTTGCAAGTTGATGTTAAAATATAAAACATTTCTAACACTTTCTTTTCTCATATCATGAATAAATAAATTTATTATTCATTAAAAATATTTTATTTATAAATAAACATATTAATTATAAATTATAAACCTTTTTCAATCAATAATGTCAATAATCATTACTCGAACTATTTATAAACTCATTTTATAGGCTATTGATAAGTGTAGGGGTACATTACATACTACATATAGGAGAAGGTGTAGTACCTTGAATCAAAAAAAATTTACTTGTATGTGTTTGTAAAGCCATACCATAAAATATCACAAGGGAAACTATCTCTGTTTATAGCACTGCTTCCCTTAACACTACGTATTTTTTTCGGAATTTTAAATATTCAATGACTTATCAATACAAACGTGTGAATTATGGTACATGAAGTTTGATCCATGGTACAATATTATAATGCTCCATGGAGCACACACTTAATGTACACTTTGTATGTAAATGCGTTATCTTAAACATGCAAACGGACAGTTCACTCTATACATCTGAAACAGCATAAAATGATGTGCTTAATGATTAGGCGTGATTGAGGCTCTTCCCTCCTACATCTGATCTACCTATACTTGGTTACCCATATACATGTGTTTTATAATTGACTTCAGAACTCTTGACTTCCTAAAGAAGCTTTTAAAAACGAACAAAAAAGTTCTTTACCAAATTTCGATTTGAGTCCTAATTTCCGAGATAATTAACCAAGTCTTCAGCCTACCTGATTTATGATAAAATACCATCCTTTCAATATAATGGCTGTCCAGTGAAAAGCAATATCTCTTTATAGAAACTACAGAATGACTCAAAGTACATTGTGCTTTGTAGGTATTACATCTTACCCTACTTACTACACGACCGTTCACTCTCATGATTCTGCTCAATGAAGTATAAAAACATTGATTGATTGATTGCTTTTAATAAATTTTTATGTATAAATAAATACCTATAACAAATATTGTATAAATAAACAATTGTTATAATTATTTTAAGATTTTGTTTTATTAAATAAATTGAATTTAATTAAATATTTCGATAATAAAATTTTGATTTATTTTTTAAATTTGTTAAAAATCAAAATTAAAGAGTTTATTTTTTACTCCGATTCATTTAAAATTTTTATTTTGAAAAAAATTTAATTTTGAAATATTTTCAAGGCTATTTTATTAGTTGAATAATTGGTATTTGTGGATTAGGACATATCAGGGGTCTCACGAGACTCTACGGACGGCTTGTTTGTTTTGTAGATACTCATAAACTTGATATATAAAAAAATTATTACACAATATATAATTCAAAAATGACCAATCTTAAAATCTAAAAAGGTCCTTTCAATTTAATTTTAATTAAAGAAAAGAAAATTAAAAATTCAATTACTATACTCGAATTTACTTCTCCACCTGGATTTTTGTGGGATAATCAAATCGGACATGATATAATCTGTTTTAAATATATCTCTGTATATGGCTTGCGAATAGACTGCCTATGCTTAAAACATGTATCCACGTTGAAGTATATAATGGTATTTTATACCGGGTGTTTCATACTCACCGGATGTACGGGTAGGTATAACATAGATGTGTATAACATAGAAGCATAAACGAAGCTTTGTATTGTCAATATAAGATCTATAAAATTGACAAACACACTTGTACATCAATAATTTAAGTTATGTGAAATCAGACTTTCAAAAAAAATCTTTCTTGAAAGTTTGGTAGACTCGTGAAAAGGAAGACACTCACGAAGTTCCAAGTATGTCTCGATCATTTAACAAAAATCGTGCTGTCTTACAGTCTAATAGAGATATGCAAAAATATCTTGAAATGAATTTATTTTCTAATCAAGTTGAAGTTCATAAATTTTCACATCTTATTTCTGGAAAATGAATGCCTCGGGTCAAAATAAGTCGAAAATAAAGCATCTGTATTAACTTCAAGTCGTACATAGGAAAAATTTCTGAAGAATATTCGACTAATATTGTCTTCTCGAATTAGTTTCCAATAGATGCAACGTGATTTTTAAAACACTCTGTATATCTAAAGCATAATATTACAATTTCAAAATTGTCACTAGCGATTAGTTTTGCTATCAATCTGTCTTCCTATTTTGTGTTCAAATATGTATTATATTGTTTTGTTATATAAAACATTCACTTGTATTGTGAATCTAATTCAATTTGACATTGATAGATGGAATTAAATATTTTATAATATGTATACCTAAAGTGATGTTGTTGGAACTGAGCTTGTGTAGACAAGCCTCTATCTGTGTCTGTGTCTGTGACATGATACACGATTTTACTAGGATTATTCCGTTTTAAAAGCAACATGATTTATACGATTCAAATTTCATTCGAATCGAGTAAATTACAACATTTTAAAATAATTTCTGTGAAAAATATTTTAACCACTAGCAAGAGTTATTTGACCTAACTTATAGCGTGAGTCAAAAGGTGAAAGGTCATTTTTAAAGTAGGAAATAATTTTTTTTAAATCACAATCAACCATGATCCAAGATATATATCGAAATTTGGCCATAATACATTTCGAATCGAAAGTACATTTTAACGTAGACGATATCATTAAATTTTCAATTCTGTTTGACAAGTAGGCGCAGGTTGATTTTCACACCTCGGTGCCCAATATAGTAAGTCGTCATTGATTGTTACTCACTATTTTTGATCTCGCTAAAAATGTTGCCCTGTAGATAAATTTAGAAGATATCGAAAATAATTGTCTCTTTATTTCTAAACTATTTTATATTTAAAATAGATTTGCGTGATAACATCAACAATATGAAAAAAAACAAAGTTATCATCATATTAAAACTGTATTTTTTACTGTGCATTGTTCGAATAACCTTAGAATAATGAATAGGTAACTAATAAAATACAGGAAGAACAATCTAATAATGGTATTATGTAACACATTTGTATATATTATGTAACAGATTGAACATGTTTGCTTAATAAGCTAAACAGTACATTTTTAGAGCGTGAGTATATTTTTCGTCAAACTTAGACATATTTAGCTTGAAAATGAGGGGGTGAATCATGGAATTTGATAAAGAAAAAAGCAAGATAAGGATAGGAAAACTTGCTAAAGAAATAACAAACAACTAAGTAGACAGATATTAGACAAAGAGATTGATATATATTTTGACGTCATACATTAAGTTTGCTGTTCTGCTAGAGAGAGTTCATGAATATTATTTATTTCCTATTATTAATTTATATTACACAACATTATTTACAAGTATTACACTTTGTATTTGATTTGATTCATCTGTATGGGTGCACTAGTTTGACCTTGTCCCACATAATTTTTAAAAACAAAATAAAATGTATGTCAGTTGTTTTCATTACAATAATTTTTTTATTATCATTTTATTTGTGAAACAATACAGAAAAAAAAAGTTACAAAACTTGTCCGAGTTACTCGTGATAAAAATTTCACAAATCAAGCCATGTCGATGAACAGTTGTTGATTATTATGGGGCTTGGCATTGAAGTTTACTTTTATAAATTTTTTTATTATCATAAAATGTAAAGGTCATTCTTATTAAAAATTAATTAAAATTTTTATATGAAACACGAGCCTATAACTTCGATTTCAAATTTCTCTTCGCATGACATACCTAATTGTTTTCCATAAAAAATTAATTTTTTTAATCAAATTTAATTACGTGGATTAAATTACTTTTCATATTATTATTATTAGCTAATATTTTGATTAATTTTTTGTTTCTTTTTGTTTTAGGTAAGTTTCAATTTATTTACCAGCATTATTATTCCTGGTAAGCAAACATAAGAACCAAATTTGTAGCCAAATCCCACTCGCAATTGTTCGAATTCCACCAAATAGAATTTCTAACCAATTCCAATAATTTTCATTAATACCTCCAAAATATACGTATATATTGTGTGCAAGGGCTGCTTATAAATTTGATAATATAGATATCGCTCTTCAATCATCAATACTCATACTATAGTCGTCTCTGTCCATCAAATGATGGATCTTCGATGAACTCATAATTAAATTAAAATTTTGTTTTTATATCATCGACAACCTTAAATTTTTATGGTATTATTATAAACTACAAGATTGTCTAAATATTTTAGACAGTTTTTTATCACACTCTCTAGATTTTTTGATATAGAAATATCCAATAGAAAAGGATAATGTTTCATCACTTTTTTAGCCAACTTTGAACGATAAAATAATAATATAAAGTTCGATGACCTGCGAATTTTTTGTAATTTTTGGAAACTTTGTTAATCAAAAAAATAAGTTTTATTGAAATCCCTTGTATTATTCAATCCTTGCATATCTCCTTAAAACTTTAATAAAATTATTATTTGAAAATTCTCAATTTTAGTAAATTTACTGACTCTGACTACTGAAAATATTTCTTTTTTAAAATAAATAAATATTTCAATTGGAATTGATTAAATAATTTAAATTTATTATTTTCTCGTATTTGTAAGAGCTGTCATATTTTATAAGAAGTACAACAGATGTGACAAATTTTCTCAAGCTCGGTACGTACGTCGTGCCGATACATTTAAAGCATTAAATAATATAATATTTTATTTTAAGCTTTTCAAATCAATTATTGTATATTTGTTCTAAGTATTTAGTAGATATTTAACATTCAAATAAAATATATTTCATCCGTACAATATATAGATTACTTGTGTACGTATGAATATACAGGATGTCCAAAAATGTAGGTACACTTAAATAACAATTCTTCTGCAGGTCCGTAACTAGAACGTGGCAAAGGAAGCACTTGCCACCGGCGCATAAAAAAATATAGGCGAAAAACAAAATATACTAACAAAAAGTTAGTCACAAAAGTTAAAAAATTCGATTTTTTTAATAACACAGGTAAATTTGATCCGATCTTATTTGAATTTTTTTAGAAAAACACTAATTTTGGGTCATTCTTTTCAGCTGTGGTGTTAACTTTTCGCTAGCTATCACTTAGGTGCTAGATTCCGGGATAAGGACTCCACATTCTTAAAATCTATTAGAGCTATTTTAATTTTGATCACCAAGTTTGAAAAGTATGACCCAAATTTAGTAGAATTACATACCTGGTTTATTAAAATTGAATAAAATTTGGATGTGATAGAGCAAAATTAAATTTTTTGGATTCTATTGACGTCATTAGGTTAAAAACTCAATTTTTTTGATAACACAGGCAAATTTGATCGTATCTAAGTGGAATTTTTTTTGAAACCCACTAATTGGGGGTCATTCTATTCAGCTGTGATGTCATTTTTTCGCTAGCTATCACTTATGTATTTAATTTCGGGACCAGGACTCCACATTGATCACAAATTTGAAAAGTATTATCCAAATTTCCGCATGAATGATTAAAATACCTGGTCTTTATATAATACCTTGTTCAACAGTATCCCCATACTTTTAGAACACGTTGTAGTGTATACTAATGTGCAATGTAAATGTGTGTCTTTTCATGTAGGTATATATCTGTTGTATCTATAGTTGGTACATATAGATATATTAATCTTATAATACCTTTATTATTAAATACCTACATTACATAACATTGTATTGGCAAACAATACTAAATATTATATTGTATCATTATACATACAGTAAGTACAGTCATGTACATTAAATTGGATCAATTCAATTATAATTGGATAAAATCAATGTGTGTCTTGTGGCACTACTGTGCCAACTTTAATTTAATACATATATACATTTGTGTTTCTAACTGTAAATTGTAGGTCTTACTTCAAAATAAATGGATTCAATTTTATCTTAAATTCAATTCAATGATCAGTGTTTTAATTCAATTTATGTGAATTGAATACACATAAGGAACGGTGGTGGCTTGCCTTGGCAATGTATTTATTGTCCACTTGTATACAGAGGTGGGCCTAAATAGATTTTCAATTGTAATGTTATATTTACACTGAAAAAAAATTATTAATATCAACCAATATGAGGATGTCTGAACCTCGTTACGAGAGAAAATTAGGCGGTTGGAGCTATCAATGTGATACAGCTACCGTACGGGGTTGAATGGTGAAGTTGACACAACTACATGAGTAGTCTAAACAACTTAAGCTATGTTTGTATGACTGTAATATACTGTCTAACTTTCAAATAATGTTGATTTGAAATGCAACAATCTTTTTTACTCGACTGAGCAACGCAAAGGATTGGTAATGTGTTTATCAGTCTATGTCTGTTCCTATCTGGCTCACTAGAGGCCAAACGCGTCGTCTGATTTTGATGATTCGTACATCAATAGATTTTTCTTAACCTTGCGAGTGCTTCTGAAAATGGCAGAAATATTCAATATGGTAACCGCAAGACACAATATTGTAAAAATGTGTGTTCCTATGTGTCACACTAGAGATTAAACGCCATTCTTACGTCAATCGATTTATCTCGACCTTGCGAGTGCTATTAAAGTAATGGCAGTAATAAAAATTCAATTAAACGGCCGTCAGACTCCATATTGTGAAAAACAATGTATATGTGTTCCTATATGGCACACTAGAGATCAAATACGTCAGCCGATTTTGTGTGTCTGATCGAATAGCTAAAGATCTTTTTTGCTTAGAGTTTCGTATGGAATTTATAGTTTCTGTTTGAAGAATGATGATATGACACCCTGTTTTATAGCCAGTATACACTCATGCCTTCCAAACTCTATCCACAATTCAAATAAAATATAACAACAATTGAATTTGGATTATAGTATGACACCGCTAAATAATCTAATGAGTAAAGTACCCTAGCATGTACCATGTTACCTACCATGTACATGGATAAATTTGAAACGTATATAATTTTAATTGTTTATTGTTGTATTAAAACAACACCGACAGTTAGACATGTACACTTCTTCTTTGTCTTTCATATTACGTTTATTCAATTCTCCAATTAGGACTATTATTATGAAAATGGAATAACTGGGTAATTAATGCACATAAATAATGTAACACCTAACATAAAAATTTCTTGAAATTTCAAACTTCTATCAGTGATTTAGGCTTAGAGTCGATATATCGGTCGCAACATTTCCTTTCCCCCCTCCAGATTATTCCTCCCTCTGAAATGTTTCTGATTTTAAATAATATACAAAAAAAAATCATTTTGAAAAAAAAATCATCAAAATCGAAGCTGTTATTGTGGACTCCCGAGTAAAAATATTCATTGATGCGACTATAACATTAATTTAAGTTTACATACGTAAAATATATTTGCTTGAATTTGATAATTTTATGATTTTAAAACAAAACCATTAAGGTACTAAAATAAAATATAATTATTATAAATAAGCAAAATAAATAATATATAATATTGAAAACATTAGCTATTTTATTTATAAATAAGTAATATTTCAAGTTAATGTTGGTATATTTAGGCAGGTAATTCAATTGTTTGAATAAATTAGACACCTATAGAATTATTATTATTCATGAGAAAACATTACCAATACCAATATTTACATTACCTAGTCAATTTACCTACAATTTACCAACTTTGTCTGATATAAGATATACATAGTATAGAAAGGTACACTTGAATACATTGTAATTTACTATTTACCTATTCAAGTATATAGTGCGTTCCGAAACTCCTTAGCCACTCTTATCACAACTCGTTTGCGTTGCTCATTAAATAGATAGAGTAGGACTGTAAATTAAAAAGTTATTATTTATAAAAAAAACAATTTTGTCTGAAACCTTTATCGAAATTTAAAGAGATTTAGCAGAAATTAAATGGAAAAATTTTAGTGCCCGACACAAACAGGATTTGTAGACGAAACCGAATATTTGGCCTCTGTTTCAACTTTGGACGAAACGCATGTTAAAATTTCGCGATGAAATCTATTTTAAAAAACAGTTAAAGGCTTAAATTATTAATTACCAAATTTTGTCGTAATTAAAACGCTAGGAAACCAGTTTTTCTACGATTTCACCAAGCAGGTTACTCCGACGCTCTAAAAAAACGAACCAAAGTTCAATGATTGGCGACGGGTTTAAAGGGAGTGCAAAGGCTTCATTCGAATTTATTCTACTCGATAAGATGAAAATATCTATTCTTTTACCCCAAGAATATTTAAGTTAAATTAGGTTATAATTTCAATATAATTAAACCATAAATACCTTCATTGTTAACAGTTTCTTAATAAAGTAATTTAATTTTCAGCCTTTATTTAAGCCTATAATAAAAATTACCATTATATTCTATTATCCTCATTAAATATAATCGTTTATTTAATTATAGTACTATATTATCATTTAATATCTCTCTCAAAACCACACAATTAATACCTAATATTTAAGCCAAACTGAGTGATTCAGGCTAAAACACACTTTGACTTCAACGGACGGTTATTACATGTAATACGTCGATTCTTTCTCAATCCACATTAAAAAGGTGTGAAGCGTTCTCTTATCTACCATTAATGTAGGTTATATACAATTGGTAAAGATTGCAAATCGGTGCAATGCCCATGAGTAGTTCTAATTTCCATGTCTAGTTCCTTGTCAGCTAACCCTGAAAATAATTTAACCTGGAAATATTAATAAATATTCTTAGATGACTAGAAGAAGTAAAAAGAGATGAAATTTTGTATTAAATCCCAATTGAATGTCAGTGTCAGCGTTTTTAAACTCATTTAAAGTTCAAAGCTTGTACCCTCAAAGTTAAGTTTCTATATAAATCCAATAATTCTCTATAATAAAGTATATTATTTTTGGTTCATTCATAAATATTATTAGAAATATGAATTATTTATTTATTGTTAATATAAAAATTTATTTATACAATTTATCTGTTCGTTTAGCTATCTCTCATTTATTTATTTGAGTAAAATAATATCAGTAATAACCAGCCATTCATGATATTATATGAAACAAATATAAAAATAACCTTCTGTTTTATCTAAATGCTTACCACTCATTCAATCATGTGTTATGTGTTTGTTCAGTTTCTGATTAAAAACCATTATTTTCACCCCGAAAATTCAATCCACAAATTATAACTTCAGGAAAAAAAAACCTACACTTGCTTTTTCGTTAAAAAAAGACAATTTTTGGAAGCATGAAACTCCATTTAGCTCCAAACTTTCGAAGTAGGGTATTTATAAAAAGTGTATTCGTTGGGGCCATGTAAATAGCCAAAAATATAATATTTTAAATTTATCTCCTACTAGTTTTTCTTTATAGAAAGTTGTTGGTCTAACTATTAAAGACGTTGTTCACCACGGTTTGTTTTTGTTTTACCGCCTGCTCAATAAACATAAAAATTATTATATTTCGGGTATATCTTCATTTTCCCTTGACTTTAAGTGTTAATATTTCTTACTTTATTTTCTCAATAAATACATGAAAATAGGTATAAATATAATATTGTAACACTTATAGTAACGACCTTAGAAGGTGGCGATTTTCCTTGAATGGGTATCAGTTGAGTATTGTATCATTTTTACAGAGTGAAACAGTTAAACCAATATATCGTTCTAGTTTCGATCAGCCTTTTATCTTATGTTCGTAGATGTACGCTGTAACTAGAGTTGATCTAGCATTCTAGTTGATTCAAACCTCATAACTTTCGAATGGTCCTCACTCTTTCTTATACAGGAACAGGACGCAGGTAAAGTTCTTTATGTGGACTTGTTCAATAAACTAAATATTTTACTCATATTTTTACCCCGACAATGGCGAGCTATGTGTTTCGCCGTAATGTATGTATGTTCATCTGTTCGGACCTCGCTTCTAAACTTCTTGACCAATGAGGTATCCTTAAAGTCGTCTTGATCGTCCGCTGGTTATAGGCTGTGTTACCGTTACATTAAATTGAATACAGCGCCCTCTAGAGGAAATATATGTAACAATTTCAGATGAAAATATTTTCTTGTTTTCATACTTTTAAGAGAGCAATTCTGTAATTGTCGGGGTTTTAGTTTACGAGCTATATTTTATATATTTTCATAATTATATTGAATTATTATTAGTAAAGATTCTCTAAAATAAAAAACTATATGCAAATTTTAACTAGCGAATGGAATCAACTCGAAAATTGTTAATATTGATAATGTTGGAAAGAAAATGACGATATAATTTAAGCACTTACATGTCTGGCAAAATAAAGTAAAAAATTTGTGTGCCTCAAGCAACCTCTATACATAGATTAGAATCATATTTATGGTATTCATAAGAAAATAGTTGCTAGGAACATAAATAATTATTATTGGGAAGAATTGCAGGTTTTTGTTCAAGAGCCCGTTGTAAGCCTGAAAAAACAAGTAAAGGTATGCTTCACTTGTCTCCTATGTATTCTACTTTTTCTTTATACTCAACCCTTTTTTAACCTCCGAACTAAAAAAAAGGGGTGTTATATGTGTGTGTCTGTCTGTCTATCTGTGGCATCGTACCTCCTAAACGGATGAACTGATTTTAATTTTTTGGTTTTGTTTGAAAGGTAATTTAATGGAAAGTGTTTTTAGATTTCAAGTTTCAAGTGCGAACTCGTTATAATTCTGTCTTGTATATTGAAGTAACAGTATTATAAAAAAGTGTATTATATTGTTATATAATATGTACCAAAAAATGTTTTTTTTAAAAACATTTATATTGAATTGTCATTATCAATCGATTACATATTAAATTTACATAATTACATAATACAATGGAACTCGACTACGGTATTTTTATGTAAAAATTTGAATATACCCAGACACACACATGCACATACTGTGATAACAATAAACTGACATGTATCGAACAGACAAGAAAAATTTGTCTGTAAGACAATTTATCATTCTACTTAACATATAGACCGGGGATTTTTTTTTACTTTCTCGTACAGTGGTTTACAGATAGATTAGATTAGGGCTCTATATATGTGAGTAAGATCGTTCGCCATTTGTATGCTAATGTTAAATAGACAAGATGTTCTCAAATATGATTGGTTAGTAGAAGTAAGTTTTGAATTCATAATTTATTAATAATATCAATAACACACGAAAATTGATGCATTTTCATGAAATATATTTGATTTTTCCCCCTCCAAATGAGAACGTTTTATCTCTTATAGTTTTGGAGAAGAGGTCTGTAAGCCTCAGGGCCCCAAATTGCGTAAGTTTCCAGATAGTTTCTCCAAATTTATGCAATATAGAAGGTTGCCAATTGGTACGTAACTCAATGAATTATGACTAGTTTACAATTAAAAAAAATAAAAACTGTGCATATCTTTTAGCTGCGTAAAACAATCCCTTCATATGTTATGGAACGTTGATAAGTAAGATCAGAAGAAGTGGAGGCTATAAAGCAGTGGTTTTTACTTTTAAGCCCAGTGAAGCGGGCGGGTATCAAGCTATAGTTATATTGTAAACCTCTTGAATTTTTGTAACAACTGTGCTCAAAAGTAGGTACATATTAAATACCTACATATACTTAAGCAACCCTAAACTACTTGAAGGGCATTCATGATATTCATTCGTTTTGCAATAAATGGGTAGTATGTATGCATTAAACGTACATGCACACATGCATATAATACCATATACAGTCTGACCAAAAAGTCCTAGGCTACTTTTAAAATGAGAACATTTTAAAGAAAAGTGAGAGCCATAGAGATATTAAAAGAATAGAGTGGCGCGAGCACCTATGCCAGGCATAATTGAGAGTGCAGATAAGAGGGAGCGCTACCGAGTAATCGTATTTCTATGTAGCATATGATGACGTCACTTTGGAGAAAATGATATGATAGATCAGCAGCGGTCTCTTTCTTACCTGCAAACAATCTCACTGTTCTCTCGCGCATTGAATATATAATGTCTCTATGGTTAGAGCCTTGGCAAGGTTTTAAAACTTATAAAGTTGCGCGATATTTGAAGAAAGTTTCGTCGAAATATTGCAAATATAACAGCGGGTTACTTGATTCTCCGAGTTTGTGTAAAGCTGATTGAAAAAACCAACTTTAACTTTTTATTTCATACGATTCATTCATTTTTTTTTAAATTTTCAATATTTTTCAACGATGTTGAGTGATGTCCAACGTGTTCCCTATTCTTTTCTCAAAACCTTGAAATATTTGGTTTAGATTTTCAAAGTTCGAACCCACTTGCCAAATTTAGCAAACCTGAGTTTATTAAATAACTGAATAACTCTAAAGGTTATTATAAAATTCAAAGTTATTCACTATCCCCTCCTCGTCAAAATAAAATCATTATATAGGGTTTGGGACCCACTGTATATACATTATTACCTACATCGGTATCCACTATCCATCATTGATGCATAAAGGGAAGAAACCATATTATACTTAAAAGTCCGTTAGTTATTTCTTTACTTGAATGCAATGTATTTATATGAATGTTCGAGCAAACAAATATACTTCATACATTCATACAAATATTGACAATTATGGAAGTGTAATTTAGTATGAATGTTCATGCATACTTTATCGTGCTCTTCGTGCATTGCTTCTGTTATTACTTTTTAAATATTAAACCTTATGGTTATAGACATTGGCAGTAGCTAAAATAAAAACTATTTTAAGTCTTTTCCAATAGTCTTGCAAGATTTAACCTGCCTGCACTCGCGTTATGAGCAATTTGCTTACGCTAGATTTAAATCATAAATAACTTTTATTTTTCAAATGGTATATGTGGAAGAATTCTTCAGATTTTTTTAACCAATCTACAGTTTTTTTATATAATTTTTTTTCAATTGCTTCAGTAATTGTGAGAATTTTTCTCATCATGAGAGTAAAAGTGTAAGCAAAAAAATATTTCTTTTGGAAAATTTCGGTCCTGTTCGTACACTTTTGTTAGTTTAATATAAGTGATAGAAATATGGTGAAATTAGCTAGTATCATCAATATTTCACAAACCTAGGAATAAATTTAATATACCTTGATATATATTTCATATATACAAGGTATAAAAATAATTGTTTGCTCGAATCAACGTTCCATTATAGTCAATGCATTTATAAATGTTAGTTACTATATTTTGTAAAGCCAATGTCTCTTTCAATAGATTTGAGCCTCCTGCACGTCTAGCTTAGAGATATGTGACTCTGTGCTTTACCATTTGACAGACATTTATAAATTTCATAATATGAAGGTACGTACGTGTTCATATCAGGGCTGGCACTAGGTAACAAATAAATTTTGAATTGAATATGTAATTTCAAATTTGTCGATAGTCCTTGAACAATTTTTAACTCTTCATATCAATTTGTAAATGTACGCTTTCCAACTGGATTTTGCGTGAAAATTCTCCCCATGCCTACAAATAATATATTAGACCAAGTTTGATAAGAGACCATACGTATTTCAATAAATCACCTTTACCAAATTTATTTTCAAACTGTAACAGATTTTTCTCTGACAGACAGACCGACGAGCAGAAGACTTTTGATAATAGGGTTCTGTTGATTACCCTTCGGGTACGAAATAACTCGAATACGAAAGAACTATATAATATGCACACAGTATCAAAATATGTATATGAAAACAATAGAAAAATCTTGGTTTAAACATTAAATCAAAGTTGGATTGTTTTAAAATCTTTCATTATTCAAATGAATGTTGACTAGTGAAATATGACATATGAAAAATTAAAAAATAATCCTTTGTCTAGTCTTTTATGACAAATTACATTTGACATTAAAAACATGTCAACCCGTTCTACACATAAAAACATCTAACAACCCTAAATAATCTTTCACTTCGGCCCTGATATTATTCATAATAGAATGTTGAACGTTATATATTTTCGACATTTTTAAACATATTAAATAAAAATTGTTGTCGGACATACATTCAAACGGATATTGTTCCGTCATTATTATTATTATAACATTATTTTCTTATTCATTTTTAACCGACTACAAACAAAAAAAGAAAGTTCTCAATTCGACTGCATTTTTTTATGTTTATTCCCTCAGGATTTTCGACTGGGTGCACCGTTTTGATGATTCTTTATCTATTTCAAAGCTGTTGTTTCCCGTGTGGTCCCATTTTATTTTGGTTCAATTCTAATAACGGCATCCATGAGAAAACCATAAAAGTCCTAAATTTGCATTAAGTATGCACAAGAGGACATTAAGAGGACGAATAACTCAATATTAAGCGAACCGATTTCGATGATGCATTTTTAGAGACAAATTAGTTAGTGTACTTCAGATTCAATAAAAATCACAAAATAAAAAAAACCGACTTCCAAAGATAAAGGTTTCCAAAATAAATTAATATGCACTAAAAAGTAAAAAAATGACGATAATATAATGTAGTTAAAATTATTGTTATTTTTGGAGTCGGTGTCAGCCAAGATAATGCAGCAAACTGTTCTGTCAGAGTTGTTTCCTTGGCTGACACCGACTCCAATAATAACAATAATTTTAACTACATTATATTATCGTTATTTTTTTTACTTTTTAGTGCATATTAATTAATTCGTTTTGGAGAAATTTTTCTTTTGAAATCGGTTTTCTTTTTGTTAAAAGTTTTTATTATCAATATATCTATCTTTATCCATTCGTTTCAAAAAATATTTTTAAAAGAATGTGTTGAAAAAAAAAAGGTTTTTTTTTGTACTTTTTAGGGGTGACAATAACGTTAGTTATGATGGAATTCCTGTTTGTTTTTTAATAATAAATAAAAATCTGTTTTCTATAAATATAATTTAACGACTTTTTTATGTTTTTTTTCTCGTTAAATGTTTCGAATATTCTTTTATTGTAAGTAATACATTCTGTTTAAATTGATTCAAACAATGTGTGTGTAACATGTCTGTGAGTTCGTTCGATCTCCTTGTTAACAACGATGAAACAAAACATATTCTAAGTGTCTTAGAAGTAATGTTATTTCGATTCCGAAACATTAATTCTTTACGGTCGTTTTATTCTGATTTCAACTTTTATAAAATCAGATGAAAATATTAATTTAACAGAATTTCAAGGAGAAAAATTAAAAGAAAAATATCGTTATATTTATAGTTTTGTGTGTGTGTGATTCTCTTAATGTGGCGCAAACTTTAAGACCATCTCTTAGTGAAGTAGATCGCCTACGGCTTCATTTGAACTTTCAACACTGGAGCTCGATGAGCTTGCATGTAGCTTAAATTCATTACAACTCTTCTTCGTTTAGTCCACCTACTAACACAAAAACTTTATTTCCTTCTCTTGGTCAATTAGACGTTCTTCGGTCTGGCTTAAGGAGATATGCAAGCATTGAATAATACTAGGGATTTCAATAAATGCTTTGTAGTCGAGTAATGAGTTATTCTTGGCTTTACAATACCACGCAACTACAAAAATATATAATTGTATGCAAGTGATCCTTATAAATTTGATAATATAGATATCGCTCTTCAATCATTAATACTCTAACTATAGTCGTCTTTGTTCATCACATGATGAATTTTCGATGCAAGATCTTAAAAAAGAAAACCAGTCCTAGCAATGAACAGAATAATATCTAACCTAGCAATTTTTATGTTTATTTACTAATTTTTAAATAAAATTGAATGTTTGAATTCAAAAATATAAAACTTTTTGTTCTCTGCAACCCTTAAAAATATTTTCACATCCATTTCGTATAATTATTATTATTATAAATTATAAAAGCATATTTTTCATGTATATAATGGCTGCGATCCCGATTGATTGTGTTATTATTATAAGAGGGTTTTAAATCCTTTTTTAGTCCTTGAATGTGTCTGTCATACATAATACTTCAAATTTATTGTAAGTTTTTGTATAAAATCATTATACTGATACTAAATAAAGGATACTTACAACAGCGATCATGGGCGGTTCGCTTCTATGGTGTACTTCATTCCGCATAGTCGTTTAATTAATGTTTTGCCTAGCTTGATTCCGAATTTGGAAAGGGGAATGTGCAAAAGTGTAATTTAAATATGGGTAGATAATTTACGAACTTGACATTCTGAGATATTTGAATTTTTCAAAACTAGACATTCGAATTTTTCAAAAGTCTAGTTCTATTAATAGAGATCTTAAGCGGAAAAGTGGGCGTACTGACGGTGGTAACGCGACATGCCCTTTATTTTGAAATAGCCAAATCGGATATATGCAAAAATTGTTTTTAAGGTAGTACGAGCACCAAGGCAAGTTTTGACTCGTGACTCGTGGTCTGTCTTGGTTTTCGAAATATCGAAAGCTAACTAATTAAACAAAATTTTCAATTTTCGATATTTTAAGAATTAGTCCATATATCGAAAAATTCTTACTTTTCGTTTTATATTGTCATGTTATATAATAAATTAAAAATAACATAATTCACCATTCACCGACTAATTTTGGAGAAATCTATGAAAACATATCATCCAGCTACCGTTTTCCCATAAAACCAATGTTAAATATGCCTACTTTTAAAGTCATTTATTTATATAAAAAATCGTGCAATCCCTCCTTAAATTTTTAGAATTGCTTTAGACATAATCCAACTTCATAGAAGAAAAAAATCAAGCCTTTTATTCAAAATTACCCTTTCAGTTTTATACATTCCGCACTTGATCAGCGAGTCAAAAAGTAAAGAAACTGTGACGAGAAATGCGACTGTGCGGGAAGAAGCATACTGTATACAGAGTGAACCGCCTTTGGCCGCTGAACTAATACTTACACACTGTTGAAGGACTAGTAGGGTCTAAGAAGAATGAATGAATAATAAGAGATCCTTTTTATGTATGTTAATGTGTGGCGTGTATCATCTACGCCACATCACTACATCTACCCCTTTCTATTTTCATCATCAAATATTATTTTATATTCACTCTCTATTGGAATTTAAAGCATATTTTTCATTAAAAAAAATAACCCCAAGTGTATGGAAAGCTTAATATTGCTTTCAATATCATGATGATGTATAAAATGTGTTTTTATAACCAAACATAAGCGCTTGGAGTACAGGGTATGGATATATGGTACCTAATTGCACATGCCTAACGGGTGTTTTTTTAGAGGTTCGCCCGTTTAAATTAAAGTAAAACAAACAAAAAATATGTTTTTAATATCAATGAATCTGACTTTATTGCAAAGATAATTGTGTGCTTTTAATGATTGTATATGATTTCAGTCATGTGGTCGTCGCGGCTAGGCTGCGCAAGCTAGATGCCTAGCTTAGGTTAGATCTTTGATTTCCAAACACATTTTTAAAATTTTTATTAAAACCTACTCAGATACGATAAAGGCATTCTTCTATTTCTAAGTGCTCAGTCATTGTATAAATTTATTAATTGATTTGGTTAATTATCTCGGAAATTAGACCTCAGATCGAAATTTGACAAAAGAGCTTTTTCGTTCATCTTTAAAAGCTTATTTAAGAAGTCAAAAGTTCTGCAGTCAATTATCGAACACCTTGTATAATTAGTTAGATAAAGAGTGTATATTTTCAATATTTCCAATTTCTTTTTATTTAATATAATCTGTGATGATATGTTTAATATTTTTTCTTTTTGTTTTAGGTAAGTTTCAATTTATCTACCGGAATATTTTTGGTAAGCAAACATAAAAGGTTTTTGTCCTATCCATTAATTTTTCATTCTCAAATCCTAAGAAAACATCAAAACATAGTTGAATATAAATTGTAAAAAAGTAAATGTTTAAAGAAAACAACAAAAGAAATTAAAGGTAATCCATTTATAATTCCGAAAACTTAAAGAAGTAAAAATATTTGAAAAAATGTCAATGTTTAATGGAATATCATTGTCCATTTTTAACCCCTGAACAAAATAAAGGGGTGTTATACGTTTCACCGCTATGTGTGTGTCTGTCTGTGGCATCGTAGAGTGTTCTTGGCATTTAACGGAGTTTTCTTAGCCTTGTTTCGATTGTACGGAGCTTAGGTTTCCGTACCCGAAAAAACTAAAAACTTGGCGATGATCTTCAAAATCGATTCAGTTTGGAAAAGGCATGACATATAATTTTAACATATAAATAAATACTATGGAATTGAATGGTCAAATAAACATGGCTCAATTCATTTCGAAAAATGAAATGATAAAATAATTAGGTAATTCAAAAGTCAACTCAAATATTTCAATTTCAATTACAATATTTCAAAAAATTTGTCCCAATAATAATAGCTCTCTAAGTATCTTTTTCATCTCATCTGATGTGATTGACCATCACTTTCATGTTGATTTAAAAAGGAGTGTTGTAAGTTCAAAGTGTTTATCTGTGCGTCTGTGTGTTTCGCATCTTATCCCAAAAATCGGTTTACAAGAAATAAATCGCATTTGTCGGGGGTTTTTTTAAATTTTGTAAATTTCTTTTGTTAGAAAAACCTGCATAGTTAATACATATAAACAAAAATGTTCTTTTATTACTAATTTGAAAAACTGAATGTAATCATATTAAAAATTAAATAATAAAATAATTATAATTCATAGAACAATTAAAATTAATAAAAAATGTTAAATTATAATTAAAATCGTGATAATTAAATCATTTCCTTTTTAGTATATTCATCATAACTTTAAAGTGATGTTTTAATAATGATGTAATTTGATATGTTTTCTGGCGCTGCATTAAGATAAACTCAAATGACTGTAATCTTATCGTATCATTGTCGTCATAATTAACTCAACTTTGTGCAATATTCATTTTATAACACTTGAAGATAAAAACTAACAAAGTTAATTGTTTACATATCTTGCGTATCCTAACCTACTCACAGTTGAACAGGTTGAGATTATCAAAATTTTAATCCAAAGTTTATTATGCTAAAAAATATTAACTATTAACAAAATTTTTGTTGTAAAAATCATCCTATTAACACATTTCGTTTTACGTGCTTGTGTATACATCTGTACAAGGTTGTTTGAGTCAATAACTGATTAAAGATGGAAAATTTTAAATTATAAAGCTGTTCCTGATTAAAAGGCCAAAATCTTTTGTTTGTAAACAACATAGTTTAGAATTTTGTTCGTAGCATCAATATTTTTAGGCGTTACAAACTTGGAACTAAACGTAATATACGTTGATATATTTCATATATATGTACATACATGGTTTAAGAGACATACTTCTAATTTAGTAGTCAACCCAATATGTGCCTACATTACATTTGATTTGATCAGGATATTTATTATGACATAGTTTATTTTACTTTCTTTTAATTATCTCCATTAACTTCTTTTGATAACTCACTTCCACCTAAATGGCCGAGCCGTCTAAGGCGTTTGCCTTTGACTGTTTGTCCATTTAGAATAGGTTGCGGGTTCGAATCCAGGCAGCGGCAGTGTGAACAATTTATAATTAATGGTAGTGCAGAATTGATCACATCGTCGTCGCTTGAATAAGAACGAAGTAACCGACTCCACCCACATCAAAATGTAATTGTAAATATGTTTGTAATTAAATAAATAAAAGATGTGGGTGGTCTCTGCTATAGGCGTATATGTCAGAGAAACGGAGGTTAAACCCCATTAAAAAAAAACTCACTTCCACAACTCATTTTTTTTAATGAAAAAATATAAAATTCTGACAAAAAACCTAGGACCTGACCTTTCCAAGGTGACCTAGGTGAAAATGGACGATTTTTGGTGTATGTTACATTTTCCTTGAACATAGTTCCAAAAAATCAACCTGTATAGAACATTGAAAAAGTATAAACCTATTATCTAAATGAAATCTGTCTTATACAGATATTGTCATTGCCAATACGTTTCGTAATGTGACCATCACAGTCCACGTACTTCACAGAGTGAATAAAATTTATAATCAAGATTTAAAAGATATATATTTTTTTTTGCTTTTCACTTCAATAATTATACAATTACAATATTGAATTGATTGGGATGGTTCATTACTAGAATTAATTTTAGCTCCTCCGTAGCGTAGGTAAGGTACCTATCTCTACCTGTTCTGTTAATATCATTAGTAAGTAATAAATGATTACTCATTCGTACAATCAATTTATTATTGTTCAATTAACCGTAATATTATTTACTTAATAATAAAAATTGTTGTTACTGTTTTCAATCACAATCAACTTGAATCATTTTATTTTCATGGTCAAAATGGTATGACAAATCATCAAATTATTATTTTCACCTTTTTAGGTATACAAATGCGTTCCTATATTTTTTGACTTATTGGCAACAATTCTAAAATATGTGCAGCTGTAGGGGGTAGTCCTTAGGTTATTTAACAACACTATGCAATTGTGTTATTAAGAGAGCTCCGCTTTTTAAGTTCTGTGGTCGGAAACTTTGTAATTTCCTCGTCAATATCTATCCTTTTTCATCGAATAAGAAAATAATCAACTGGAAACAATTGATTTTTCACACAAAGTGAATTGTTTTGGAAATTATAAATTTAACTACGAACACATCGAAGGACTACTTTCTACTTATTATCATGCCAAAAAAGGCCAAAATCATCAATTTTAAGTTGAATGGGTTGTTAAAAATAAACTGGGCCCAGAATCTGTGAATAATTACTATGCTCAGTGTTGTTCAACTACGAGTTACGGCTGTACAAATTTTCTCTCTCAATTGTTAGAAATCTTCGAGTTGAGATATAGTTATTCAAATAAATACCACGATATTCGAAATAAAATTGTATATTAATAAATTCTATTTAAGAATGTTTGTAATGTGTTATATAAATAAATTTAGCTACTGACAATGGTTGTATTGAACAATCGATATCGGTGTCTTGTTAAATTATATTCTTAATATAAGTTGAATTGTATTTCGAGTATCGTGGTATTTATTTCAATAACTAAAAATTACTTGTTTTTCGCCAAAAATTACGAATATGTACAAAATTATTTTGAGCTTTTTTTGACAAAAAATTTTCTTGATATTTAAACCTGAGAATACCTGAAATCCGGGGCCAAAAATCGAAGAAAAAACTTTTCAGGCAAAAGTTATGTTTGAGAACCAGAATCTGTTACAAAAACCATATTATTATTATTTTTGAAATTTGAATTTAATAAAAAAAAACGCTGAAAAATTATTTCGTGACCTTGAAAAATGAGTGATTCTGAAAAAAAAAATTTCCAAATAAATTTGAAGGAAACGTTCTAAAACAAGTACTGTAAGACTTCACTTAAAAATATTACAAATATTGATTAAATAATATATTAAATAATTGTAAGAAAGTGAGGTCATATTCTACCAATGTTTACATAAATAATTACTAACTACTGTGCTTCTACCTAGATAAATTATTTAAATAAAATAAAATGTAATTATTCTACATTACTTAAAACCAAAAATTTAATTAAAAAACTTTTTCTTAAATTTTTTTTATGAAATCGTTGTACGTACAAACTTACTATATGTAGATAATGTATATTATTTTAATATTATTATACTTGTTTACGCGTCACTCATCACCGAATATTAATCAAATAAAATGCTAATTTTGATAAAACAAAAGTGAATGTAAGTTCAAGGTAGAATACATTTATTTTATTATCTTTTTTTATGGAAAAACAGACAAATTAACCATAAAAGAAAAAAACTAAAAAACAGAATACCAGACTAATTATTATCATATAAGATTAGTGTGAATTATTTTGCAGATAATAAGGGGTACCTACCCCTTAAAAAAATTGCAAAAAATCGAGAAATCGAGAATCTCCAATTTCGTTAAAACTCAGTATGTATGTACTCAAAAATCAGTTTCATTTGATGACTGATCGAATAGTTTTTGAGATACGGACTAAAATCGAACCAAATATTGCGATATCTCAAAAACTCTGCATTCAATCATTAAATTAACCTGGTTTTAATACCTTTTGGGTCAAAATTACCCCATCCACCGAGTTTGATCAAATTCCAAAACCAAATTTTTTTTCCCGTTTTTCTCGATTTTTTCAAAGGGGTACCCCCTTAAAAAAGTGCAAAAAATCGAGAAAATTTCTGGATCTTCAATTTCGATTAAACTTAGTATATTGATAACTGTTAAAGTTACACGAAAAACTAGACCCGATTTGATATCAGAACATTATGCCCCCCTTCAAACTCTTCAACTTTTGTTTAAGTTATTTTTTGATTGGTTAACTTCAAAACGAGATATTAGCCATAATAGATTAAAATGATACATCCTGTATACATCAAGAAAAACGAATTAATATTTTCTGAGTGTAAATTGCATAAAATTGCATTTCCTTCCCTTAGTTGATATGTATATAAATAAATAACGCATGCGGTACGCTTTCTTTCACATAAGTACAGAAATACTAGACCTTTCGTATAACGATCCTCGATCTTGCGCATTGTATTTGTTATTGTACGTCTAAACAATTCAATTAATCAAAATATTGTATAGAAATGAAAACATTCTTGAAATCTAAACGTCATTCTTTTAGACATTTATAATAAATGATCTTTCTCCTTTGAAATCACTCAAATGAATCAATTTTAATAGTTAACTGTTATAGTATTCATGTTAATGTAAAGATTATAGTCCAAGAACTGATACAACTTTTTTGGTAGGTATTTGAGATCTCAAAAATATACTTAAATATTCTGATTTCGAGGCATAAAAGCACATTTTTCTTTTATAATCTTAAAATTAAAAATTGTAACTGTATATCACGTGGCCTAAAACGCCTGCAAGCCCTGATGTGATGTCATATCGGTATGAACCATAGACCATAAGTTAAGTGTAGACAGCTGGGTATAATATATCCATAGATAATAAATATTTATATTTATTATAATTAGTTGTCTATGAATACATCTGTCAAACTTATCAGTGTTATTTCCTATAAAGATACCGATATTACGTCACCGAATTGGATGCTCGCATTTTGGACACTAAAAAGTCTAAAATAAAATAAATAATAAAAAAATCAAAAACTCGACTACGTTAAATAAAATTTGAAAAGAAAGAAAGAAGTCGTTAAGATAGCGACTTTTTCGTTTAGATTTAGATTTCGGAACCCATTTAATTCTAGACCGACGCAAATCTTCCCAATAATGGTCGTCGACTGTTAGAATCGTAATGTAAGCTGTTAGAATCGTAATTTTATTTAACGAAGTCGAGTTTTTGATTGTTAAATTATTTAAAATAATATACAGAACCCTTAAAATGGTTATAAAGAACATACTTATAAATTTTGTTCTAACAAGTGAAAACAAACAATTGACTGAGTTAATTGTTGAAATACCATGTGTAGTCAGTGTTGATTTCTTAATCACATAACACATACAAACATGTGACACATACATAACTGAAAAAAAATAAAATTTCCGCCTAATTAGCGCCCTCACGGGTAAACAGTGATGTTTACGAAAAAATGTTTCAAACAAAAGTTTAATTTTTGATAAGGAACATTTTTTACATTTAAACTTTTGTTCTATCTCTAACGGTTTACAAGATGGGTCCTACGGACCCAAGACCCAATTGACCCATGATGCTCAATTACGAACTTGACCTCACGTTTTACGTCCTGAGTACACTGTAAAAATTTCAGCTCGATATCTATTTCGTTTTTGAGTTATCGTGTCCACAGACGGACGGACGGACAACCGGAAATGCTTATTAGGAGATTTTATGAACACCTATGACAAAATTTGTTTCCTAGCATCATTATTTTTAAGCGTTACAAACTTGGGACTAAACTTAATATACTATGTATATTTCATATATACATGGTATAAAAATTTCATTTAGTGATAACAGAAACATAACAAAATATCCCCTTAATACTACATTTCACAAAACTACTATTTAATAATGACATGACGGACAGAAGACGGAATAGGACTGTTTGGTAGGTAGTATTTATTAAAATATGATGAAGTTAGTAACATGTGAACAGTATTAACATAGACATCGTACATTTGTACTGTTCGTCTTACATACATTATTTAATACCAACAACACTATATACCTACCTATACCTACCATTGCACTATAGTGTGTATGGTTTATGTGGGGTCTTAACTAAACATTGAACATATACTGATACATACAGACACACGTTTATAGTGTGAGTCACATGAATACAACGAACACGTATTTCCACATAAACGTTCTAACTTCACTTATTTATATTATTTTTAAAAGTATCAACAGTGAACGGAAGTTTTTTTAATTGTTGTGTATGTTGTGTAGACATGTGAATATTATTCATATTATGTGCATTTGTGTTGTTTGTTGTCCAGTTTTTTGAATTCAGATTATGTGCTTTTTTAAATCGGTGTGACGTGTTTGTGGATTTTTGTTGTGCCCCTTTCGTGTTATTGTTTTGTGTTTTTAATTTTGAAGTGAATTTTTTTTCTAGTTATTTTAGTTTTTACGTTAAAAAGGTTTGGATTTGAAAAACAAATTTTGGTTAGGAAAGCTTTTAGAAACATACGGTGATTTCATTTGGTTTAACTCCCTTAGTGACTCGTTAATTTGGATATTCAGTTATTCTGCGCAAGTTACAATTGTTGGGATTTTACACTCGAAACAAAAACGCGCCACTTTTTATTCGTTAAAAAATAGGGGGATACAATGCTTGCATCCAAGCAACTTTGTTGTATTTGATTATTGGGTAATCGGAAAAGATAAACCCGGGAATATAGACGGGAAAACAGGCCAACAGTTTTATAGACACGGAGTATTGTTGTAATTACGAGATGGTTGAGTTTAATTTGTCGACTATAAAGGAGTTGGTTGTGCTCTGAAGTTCTTAAACCTTGCGTTCAAAAATTTTTTTCGGTCTATGTTTTCCTAAACTTAAATATTTTCCGCAATACCAAGCCTCATTTTGAAGGTAGTGATCTTGAAGACTCTGGTGGTAAAATGGTAAATCGAACTGGTTGGTTCGAGTATCAGAAAGTTTATAAATGAGACTCAACGAGAGTGTCGCCGTAAACTTCTGGTACTTTCGATGGCACTCCCGGTCAAACCCGATCACTTAACGTATTAATAGTGTTGGAAGTATATTTGGAAATTTAGTGTGACATTGGCGTAGGAAAAAATGGAATATATGGCGTAGTACGCCGAAGTCGTTAGGGGAGAAATGGAGTTTTCTGAAAATATACAATTCAGAAAAAATTGAAAACTCAGCAAACGTTTGGTTGAGAATATGTTTGTGAAATTCAAAAGTATAAAATTTATTTCTAGGATCATGGCCCATATGGCCCAATATGTAAATCCAGGCCTAAATTTTAGGATACTTTGTATTTGAATTGTGTTGAATTCAATAATTTAAACAGTTGCTAGAAAATGTTTAATATTAATGCAACGAAATAAAATATTTTTCGTGATTGTTTTAAACTATCTAGGCCACGAAATATGAATGTAGACGGAGTAAGGGGTAGAAAATTGAAATCGATTTTGTTTTTGTTGGTCATATGAGGTTCGAGTTACCAAATGAAGTTACCAGGTTTATATCATGATATAATATAAACACTTTTTAAGCCAATAAAAAACACATAAATATAAAATGTACGATTACGGAATAAATAACAACAAGCCACTGAAAATTTATATTTTCTTATTTTATCCTTGCATGGTAATTGTTATATACAGGACTAGTCAGAATTTTATTAACACTTAAATGGGATATTGTATGTATTCCTGATAATCAGATTTCGAACTGAAATTAGGGTAGAAAGTAGTGGATGTTCTGACAGTGTGAATGTTAGTTTTATAATTTTCGACCTTTAGGTCTTAAGACTCCGAATCTTAAATAATTCCATGGAAGCAATTCAAAGTGCTATTATGCCCGATGACATGAGTTGAACGCAACGATTACAAAACTGCATGAATTGCACTTCAAAATTCTGCATCCACCATATTCCTTAAACTAATGCCTGGAACCAAGTTCATTATCTCGTGAACTAATTTGTTGAAAAACCATTAAATATATTTAATTTTGACAAGTATCGTCATCTATGTGTCGATATCTTTGTTACAACTGATCATATGTTCCTATACAGAGAAATCGTCTGATAATTAATCGAGAGCTTTTTAAGCTCTGATTTCTAGAGAAGATGATAAAAGATACATTCACGATCATAAGAGAAGTGAAACGTTTTCAAAATTGGCTTTAACAAACTATTACTTCGAGCTGTTCTAATCATATTTTCCAAAGAAATTAAGTATTTCCTTCTTTATAATAGAAATCAGTTCAATGAGGCTGGGCTGATATCAAGGATATCATGAAGAATATGAATGGAATATGTCAGTTTTGAAATTTAGCAAAATGGTTCTTGCTATGATTTTACTTACGGAAGTAAATTGAATCAATCATATATGCTATGTTTTACCGTTCTGGCCGTTGAAGAATAACTTGGAAATCATATGTAAGCTGTAAAAAAATTTCTAACCAAAAATTGTTGGTGGTGCCATTTTGCAGTTACAACTTTTGTTTCAATTAATGCACGGTATTTATGAAAGCTGATCTGGACAAGCAAGGCTTCATCCCTTCTTCCAGGATACCATTCTGACACCTCCTCGCTCTCTTCGGATTTATTCTAACTATGTGTTAAAGTTCAATTAATCTTAAACTTTATAATCTCCATAATCGTTGTGCCTTCATCCGCAAAAGCGTTTTCTAAGTATTGAAAAAAAAAATGTTTTACAAAATTTGTTTAAACAATTGACTCTGCGACTTTTGAAAATAGTGGGTCAAACTGTGAATCAGTGGGTCAAAATACTAAGAAAACATTTTTTACGGAAAAAGGTACAACAAAGTGTGGACCCGGTTTTAAGTAACCCTGTGTTAACAACTCACTATAGATATGGCTGCCATTGATTGGTCAGACATTTCACCTTACAATATTGTATTATTTTATTTTATTTTATTTAAATATATGATTTTAATGGTATGGCGGTGGTAACATACTTTATAGGAATTTACATATTATTGATTTTTCTTAAATCAATAAAATATACATAATACAATGTACAACAACATATACCTATACCTATAAGTATATTAGAAAAGGAATAGAATATGTTATTTGACTGTAAGGTACTTATAAAATAATAATAATACATGTATTGTAACACAGTACTTATATGTAATTTAATTAGTTTCGTTTGTCTATTTCTGATTCCAGGTTTCTATAATCATGAATATACCATGTGTGTTTGTACCATCTAGGCATATACATATCTGTAGTATGACAGAATACATCCGTTTAGTAATGCATCTAACCGAGAGGTATTATATACATGTATTGTAAGACTACAGATACCATACGACAGATCTTCTGTTGTATGCAGTAATGATTGATGAACTTACTAGTTATCTGTAACTAAAAAACTCCCACTCTCCAAGCGTCTTCCAACTAGTGTTCAATACATGTATTTAATATCTCTCGCTTAGATGCATTACTAAATGGATGTATTCTTTCATAATACAGATATGTATATGCCTAGATGGTATAAACACACATGGTATACACATTTACTTCTACCAACATACAGTATGTGTCCCCTGATAGAGGTAACTATGCTTGTAAATTTTCTTATTTTGAATTTTAAGAAAAAAGTCATTCTTTATAAAAAATTTTGCTTATTCTGAGAAGTATGTAGGAATATTTAACACTTCTAAATAATGTACAGAGTAGCAGGGTAGGGAAGTTTTAAATATGCCTAAATACTTTTCAGAGAAATCAAAATTTTTTATAAAGTAGGACTGTTTTTCTTAAAATGAAAAATTAGAAAGTTTACAAGTATAGTTACCTCTATCCGGGGACACACTATATGTATTATTTTGTCACTTATTCAAAATGATATTTTCGATTCAATTCATGTCATGCTGTTCATGATTGTAGCATTTCAATTATAATAAAATTAATACCGTTCACTTGTCGGTTAACCAATCACAGAAGTGTCCAAGCTTTAGAAATTTGGTAATGTGAACTGGGGATTGAGTGAATCAAAATAAAAGAAAATGATGGTTTTTACAAAGAATGGAAATATTAGTATTATTTTCATTTTCTAAGCCTTTTATTCAGATCTTTAATATTCAATCTTGTAGAGCACTTGACATCCTATCAATAAAATTTAGAGCATGGTTTTCGTAAATTTTATATAATTCTAAGACCCAAAATCTTGTACATTGCTTATAAAATTTAAGTTTTCCTAATAATAATCGACAAATACTTAAAATTATAAACTAGGCACTAATAGTTGCTAATGGTGCAACAAATTGTAAAACGCCAAAAGAATTAGAATTTCGGAAAGAATTCATAGTTTCTGTTTGTTCCGAAGATTTAGACAGTCTGTATATATTCACTAATACAATTCAATGCAGTGGGAACTAAGATAAATACTTATTTTTCGCCTACAATTTTTACCTAAATATGAAAATATCAAATTTGTATTTAGTTAAACAAACATAACATTAAAAAAAACCAATTATAAAAAATAATAATGAATACTAAGAACTGTCCTTGAGAAAAGTTTTTTTAGTTCAAGGTATGAATTCTTTCAAAAAAATCTTTAACCTTTTTTTATGAGTAATTGTAACGACAGATTGGTGGCGCTCTTATAACATGTAATTCTTATTTTTATTTAAATTTTTTAATTTAATATTTAAAAATGTAATTTTTTATTCATTATAATATTGTCAAACCTATAATTAGCTGAAATTTGCAAGGTTAATCACGATGGAATGCTTTATGAGAATACACATATGATACCATATTTCCGTTTTTGGTATTAATTGTTGCATTGACATCGAAATTATTTATTCACGAGACTGTAAACCTGTTGAAAAATCAATAGTATTTTATATTTAAGTATTTTTTAAAAAATAACTAACTAGTATCTTTTAGTTAAGAGAAAAAGAATTAGATTTCTTTTTTTATCGAACCATTTAGGAAATAAAAATAATTGAAATAATGCAAAAAACACCGACTTTTAGGACGGACTTTGTTCAATATTTCAGCGAAAATGTATGTGTGCAAAAAACTTAGTCATGACCGGCTATTTTTCGCCAAAATTATCCACTGGAAGCGCTGTCGTCGGTTTGATTCCTCCTACCATGACTACGCACGGAGTCAGTAATTTTCTGTTTAAAACTCGTACAATCTTATTCACTTTTGGTGGACAAAATCATTGAATATTTTTCAGATCACTGGCCATTGTATGTTGGACATTGAAAACAATTTTATAAATAATAAAACAGTCGCCGAGGCTTATTATTGTTAAGGGATGTGTGTGATTTATGTATGCCAGACAAAGATAATGCATATAACGTTTTTTTTTCACGTCATTGCGTCTACTACGGTATTTCTTTCTCCCCTATTTATATTTTGGTGAATAATTTACCACCGTATGTTCATCACTATAACCCTCAGGTTGTGAATAAGTAACAGAAATAAGTTTAGTATTAAACAGTTCTAAAACTTTTAATGATATTTCTGTTAGAAAAAGTTTTTGTTAACTTAAATTAACATTGGTAAAAATTACTGTTACTGTAAACCAGAATTATTCGACCATTTCTTCAAACCAGTTTTCTAACTCCTTGAATATTTCATTTGCTTTCTGATTTTATCAAGGATGACACAATCCTAATTTCATTCCTGATACAATACTTGTCTGAACATAATTGACCTGTTTACGTCAATATCTGTTCAACAAGATACTAAGTTCTATAATCACGCCTACTTGTAATTAGCCAATTTCCGGTTACCTGTCTGTGAATACAATCACTCAAAAACGAAAGCAGATATCAAGTGAGATTTTTATGACGTGCTAGAACGTTAAAAGTGTGGTCACGTTCGTAAATGAGCCACATAGATCAATTGGATCCTACGGACCCGAGATCTATTATTCTATTAGAGATAGAACAAAAGTTTAAATAAAAAAAATGTTCCTTATAAAAAGATAACAACTTTTGTTTGAAACATTTTTTCGTTTCAACTTATTATTTTGGTTTGTGCATTAAATTTTGAATACAATAAGCTTTAATAATCGTTCGATAATAATTAATAATATTTATGATACAAAGGAGTACACTATATAAGGACAAATAATATTCGCCGAGTAATTTTAATTATATTTAATTAAGTTTTGCTCGATCACTGTTATTTTCCTTCATTGTGAAACGCCTTTGTATCGTAGATATTATTAATTATCGAAAACCTATGATGATACTTATTCTATTTGGAATTTGTTACACAAAGATAATAAAACAAAATCAATTTCAATCGTTGGTTATCATCTTGTCTCATTGAATTTTAATATGATACAAGTTAAATTTTCTCGTAAAAGAACATAGAGCTTGGAAGTTCTCTTTGGATAAAATAATCATAATTCATTCCTAGTTTCTGAAAATGTTTCCGAATCGCATGCATATAACAATAAATTATTTACTTTACAATGTACTACCGTCCCCAAAAAATAAGGTGACATTGTATTCATTTTGAAAATTCTTTATTTATTCTTCCAAATCAATTTCATCTCCTTCAAAGTAATCCCCTCCCGATGCAATGCACTTATGCCAACGGATTTTCCAATCTTCGAAACACTGGTTGTAGTCACTTTCCGGGATTGCCTTCAGTTCCGTCTTCGCTGCGGCTTGAATCTCCTCTATTGTATCAAAACGGTGTCCCCGGAGCGGTCTTTTGAGCTTGCTGAACAGCCATAAGTCGCACGGAGCCAGATCAGGTGAATACGGTAGTTGCGGAACGATATGGGTTAAGTTTTTGACGAAACGATCACGAATAATGAGTGCAGTATGGGATGATGCATTATCGTGGTGTAAAAGCCTTGAATTGTCTTTCCACAATTCCGGCCGTTACGCAAATAACGCATAACGTTCAAATAATATTCCTTGTTGACTGACTGGGCGGAAGGAATTCATAATGCACAACAAACGCGCGAAGTTTAAATTCAATTGTCACCTTATTTTTTGGACACAGTATGTATATCCTTATGAATTTGTTTGATTTAAAATGAATGTCAACTATTCGATAAAATTGAATGTAGGTACTATTCCGTTACATTAGTAGACGATATAAACAATTAGCTTTCATCATAAATACTATAAATAAATATAAAATGCATTATTATTACCTACAAAAGTATTTAAAATTTGTATTCACCTACGCCAGTTACAGGCAACAGTCTACACAATGGACAATCGCGTCGGTACAAATATCTATCTATTTATTGTTTGCAATTCAATTGAATTCAATTACTGTTATGCAATAAATATTTATTAAAATCATTAGAACAGGAATTTATTTATTGTAAATTCATGTATTACAAAATAATCGGATGTGAAATAAATTCAAATTTATTTACTTTCATATTATTATATTTTTTAATTACAGGGCAAATCCTAACTAATTCGAATATATTATAGGCGAAAGTAACTCTGTCTGTCTGTCTGTCTGTTACATTTTCATTCCTAAACTGCTGAACCGATTTTGATGACTTCCGATACAGAAATAAATATGCGCTTGAAAAAAGACATAATTGCTTTTTGACGCGAAAATCACACTTAAGTAGTTAAATACTTAAAAGAGAGTTTAATAAGGAAGTAAATACATTATTTATTACATTTCAAATAGTTTGGTTTAGTACTCATAGATGACTCTGCAATGTATTTGATCGTAACTTTGATAATAGTTCATAGATGTCGTTATACATGTACAGAAACTAAATAGTTTTAATAAAAAGTTATTGATATTTCGAGAGTTATAGCGGAGGATAAGTCAGGATTAAGGAGGTGAATCGATAACGCGGAATTTGTGTTAATTTTGACATTTCATTACTTAATATGAATCATAATGAATGTATACCGATCTTAAAATTTTACTTATTTTTGAGACAAGCAAACACATTTATCTCTAAAAGTGAATCTTTTATCCTTTAAAAGTAATGAGAATTTAACTTGAATGGTTTTTACTACCGTTATCTGTCTTTTTTTGACCTTATTAATCTGATAAAAAAATTTGTTACAAAACTCTCTTTCTGAATTGAATCAATACTCTTATTATGTAGGTATCTTGTTCTTGTATCTTGTATTATTGGTATTGTTTTGTAATGTTTAATAAATAAGAAGTTTAGGAATCACTATAACAAAACAATATTGATATTCTAATCTTAAACAGTCTAGACATATTTAAGTACACTTACATTTAGTTAGTCAGTGAGATGTTTGTACTTTTATATGTATTCAAATAGAGATGATACATTTACATTGTAAGATTACAATATGAGTAAGTTAAGTTAGTTTATTGCTAATTAAATATTCATTCATTAATTTTACCGATGCGATGTACTGATAGTAGGGTAAGATGTAGTACCTAGAGTAAGTAACATGTAGATACCTTGAATTATTCTGTACTTTCTATACAGATATTAATATTAACTGGATAGTATTTTTATTGAAATGAGACTGAAGACTGGCTGTTGACGTGGTTTTGTTTTCAAATAAATTAAAAACGATTATTTTTTAAAGAAAACTCACTTTATGTACCATTGTTTAATATTTTAACTCTTGAAAAAACAGTGTTAGGAATAACAGTTAGTCGACCCTAGTAGCTAAGTTGGTTAAGCTCAGCGAGTTCGATTCCCGTCGTCATAACAAAATTTATTTTAATTAATAGTTGTGATGGGCTGGTAAAGTGCATAAGAGGTGCACTCAGACTCTCAAAATAAATGAAATTATTAGCGGAATAGTTGCTAAAACACACATCACAATCAATCACACTGGATAACCTATATGTGTTCTTCGTGGACAGCCAATATAACCTAACCTAACCTAACCTAATAACAGCTTTAAACAGAGACAATTTCCATTGTGATATTTTAATGCATAACTTGATAAAATACAAATAAGGAAATTTTGATTTTAGGTACTACAGCTTCCCTTATTATTATTTAGTACTTATTTAAATAACAAATTTTTAAAGGTTACAGTCGGAATATAAAAATATTAGTAACCTTTTATTTTTATGCATACGTTCTTAATAAATAAATTTCTCTTATCTTTCTTTACGTTTTATGTAAATATTGATGGTACATTGTCAGTTATGGATTATTTTTATTTAAATTCTGGAAAGTCAAAGGTTTTATTACATTCATTGTAGGTTAAATACTATTGATGACTTAAAAATAAATATAAATTTTTAATCGTTTTTTTCGTAAATATACAGAAAAACTGTTAGAGATAGTAGGGGGCTAAAATACGATCATAAAGTTTTGTTTCAGATACGATCATAAAATATATGATACCATGTAACGGTATCGATATTTTTCAGGTTTTGACGTTCTCTGTAAACTTTAGGAGCTAGTTGGTATACTTATTTATGAAGACTTATGCAATCAAATCATTCACCAAAAATAAATAAAACTATTCCAAAAAGATTATGGAAGGTTTGATAAATGCGAAACTTTCGGAAATAATTTTACTCCGACATTATGTTTAAAATAGAAAGTTAATATTTATGTACATAACCGTCTCCAAGAGCGTTTATATTTATAAAATAATTTCAATCAACTTCAAATATTTAATATTTAGTCTAAACTAAATATATAAATGATTTTACAACTATTAGACTTTGTATGAATGAGTCATCGTTATTACCACAAAGAACCGATAACGAACGCCATACAGCCATGCCTCCTCATGCCCCAAGTCATAGCACCATACAGCAGTCATATTTGTAAATTATTAATATTTTGTGAATATTTAAATTCCATGCGCACGTATTCTGTGACTAATGCAAATATATGAAAAGGAAGGAATGGAAAACGAATATATAATGGTAAAGTTGAATGAATTTTATTCTTTAGATATCGAATCATGAATGTTTCTACTAAATTTAGATTGCTTTCTAAAATAGTTGGAGTTTTTATTGAGTTTTTGTTGAAAAACATAAACAAAACTGAAACTGAGATAGCTATTACATTGCCAGTCTTCAAAGAGTTTGTAAAAAGTTGCAATTTTGTTTTTTTTCGAGTTTCTGTTTTGATTTTGTCTGCCCGTTAAGTGGAAAACCGACATTAGTTTCATAACTTCTTGAGGGACGCCTTAAGATTTTATTATAACAATGTAATAAATAAATATAGTTTAAAAAACTATAAAACAGGCTTGTTGCTTATTCTAAGTATATATGTATAGTATGGTTATCGGTAGTATAATAAATGTATATAACTGATGATGTCCTACGCATGAGTATGATATTACATACAGGTGAAGCTAATATAAGCGTGTTAAAATAATATATATTTTTCAAATTGCATTTTTATTTATTTTTATCGGAAACTAGACATCTTCTGGTGAATAAAGTGCCCAAGGTTTGAGTGTAGTAAATTACATCTGTGGATCATCAAAGGAACTTGCTTCAGAATGACTCAAAGTTAAACATTTTTTAGTATTTTATTAATAGAATTTGAATAATAAATACATCAATCTGTGTAAAAATGAGTAATATATTAAAATACTTGTTAAGTAAGTTACAGACAGATTGTTATATGCATTTTATATATTTTTATTCGTTAATTGGTAACTCATCCAGATACAAACGTCTCAGAATGAATATTTTTATTATTATTTATAGTTCATCATATCAAAAGGAAATAGTAGAGAGAGATTTTGTAACCAGTGGATCATCTCTCTGAGAGATATATATCGTGAAAAGGAAGCTATGGCCTTAAAAGAAGATTCACTAACTTGTAATCCGAAGAGATGTATTTCCCATAGAATGGGATTGAATTTAAAATATGAATTCATGGATACAAAATCACTGAAGTTAAATAAACAAAATCATTATTCATGACTTCTATGAAAGAGATTGATTTTAGTTTAAAGTCATGCATGTTATTGATGGAAAATAAAGTTTTACTTAGTTAGAATATATAATCGTGTAAAAAAAGCGTATATAGACAAATTAAAAGGGCAAATCTTTACGTTTGCTTTAAATATAGGATTTGGTTACTACGAACACATATGTGCCACGTCTAGCCCATGTGCGATTGAGTCAACTACATGAAGATTGTTGTTAATCATTTACAGAGAGTTTGAAATAAACTTATTGATCATTTTTATAAATTATTAAATAATTTTGTGTTAGTTTTTTTGAAAATTTCTGACAGTTATTTTTTTTTTCTAGAATTAAAAAAACTTGGTGTTAATGATCCGAACTTTAATTAAGTTTATCTCGAGTTAGACACGGTCCTACCTCTCTTCCACTGTATTTTATAAGATGCCAATGATTCACTTAACATTAACAACATATATAGCTAACTAATTAACTTCAAAGGGTTAAATCGTTTCACAAATTGATTTTTCTTTTAATTATCTTAATGAAAGTAGATAGATACAACACATATATTACTTCAGGCCTCTATCGTACACTCCTACAGTACACAAAGTATGTGTACATCTTCATCCCCTAACATGTCTTGCATCAAATACTACTAAGCTGTGTCGCATAACGAAACTATAAAATTAATTGTTTACGTAATTTCCTGTGTAAAATTTAATGAAAACGACGTGTTTATTTTGTAAACTTTCGTTCTTTCTTGTGAATGCTTCTTCTAAATATACTACTATACGTTGATGATGTTTATCAAAAAACGGAAACCCAACTAATAAATTGAATAGGAGTGTTGTACTGTAT
Source organism: Chrysoperla carnea (assembly GCF_905475395.1). Taxonomy (NCBI): domain Eukaryota; kingdom Metazoa; phylum Arthropoda; class Insecta; order Neuroptera; family Chrysopidae; genus Chrysoperla; species Chrysoperla carnea. Next base: position 10,483,916 of record NC_058338.1, on the reverse strand, counting down.
ATATATACAGGATGATTTTTTAAGGATGTATGAGCATGGTAGTGGGGGCACAAATTTAAAAATAGATATTTTCAATTTTGATGATAAATTTTTATTATTACTTGACGATATAAGACGAAAAGTAAGAATAAAATTTTTCGATATCTGGCTTAATTTTCAAAATATCGAAAATTGAAAATTTTGTTTAATTATTTAGCTTTCGATATTTCGAAAACCAAGACACATATCGAAAAATTTTATTCTTATTTTTCGTCTACATTCATGAAGTTATAACAAAATTCATCATCAAAGTTGAAAATAAGATAAAAATAATTTCAACCCTTAATCTACCCTGCTCTTACATCCCTTATATGGACGGTTACATTTAGTTTTTTTCTTTTCTAATTCATTGCTAATATGTTTACTTTCTATTAAAAAGTTTTTTTTTAATTTGTTTTCATTCATTCCAAATGAAAATTATCAAAAACTTCCAAAATATGTCGTTTTTTGAGATTCTTCCATAAGAGCCAATGTATTTTATATCGATTTTTAATGACTTTTTTCTTAAAAATTTGCACGGATATCTAAGCTGAAACTTTAACCACATATTCTTTGAGTAAAAGACTACCTACAAACAAATTTTAAGCCTTTAAATCACACATTGTTGTCATGCTCATACATCCTTAAGGAGAATGAAAATGTAGTTTTTAGTATTTTTTTATACCATTTGTAAACTATCTCGTTAGCTATATAAAACAAATGAAGTAAGAATAGTTTTTATGGACGTTCGTATGTATAAGATATCGAATCTTCAAACAATGTATTGTGTTTGAACTTCGTCCTCATCCAAGCGACGACAATATGATCAATTCTCCCGCCCCCATTAAATATAATTGTTCACACTGCCGCTGCCTGGATTCGAAACCGCAATAAAAATGAGCAGATACGTGTTTTCATTTTTTTTTATTTTTCGTTGGAAACTTTAAAAAAATTATCCTGTATATATTCTTACCTTTATTAACATTAGGTAACACAGTAATGCACCACATTACACAAAAATAATTGTAAATTTATTCTTAATTACATTTTGTAAATTGTTTTTACATATTCATGTTTGTTTGGTAATTTTAAAACATTAGTGTAGCTAATCAAATTTAAAGTGTGCAAAGAGTTCGTTAAATTAAATTTGGAGCAAAAACTAACAAATCCAAAAAAATAATTTATTTGCAATGTAGCATTGGATAATGATTGAAATTTTTCCTTCACCTTCGAAATATTTAATTTAAAATAGTATTTAATTATTAATTGCTATAAAACGTTCTACTTCAAAAAATTTCCATTAAAGATCTTTGTACACACAAAGCCAGAGTAGGACTCGATAAAAACTCATTATCGAATTTTTGGGTGGAAAAAATTAACTTATATTGCATTATTGCATTATAGAAAATTAAATCGTTTTTCCTCACAGTTTTTAGGTGTGGGAAAAATCAATTTAATTACATATTTTTAGCTCATTTAATAATAAGCTTGTATTAAAGACGTTCCCAAAAAAAATTGACTGTTAGAACCATAGTTTTCAAATATTGATGCCTAAAGATTTACAGAAAATCACTTATAGAATAAATAACACACAAATTCCATTCATTTCATCACTTTAAATGTATTTTATGGAAAAACAGGCAGCCAGAAAAAGCAAATTTTTACACATTTTTCGCAAAAAAATTTAATTTTAAGTTATTTAAAATAAAACCACATTTACACCAGTCTCAAGTCTACCTGCATTCTGATAAAGTCGTATCATTTCAATACAAATGCTTATCAGTAAAATAGCACAATATCTTTATAAAATTATTCAAGGAAGATTTTACTGTGGGTATTATATCTTACCCTATATTCAAATAGTATCTGACATTCCAGAGAATATTAGTCATGGACTTTTGGCTACTATTTTATTTCATGCAAGACTTAAGCCCATAGAAGACAAAGATAATTATACCTGGAAATATCTCTGTAATGTTGATCGGTACAAATGTTATTTCTCTGAAGGTACTATGCTCATATTATCCTTAAATCATCAAAGTGTAATAAAATGAAGTTATTTTGAAAGATCACGTGATGTTTTTGTGATTATAAAATGGAATGTGCAAGTAATAATCAACCAAAAAAATTATGATATTCTAAAAATTCACAGTTGAACAATAAAATTGCGTAAAATGTAAAATTGTGTATAATTATATTTTGCCTAATAATAATTAGTTGATTAGCTTTTATTCATATTAATTGTAAATATTTACATAGCTTTGTAATTTTAAAGAAAATTACCATATAAAATATATTAAATGTACTTGAAGTGCGAAATTAATTAACACAAATTAAATAGAAATTTTTAGAAACGATAAAAGTACATAGTTAACTTTAAAAATATTATTTTATATTTGTCATTTATGTTCAATATTTTATAATTATCATTGATTTTAATATTAGTTATTTATACCTATTTGATACTTCTTACCTTAAGAAATTATTGTTTAATGAGAATGATTAAATTATTTATTTATTTTGTACTTTAAGTTGTGTTTAAAGATAATTCCTCCCATCAATTACTAAACGCTAAATAAAAATTAAAACCTTTCTAATCGCCAATTACTGATGTAACTATTAAAATTTAAGTAATTATTGTATCTGGCCCTATTTACCTCAACAATTCGCCACTATGTTCGTTTTAATTCCTAGAACAAAGCTGAAAATAGCTTGACAGTTGTGAAATTTTAAATTCTAACTAATATTACAAAGCTGAAGAATTGAGTGAACTCACTAATCTCAGAAACTATTGGCTCGAATTGAAAAATTCTTTTAATGTGGGATTTCCTAGTTATCGAAGAATAGGCTATATAACATCATACGCTAGCAGTTAATCGCTCGCTTCGCCGGACAATATCGAAAACTACTGAATGGATTTTGATGAAAATTTAAAATAATATAGCTCATACATCAGAATATCACATAGATTTTAATTTATAAAGATAGCAGTTAGCTGCTTGTTGTACTGCACGATTTCGATTTTAAAAGCAAAATATTTTGATTTCATAATAAAAAGTATCATAAATATTCAGTATTATGCATGGTGGGGGCGGGGCATAAGTGAGTTCGTCCTGCGAGTGGGTGGGCTACTGCTAGTTAGTTTGTAGTACTTTTCTTATCAATTTTGTGCTTTAAGTATTTAAAAAAAAATGATATTTTTCATGAAGTCATTTTTGCCTAATCTTGAGATATTTTATTTAGGTCCTAAATTGGGCCTTTAATGGGCATTGTTTTAAGAACTTCGCATAAACCAGAAGGAAAAGTTGATGGATCTTATTGAGAACCACTATGTAAATGTACCACATTGTACATAATGAGTATTGCGCCTATGTATAAAAAGACATATTGTGCAAAAGTAATCAAATTCCATAAAAATATTTTAATATTATGCGTGAAAGTTTTTTTATTTTTTAATTTAAACGCATATAAGGAATTAAAAATTGTACATTTTTGGAACAAAATATCCTTGGACACACATTTATAATTTTGAATAAAATTGATTTTGGTGGCGTAATATTTATTATGTATTCTTTAATAATACAGTCATATATCTGCCATTTAAGGCCTGTTTTTATTTTATTTTTTTCCTTATAAACATGTCTGAGAATGCCTATAAATTGTTTTTAATTGATATGTGATGGCAAGGTGTAACATAATTTTATTTTCGTAATTGCATTATTAATAATTTTTAATTACAATAAGATGACAAATTTTAATAAGAAAGAGATTTTATCTGAATTGCTCTCAGATTCATAAATTTAAGAAAAGAAATTGTTTTAATTAGCATCAAATAATGGAAAGTTGAATTCAATATATTTACGGAAAAAAGAAATCCAAAGTTATTTTAAAGCGATTGACAAAGTGAATGAAATTCAAAAAACTCACGAAAAATTTCCAACAATTTTCCGAACTTAATTTGTAAGAATGTAACGGCATTTTTAATAAATTAAACAAAATTTTGATCCAGTTTTAACCCTCGAACTAAAAAAATGGGATGTTATAAGTTTGATCACTATGTATGTGTGTGTCTGTGTGTTTGTCTATCTGTGACATCGTAGCGCCATAACGGATGAACCGTAATTTAACGGAGAGTGTTCTTAGCTGTGTTTCAAGTGCGAGCTTAGGGTTATATACCCGAAATAACTAAAAACTTGGCGATGATCTTCAAAATCAATTCAGTTTGGAAAAGACATGACATATAATTTTAACATATAAATAATTACTATGAAAATGAATGGTCAAATAAACCTGGCTCAATTCATTTCGAAAAGTGAAATGGTAAAATAATAAGATAATTCAAAAGAACAAACTCAACTCAAATATTTTAATTTTAATTAAAATATTTCCAAAAATTGGTTCCAAAAAATGATAGCTCTCTAAGTATCCTTTTCATCTCATCTGATGTGCTTGACCATCACTTTGATAGTGATTTAAGAAGGAGTGTTATAAGTTAAAAATGTTTATCTGTGCGTCTATGTGTTTCTCAGTGGCATTGTTGCCCCTAAACGGTCAAACCGACTTCGGTTCACAAGAATTAAATCGCATTTGTCGGAGGTTTTTTAAATTTTGTAAATTTCACTTGTTACTGACATTGCAAACACAAAAATGATATTCTTCAATATTGTCAAGTACTTTCATGTTTTTAAACAATTTTTCATACATTTTGTTATTTAAAAAGAACAATGGAAACATAATCTAAACGAAGTCGACCCAAAATTTACAACAAAAATTAACTCTTAAAATGTTTGAAATTAATCACGCTGTCAGTTTATCTAAATATGACAATAAACACTCATTTTATGTACTCTTACACATTTTATTTGTATTTTAAAAGTAAAATTTAAAAAGCGGAACAAATTTAACTTGAAATTGAAGATAATTCATCAAAAAAACAATTTTAATGAATGATAATTTGGGTCGATCGCATCTTTACAAAAATAATAAGTATATTTAATGTTAAATTTTTCTTTTAAATATAAGTTAAATATCTAATTTTAGGGTACTGAATTTAAAAAAGAAATTCAAACAATAAGTTTAACCTCCTTAAATATTTTACTCATTAAGAGTTAATATATTGATATACTTTCATCTGAATTTTGATACTTTATTAATAATTTGGTGAGTTATCTCTTGCACGATAGCTTTATTTGGTTGTAATTAGCCATATGGTCACTTATTTCTCATTTTAGCCCGAAATCATCAATTTAATGAAAATTATCATCAAGTATTCCTTTGAGCAGTAATATTTGTCGAAGGATTTAGTAATTTGTTAACCTAACAACTAAATAGAACCGGCCCTTGGTTAAAAAGTTGAGAACCATTGTTTTAAGACAGATATGGTCTGAGTACAATCGCAGGGGTTCTGAAGATCTTATATCACTTCCAAGGGTCTCTGTTCTCAAAGCTGTTGCGGCTATTTCAGGACACTGGTTGGGCGGCAGACATGCTGAACGTCTGGGCTTGGCAGTGTATCACGACTACTGCAGGAGCTGTCACAGTGGTGAGGAGGAGATGTCTCATCTTCTCTGTCACTGCCCAACTCTTCTTATAAAGAGCTGGACTTAATTGAGCCAGCCTCTCTTTAACGACCTCTCCGACCTGGAGTCCGTCGACGACAAAGCTCTCCTGCTGTTCTTAAACAGGTTCAAATGGTTCATGGAGTAGTGGGCACAACGGGCCCTATGGTCTAAGTGTGCCTCACCCCAAGACAGCCACTCTAACCTAACCTAACCTATTGCTTTAATAATATTTTAAGTCAATTATTTTGAATTTCACATTAACTGTTTTACGTATTTTGGGTTGGCAAAAATTTTTTGAACAAGACATCAAATATATTTAAAAGATTAATAATTTCAATTAAGGAAACCATTTATAAAAAAATAACTTCAATTAATTAAAATTCATGAATTTGATTATTTAAAAATATATTTTAAAAAACAAGTTTATTATTGTTATTATCGCTTTTAAAAAAAAATTAACGTGTGAACATGATGTTTAGAATTATTTGAAGTGGAAATATTTACAGTTATAGCAATTTTAATAAACTTGTACAAATGTCAAACATAGCAGATTTTTTAGTCGTAATCATTATGGAACAAAATTATTGTAAAAATTACCGATAAATGATTCAAGTATGCTACATGAGCGTTGGTGATTATTAAAAGTTTTTGTTTTACAATGTTCTTTTAATATAATGTTTTTTAAATCGTGCTAATTGACTTGTTACCTTCTGGCGTTTACTATTATAAATGTGTAATGTAAAATAAAAAATTTGTTAATATGTTAAGATTAGATAAAAATATTTTTATATGGAATGTCAAGGTTGGCCAAACTTTTGGCTTATTATAGATTCTTGTCCAGAGCTTCGCTCAAGGAAGAATTAACAAAATACAAGAACTTTTCTACCTGTTAGTCCTAGAGCCCGTGACAGTAAAACTGCACTTATACGGATTTCGAAAAATTTAGCATATGAATCAATACTATTTAAAGATAGGTACTATATGGACTGGGTGTGCCAGAAGTTATCCTGGTTGAAATATTTTTTACAGGTGTAACAGATATTTTGATCAAGTTTTGAGCTGTCACATCGAGATATTTCGAAAGTAGAACTCAAAAAAAACGAACAAATTTAAAAAAAAAAAGTAATTCCTCCAAAAATAACAATAATTTTAACTACATTATATTATCGTTATTTTTTTAACTTTTTAGTTACTTTTTAATTTGTTTTGGAATAGTTCTTCTTTTGAAGTCGGTTTTCTTTTTGTTAAAAGTTTTTTTTTTTTTTGTGATTTTTAGTGAATCAGAAGTACACTAACTAATTTGTCCCTAAAAAAGAATCATCGAAATCGGTTGGCGTGATATTGAATTATTCGTCCTCTTGTCGTGAATACTTAATGTAAATTTAAGACTTTTATGGTTTTCACATGGATGCCGTTGCCAGAACCGGACCAAAATAAAATGTGACCATCACGAGGAGCACTAGATTTCAAGTAGATAAAGAAGCAAAATCGGTTCATCCAGTCAAAAGTTCTGATAACTTCCTCCTTTTTCGTTTGAAGTCGGTTCAAAATAGTACCTAAATTGCAAAATAATTTGATAATCGTATTCGTTGGTTATCAAACACATTTTACCATATTTTAATTTTTATATTTTAGTAAGAAAATCACGTGCAAAATATGTATTTATCTTAAAATATAAATGATATAAAACTTGTTTTTAAAATAAAAATAGATAAAAAAATATAATATACGGAAAAACTATAAACATATGATGAACTCTAAAAAGAATAAAAAAACAATTACGAAGCAGAAAATAAAAGTAAGCAAACTTGAAGGTTGTCTTCCTAATTATAAAAATAAAATAATTGTTACAACATTATAAAGTAAGATATAATAATAACTTTACCTACTATAATAAATAATTTATTTTTAATTTTACACTTTGTACAACATAACTTCAATTAATTAAAATAATGTTTAATTACTAATGTTCATCTAGAATTAATCAATTAATTGCATGTAATCAAATGCAAAATGGATTTTTGATGGTTTAAGTATATCAACGATCAATATTCAATGACGGAAAAGGAACCGGATGGATTGATCACTTTGATGTATTATGTGACACTTGAAGGTTCTCAAGGTTTAGATTTTATATCCGATTATTCTATTATTGAATCGCTAAAATGAAAACTTATACCAAAATTTTGTTCGTAACATCAATATTTTTAAACGTTACAAACTTGGGACTAAACTTAGTATACCTTGATATATATTACAGATATACAGGGTATAAAAATATTCTTCATCTAATCTAAATAATGATTATTGACCTTTGATTAACTAAAAAAAATTCTAAACATAAAAAGTTTTGTAAAAAAGTTTAATTATATATGATGGCATTGAAAAAAAAGTTATTTATAC